>NC_090851.1:3217500-3913333 GCF_024217435.2 Syngnathus scovelli | reverse complement strand
TCATGGTTTAAACATTTAGCAGACTTGTAAAATTATGTTTTAAAACATGCATTATATATTTAGCTTGGAAGGCAAATATAACTGATCTATGTTTAACAAATGTAACACAATGGATTAGGAAAAAATATGGTCACAATAACCTAATGAAGTGTCTTATCATGTCTACTTGTTTTTTCTTCTGCCCGCACAACCCATGTTATGTTACATCAAACTTCAGCTTAGTCAGAATCCACCCTGCGTACGTTCTTTTCCACGGGAGTCACACTCTTGCGTCACCATATGTGATTGTTATCAGCTTATCAGAGTTAAGCCTTTTATTATTATAGTTATTTGATGTCTAATCACTAACGCAATTTTGGGCAGTGATATTGTTGGTGGGTTAGTACCATAAAAGTTTGTTGTCGTCATTAGAATCAATTAGTCATCTTGAAAGTATTTGCAGACCAATACAATTAAAAGTTTCTGATTCACAATTTTACCAAACTGTTTTTATTTTCATGGCTTTATTATCCGTAAGCTATTTGACAAATTCAGTCATTTTGGTTAAGTATAATTTATATGTTTTATATTGAACATTTTGTACGAGTCCCTCAAATTGCTTGTAACCCTTTTCAAAAAAAAAATAAAAACTCAGTTTTAGTGAATTTACTCCTCTTTAGTTTTCTTCAATAGAGGCTGAAATTGTCACAAAATAAATATTTTCACTTGCATTTTGTGTTTACTTAATTGTATCTCTTTTTAAAAACTGAAATATTACATAGTGCTATTTTTTTCTTAAAAAAGGAACTTCTTTTAAGAATCTAACTTTTTTTTCTGGAATACATTAAGATCAAGGCGGCTCGGTGGCGCACTGGGTAGCACGTCCGCCTCACAGTTAGGAGGGTGCGGGTTCGATTCCACCTCCGGCCCTCCCTGTGTGGAGTTTGCATGTTCTCCCCGGGCCCGCGTGGGTTTTCTCCGGGCACTCCGGTTTCCTCCCACATTCCAAAAACATGCTTGGTAGGCCGATTGAAGACTCCAAATTGTCCCTAGGTGTGAGTGTGAGTGCGATTGGTTGTCTGTCTCTGTGTGCCCTGCGATTGGCTGGCAACCAGTTCAGGGTGTCCCCCGCCTACTGCCCGATGACGGCTGGGATAGGCTCCAGCACGCCCGCGACCCCCGTGGGGACTAAGCGGTTCAGAAAATGGATGGATGGATGGACATTAAGATCAAATGTCACTGTAGTGTTTATTGTTTTACTTGTTAACATACGTAACTGGGCTTAAATTTAGAAAACCCCTTTCCTTATCTTATCTTATCTAACTCCACCCATTTAGAACTTGCAAACAGCATTTCTAAACACCAGAATCTCTGGAATTATCAATAATTTGTAATGCCAGTTACCATAGTGACAAGTTTCGCTCCAACCTGTGGCCAGCAACACAATGACGTGCGTAAACACATCAAGAGGTGTGAATGAATGAATGGATGGATGGACGGACGGACGTGTGATATCATGCATGACAGGTGCGGACAAAGGCGTCCCCACCTTTTTTTGCTCATTCCGCAAATGTCTTCTGTGGACAAGCGTCCTGGGATCTGCGATGACGGCATTGTCAGCACGGTGCTGGCGTACAAGTGCGTCTTTGTACACACTTGTTTGCTTTGCAAGGGGGCCACGCCACAATGATGCGATGAGCCCTAAAAGAAAAGGACAAAGGTGAGCAAGGTGGAAGGAATGATCACCATACATCTTTTGGTGGCTGTCACCAGGCCTATAAAGAGGTAAAAGGCACACACAATCAGACACACCAGGCTTCAAGTCATCCAAGACGCGGAAACACAAGTCAACACTGTAAGTATATTTCTTTTTTTCTACTGTTACCATGTTTTCATATTTATATTATTATTAATAATAATAATGACTAGAGAGATTTTTTTTTGCTTTATATGCAAACATTTGAGATTTTTTCCTCATGTTTTTTTTGTAAAAATGCTATTTTTCAAGTGTATGACATTTTTTAATCACTACAGATTTTTCCTCACAATACTGTCATATATTTCTGAGTTGCTCTCCTGTTAAATCCAATAGCTTTGTGGCTTTTTTTCCCCCTCGTAGTGTTAAAGCTTCACTCGTTTATTTTTTCATTTCTTCTACTACCATTTCAATTTTATTGTCATTTGAAGAAAGAACCATTTTATTTCTCATGAAAATGTGTATTTGAGTGTAATGTTTGGACTTTACTAAAAAAAAGTATTTACTTTACTTTTGTATTACAAGTTACATTCTGTATACAGAACTTATTTTTAACCCTGATAATTTTCTTTTCATTTTTCTTGCGCAAATTTTAAAATGAACATCATTCTTCCTTTTTTGTTTTTAGGTACATACTTGTGAGATTTCATTTGCTGAAAAAAAAAATGCTCTTGTTAATCCTGCTCCAACTCCTGCTCATCGGTAAACTTTTATTCCTTCACTTCACATCTATTGAGGATGATATACAAACTCATGTCTGATTATTTTGTTGTATTTCACAGCATCCATAAATGCTCAGACACCTGCCCTCACTACGCCCAATGCTGTGAGCAGCAATGCCGTGACCACAGCCGGTAACGCCGCGACTGGCAATGCTGCAACCACAGCTGGCAATGCTGTGACCGGCAATGTCGCAACTACAGCTGGAAACGCAGCAACTGGCAATGCTGCAACCACAATTGCTAACGCTGCAACCACAGCTGGCAACGCGGTGACCGGCAATGCCGCAACTACAGCTGGAAACGTAGCAACTGGCAATGCTGCAACCACAACTGCTAACGCTGCAACCACAGCTGGTAACGCTGCAACCACAGCTGGTAACGCTGCAACCACAGCTGGTAACGCAGTAACTGGCAATGCTGCAACCACAACTGCTAACGCTGCAACCACAGCTGGTAACGCTGCAACCGGCAATGCTGCAACCACAACTGGTAACGCTGCAACCACAGCTGGTAACGCTGCAACCACAGCTGGTAACGCTGCAACCACAGCTGGTAACGCTGCGACCGGCAATGCCGCAACAACATCTGGCAATGCCGCAACCACAGCTGGAAACGCAGTAACTGGCAATGCTGCAACCACAACTGCTAACGCTGCAACCACAGCTGGTAATGCTGCAACCACAGCTGGTAATGCTGCGACCGGCAATGCTGCAACCAGAACTGGTAACGCTGCAACCACAGCTGGTAACGCTGCGACCGGCAATGCCGCAACGACGTCTGGCAGTGCTGTGACCGGCAATGCCGCAACCACAGCTGGAAACGTAGCAACTGCCAATGCTGCAACCACAACTGGTAACGCTGCAACCACAGCTGGTAACGCTGCAACCACAGCTGGTAACGCTGCAACCACAGCTGGTAACGCTGCAACCACAGCTGGTAACGCTGCGACCGGCAATGCTGCAACCACAACTGGTAACGCTGCAACCACAGCTGGTAACGCTGCAACCACAGCTGGTAACGCTGCGACCGGCAATGCCGCAACAACGCCTGGCAATGCTGTAACTGGCAATGCCACAACCACAGCTGGAAACGTAGCAACTGGCAACGCCACAACTGGGAGTGCAAACACTGGAGCAACAACAAATGCTAACAACCCAACGACGACAAGCGCCGCTGTCATGTCAACTCGCGTGAACTGGGTTCTCCTAAGTCACCTCTGCGTGGCACTCCTTAAACTCTACACAATGTAAATACAATGGCTTTGTTGATTTAATTTAAAATGTCACCAAATGCACGTTGACTGGTCGAAACAAAGATCCGGATGATGGCGTGTTTTATTGTTGTCATTGAAAAAAGTAAAATATTTTTAACCAAGACTTTATTTAACATATGTCGATTATTGTACCGTGTTCAAGTATTTTTTTTCCCCAGTTTCTACTGCCATTTATAAATATGTACGTGTGACTGAAAATACGGAAATGTAATATTGTACAGCTATTGTAACTTATTTAAATGGTATTCATTGAGGAAAATGAATAATAAATTTATGCAAAGGTGTGCTGATTTTTATAACATTTTTTTGGTCAAAACCAGTTGATCATTTGCATTATATCAGTTACCATGGGTTGACAATTTCAAATGCAAAACCAAGTACCTGCTTGAGGAGGAAAGGTGGAACGGCCAAATCAACATTAATACTGAAACATGAAATCAATCAGTCGTGTACTTACCCAAGCAGAAAACTGCAATGCACGCAGACGTTCAGTAAGCCGTGTTTTCAGTTGCAGTAACGCTATACGGCCACACGACGGCGATGGAACTGCAAGTTTATTTTTAATTTCAGCCTCATAAATACTAGACATTATTTGTCAGTCAAACGCTGAAAAGGACTCAAATCTTGGAAACGTTTATTACATTTCAAGTGTGTCACATGCAGTTGCTTTCTTTTTAAAACAAATAACCATGAAATTAGCCAAATAAAAAGAGGAAAGTATTTTCCTCTCAAAATAGTAAGATACAAAAATAGAGCTTACAAATACTGTACAGGTATTATTGTCTCCAAAAATATTCTGCTGCAGAATTCTTAGTTTTACAAACAATGTCTGTGAACGTCCACAAACAGAACATTTGTGTAAGTCAAGGTTGCTATATTTTATATTATTATTATTAGTGGGTTTTTTTTTTTGTGTGGGAGGGGCACAACAAAGCTACAGAGGAATAAATAACGTGTGCTTGACCTTAAAGCATCCACAAATATTCAAATGAAACTCTCAATTTGTATTCCGAGCATAACATTCCCTTTGCTCTCTTACACAACATTTGTTCAATTATGCAAAAACATCCTGCCTTTTCATTGCATTAGTACTTTGACTAGAATCAGGATGTTTACATTATAAGACGCAAGACTTATTGATGGAAGGAAATGATAGTTTAAAGTGATGTCCAAAACTCTAGTTGTGTGGGTGAGTGGGGGTTGGTGCACCCCGTTTAAAAATGATCTTGTGGTATCAATACACTAGCAATGCAAACGTTACAGTGGTGATGGAAAAATACAGAATAAAAACTGCTAATTTGTTTGTTCAATTTTGCTGTTTTGTTCTCTCAAATCAAGATTTCAAAGTGTAGAGTCAGAATAAAACAAAAGCACACAAGAGCTTGGCTCTTTGAATCTTGTTCATATGGGAAAACTGTGTCTAAACAACAGTGAAGGAAGCAACGGATATCGTTTTTGTTCCCAGAAAGGTTAATATAGAGAAGTTCTTGTTCCCAATTTTGTTAGATATTTGACTTAAAGTTGCATCTATGTGACTTTTAATTGCGTTTAAATTTTTGGGATGTTACTGATGGTGCCTTTATATATACATTTTTTTATAATCAGCACTTTTAGTGAGAGCAGCTCACAACCAGGGACACAAAAAAACCCTACACAAAAAAAGCAGGGCTCAGTGGTCCAAACAAAACGAAACTGTATAGAAAGGGAGCGAGAAGCGAAAGCTCGAGAAGGATGCATCCTGTGTGTGTGTGTATGTGTGTGAGTGAGTGAATGGAAATGCTGCTTCATTACATCCAGTGAGCGCTGACTCGGGCAGAGGGTAACTCCCTCTGAACGATAAATGAAATACAATGAAACATATTTAGGTGACCAAACGACAATTAGCTCCATTCATGCTAATACTGCTTTAAAAATATTCACATCATGTGAAGTCGAGTTTTTGGCATTGAAGGAATTTTGTCGATTTTTCTTCACAACGTCTCACATTTAGACATTGCACGACAAAATCCAAATGTAACATCTTTCCTCGGATAATGAATGACCTTGACTCTGATTAACACCACACATTAATCGATGAATGACAAAATAAAAGCCACATGCTTAGTCTTGTAAGTCTTACCGGTAATCGTACTCTCTGGAGTTTAGTAAGTTAGTGCTCTCACCTTCGCCGCACAGCCACTATAAGAGGGGGGAATATGGTAATTTTGGTTATTTAGTGGAACACACTTCTACACTGGACAGAATACAAAACCGTCAAAATAGCAATGAAAACGTGCAAACATTTCCGAACATTTAGCAAAAGTCTTATTTTGTCCCTTTGAGAATAATGATGCGAGTCAAAGTTGACCAATTAAAAAATGAAAACCTGTGAGGCTTTACGCTAAACATGGAAGTAATGGTAGCTATAAAACATACCCTTGCTGCCACAATGGCAAGCAATTAAGTTTTGACTTCTTGTAAAGTGCTTGTTAAATTAAATAATAATCAAATAAAATACAAAAAAGAGATTATATATTGTAGATCTCGGCTGCTGTGTTTGTTGTCATCCTGCTCTTCAGCTGGTGTCCAAAGAAAAAAAAAAAAAAAAAGTGCTTTGGTTATGAACCCTATCAATGTTCTTTCCGTGTCCATGAAGAAAGAGAAAAGGTTAATCCAGTTGATGAGCAATCCAAGCGATAAGTGAAAAATATTTTTTTAGGAGTCAACGTGAAGTAAGTCCAAGTGTCTTTTTTCACCAGAAAGGTCCACAGAGTCACAACAAATTGGACCTATACAGCCGACTGTTATATTTGTGTGTGTATAAATGGTGTCACCATTATGTCGGTTTCAGGTCTACTAGACCAGGTTTTCAACACCGGGCAGAGGCTGTTGGCTCGGCACTGGCGGTTCCGTAGTGCCGGCCTGCTGGGCAAGCTGTAAGACGGGCATGTTGCACAGCGGGCACACTTTCCTCACCTCCAGCCACTTGATGAGGCACCTGACACATAGGGAGAAGAGGAGGCCATGTAGACTTGGTTTCAACTGTCGGGATCAGCAAGTGGAAGATACAAAGCCACGCCAAAAATTCCTGACTTGGGTGTATGGAGCTCCTAACAGCCCTTCGCTAACTGTTGCAGGTGAGCTGGAGTCAATCCCGGGAAATGTATCGACAAAACAATTATTTGCATTAAGGCTGAATGATTTGGAAAAACAATTAAATTGAGATTTTTGTTTTTCTCCCTTCACTATTGTGATTTCAAATGAATATGCGCGTAGTTTTCAAAGTCCCCTCCCCCTGTGTTTACAGGTTTATTATAATTAAATATCTTATACGTTATGCTTAAACTAAAATGACGGAAAATGAACAAGGAATGCGCACACACTCACACACATGCTCAAATTTAGTGGCAGTCATTCAAGGCCAAGAGAGGTGTCGTACTGGTATAAACAACTGAGGTGAAAGGGCACGGGCTGTGTGTGTGTGTGTGTGTGTGTGTGTGTGTGTGTGTGTGTGTGTGTGTGTGTGTGTGTGTGTGTGTGTGTGTGTGTGTGCGAGTATGTGGGGCAAAGTTAACTTGGTGAAGTGGTCACCTGCTTTGCAGTGTTCCCTTTTACATTCATTATGATAGTTCCAATTTGAATTAGAAGCTAACATAAACATTAAATTATGAGGAAGTTGACTCGTTGAATTTCATCCCAGAACTGGATAGCTCCTCGTGTCTACATGAGAAGAGAAAAAAAAACAACTTTGCACTTACTTCCGATGAAACGCGTGTTTGCACGGACATATCCCCAGCTCGTCTTTTTGCTTGAACTCCTCCAAGCACACCGCGCATATCTGCAAGAGAGCGAGCGAGGTTTTATTTTTGCATTGATTTATTTTTTTTCTTTCTTAAGAGGACATCTAACACCTTCGCACCTTCCCATTTGGTTGGATGAAAATAATAAATGGAAATAAACCCTCTCACGACCAAATGAAAACAGACAGGACCAATCTGGGTCTCAGTCCGGCACATGTTCACTTAGCTTAGCGAGAGGTCATCGTGCTGTCAACGTTGTGAGCTTAGAGGGATTAAAATATCTTCAGACAACAATAAAAACACTCTTGCAGGTCATCTGGCCCCTGTGGTATTTTAAACACTGTGAAATGAGAAGGGTGGGACCCAAAAAGTAGGTGGTCTTCTATCACTTTCTGCCTGTGCGAGTAACAGTTTCTTCCCTAGTGTCAGTATTCAATTGATTGACCATGAATAAGAAAGATGACAACTCACCTCATGCAAATTTAACTCTTTCACCTTTTCCTTCTGAATGACCTGAAAGGAATATCGGCAGAAGAAAAACATTAGTCACAGTGAGAAGAGAGAATGTTTGAAATTTTAGGAAGCAATAACTTGAGGGTGAAGGTTTGTCACAACTTCAACCATCCATCTTAGAATATAAACAGTGGAGCTGTGTTTATCTCATCTTTTAGGTTTGATGTCACTATTTATCAACTAAAAAGAGAGCTTAAGTAACTATGATGACATCACAGTCAGAAAATGCAAGCAAATAAAGACAACAGCTGTCCTCCCCTTTTACACCAGGTTAAGTTGAGTGTACAGAAAATAAAAATAATAATAAAACCAGACCCTCTCTTTTGATTTCAGTGTGTAGTGTTCTCAAAGTGCTTACTTGTTTGTACGCATAGAGCTCTTTGTGCGCCTGGTGCCGTAACCTGGGGAGACGAAAAGACAAAAACATCCTTCTGATTAGCCAGTTGCCTCCCACGTCATTTCGACACAGAGAATTCAAAGATCCTGGGGGTGCGGGGTGGGGGGAAGAACAGAAAAATAGAAACTTGAATGCCCTCTCCTTGTCAAATACTTGCCTCATGACATCAATTTGAAGATATGCTACATGGATAGCAGGTGATAGCAAAATCGAAAAGGTGCTACATTTCGCTCGGGATGGCACAACTACGAGAAGGCGGTTGAGGAGGTTGTTTTTGTCCGACATGACTGGATTTGCTGGTCATGAGAATCACTGGCAATGGATTAACCAATTACAGGTTGAGTAAAAACCTAACTGGTTTGTGCTCAGAAAACACCTTACGAGCAGAATTACATTTCTAAGAAATAATTTTAAAAACAAAATCCTAATGAATGCCAACATAAGAGGCAGGGCCCGGTTTTGCTTGAAAGTCTCGCCGTAGATCCTCATAAAAACTGCTAAATAAAATCATCGGAATGAGGAGAGAACAGGCACAGCACTTAAAAAGGAACGTCTAGGCTACAAGAGTGACGATAAACATGGAGGACAAGGGGGAAGGATGAGCGAGAGGTATAAGAGAAATTTGTAGGTTTGTAAGATTTACCTCCATTACAAGTAACCTTAACCTCTCGCTGCAGAGTGAGAGGGATCTGTAAAACAAGCAGGACAGTCTCGGAGAAAAACTGACATTTCTTAATTTATATTTAAAAAAAAAAAAAGAAGTCAGCATCCTAAAAGTCGGAGACAGGCTTCAGGGTGACACTATCACGGCTCTCTAGATGCACATTTTATAATACCACTTCCAAAATATTGATTTCAACAAACCGTAATATATTTATTTTGTTCAGTTTGGAGTTATTTTTTTCCACCAACCCCGACCACAGATAAATAAGGCTTTTAAAATAAATACGATATGAAATGACATTTGAACTAGCCAAAAGGGTGAAATTACTCTCGATTGGCTAACGATGATATATGACTAAATGTGAAATACAAATTGAATCAAACTTTCCTGCATTAAATTTAAAAGCAATGAGTGGAACCGCTGCCATTGGCCAGGACACAACTTGGCTGTGTTCACGCTCACAACGCCAAAAATAAAACAAAAATGGCATTTTGCACGAAACTCAGTGTGATTTCTATTTAACTCTAAAGGCCAGTGGAACCTTGATCACACTCGATGCCTCCAAGAAAAACCAACACTGCCGTGCTACATGTTGCAATATTTGCAAAGGTGGCTGACCTTGCAGGTTGCTAAGGTTGACTGCTTTACAATATTTGTTTTTGTCTATTCCATTGTGCATAGGAATGAGATGATGGCGCATACACTCCACAATGTCCAATTCGGATGACCAAGCTAAAAAAGTGTTTACCTTATGAGGTAGCAGCAGAAGAGGAGGCTGAGGATGAAGACAAAGATGGCTGTCCCAAACACAACAATGTAGATATTAAGGGGCAGGTTCTGGAACCCGATATTTGGCATCCTGAAAGTGTAGTGTGAAAAATCCGAGCTCATGGATGTTCTGTAAAGCAAAAGAGTCCACAATCAGACAAATCCCAATATACGTGGACACGCTGGGCAGGTAAGAAACAACTAGTCAAAACAAAACACGAAACTAAACGGCTATTCAAGTGAATTTCACTTTCAATATGACTGTTGAGATTGGGATACATGTAATATTGCTAATAGTTGGATTATTCCCCAGTCCTATTGACAAACAACCATTTAAAGTCCAGTTCAGTGATTCCTGACCGCAAGGGCAAACGTGCTCACCACAATTCCACTAAATCGATATGTTCAGTAAACTAAGTCCTTCATAAAAAATGAAACGACACAGCTAACTGTGTCTGTCAACAGACAGGAAAGCGAATGAATACAATTACTTCAACATAACATGAATAATTAACGAATGACATAACATGTTATACAAATATTTTATCAAGGGTGTTAACTGAGGCTGCTTCCTGCAAATAAACATGCAAAGCCATAATCCATAAAGACTGAAGGTATCAACAAAGGTAGTCAAGGGGCTCGTCCAGAATCTAAGAAAAAGGACATGACTGGACATGTCTCTTCCCCCTTGCAAGGAGGAGCACAGCCCAGGAATAAACATTCACTCCTTGTGAAAGTGACTAAAGATCCTCCCCCATTTGCAAACATCCTGACAGAGGGAGTTTTTGTGAAAGCCACGAAATGTGAGCCCACGTTGTGCGTTGACCTCCAAATGATGCAACGGATTTCAACTGCACCCATTGCGGTGGGATAAGAAAATATATTTACACGAGGTTTTAAATCTGTCCCATCTGAGTGCAACTTCATTATATCCCTGTATAAAGACAATTTTGACAGCAATAATTTAATGTTTACCGGTATTGCTCTCAGGAGAAAAAAAAAATGCCATCACTAATGGAGACGATTCCCGTCTCCACCGAGTGGACGGGAAATGTAAACACGGAGAAACCAGCAACATTCTAGACATGCAACACCGTGGCGATGGTCAAATGACTTGAATCAGAAGCCGAGACAAAAAGTCTGAGTCAAGACTTGAAAACCAGGTCGGTCGCCTCAGAGGGCAAAGTTCAAACTTAGGCTAGGCAACTCAACAGGAAGTTGCCGGATGCCTTTTGCTTATTTATTTGGTCCTGAAGTAGGTAGATTGGGAATATAGTTAAAAATTGTTATAAATGGCTTACACAGAAGCGTTGACATTTCCTCCAAGGGAGAAAAGTTTCATATTATAACAAACACACTTTTGCATCACATTCATTAAGGCACACAAACTCTTTGCAGCCATCGTCAATGCCGGTAAGGCAACTCTGCCAAGGTTTTATTGTCATCAAATACTCAGTCGTTTCCACTGTCTCAATATAGCAACACGGGATTGAATTACTGAATTGTATCAAACTTAATAATGATGCCAGGCTGTCACTCAAGAGGAACCCTCGCGTGACTCACAGCTACCAAAACATTGGTCATTTTCCAAAACCCTTAATATAGATTTGTTGGGATACCCCCGTAAAAAAAAAAAAATCCACATCAGGTCATTTCCACCTACCTCCAAGGCATTTCGTTCAGGAGTAGTAGCTCCAAGGAGAAGTGGAAATTTCCACTAGCAGCCACGAGCAGCATGCAAATCTGAAACCTAATATGCTTAAGGGTTGGACCAAAGACCGGTGCCTCAGAGGCAGAACAAGGAAATATGCAGCAGGTCCCAATGTTTATTTGACATGTCCACATTAAGATGTGGCTTGGAGCGGAAGGCAACACAATTGCTAAATTGAACAGTTAACCCTGACTGAATGCCAATAAAAGTTTTAAGTGCGTTTGTTAATTCATAGTAAATAGCAGTTTGCGATGGGAACGGTTATTGATTATTTTTATCGCTTATAAAGAAGCATTGCTACTGCGGAATAGACACCTAATCTGTGTTTGTTAAATAGATGTTAGGGAGATTGGATATGAGAAGTAATAATGCTCCGAACAACGCTAAAAAAGAAGTCATGACCTTTTCTAAATTTGCTCTTCTGCTCCCCCCCCCTTTTCAAAAGCAAAGCCCACCATTCCAGCTTGGCCTCTCTGAAAGTAACACAAGCTGCCACAAACAAGAGGAACTGACACACACAGCTGTCCCCCAGCATTTTTTTTGAAACTTTTCACCCTTCTACACAAATCAAGTTACTCAATTATGCAGATGGACTAATGTTTTACAGCAAGCTGCGTAGCTGACAAAGTACTACATTCCCTCTCGAGTCATGAACGCAAGGTCACGCTTGCGCAAAGTTAGATTTGTCCGTTCTAACAGTTCACGGTTATCAGCTAATGTGAAGGGAGACCAAATTTACAAATTTGACCAATTGCGCAATGGGCCTACTTTAAACTGTAGTCGGAGATCACTCCACCGAAATAAAATAATAAAAATCATCACTATTGGTGAAGAAACCTTTCAAGGAACTACAGAACATAGTATGCAAGTGTCAAGATAAGGTCGAGTATTGATCAGCATACATGTTCCTTCCTGCATAACAGCTATTTCAAAAATAGGGTGAAACCGATTATACAATATGTCGTATATGTCCAAGCATGTAGGTTACGTGTCAAGTGTAAGGTTGGGCAACCTAGCTTACTGTATTTCCTGAGCTGTGTAATGTCGGATCAAACCACGTTGGCTAACAAACACTTAGCTTTACGTAGTATATCATTTCTGGTATGTCGGTAACAAAGGCGATCTTTTAAAAATCAATGGTGTGAATGAGAATGACCTTAGATGAGATAGCAAGCTGGGAAAGCACTCTAGGAAGGTCTCGTCTAACTTATGACACATTTACTGGAGCCAGCAATAACCGCAAGCCAAGATCAATCCGGAACATTAAGGAATCAGAGATAATATAAAAGCCTCCCACTGGCGTGATTGCAGAAGCAGACCTGATCGTATAAACATAACCGAGAGGAACTTGTTAAACTCCATGGCCGAATCTTCAGAATTTCAACCTTTCAACCTTGTGGTCCTCTACAAGAGCAGACTGATGATTATATTAATAGGCTCCACAGAAAACGGATGGAGACGAGGAATTAATTTTGGAGTTGTTCCAAAAGAAGAAAAAAAATGCCGATGTTATTTCTGTAGCACCAGACGCTTTACAGGAACCCTCAACATACCGGAGCAACATTTGCAGGAGTCTGCTAGAAACGGAGCGTGCTCAAACAACAGCGGCACCTTACTGAGACACTAAGTGGCACCTACATGATTCCTTCCCAAAACTGCTCCAATGCCGCAAAGGTACTAGATGAATGACTTCATTTGTTAAACCTGTGACGAGCAATCCGAGTCCAAAAATGATCAATCATCTGCTGCTTTATTAAAAAAATAGTTGTTTCAAAGCTGTAATTCATCTCCAGGAACACAAGGTTGGAACATTATGCAATAGTAAGTTCATATTGTTAAATTCATGTCTTATGTGCGATGTTACACCCATCAGCAGATGTGAGATGTCAGGTTATGTAATTTTCTGTCTCCCTCCATCTGCAAAGGTTACCAGCCCTAAAGTACTAACACAAATACTCAAATGCAGAAGTGAGACAAACTGAAGCAGTGTTATAGGTCAAGGGTGTATCCAAAATGTCATAAATATGAAATAAAAAAAAAAAAAAGTACTGTGGTACTGAACGTACCTTCTCGAGCTACTTCAAAACAGCAATTGGTGAGTTTGTTCTTGGTACTAAATCTGCCTAACAAGTCATTTGTGGTGCGCTAACATTGAGTCTCATGTTTAGCACGAGCGAGCACACGCTTGTATGTGAATGCATCTATGTGATTTTGTTTGACTGGTTGTAATGTTTTACTGACGAGATAACAATAAATATGTCTAAAAAAAAAAAAGGGTGGTCTGGATCTCTCAGCAGGGTTTGGCTCCGGCTCACCTACGACCCTAATAAGGACAAGTGGTATAAAAATAAAAGGATCGATAAAATACACAGTGGAGCAGAGGTTAGTGTGTTTGCTTCACCGTATAAAAGGCTTTGCGGGTTCAAATGTCAAATGGAGTTTGCATGCCTGGAAACACACACACACACACATACACACAAAGTGTTCAGATGAAGACTCAGAACTCCACATGAAAGTCACGTTTGAAACCCCAACCATCAGAACTGTGGGGCAGATTTTTAAATTACTCTTAGTGTTGCTTTAATATGCAAATAATGGTTAATAGAACTCATATGCTTACTTCACCATCATGTGTACCCAATATTGTGTGGGTCACTGTGACATGATGATGACAATGAGCTTAAGTCACGTTGACAAGAATGGAAACAACACTGTTTGACATTTGACCGCTAGGACAAATAGCCCAAGGAGGAATTTTACACACAAGGTCGTCCGTTAATGCAAGTTGGCATTTTTAATTAGCGGCCGAGTGTGACCAAATCTTGTGGAAAAGGACGTAGGGGCGTAGGCTCGCTTGCTAGCTCAATAAGCCCCCTGGGAATCAGCACATTGTAAAAGCAAAAGCGTAGGTTCAGTCCACATCAACAAAAACAAGTCATCCATGAATCGTTGAGCGTTTTGATGACATTTAAGTGCCCTTTTTTTTTTTCAACAGCTTGGTAGCATCGGTGCTTGTTGCCAAGTGACGTTAGCTAGCTAGTAGTAATTATGTCAGTGAAAGAGGTCGTGAAGAAATGTCCACTCACTCACCAAATAGGCACGTTCCAAAACGTCGCTGTTGTCTTCTTTTTCAGTTTCGCTTTTAGTTTGCAAGTTCAAGTAGAACGCGGAGGTAAATAAATAAACTGTAAAAAATCCTCAATTGAAATTGACGTCGCCCAATGCCGCGGCTCGGGGGGACTTCATTACGTACGTCCGCCTGTGGCGGTGCTACTAACTGTGACTACTACAACTAATAAAATAATTTGCAAAAATCTGGGGTCAAGAATGTTAGTCTCTATATTTTAAAAAAGGATGCAGAAACGCGTGGAATTGAAGGATGCGTCGTCCTGGTTTACGTCTCCTCTCACAAGGGGTTTTTTCCTCAAATCCGCTAGAGGAAGAGAACGGTAGACTAGCAGCACGTTCCGCACGTAAACGTGTGCGTTTTTTTTTTTTTTTAAACAGAGCTTCCACGAGTGACTCAATCCACACGTCCTTCTCTCACTCAGGCCAGCTGAAAAGGAAAAGAGCTGAGCGCGTTGAGCTGCTGGCTTGTTTTGAGCGCGGCGTGTCTGCGAGTAATGATGCCAACGCTGGTGTTGAAACAAGCCAAAGAGAGTGGCGACTATCAACCAGAAGGGGGCGCGCTAATAGTTTCGAACCAATGCTGCGTTCAAATTTTTGTGGAAAAAGAAATTCTGCTTTAAATGTGACAGATGGATGATATTAGATGATACTAATTATACTAGTGGTCTACTGTGACTGATGTAAAATCACTGAAGGGCAATTAATCCATCTGAAAATCATTATACCCAACTCCTGAAGAGACAGCGACAATATGAAGGCTCATCGTCGCGCTCCAAGTACCGCAATCATGACCGAAAATAAAATACAGTAGTGTAATAGGCCCAAGTGTTCATCAAAAATGAGAATCGGTTTATTCTTACAAAGTAGGTTCAACATTATTTTAAAGTTACTATAACTTTATGCAAAATTGAAATAGTTCAATACAACTAAACTGAGGAGTTAGATAATGAATGGATGAATGTCCACAGCAATTCTTTCCTGTACCATAATGAGAAGTATGTGTACCATACTTTGAGACGCTCTAATCTAGCGCTTTTATTTTATTTTCAGTGTGACTACAATAGTCTTTCCGGAGCGTGCGTCACATGAACCTACAGTTGAAGGTGTCGAGCACCCCTGACACCCCCCCCCCCCCCCCCATCCTTTGCCAACTCACAACTTCCTCCTACAGAAAAATGAACACGGTATCCAGGAAGCCACACTTTGGCCACCCAGTCCGGCACTTCATTCCCTTTGAATCGAGTGGAGGAGCACGCCCATTGGCCAATGTTGTCACTGCAAGCGCATGTCAATGAGGGTGCAAGTGACAGGGACGCTTTGTGAGATGTCCCATGTGACACTCTTGAATAGGTTGCCAAGGGTTGGCCAAGGGGGGGGAATGGCAGCCTCCACAAAGCCCCATTGAAGGAGTGCAGACGGATTCTGGTCTTCCTTCCCCTCCATGGAGGAGGCTGCTGCTTGGTACCTACTCAAAGGAAGGATTCTTTGGAAAGAATTGGAGAGAAGATCACTATTATCACCATGTTACACTTCCTCCATTTGCTGAGATGCTGCCTGTCAAATGAAAACTTTTCTTCTTATCACCTCAATTGACTTACAGCTAATATTGACACTCAGCACTTACGCCTGTAGTGAATTTGAACTTCCTTTGGTAAACACAAAAACAATTTCATTGTAATATAGTGGAGACATGAATTATTGGTTAGACTCAACCATTCCATTCAAAGTGCAAAATGGTGGTTAAAGCATCTGGCTCTGAGATTCTGGGTTTGAATTCCAGTTACTGACTGGCCAGAATTTGTGTATTCTCTGTTGGATCTTTCTCGTCGAATGAATGTAAATGCATATTTCCATTTATGGGGATTTGCCGCAGTATTCTTTTGGGCAAATTTTGTTTTTACATTAGCTTAAGTGTGGTCGCAATGAAATGCGGCCCCTCTTGCGCCCCAGACCTATGTCTGTTTGCTTCCATCTAGTGGTTAATAATAATAATACACGTTCAGATTTGTTCATGAACCCATTAACTGTATCTGCTTTTCTTTTAGGATGCATTTCAGTTTGTTCACACTTACGGACAATTTAGAGTGTTAACATATCCGCACACGTGTGTATGTATCCGAATGCAAATGTGCAATACACTATGGTAGGCCATATAGTCCATAAGTTAATAACAAAGTGGCCGGTAGAGGGCAGTGTTGCTATTCGACCGTGAGAAAATATGTATCCATACCCCCGTTCTGTTGGACTGCGAGTTTCTCGGGGAAAAAAACAGTTAGAAATTCACTTCTACCTGGAATAAAAAGAACTTTTAACCTTAACTCTTAAACTGCTCGAATGCCCTCCACCATTAAAGTTTCATATTTGATCTTCTCCAACACGGCCTCCTTCTACGTGTAAGCGTAGGGGCCTCCAAAGTAGCCGATTTTCTTCCCTGATATCCCGGGACGCAGCCATGAGAAGAGTCAGGCCAGCATTGACATTGGGACGCGAATGGACACCAAGTGACGCCGTGCGCAGAGCTAAATCAGCGCTCCAGCACGCCAAAACAGCAGGTCCCAGTAATCGGCAGGGAAGAGGAGGTCTGGGTCTAAGTCGGGACAGACCCTCTCTGCAACAAAGAGCGGCGAAAGCTGGTAGTCCTCGCTGTCCGACGACAGGAAGCTGTGTCAAGAGTAGTGGATGAGACCTTGGAAAAGAGGAAGGTCAGCTGGAAAGACCTGTGGGAAATGGAGGCAGGCAGGGTCAGCTTCCTACTTTGAGCCACCACGTATGATGTGCTGCCCTCACCCACAAACCTGCAACCAGATCTTGCAGAGGCTCAGTCCCAGGCTCACTGGAAGCAAAGTGAGTCTCTCCTAAGGGAGGTACAACCAGGTGTCAAAAGCTGTCCAGGCCAAAGGAACTGCCACTGGCCCGGAACACCTGCTGCAGCCTGCCCACCAACCTCCATCAGTGAGGGGAGGGGGAACGAGGACACCAGCACCTCGTTCCAGAGGATGCCATGGACGAGGGTATCTAACTATCTTGTGAGTCAAACGCACTATGACGCAGAGGTACACAACTGAAGACGTGAAGAGGCCCAGCTTGGAGTTGGAGTGGAGTTCACCTGGGCTGACTTGGTGTAGAACGGAAGAACAAAAGAACGTACCATCATGTCCTGAAAAAGAAAAGCATTCTATTCCAGGTCTTCCCTATTGCAAAGAAGTGCATTTTAAAACTTCAAATGAGACTATGTATCTGTCCGTGCCTGTCGGCATCTAGTATATTTTGGGAAGGATTTGAATGAACTTTGAACTTTTTGGGTAACAGTTGTTGTCCTTAAACGTTTTTTTGTTTGTTTTTTTAAACAAAATATAAAGTTTCGAAAGTGACACGAGGTGTCTTCCATTTTCTCACAAATATAAAGTTTTGAATATGAACGACATTTCTTCTATTTTCTTGACGAGTTTGTTTCCTTTTTGAAGACCCTTAGATTCTATTTTGATTGTATTTTTATGAACATTTCTTTAATTGCTTTTTATTTTCTATTGCATAATGGTTACTGTATCTATTTCATTATGGTCGAAGCCATGTACTGAACTTTTGATACGGACCTTCAATTTAAAAAAAAATACATTCATTTATATAAGTTTTGAAGTGAAACGTTTCCTCACAATTATAAAGTTTGGAACTTGAAACCAAATGTCTTCTATTTTCATGAAGAGTTTGTTTCCCTTTTGAAGACCCGTAGATTTACAAAACAAATTGCATTCATCTTTTCGGTGTAACTGGCAGTTGCATGTTACGTGAAAAGCTCTAGCATATTTTATTTTTAATTCTATATTGGTTGCAGTCTTTTTTGTTTTTCATTTGGTATTGTATAATGGTTACTGTTTGTATTTCATTACGATCGAAGCCATTCTTGTCACGTACTGTATTTATGAATGCACGTTTAATGAAAAAAAAAAAAAAACATACGAACATTCATTTATATAATTACTTGAAAGCCAACAAAGCATGCAGGGAAAACCTCTTGCCTTGTGACGATTGACAAGGGAGCGTCATTATGCACCAGAAGTGGCGTAAATAAAGGAGTGCCGTGAACGCCTCTTCATTTGCAGCGATGACCTCACCAAGCACCCCATCCTCAGCCCCCCGATCTACTACACATTTTAGTTCGCCTGCGCTTTGTCTCTTTGTTCTGTCATACGGTGCAAGTACGTAGACTACGTACACACTTGCGTGGGGCGGTAAAAGCCAGGCTCACGCAGGTGCTTCAAATAGTTAAGAGTTCAAAAAGTTAAGTCTTTTTTTTTTTTTTTTTAGGTAACCGGCAATGGCATTTTGTAGCGGCACTAAAAAAATATACTTTTTTGTTTTTTTATACACACAAACAATAAAAAACAATCCGGCATGAATATCAGTGGGATGAACAAAATTGTAATGAATCCCCACTCCAATATTGTTACAATAAAATCTTTTTTTGTTGTTTTTTTTTTGCAGGATTTGTTTCCGAATGATTCCCTGTGCATTGCTTACATAATCGTGTCCAAACAATTTCGGGCTTAAGATGTCCACGTCTCACAAAAGAAAAACAAGCCATGGCACCAATGGTACGCAAGTGAAATCATAGAGGCTATTTCAGTGATGTTGCATTCCTTTATGGTCTTTGTGTGTGTCCACAATCATCGTCATTGTGATATATAAATATATTTTTTAGTTATTTCTTAATTAGGTTGGATGTCTTTCTGATCGCCACGATTTCTACTACTGCCAGTAAAGGCACCACCGGGATAAGGGGCACCCGAATGTCGAGGAGACGGCTCTGTATCTGTTCAGTGGATTTGGGAAAATAATCGAAAAGACTTCTGAAAGGACAAAACGTGCCGCTCGTCGTGACTCGGAACCGCAACAGTTATGACATTCCGTAAAGACTTTAAGGAGACGAGCAAGCAGCTCTATGGCGTCAGACAAAGGTGGTTATATAAGGTTACGCGGCCGCTTTTGCGTACGTGTAGCACGCACGCACGCACGCACGCACTCGTCATAAAGTTCCCAAATGCAGCCAATCAACGAGCAACAAATGTGCAAACTTTCGAAGCGCCATTGAAGATGACGGCGATTGAGCGCTTTATAGAGGCTCGCTCGCTGAGCTCTTTCGGCTTGTTAGATTCAGTGGATTGGCCTGCTCGCACCTCCAGATCCAGATCCAGCTCCAGATCCAGCTCCAGCTCCGAACGCTTCCTCCTTTCCTAGTCGTCCTCGAAAGAAGATGAACTTCTCCAAGCTGCTATGCTTGGTGCTCGTGTACAGCCAGCAACTTGGTCAAGGTAAGGGCGTTGAATTCAATTCCTATGTTGCTAACCATTTTGCGCAATCTTTTAGGCGCATGAATAAAACTGGACTTAGGAGACTTAGGACTTTGTTGTGTGTGTGTGCCTTGCTTTTTCTCTGCCACATCACTTATACACTATAAAGACTAAATTCGGATTTTTGTTAACAAATTGAAATACTTTTTGAAATACTTTTTCATTTTCAAACAGAACATGGCGTTTTTTTTAAATCTAGATAACATGTTCCCTTGATTTCAAACAAAGCCTATATTTAAAAAAAAAAAAATCGAAACCACTCGTGGAAACTTTAATAGCAAACTATTAGGAATGAATTCTGATTTTTGTTTTAAACAATTAAAGGGAGTCACATTTTACATTTCCCAACCAAACATGGCGTTTTTTTTTTTAATCTAGATAACATGTTCCCTTGATTTCAAAGAAAGCCTATATTTTAAAATAAAAATAATCAAAACCACTCATGGAAACTTTAATAGCAAACTATTAGGAATGAATTCAGATTTTTGTTTTACACAATTCAAGGGAGTCACATTATACATTTTCCAACCAAACATGGCGTTTTTTTAATCTAGATAACATGTTACCTTGATTTCAAAGAAAGCCTATATTAAAAAAAAAAAATCAAAACCACTCGTGGAAACTTTAATAGCAAACTATTAGGAATGAATTCCGATTTTTGTTTTAAACAATTAAAGGGAGTCACATTATACATTTTCCAACCAAACATGGCGTTTTTTGAATATAGATCATTAAAATGTGTTACCTTGATTTCAAAGAAATTCTAAAAAAAAAGAAAACATTCCAAACCACTCGTGGAAACTATCATTGCAAACACTGTTAAGACTGAATTCAGACCTTTTTTCAAACAATTAAAAGACATGATTTTAAAGAAAGCCTTTAAAAAAAAAACACTCAAATGTCTTTAAGACTAAATTCAGATTTGTTTTAAACAAATAAAGGAAATTACATTTTGCATGTTCAATAATCAAAATGTTACCAAAGAACCCCTATTTAAAAGAATACTTCAATATAGTATCTTATAAATATAAGAATATTTAAAACCACTAATTGCAAACGGTCTAGACTATAATCAATTCAGATTTGTTTTAACCAAAATAAAGGAATCAGTTTGCGTTCACTCAGCACATGTTTTTTTTCCTCCCTTTAATCCAAATGTTAATTTGGTTTCAAAGAAAACCTATTCAAAACAAAACATTTCGAACCGCTTTCATTGCAATCGGTATACACGATTTCGAATAGATTTGGTTTGTTTGTTTTACCACAAAAAAAAAAGGCTAATAATCACATTTTGCATTTTCAAACAGAACATGACGTTTTTTGTACAAAATAATAGATTCAGAAACCAAGGGAATCACATTTTGCTTTTACAAACACAACTTGGTGGGGAGGGAGGAGTAGAGGTCATCCAAATATGTTCCCTTTGTTTTTGTTTGAAACAACACTCCTCGAAAAGAAGACAAGACCGACACATTCAATTTGGTCTTACGCAGGGCGGATTACAATTCGGATCCAGTGGTGTCACGTAAATAACAAAGACAACAATTTACAATGCCAAAATTCATATTCAGAAATGAACATGGCAAATAGCCATTCTTTCCTCAAATGTGTACTTTGCACACAGACCAGACCAGAGTGGGTGATACTTTGCCCTCTTCTGCTTTTGTAGTGCTGGCGAACGAGACACCAGAATGCAACGGCAATATTGCTGGCACAGCTGTGCCGTGCAACGGCAAGAAGGGCGGAGCGCTCCAATTGAAAGTCACAGGCGGTCTTTCTAACACTGAGACGGTTGCCAAGTGGCAGAAGGGAACGGGCGACATTGCCGCCGGCAACAAGTACACGATGGCGGGCAAAGACCTGACGATCAAAACCCTGGATGTACCGGACGAGGGAGAGTACAAAGCCACAAACGTATCACCAGAGGAAAAGTTCGAGGTCAAAGGTTAGATGTTGCAGGACAGCCGCTGGCCGCATGAAAGCTTCTTGTGCACCGTTTCCTTCGCATGTTTTAGGAATGTGTGTGTGTGTGTGGGGGGGGGGGGAAGGCACGCCCACAGGGACAACACGCACACACTCCACACAGGGAAACTCTCTTATGCTCAGGAGAAAAGTTGGAGAAAAATGTCCAAAATTTGACCAAAATACATCTCGGCGTCCTTTTCAAAGGGTCCACTTAGCGCCACAGTCTTTGCTCCAATGTACTTTGCGCACAGACCAGAGTGAGTGATTCTGCTTTTCTTGTGCTGGCAGTGGTGGACTGCTTAGGTAGCAAAACCTCCACACCCGCGATGTGCAAGGGCAAGAAGGGTGACAGCATCAAATTGGGGCTCTCAGACGGAACTGTCAGCTCAATCTCCTGGAAGAAGGGGACGGAGAAGATTACGGCCGATACCACCAAGTACCCAGGTGGAGTCACCGAGGCTACCCTGACGATCAAAAACCTGGACGACGAAGACGAGGCAAAGTTCACGGGCGGCACCAACGGCGAGGGAGAAAGTTTTTCCGTCCAAGGTTTGATGTTGCAGGAAAGCCGCTCGCCACACGAAAGCTTCTTGTGCACCATTTCTTTCCCATTTGATCACTTGTGCTTTTCTTGTGCTGGCAGTGGCGCCAGTCTGCCTGAGCAGCGATGCCAGTTGCGTGGGCAAGCTGAGCAGAGACCTCGTATTGAAAGTCGAAGGCCCAGTTGGTGCAAAGGTCACCTGGGAGAAGGACGACACTCCGCTTACCGATCAGAGATACGTCAAAAGCGGAACAAATGATAAGGAGCTAATGATCCCGAACCTGGTAGCACCCGACGCGGGAACCTACAAGGCCAAATACGGCGAGAACACTGTGCCCTTCACTGTCAGCATTCCGGGTGAGTTTGATGTTGCACAATCCACTCGGTGGTACGAGACCCGAAAAGCTTTGATTGAGCCGGAACCATTTTGCATTTCATTGGCAGTGGAAGCTAACCAAGAAGCTAGCCCATTCAGCGGCACTTTTTCCTTTACAAAGCGCACTCGCGGTGCTGCGCGCAAAAGTGTGCGGCAAGTTCAAACGTTGCCAGCTGACCTTTTCCAATTGCCATTCTCCCATTCATATCCGAAAGGACCCGGTGGGAGCAGCACCACCAAAAAGCCGACAACTACAAGCGGCAGCGGCAGCGTCCTGTCCTACTCACCTGCTCTGCTGGTGACGGTCACCCTGGTGCATCTGCTGCTTCAGCTGGCCGCCTAGAAGACAGCACAGCACAGCACGCTGAAGGTGGAGGCAGAAAAAGCCAGCGCCAGGCAGCCCGCCCGCCCGCCAGCCAGCCATTGATTGGTCTCTGCATGCATTCTCCGACCATTGATTTGCCACTGTACATTTTGCCATTGAATTGCCACCGTAGGCGCATTTAGTCGTTGATTAAGCTTACATTTGCTGCCACTGTAGGCGCATTTAGTTAGTTGGTAAGTTTTGGCGCATTTAGTCATGGATTAAGCTCATGCATGGAGTTAGATTTGCTTTTCCTTTGATTTGCTGCTCGATTGTTCTTTTTCCCCTATCTTCAATAAAGTCGTCGATCTTTGTTTTGTTTTGAATGAGCTCATTCACAAACGGCGGCTACATTTAGGGCTTGAATGACACACACACACAATATGTTTGATTGATTAATCATTGCGTGAGTGTTGAACAAACTTGCTGCATCCACCAAAGATGAAATTGTGCTCGTGTTTTTCTCTTTGCCAAAAGTACATGCTTCATAGTGACCCAAGTTAAAAAAACAAAATTAAATGAAAGAAAAATTATATGGAAAGGCTGAAGGAAATTCGGAGCAAATGTCTTTGCTTTAATGAAAGCCTTACTAATTATTGCAGCTTACTTTCGCGCACACACACACCCATCAACGACTGGCGCATCACTGAAATACCTCTGAGCCTCTATTGAGCCTCAGTTGTGTACCATTGTTTTCTTTCGTGAGATGTGGACATCTTAAGCCCGTAATCGTTTGGACACAATCGTGTAAGCAATGCCTAGGCCATCATTTGGAAGCAAATCCTGCAAAAAGGAAAAAAAACAGATTTTATAGAACAATATTGGAGTGGGGATACAATACGATTTTGTTCTTCCATCAGATTTTCAAGCCTGATTGTTTTTTATTGTTTGTGTGGGGGAAAAAAAAAGTCTTTGAAGCACCTGCGCAAGCCTGGCTTTTCCCGCCCCACGCAAGTGTGTGTACTTAGTGTACATACTTGCACCATTTGACAGGACAAAGTGACAAAGCGCGGGCGAACTGAAACGTGGAGTCGATGCCTAAGTGTGTGTGTCTTTGTTCTTATTTCCTTTTAGCATGTGGTGCACAGCATACTTTCTCTAGCTATAATTGCATGTCATAGTACCAAGACCGATCAGAGTGCCACAGGTATTATTAGAGGAATAAAGTGTCATGGTTTTTAATGAACACTTATGCCTAGTACGCTACTGTATATTGATATTGTCTAGACCAGGGGTGCTCAAACTTTTTCAGCTTACGAGCTACTTTTAAAATGACCAAGTCACAAAGATCTACCTACAAGAAATAAAAATAAATAAATAAATAATATAGTGCGTGTATTTAAAAAAAAAAAAAAACTTTTGCGGATGAATCGGTCATCATTTTTTTTCCCCCTTTCAATTGTTTTTCAAAATTCAAATCGGTTGAGCCCTTGTCTTTTTCGGTAGTGTTTTCAAATATGAAATATCATTCACTTTAGGTTCATTTCGTCATGCTAATTTTTATACTTATGCTCCTTTTTAAAATAGGTGGTTTCAAACAACAGGTGCTCTGTCCAGATTTGTTTAACACATCTGAATGTAACATATTTGTCAGTTGTGTATTTTGGCCTGTCTTGAAAATTGTTAACAGTTGATCCAGATTCATCTATTCTGCGTATTCAATCATGGCTTGCATTGTCTGCGCCGCTCACAATAACAGCACCAGGGTGGTGGCCACTCATCCCTTTCCTGCACTTCGAAAATAGTCTACGTGTACGCACGCAGCAGGCGCCGATGTCTCCCCCCCTCCCCCCACATCTCCACTGTCGCACTACCGGATGATACCATACAGTGGGCCAGGACATATTGTGTTATTTTGTTGCTGCTCTTTTGAGGCCAAAGTTAAGACAGGAAGCTATATTTATTATTGCATCCTCCTTTTTCATGTCTATCTCTGTCTGCCTGCTACCTATTGAATACACCACGTCCACTATGTTGCTTCCGTTTGCTCCATCCCAACTCAATCGTTAAGCTACTGCAGGCTTTCAAAATAAACATGTTTTGTGCTCTTTTGCAGTGAGTGCCTTTTTTTTTTTTTTCCCCTCTTTTTTTTTTTTTTTTTTAAAAAGCGCAGTCAAATGGGATTTCAGATGAAAGAGACTTTTGCACGTGTTTGGGAAAAGAGAGACAGATTTAAGATGGATAAATAAGATAGAATTCCTTGTTGAAAAACCACAACTGATCTTAGAACTCGGAGATATGTTGCGCAATCGTTGAGCATGACTTGGGTTTGCAGAAGGAGAATGAGTCAAAGAGGGCGACGACACAAATGCATGATAACATCTCTGCATTATGTACTGTATGCTTGCGCTCCAATGAGAAGTTGATTTTGTTCCAGATATGCTGAGGCGTGTGTAATGTCCTTGGCACAGTGTTGCAGCTGCTGGTGAGCTCATTTCTTTTTCCTCAGGAAGGGAAGTGACATTCTAGTTTAGAGAGGTTGTCTTCAAGGTTGCACAGACAGAGACAGACAGTACAGGAAACTGCTGTAGAAAATTACACCAAAATTAAATATTCAAAATGTATACTAAAGGTTGCACAGAGAGAGAGAGACAGCACAGGAAAATTGTGTAGAAAACTACACCAAAATAAAATTACAATTTGCCTTGAAATGCAAAAGTGGACGAACATTTCTCAAGATACATTATAACATCCCATACTGTTTATTTATTTTAATTTACGGTATCGTATGTTATCAAAATTGTCACTTGGCCGTCGTCTATTGCAGCCCGGAAGTGGATCTCTCTACCTGTGATTCCTTCTCAAGGTTTCTACCCACCATTTTCTCTTAAGGAAAGAAAAATCCTTGATAGGGGATGTTGATTTTTGTGAACCGCGATGCTGGAACCCATTAAAAATGTGTCATTAATGGCCATAAAAAAATCAACTTGTCTTGCCTTACAGATTCAAATGAAAGCTTCAGTTTTTTTCAATAGGGTAAATAAAAGCTTGGTCTATAAACACTGAATAAGCAGTAGAAAATGGATGGGTGGAAGTTGGGCATCACATTTAAGAGGGTTCGGAAAATACAGTCACTGTCTTCGAATATCTTAACACGACGGCAAACAGAATCTCACAAGAATAAAAACCTCAACTGGAAGAATTGTTTACCCATTATGGCGGTGTTGTTAGGGATCCGCTCTAGACCTTCCATGCAAGTTTCTGGTTGCTGGGGAATAGCTGGAGGTCATGACTGACTTCCCCGCTTCTGAAAACGTCAATGAAAAGCTACTTTCTCCCTCGCCGCTGTGTAGTGCGACAGCGAGGTGGGGGAAAGTGTGGACAATACAGTCAGCCAACACTGGGCAGACTCACAATGTGAACTCTCTGTGAAGCCTTTCTCATGATCCAAGATTTGCACCAATCAGGCAATTGCATTTCTCTCCACTCCAATTATGCGGGGAACACATGCAAATTCACGTGCCGGCCCACATCACATTGGATGCGACGTAATGGAGACAACAAAGAAGCATGTGATCATCCCCCTAAAAACAGGGACTACACAGTGTTGGGATTACATAATTCTGTCTTTAAAGAATCGCTGAGTATCTTGAACAGTAAAATGACCTTACTCGACCTTTCGAATGCAGCCTCGAGGTTTGGGAAACTGTAAACACTAAGTGTGCTCCTTACCACCAGCGGTATTCTGCTTAATAGTATGGAAGATCAAAACATAACATTGTGCTACTCCACTCATGCGAGAATATGAAAACAGAGGAACAGACTGTCAACTATGATTATTAAGTGAACAGTAGAGATAAAAATAACAAAAATTAAGCAACTCTTTCTGTGATGTTTGACCAGAAATGTCAAAATCAAGTCCAGAAAGTAAAATCCCTGCCACTGTTTGGCTTTAGTCACCGCCGATGGTTAGAATCAAATTAGCGAGCTAGCTAGGTTCAGAAAGTAAAACCGCTGCTACTGTTTGGCTTTAGCTAGCTAGCTGGCTAGCTAGCGAGGAGGTACACGGGCATAATATGCGCTGTATATTTACTGTCCTTACTAAACTGATTTGCATTAGGTCTGCACACTGATGTTACGAAAATAAACAGCCTAATACAATCATCCCAAAAGACAATTGGTTTTACCTGAAGGGTTTACAAACAAAGCCTTTGACATTCTGGACGACTGTCCTTGGAACAAAAGGCCAGACCAAACTATTCCCATGACAGGATGGGAGGCAACCAAGCGAGATAAAATTCAATAGTAACTCAATAGTCACACCCAGATCAAACTTAGATGTGCAACGATGCAATCATGACGCGTTGCTGATAAATGACTCAACCTGTTTAGCCAAAGCAATTGAGGATTACCCAAAAAAAACAACAGTCTACTTCCTGGAGGGTTTCCATCTTAACCACGCAAAATGACACTGCATGGAACTATCACCGATCTATTATCAAACGATGTTTTAGATAGAAAAGCTTCGTTAAAATGTGGTTTATGCTGAAATGTTGGTAGTCAGTGAACATGTTTTGCATACGGTTGAGCAACGGGCAAACCCAGTTGCCATGATGATGAAATTCCAAGGAGTTTAGCAAGAATCATTTTTCGGTTGTAAAAGACAGCTATGTTAACATGTGCTAACACTAAAATACAGCCAAACATCTGAGCTCAAACAAATTCTGAGGACTTTTAACCGTACAATTTGCTCCTTAAAAAAGTTGAACTGTCACCTGTAGTGATTGTACAGATTTTGATTTGTTCTAGTTGAGAAAATTATATTAAAACACAACAATTTTCTCATTGCCACAGGTAATTTCGGTCGTTTTCAAGCAACGGTTGGCATTGAACTCTGGGACATTGTCAAGCATTTGAGACAGTCTATAGGTCTCCTTGAGGTTATAATGCAGTTCTGGTCCAGTTGAAACTTTTGACAAGACTATAGTACACTATTGGGTCATCTTGGATGGTAGGTTGGCATTAAGGATATAGCACTACATTGATTTCAGTATCCAAAGGCCAGTAAAACATTTGCTCCTCTGTCTGGTATCCCTGACCTGACCTGTATCCCACAGGGATCCTCTCAATGTAATCTACAGCTGTAACTTAATATGCAAACCAAAACCAAAGTTATTTTTGTTTTTCAGTAAAATTGTTATTAGTTCTCCTTGATATGTTCCATGTCATCTATTTGAAAGTCCCGAGGCAGGGGTTTTGTTTGTGTTTGCTGCACGCAAATGAGTGTGCGCGCGGTGGGCGTGTCGTGACGTCACCGCGCACTTGTTTACAACCAATGAGGGAGCAGCGACTCTGCACAAAACTGGTTGCTTCTGGTTTGCACGCATACATATATTAGCGGAGCCGGTGAAGAGGCAAAGCATTGGCACAAAGGCGAGCCGGCGGTGCCACAGCCCGACGTTTTAGCGGCGTCAAGACGACGAGACACTCGGGGTAAGTCCGCCGGCTTGAAACACTACACGAGCGCTCGTCATATTTCCCCCCCCCGCGACCAGCGTGTCACTTGACAGAAAAAAAACCCCAGAACCGCTCGTTTTGTTTATCGTCCGTCTGCACTTTAACAACAGTGTCACACACAAAAAGATTTTTGAGTAGAAAATTGATGACACTCGTGTTTTTACTTTAAAAAAATAAGTTGTTTAACTGTTTGGATCGGCGTGCACGCGCAGTGTTTCTCTTGTCAGTTTTTTTTTTTTTAACAAAATGCTATGTGTGCTGATGATGGGAAATCTCAGTGCACTTGTGTTGGTGGTCCATAGCCACTGTGGCACCGCAGTTTCTACGTGGCACTTGTCTGCCACCCTTAATAGTCTATAACAACAACTAACATGAGGTTAGATTTGTATTTTTTTCTGGGACACAATTTATTGCTGTTCTTTGGAATATATGATTCATAATTTTTCATGCCTACTGCTGCTAATTATTCTTTATTCAGTTAGTATCACTTGGCCAAATCTCTAACATTTCATACTAATAAATAAAAACAAATGTCCTGAGTGTTGTTCGTCACCTAAATGTTGAACAGAGATGTACCAAAGTCAAATTCCTCGTTTGGCACGCTCAAACATGGCCAATAAAAATTCTTGAATCTTGAAATGATGGTGATGTGTCAAATGGCCAAAGCAATTATTAGCAAGAGAAACTTACTCAATGCATTTTTTCTTTTTGCCTTTAGTATCAGCATTCAACCTTGAAATAAGGCTAGTATCAGCCTGGTATTGGTACTAGTAATTGTAGTATTAGTCGCCCTTCCCTAGTTATTACTGCCAAACCAAGCAAAGGAACAATATTGCGAAATCAGTTATGAACCCATAAATCATCAAAAGTGTGATGTATATTGTCAAACAATTCAGATTGGATTATTAAACACCTAAAAGGATTCTTCAGTTTCAGCCACACTACATTACAATAACTGAATACTTCACTCAGACATATAATACAATTACATGTTGCAAAAAAAAAAAAAACAACCCTCATGAGAATTAAGTTGTAATTTTACAATAAAGAAATATTCCACACGTTTGTGTTTTATTCCACACATGTCTGTGTATTTACATGACATTCCATTATCCTAGGGCAAAAGTGTGGAATGTCTAACCTTTGACACAAAGCAGCTGAGATTGAGTTTTTTTTTTTTTGTTCTCGCTCGATGCAGCGAAGGACATGTTTGTTGTCGTACAAACGGGGTCTCCAAAATAACCGCAGATGTGACTGCATGCAGCTGGAATTAAAAACGGGAGAGATGGGGGACAGGAGTTCACTTGTAAGAAAGGCTGACTGTGCTCTTTGAAAAAAAAAAAAATAATAATAATCAAAAGGCCACTAGCAGATGTGTTGTAAATTGCCATTTCTAGGTCAGTGGTAACCCCCCCGCCCTCCTTACACCACCTCACCCTGAGCTCCCGATCCACCCAAGGCCAGCCCACACATTAATCTGCCGTGATGGTGCAAAGAGTGCGGCGGCAGTATTAACCAAGCACGAAATTACAAGCGAGAGGTTGCTTTCGGTTCTGTCAGCTTCACTCATTCCAGAATGTACATTCTTCAGATTAGCATCGCTTTTTTAATTCAGTAAAATAAATTACCCAGTCGGTCTAAATTTGACCAACATAAAATTCCCGAGGATTACGCATGTCTCATTTGAGTTTAAGACCCAGCACGACTGAACCATCCCAAAGAAGTATTTTCGTAATTAGATCGCGTAATTACGTCAAAGTACAGTTTGTGACCTGTGGAGGCAGTAGTGAGTCTGGCAACACAATCCAACTGGGGAGCTGGATGATGGGACACAGTATATCCCCCCCCCCCCCCCCCCCACACACACACACACACAGATTCAGGAAAAAAAAAACACCTTTAAATTTAAGTCAAGCAGCATCTCATGTTTTGTCAATATATCTCCTCAACCATTTGTTTCGTCTACTACTTTGGCACCCTCTTCTCCGAGCAACTGATAAGTTTCCGTTTAAAATATCCACAAGTCTGGGACAAAAAGCCAAAGCAAAATGACCAAATCGCTTCATTTTATCGCATTATTCTTCCCATAAAAACGACCACCGCTCAATAAATCCATGCGGAGGCTGACCCACATCCCGGTAGATGGTAACAGCGCCATATCACGTGTTCAGATAAACATGGTTAACACATATGTGCTCCATATGAAAATAATGTCAAATAGGTGCTTCTGCAAATTTACGCGGCGTGACTCTCAACTCAGTCAGCTCGTGTTCAGCCCTGCACCTTGCATGCTAATGCGTCAGCTGTCGCGACTGTCACCTTGGAGTTTGCACGTCTCGCGTCTTGAAAAGAAAAACATTTGGATTTCATTCTTGCTATGTTGTACTTCAGTTCAAATGGAAATTCTAACCAAACCTCTTTTGAACACCTCATACTCAAGTCTGACTTATTGCGAAAATCAGATGAACCGATTGCAGACGGTAATTACCTTCTGACAAGCTGAGTCAAAAGATTTCTTCATCTTTTCCACACAGCCCAAATTGCAGAGGAGCTTGGACGGCATGCAAAGTTGTGAAATCTCCTCAGACGGCGCTGATGATCCCCTTAGTAGCGGCCTGCGCACTCCTCGGCAGCCTCGAGTAGTCGTGATCGGCGCTGGCTTGGCCGGACTCGCTGCAACCAAGGTCTTGCTCAAGAGGGGCTTCACTGATGTCACAGTCCTAGAAGCCCTAGACCACATCGGCGGGAGAGTTCAAAGTGTTAAGCACGGTGAGAAAAAACAAATATGGCTCCATACTAACAAAAGGCAGATCTTACATAAAGGTACATAAATAAAGTATCTGGTATTGGTATCGGTGTTGACATCAGGCTTATTTCATCGTATAGGTACTCGCAATGTCAAAATGTGGCCGACCAGTCAATAAAAATTTGAAGATTAGAACATCGTCATTAATTTTATGCAATTTTAAGTTTTGGGGGGAAACCTTTGGTATCAGAAGTATTAGTGGTATCAGTTCTTGGTATCGGTGACTACTCAAGAACAATCAGTAAAATATAAAATAAAGTATCCATCTTGGAATAAAGTAGTATTGAGTACCGCTAATATTTTATATATTATTTATATATATTTATTGCTGCGTTTTGTCTTGCAGGTGAAACAGCTTTGGAGTTAGGAGCCACGTGGATCCACGGCGGCACCGGGAACCCGGTGTACCACTTGGCCGAGGACAACGGGCTGCTGGAGCACACGGATGGCGAGACGAGCGTCGGGCGCATCAGCTTGTACAGCAAGAACGGTGTCGCGCACTATCTGACCAATGTTGGCAAGAGGATCCCCAAAGACCTCGTGGAGGAGTTCAGTGATCTCTACAATGAGGTCAGAGAACCCAGGTTTTTGGAATCATACCTAAACGTTGAATCGTTAAGTCGGTTTATGTCATCAACGCTTGCCTAAATTGTAACATGCAGATTTTATTCAGTAATATCACACTAAATTTATGACATCATTTGGAGTCTCATGCATTTCAGTTGACGCATGTGTTTGAAAGCACAGGTCGGGAAGAAATCATAAATGAACGAACATACAAAAACAGTACAAGGAAATTTTAGCTGTAATAAATTCAACTGGTGATATTGAGACTTAATTACGAATCATAAAACAAACTATTGACGACTAAGGCAATTAAAATTGTTCCTTTTGTGTTCTCCTTCCACACTGCGACAATAGATTAAAATAAAAAACAGCTACTGGAGCACCAATATAGCACAAGCCAACGCTTAATGCCCCCCCCCCCCCCCCCCTCCCCACCCACAGTGCCCTCACAAAAACATTGAACAATGCACATTTGTTTTTACCGTTACCAAGCTGATCGCTCCACTGATAAACACGCGCCATGGCGCAAGTTATCATATCTTGTCCCTGCCCTAAACATCTAATAAAAGCCCAATCAAACATTTGTCTTGCTTGTGGAACAAAACCTAAATGACAGTCAAGGCTTTGTATTTTGCAAATAATAGCGCCCTTCTTCCTGAATCATGGGCGCGGGTGTACCACACATCTGGGAAAACAGTGACACAAATATCACAACCACACACACTACCCTTTCTTTGTTGACATTTTGCCCTTAGCGCTTGTCTATTTTCTTAGCAAACATCACACACTAAAAAACCAAAACGAGATTATAGCAGATTACCAGGTTGTCAACATGGACTGGCGTTATTACCCTGGCTTTTTTTTTTTTTTTTTTTTTCCCTTCAAGCATGTTTGGAAACCCATAAAAAAACATTAAAAATAAGTGCAGATGTCAGCACAGCAGTATTTTTGTCAGACATACTATTTCCGTGCTAGTCATAAAAAAAGAAGTCAGAGTTGACCTTTCTATCCTACTCTGCCTTCACCACAACATTGTTCTAAACTTCCCCGAGTTACGAGTGCAAGAGACATAAATGGGTGTGATCCTCAGCCAAGATTCAATCTGGTCTGGTCAAGTGGAACTCGTAATCTAGCAGGAAATCAAACTGTCAATGCTACTGAAAGCTCAATTTCTGTAAAATAGTCTTAATCTATTCTTTTATATCACAAAAAACTTTCAAAAGGGGTGTGTAGACTTTTCAAATCCACTATGTCAGCTGTGAGTGACTCCAGTTCACCAGTGGAGGCCCGGCTCGACGGTCAGAAGATGATCTGGGTTCACTTCCGTGGTTGTCTTCCTTGTTTGACCTCTGCACATCTTTCTTCCTCTTTTCGCAAAGTGATGACTCTCCGTCTCGCTTTAGGTGTACGAGCAGACTCAGGAATTCTTCCAACACGGGAAGCCTGTCGGCGCCGAAAGCCAGAACAGCGTTGGCATCTATACGCGAGATGTCGTGCGCAAGCGGATTACAATGGACCCAGATGATTCCGAAAGCACCAAGAAGCTCAAACTGTCCATGCTTCAGCAGTACCTCAAGGTTTGCACTCATGGAAATGTGGCCTCAACACCAAATTCAGCACAACTTGTCTTTTTTTTTCTCAAAGCTAGTCATTTTTTTCTTTTAATAACTTCCTACCATGCACTAAGAAATGTTGTAAAATGTCTTTCTTTAGGTTGAAAGTTGCGAAAGCAGCTCTCCCAACATGGATGAGGTGTCTCTGAGCGAGTTTGGCGAGTGGACAGAGATCCCCGGCGCGCATTACATCATTCCCACAGGTTTCAATAAGATCGTGGAGCTCCTATCCAGGAACATCCCCCCTCACACCATCTGCCTCAACAAACCAGTCCGCTGCATCCACTGGAACTACTCGGCCCAGCGGGACGACACAAACCGGAACAACAACCACAATCGAAAGACCCTCGACGCCGGGCACCCCGTTTGCGTGGAGTGCGAAGACGAAGAGTGGATAATGGCCGACCACGTGATCGTGACGGTTTCCTTAGGTTTGTTAAAGCACAACCACGAGGCCATGTTCTCACCTTCTCTACCTGAGGACAAAGTGTTAGCCATTGAGAAGCTGGGCATCAGCACCACAGATAAGATTTTCTTGGAGTACGCCGAGCCGTTCTGGAGTCCCGAGTGTAACAGCATTCAGTTTGTGTGGGAAGACGAGGCCCAGCTTGAGCAGATGACCTACCCCGAGGAGCTGTGGTATAAGAAGATCTGTAGCTTCGACGTGCTCTACCCCCCGGAACGCTACGGCTACATGCTGAGCGGCTGGATCTGCGGCGAGGAGGCTCTCTGTATGGAGCGCTGCGATGATGAAACTGTAGCCGAGACGTGCACAGAGCTACTCAGGCACTTTACAGGTCAGAAAAGCCGATTAGCATTTGTTCTTGACAGAAAATGAATCTTACTGCTGTCAAAATATTTACATTCTTGATGGAGTCATCTCATTTGCACAACCTACTGGAAACAAGGCACCTTCTGTTGATTGTTGACCGTAAGCAGAAATATTGTCTAACAGGTTTGGGTAAAGAACTTCAAAATGTAAAATGCATGTTGCAGAAAATAACGTGCATTTTCCATCCTGATCTCTAACATTTAAGAAATATTTGTTCTGGGTCCCAAAATGTACATTAGGTAGCAGGGCTCAAGAATAAGCTCACTGATAAGATCAGGTTGAACACTGTAACATGAAAATACACGAGTGACTCATTGAGTATTTGCCCAACCAACAGTGCGTCACCACCATAACAAGTTGTATCAGGCTAGACTTTTGTTTGTACTATATAAATACACACACGCAAGAGATTATAAATGTAATTGAAAACCCAGGAGTGTACTTTTACCTGTATTAATGAGCAACAAGTACAATGAACCCCTCAACCCACAAAATGGGGTTTACAATTTGCCTGTAGGTGCCACAAAATGGCTGCAAAGCATCTAATCCATTCTGTTTTGTTTAGGTAATTTTCAGTGTTCTGCAACGACACAGCTACCAAGGCAACACCAAGAATTTAGCCTTTACATAATCATAAACCCATGTTACGTAAACAATTCTATTCATTCATCAAATTCCTCAACGCAAACAAATCTCAGATGGTTGAAAATGATCAACATGATAGTATTAGCTTGTATTAGCTTAACCAAGATGCATCATCACATGCTAGCATAAAATGACATCACTACAAAAATTGGGCACTAGCTCTTATGAAATATTTTTTGGGGCAAAGCAAATGAATTAAAACTTTGTTGATGAAGGTGCCATCATGCTCTTTTCAAGCATAGTTTTTTTTCCTGCTAAGAATTATTTGCCAGAATCATACTATGCCTTGTTGCTAAAATGTGATCATATGTTTAAGCACACTGGCTCAAACGCCTTTCATTGGCTGAAATTACTTTTAGTTAATAGAAAGTTGAAAAAATTATGAACTAGCTTACCAGATGAGTTAAGGTGGCGTTATGGCTATACCTTTGGCGACATGTGGTCTGGCATTTCCACATGTAACTGAAAAAAATGGCCGCCTCAAAGAGATGACACAGGTAATAATGGAGTAACACGCGTTCTGATAGGCTGAGAGCAAACAAAGAGGAACTACTCAACACCTGTCATTAATTAGCTCACCTAGGTTTATTTTTTTTAACTTCTCTTGCTACTCAAGCTCAATAGTAAGCATATACTAGCACCAGGAAAGATTGACTAATTGATTTTAATCAATACATTTTTGATGATGCTAATAGTCTTTATCTACAGGGAACCCTGACATTCCAAAACCCCGGCGTATCCTGCGTTCCTCCTGGGGTAGCAACCAATACTTTCGAGGCTCCTACTCCTATACCAGGGTAGGCTCCAGTGGCGGAGACTTTGAGAGGCTAGCCATGCCACTGCCTTGCGCCAACAGCACCAAGGCTCCGGTAACAGTTGCTAGCTTGTTGACTTTTTTTTTTTTGTAAGTTAGTGCATTTGTTAGAAAACATTGCACTGAGAACATGTCATGGAAAAACAACAACTCAGCATTAAAATACTGTTTGTCACACTGACACGGATGTCATTTTAGCTCTAAAGCTCTGATTTATTCGCTCAGGCCCTGCAGCTCCTGTTTGCTGGCGAGGCTACCCACCGCAAATACTATTCCACTACCCATGGTGCATTGTTGTCCGGACAGCGAGAGGCCTACCGTCTGGTGGAGATGTATCAGGACTGGCAAGCTGCTGACACCACAAAGCCTAAAATGTAAAAAAAAACAGGTGTTTACGGGGGGAAAAAAAACAACAAAACTTCTTACAGCTTAATTTATAGTCTTCTAAATATATTTGGTGGGCATTATTACTTTTGGTAATATTTTTACTGTAATGTAGATTCAAATCCTGCCATGTTGTATGTCAGGTGAAATGCTCAAAGGTTGCCAATGGTGCTATGTCAAAAACGATACTTCTTAATACACAGAAACTATCATCTAATGTCTTTAACAGCAACCATGATTTAACTTGATTTTTTTAATGTAAGTGCCTTCTGTACCCTAATGTTTGTTTATATATATATATAAAGTGTGTGTGTGTGTATGGATATAAAAACTAAGAGGTTTTCAACCAATTAAAAGCTTTTATTATCATCTCACAAGATCGATGTGTTATCATTGTCATAAACTATTTTTGGTCATAAATCAACACGCACCGGAAACAAGAAAAAGTGTTGGCGGCTAAAATTGATGGAGATTGGCACAAACTTTGATTAAAAAATACACTTCTCACTTATTAGCATCTTTATATGCTACATTTGAGAGGTAGCATTTTCAATTTTATCAATTTTTTGGGAGAAATCATTGCGTGTTTACCTACCTTAAATGCACCGTTGCTGCTCAGCAATATAGCCACGCCCACTTCCGTCAGATTTCTGACGGCCCTATAGCACCCCCTAGGCCCGATGCAGTGTCATCGCTGCCTTTAAGACCAATCATATCCATGCAGTTAGCCTGGAAATCTGAAAAAAAACATCACGGGTACTTCAAATATTAATTTGGTTTTTGCCACGAAGATGAACTCAAATAAATTTCGGAGTAAACTCCATATTTTAAAGCGGGTTTATTGATGACAACAAATGAGAAATAAAACCATCTATTGCAGTTATCATCAGTTTTGATACCGTCAAGACTTTTTTTTTTTTTTTTTTTTTTTTGCAATCATGGATAGACTTCATGGATGTTAGCATTTGCAACACACATACACACGCGCACTCACTTAATCACCCAGATAAGTGTTGAGGTAATATGCAAAATACGCTTCAGAATAAGTACAATCGTTCATACATGAGGCCCAAGTATGTACAGTTTGTACAATATGACAATAAGGTTAATGCGTGACGGTGACATTTGGTTCATCAGTTAAATAAATTAAAAAAAAAATGCTGAAAAAGTGGATTTATCTGGCACCTGCTATTGGCGGAAAATCTTCAGCAGGCCTCACACTCTATATGCAAATATCATCAATTGGCAATGAATTGAAAAAGCACTTGGCAATCAATGAAAAATTGCCAATGTGTATTATGATTAAGTTCTCAATGGGCTGATGATCATTCAAATAAAAGTGCATTTCATTGTGTCCAATACAAAGAAACAGCCCGACATTTAAAAACAACACTCTTCATAAACATCTGTAATATATTTGTATATATACTATGTCTCTATATTTTCTCTCACTATAGTGCAACAACAGTCAACTAAAAAGAAATGTTGTCAAACCGCAAGCGTCACATTTCTTGCCACAGTAGCAGAACATTTAAAAGGCAACTTAATGATGCTTCAACACAAACATGCCAACATTATACATGTTGTTTTTTTTCCCCTAAATATATATACATATATAGAAATAAATAGCGGCGTTATCATCTTTATCTTCTTTAAATAATTTCCACCTCTATGTGAATGATGCACATTTAATATAAAGTATCTAAGACACAATTTGAACACGACTGTTTTACATCATATAATTCTCTTATGTCACACAACATGAGAATGCTCGCACAATGTAAACAATCAGCGTCTTCCACCAGCTGCTGATCAAATGTTGATGCTTTTCTTTTCTTCCCTCCGATATTTCTTTTTTAGGGGGCGGGGCATACATTTTATGTACAAAGTAGCCAACAACAAAGGCAGGATTGTCAAAAATGTCAAATGTACCATTTTTTCCAGACTAGCATTAATTAAATAATAAAAAAAATCAACTGGGGCACAAGCAACATGAATTCTTTGAAGCCATTCTGATATTTAGCAAAATAAAATTCCAAAAACCGATTAATCGGCCAATTGATTAAATATCTGAATTTCGGGTCCCATACTTCTTACAACAGCGAAAATATGATTTACAGACTCAACATCCTCAAGAACCCCAAAACAAAACATAAAATCCCTGAAAGTGTTGAAATGCTTAAAAAGGAATGTCGTGATTGAATGATTGGTTGTCCTCTGCGAGTCACAAAGCGGGCGTGCGAGCTAGAAAACAAAAGTCGAATGCACTTGCTGTCAGAAGCTTTTGCCCCAAGACGAGCTTCCATAACTTCACATTGCACGTTGCACAAATCCATGAAATACGACGGATGTGGCGGCAGAAGAGAATTTGACTTTTGGTTCTATAGACGGATTTAAGTATTGCTAGCTACTCCTGCTCCAAAAAAAATCTCAATTTGGTGTTAGTACTTTTCCACTGGTAAAAGCAGACACAACCAGGTTTTCATATCATCACTCTAAAATAAAGATCGCCTGTCGTTTAGTTTTTTTCCAGGAAACACAAAGAACAGAACTAATACTGATGATGCAGTTTGTTTAAAAAGGCGCTTTTGTGCGAATGCTGAGAGAAACATTCACACATTCAAACATCCAGTTTTTTTCCGTTTGCTAAATACAAAATGGCCATCCATCTTTTTTTTTTAATTCTTGTCGTCATTAGCTAACTTAGCTAATTAAATTAAATTAAAATTAGCTAAATACTTCTTGCCAATCACAGGATGTTATGCAAGTGCACGGCAAAGGATTAATACATCCTTAATCAAACTTGGTTGTTTTTCTTCAGGCGTTGTTAAAAAAATGAATAAATTAGATTAAATATTAGATTCAACTACTTCAATATTTGTATGAAAACCCCGCCTGTGTTGTTAATATAAAACAAGCCGGTAAAATGGTAGGCGCGGCGGCAACTGGGTGTTTATTCATGTGCGGCATGGATCGCAGAATCTTACTACGCTTATCGGCACCTGCAGTCGAGGCCGACCAAATTCTGAAGTGTGATTGATGGACATGAAATATTCCCACCTCAATGGCACGTCGGATTTAAAAAAAAAAAAAATCTCACCGCAACGAGGGCAGACACAGGCTTTGGAGATGAAGATGGATCTCGCGTGCTGTTCTCTCGGTTTGTCTGAGGTTTTTTAAACCGTCAGGAAAAAAAAAAAAAACATCATGAAAGCAAAAGATGATAGAAGAAATACATGAGTGCCAAACCAGGAAGTAGGCAAGCACGCTTCTTGTGCAGGAAGTTGAAGCTGCAAGTTTCAATTCAGTCTCAAGGCTCGGGCCTTAAATCTTACTTCAAGTGGAAAGTTTAATGTGACCCTTGGCTCCACAGCAAGCAGTGTGCGGGTGGTCCGATGACCCTGCTCCGAGTGTTTCCACAATGAGATTCCAGTCTGAGACAACACCTTGATCCAAAAAGCAAGGAATCTTTTTTTTTAGTGTCATCAGGAGCCTGCCATGAGACCACATCAAGTCATCACAGCAGTGCAGCAGATGACTTTGCCCGCAACAAAAGTCTTCTTATGCATGAATGAGCCTCAATACGGGTTCATCAAGGCGGCTCAGTGTTACGTCTGTTCACACACACATACACACGTACGCACGGAGCAGCGTCGTTTTGACTTGAATGGTGTTCGGCGGTGACGTCTCGACATAATGATGCTAGCACAGACTGTCTGCTTTCACATGGAGGATTTTGGAGAAGCCGGGTCTTTTCTTCAAAGCCTATAAGAGACAAGGAGTATTTATTTATTTAAAAAAAAATTCTGGATCCCAGCATCAGGTAAAATCGAATTTGTTGTTTTGTTGCATTGCACTCTGGTCTGTGTGTAGTCGGGAGTAAAAATAAATGCAACTGTTAGTCATCAGATGTGCGTACAGTTGTGCAGGTGGGTGCAGAGCACAGTCAATAAATGGAAGATTTAAAGTCCATGAGGAGAGGAAAAAAATGTGTTCTAAATTTGACACACCACCCTGAAGAGTGAACAAAATTCTGCCAAACATGGTTGGTTCAACTGAAAGCGTTGTCAAGGGCTACAATGAAGGGACAACACTTTATGACAATGAAGGGCTACCCCATGTACCCCCATGAAACATCTTCGGGCATCTTCTAGAATATTCAAAAACATACAAGCGATTCTGTAAATTGTTACCTGGAGCTTGTTAACCATCTCATCAAATAGTTTCCTGGCTTCGGGGCTGTTGGGGTCTTCAAAGTAGTCTTCAATACCGATCTGCACCACGATGGACTTCAGGTTGCGGCACACACCTGGACGCAATGCAAGGAATGCTCATGAAGGGAATATTGATAATTATTTGATTTAATATCGAATCACAGCAAAGTATGGATGGCCTCTTTTATATTTGCTTTCCAACTCACTGTTGAAATGAAGCAAAGCTTTGGGGGTGACAGGCGTGGAGGTAAGCACCAGCATCTCCAGGCCCTTCAAACCCTCCCTGCAGACCTCTGCTGCCACCTCTTGGTTGATTTCACTCACGTGGTCCAACTCCAGCACTTGAAGACGCATGCAGTTCCGTGCTGTAAAAACAGTAGAACATCAAACATCAATTTTCTCTCGTATTGGATTAAGTGAGGTCTCACAGTAGCTCGGAGGTGCCCAAAATATATAATTGTCATTTACCCAGTGAGGCCAGGCCCTGAATGCCACATCCAGCCCCCCCGACACCAAGCGCACGGAGATGCGGCCAGCACCTCCCGATGGTCTGCAAGCATCTGTTGCTGAAACGAGCCGGCTGTTGACTGAAAGCGAAAAAAAAAAAAAAATCAGGTTAAGGCGTAATGTCGTAACCTAATTCGTTTTTCTTCTCAGTGCCATAATTACCAAGGGTGTAATGGTGCCACCTGTAGGGAGATAATGTCTCTGCACCCAGCTCCGAGGGCCCAGATAACTTCTTGTCCGACTGGGTCTGTGGCACTCCTGAAACATGCAGAAATAGATATTTTCTAAAATTTGAAGATCTTGTTGCAAAAAATGGTTGACCCTTGGAGCGACCCTACGAAGGCGGACCTGTAAGTGACGGCTTGCAGAGCTCGGCAGTAGCAGCTGGCCAGCCAGAGGGAGCGGTCAGTCAGCAGGTTAGGACAATGCGAGATCTTCAGGATGAGCAAATTACTTCCAGTGGCCTTCAGCAGGGCCTCCAGTCCTTCCTCCAAACACCCTCTGACAGGCATACCAACAAAAATGCAACTTTTATGTATTTCTGGTAGTTGATAAAAATATGTATTGAATGTGAAAACAAGCTCCAACAAGAAATTTTGTATTTCTGCAGCTCACCGTGTGCTTTTGAGGTACTCCTCTTTGGTTTCCTTCTTTCCGCGCTGTCGCGGTTTGAGGTTCTGCAGGATGAGCGAGTGCGTCTGAGTGCACCACTGAGACAACGTTCCCAGCAACTAACACACAAAGAAGATTTGTCATGGTTGTGACTTCAAACCAATTCAAAATGACTTGAAATAAAACGGTTTCTTTGAATTAGAACTCAAGAATTAAATAGACAACCAACCTTGGAGGAAATGCGCGCGTTCTCCAGCAAAACTCTGGTCCACACGGCCGGGTGGCGGGCCACAAACTTCCAGTCTCGGCAGACCTCGGCAGCTCTCAGCAGCGTTTTGGTATCCAAGTAGGTGAAGATGCAAAACAAACCAGCACGCATCTTCAGGATCTCGGGACTGATCACCTCGTTGGATTTAGACGGGCTCTTCTCGTGGCGACACGGTTTGCTGTAGACGCCTTCACTTCGACCTGTTGACAGATGAACAGTCGGGGAAAAAATGAGAGACAATTAATCAATTTTCAAATTAAACGACAACTATTTTGATCGACATGTTTTTCCGATTTTATCGGTACACCGCGGAACCCACCCTGTTACAAGTGTCGCCTATTTTCTCCACTGAACGTAGAAAAAATATTTAGACTGGGTTTTAAACATAGATGGTGAGTCTTGGAATTTTTCTGACACATCTTGTATTTTGGGTTTTAAACATAGATGGTGAGTCTTGGAATTTTTCTGACACACCTCATATTTTTAGTCCAGGCCTCTAATTGACATATTTGATTCAATTGGCCGATACGTTGCTTGCACCAGATTGAGCTGCATTTGTAACGGATGTACAGACACTTTAGATATATATAGGTGTGAAGGTATTCATTTGCAGAGTGATCCTAACAGCTTTGTGTGTGTGCAGCTTGCGAAAAAGAGCTAAAATAAGCATTGATGGGAGGGAGATGGCTCGGGAGGTGACTCATCTTCATCTTCATCCAAGGCCGTCCGTCTGCTCCCAACCATCAGGCCTGTGAACCACCGCTGACACTCTCGCTTTCCTCACATATACACTGCGCCTACACTTACGACTGCAGAATGAACCCAAAAATAATTTATTTGCTAAGAAAAAAAAAAAAAAAGGTGCGTATGCGAATATAGATAATATCTGAGAAAGCCATCTAGGAACTACGTCAGAGGAACACCATGTCGAGGATGACATAAACGTTTGTCGTATGGGGGTCCTGGCAGCACATTTTGAGTCATGGTATAGCATTGGAAAGAGTATGAAACGCATCACAACCCGAAAAACGCTTCCTCTCAGTTGTTATGCTATGAATACACCACTAGGTAGCACTGTGGCTTAAAGTAGGATATCAAGTCATTTTTCCGGGAAGTCATGAATTTGATGATGTAAAAAGAAAAAAATAATAAAGTCGAATTGAAAAGATTTCCCAAAACGCAATGAATGGGAAATATTTTTTGAATTTTCATTCAAATTGTTTTTTATTTCTGTCTCACTTGTTTGTTTTTAAATTTAGGTAGTTTTTTAAAGCGGTTTGTTGGGTTTTATTTCTATTTTTTTTAAATGCCTTGTTTTAGTTTAGCATTTATGACATTTAGTATTAACTTCATTTTTCTTTTATATTTGTAGAGTGTAGGGAAACGTTATTAAGATTTTGTAATAAAATAAAGGAAACTACAATTCTGGAATGAGTGTTTAAGAATTCTTTCCGTCTTCTGTATGGATGCACAACAATACTAAAATTAATAAATTTTTCACAATAATTATAGTGAACTTTAGTTATTTAATGAACTTAAGGGGTATAGTTTCTTAGATTTATTTTTTAAGAATTTGTTTACCACTAACAAAACAGTTTCTTCAAATTTCAGCTGTTTTGCTAGTTTTGGTGACCTTGTTACCTGCGTTGGGTCGATATCCGGCCCTGCCGTGGTAAGGATAGGGGGCGCTTGACTGCTGCTGCACTTCCGCCACCGCTCTCCTCTCCTGCTCCCACATGTCCACTTCGGACTCGGTTGTCCGAGAGCCCACGTCGGACACGTCTCCCTCCTCTCCCTCGGTGCTGTTCCTGTAAGGCCGCCGCTGCCAGTTCTGGATGGCCTGTTTGCGGAGCCCCCAGTTCCTGCCCCCTCCGCCGCATCCAGGGGAGCGCTCGTACGCCACTTTGTTCAGGCGGCACTGCATGTGATAATACTGAGCCTCGGGGCACTCCTCCATGGGGTGCATCTCCACACTGTCGCTATCGTATCCGCCGGAACCCTGCGAGACCGACTTGATCCGACCCGATGCGCTGTAATGACAAGATAAATCGTGACAATTGAATCCACGTCATCAGAGTTTCGCTGCGCTGAGAACTAGCTTTCGATATGATTGAATTCACCTGACTGTTGTGGTGCTGCTGTTTTGGTTAGCAAATAAGATCAAATAGGATCGTCTGTTAATTACTTAATGATGTGTAAAAAATAGCATCTATGAACTGAGATGATCACTTTTGCAAACACAAATGTCAACCTCGCGCGGCGAATGATTGATCGTTTTCCAAAAATAAAAATAGCAATCACATTGACGCAAGACAAGGCTTATGTTGGTTGTATAAATATCTGCTGAGGTCACAGAACAGTTGCACAGTTAGTCCAAGATGAGGAGCTCATCACTAAGACAGAAGGCTGATGGGCCCAACCGGGTGTCTCCATGACTAACTCCAGGCCGGGAAGTGTGTGACGTCCCAATAAGAAACATTTGCACCCCAACTGGCGGCTCAGTCGGACCTCACGCGGTGACTGGATGTCAATGTGTGAACTAACACAGTATTTTCCCAAGATATGCATTTGTACAGTCACACTCTTAGCTCATAGAAGAAGTGTTCCTGAGATAGAGCGTGTCTTTGTAAATGACAAATTGGCTTTCACTCGGGGCTCCTAGCCAATGTATATATGATATGTATACACTGAGAAGATCATTTGAAAAATTGAAAAAAAGAATTGATACAAAACTGTCACAAATTGGTGAGAATAAAGTAATACAGTTGCAATTTGACATGCATAAAAGGTGCAATGTTACAAAATACAACTGTAATTTGTGAGGATAAAGTCAAAATTGTAAGAATAAAGTTTTATATTACAAAAAAAGTAATTTTACAAAATAAATAAAGCATTATTTTAGGAGATCAAATGATCATCTGTGCACCAAACTGTAATTCTAAATTACAATTTATGTGGAGTGGGCTTGCAACTACGTGACAAATAATTGACACCTCACAGGCTCCGCCTTCTTTCTCTGATTGGTTGTTTTTCTTCAAACCTGCTGACTTCTTGTATGCCTGAGCTGGCACAGCGTATTTATCATGTCCTGAACTAACTGTACTTGTCCAATCATAATAAGTCAACAAATATATCAATCAATTTTTTTGGGAAAATTAAAAAAAAACAGCTGCACCTTACCCTGTACTAGGGGAGGAGCGTCTTTCAGATGCTTGGTAGATGCCTCTTGTACTTCCAGAGATGCTGGAGTTTCTCTGCGGACACACATGAAGATGTCGATTTTTCCCCAAAAAACCAAGAAAGTCTGAAGTTGTATGAATAATGTGGCAAAGTGTATTCTGCCGCGACCTGTGTTCACGCATGCTGGGCTGCGTGTAGGCGGGAGACACCTTTTATTCTCCTGCTGGGTCTTTAATTGCTTCCCAAGTGGCTAGAAGGCTTTAAATACATCTAAACATCAAATCATACCGAAGCCTCATTTGCAATTTTATGACATTACATAATTTAGGCTGCTCATGTCTTGTATTACAGCAGTAGTACAAACAAATATGCAAAATAACCAGAGCAAATCAATTTCTTAGATTGACCTGAAGGTGGAGCAAGAGTGCAGCGTTAAGAAAGATTCATCACAAGATTATTTTTTTTTTTAATAGTGTGAGCACAATCTGACCTTCACTCTCGCTTTGCCCTGAAGCTGTTTGTGTGCTGCCGGAGCTTTTGGATTCAGATCCACTTTACAGTACACGAATGTGAGCAGCTGCCAACGAAATAAAAACTTGCCCTCTCTAAATGTAAAATGCAGCCTGCCATTGGCCTTGCGCCCGCTATAAAAAGTAAAAAGGGTAAATGGAGTCACTTTGCTTCCAGTCACTCAACTGAACCAAGTTTGACCGAGTTGAGTTTTCAGGTTATCAAATTGCTATAATCAATGGCGATCAATCACCGCCCCGACACCAAAATCATATCCTTGAAGAAGAAGCAAGAACTGGTTTCCACGGAAACGCATCCATCTGTGCAATAGAGCAGGTGGCCTCTCTCTCTGTTCCTCTCAAGCCCTCTCTTCCCGAGATTCTGGATGATGATCTGAATAAGTGACATGCTCGGCTGTTTCGTTTTAATCCATGTGGGATGAGATAAACAAGACTAGTTTATGTATCCCTGTCAATTCTGGCCTTTTATTTTATTCTAATAACATACCATATATTTGAAACTGCAACCCCAGCGTGATGCCGGTGCAACGCTTTCCTTACCTGGCGTCCGTTGCCCTTGCCCTGGAGACTGCAGCGTCCTAAGCTTCCGTTGGGCGTGGTGCCGCAGCTACTGATGATTTGCAGCTGCTTCTCAGCACGGTCGGCACGGTCCAGCAGCTCCTCGATGAACTGCTGCAGGCGAACTTTAGCGTTGGCCTCGCGCGCCGCAGTCTCCTGCAGGAACTGGTCGATCTGGGCCACCTCCCTGGGAGACAAATAGAATATTTAACCCATTTTGTACGGTTTTGACATGACAAACGATCATTATTTATCTTCAATGTGCATGTCAACAAAATTACATCACACAACCTGCGCCACAACTTAGACCTGTTTTTACCTGGTCTTAAGTCTGTTTCAAAAACAGAACCTGAACCTCAGAGTATGACACATGCTGATTGTAAGGTGCTCTTATGCAAGAGTTTAATATTTCTTGAAATTGGGGCGCTCTGGGCTAAAAATAATGCACCATCAAGCTCAGATAACTTCTCTCATGTCGTTCTAAAATGACTCCTGGAGATCCACAGACACCAAGCAACAAGTCAGTCTTTTAATAATTGCTCAATTAACTCGAACCCATCTTCATAAACGAGCAATAAGATCTTTGACATGGCAACAATTGATAATTTGAATTTATGAATCTTTGTCTGCACTTCTTGACACAATGCGACTGCTTGTGTGCTTGCTTGTAAGACAAAGACCATTTTATCCGTCTCAACTGTCTCCCCCATCTGCTATGTGCGGCTGATTCAGAGCTCTTGCAAACAGATTTTAAAAATAGACCGGCCCGAACATTAGGCACAGCGTTATACCGAGAGCCGCATAACACATGATCTTTGACGACAGTTTTAGTTCTGTTTGAAATAATGACGTACTGATGTGGACAGACGGAGTAGTAAAATTTACTCACAAACATGCTAACAGAGACACGCAAAGCGCTAGTCACAGTGTCGTCTAGAATAGTTCATAGTATCCCCAATTAAAATTAATGTTATGTATGGATAGTTATGGTGCAAAACTGTAGGTGCCTTATTTACAAGTGAATATTTCTCTCATGAGATTTAAAACCGTATTGCGTTCTTCCACGATATTTATAGCTAGCGCTTCATTTGCAGTCCTCTTGTCAGATCAAGCTCGTCCACTACAGTGTAGACACCTCCATGTAACTGAATAATAAAACATGTGAGCTTTTGAAAGAGGGATTCTCTTTGAATGCTAATGAAGATCCTTTCACAGGTGTCGCCGACACTTTGCGTGAAGCCTCATCAATATTTAACGAATAAAGATGATTGACCGAAAGAACCCAAATGAATGATAAAAAAATGCACGCGAAAAAACTTGGCAACTCGTAATTGACCCTCACGCTCAAAAATGAATTTTCTTGAACGGCTCAAATGTGTTTTGCATAAACTGTTCGAATTCATGCTTGAATTACTCCCCTGCTTTCATTTACCTCCAAGGCAGAAAATAATTCATCAGTCTTTAGTTGATTTGTCACATTTATGAATCCCGTCGCCGCCGCAGCTCGGAGGACTTTGCTTAAGTGTCCTGTTGTCGCCTAGCAACTCTCATATTTTCGTCCTTCTCACCTCTGATGGTCCAACCGTGATTCTGTAAAAGCTTCATAACACGCGGTGACTTTTAAAAGGCCGTGTCTCCGTTAAGGAATGCTTAGTCATGGACTCAGTCGGACACGCACCGACGGTGATGCTCTTTTTCCATCTTTGCTTAGCTGTTCTGTACTTTAGAGTGTGAATGATCTCACTGTTTGACTGCCAGCTTCTCCTCGGGGACAAACAGAGAAATAGAGAGGCAGAACGAGAGAGAAAAAAAAAACATATCCTGCTTTGACAAGCCTTGGATTATCTTCGAAAAGGCAGAATATATTGCTTTGGAGCTCATTAGGGTATGAAGGGTGTACCTAATAAAATAAAATAAAAATAAAAAAACATGGCCGCCAGCTACTTGTGCAAGAAGCTACCGTTTTAATCAATGACAATGTAATAAATTATTTTTTTAGGATATTAGATAAGTAAATTTTCATTGGGATTTTAAATGATGCTATATTTTAAACATACTTTTTACAATAAATAACAGTAGATTTTAGTAAACAGAAGCTGAAAACAAAATATGCGCATCTTTAATCTAACTTTACTATACACTCGTTTAATTAACAAATAGCTTTTGTTCTCTTTCTGGGCAACGTCGTAAATGCTTCACTGGCTGTTATTGAGTACAAAGAAAAAAAAAATCCTTGTGCTGTATGAGAACTTCAAACATGTTTATCAAACTCATTTCCAGAAAAGATTTCCATGGCCACACTGTGCGATTCATGTCCAAACAAGCCTTCTATTTCCAGAACCTGAAAAATGAGCCAGCTCACGAAGTAGCTCAGTTTAAAGGACAATCAGACAAATGGACAAAAGTATCGGGACAGACTTGTCTCAAACCACCTGCAATTGTCAGATTTGATTAGCAGCAATGCTATAATCCAAGTTGTTTTCAGCCAGCAGCAAAAAATAAAGAAACAGGCCTCAGTCTTCCGAAACTCTCGCCTGCAAATGGGATTTTTGACGCATTCTCATTTCCCACGGTGAAAGAGGACACAGTCGAGAGCTGCAGAAAATCAATCCACTAATGAAGGCTGATAGAAAAAGAATTGGTTGGCACAGCAATACAAAAAGCAGCACTGTGCACATTACCCAGAGAAGAATTATGATTTGGCGTCAAACCCCTACGTGATATGTTGAAAACCCCTCACAATGAGGTTGTAATTGAGATTCTTTGAGTCGGATTATTTTTTCCAAATGGGGTATATGCAGTTTATAATTAGGGAAGTGGGTTCTACTAAATGAAAACAAAGTTGGATTTCATCTGTTTGATTATACCAAACTTACTGCTGCTTGTGGCTGAGCTCTGCTTCCTTGTTCACCAGGTCCTGTTTTAGGTTGGCCAGCATTTCCACCGACACGTCCACCTGCCTGGACAGCTCCAAGGCCTTGTCCTCGAGTTCTTGCTTCTCCTGGCTGAGCCGCTCGCTCTCGTGCTTGGCCCGCTCTAGCTCGGAGCTCTTTCTCTCCAGCTCGGCCTGGAGACGGCCCACTCGGGCCGCTATTTTCTGCTCCACCTACAGGATGACAGATGTTTAAGTTGTGCTCTTGTCCATGAAAAACAGTGTTGGGAATTAACAAAGGACGATAACTAATGTCGGTAGCGTACAAAAGCGTTTCTTTCATAATATATCCGATCGTTGGCGATTCCATTCACTGAATCGGAACAATTAATTCAATTAATTGAATTAATTTGACATTTTTATTACCTAAGGTTTGCAATGCAATTTTCAGGCTTTTAACGGAGTTAAGTCGGATAATTTTGCCCCAACGCTTCATATTAGCACCCTCTATTGGTTTAAAGTTGATACTGCAATACTGTTAGCCTAAATTGGACGTAGTTTGTCCCCATCATCAAAATGGCCTTACCTCTTCAGACAGCTTCTCCATCCTCTCATCCAGCTCAAGACGTTCAAAGGCGCGTGCCTTCAACCTTGCCAGGCCTTCTTCATAAGCCGCCTCCACTGCACTGGCGGCCACGTTAGCTGCTACGGCCACGGCTGTACTGGGGTTCCCATAGGGGCCCGGGTCTGTGGATGTCATGGCCGTCTTCATCAAAATCTCCCCCAGAGGAAACTCCACATTGGGGATGTACCTGGCCGAAGTGTTGGAGCTCGCCGGCGTCAAACTCAAGTCGTCTACGCACGGAAGCTCTCGACAGGGGAAGCGGCGTTCTTTCAAAGCCGACGGCCGAAGCGGTTCAAAGGACTCGTTATTGTTGGGAGGCGGCAGGAGGGCTCCCTCTGTCACGAGGGGGAGCAGGGCGGCGGCGTCGCAAACGCTGTTAGACTTGGAGAGGACGTAGAGGGTCTCGTACGTGTGGTTGTACTCCAGGTGGGCGCGTAAGGATGAGAGGCTTCGGAAACGCTTGTGCTCCCCACAGCGAGGACAGCGGTACGGCAGGTCCAGAGAGGCCATGCCGCGCAGGGTCCGCGGGGAGAATCGGACGGCGCTCACGCAACCGGACGGTGGCGCCGGCGGGTCAACGACCCATCGGATGCTCTCATGGTGACAACACTTGCAGTCGACCAAGCAGGTTGATGACAGATCTTAGAAGCTCACATAGTGGCAACTCTCACTTGGTCTTTTCACGCCATCATCATTGCCTAGATGAGAAGAAAACAAAAAAGCAGTTTGAGAAAATAGCTGATCAGTTAATTTTGGTACAATCAACTCTCGATTTTGGCCGTAATTCCTGTGTCGACCACTAGATGGCGACATACTAGGTAGTTTGAGATGGTATACATTTACAACAAACAAAATCAGGAAATAATAATAATAATAATAATAATAATAATAATAATAATAATAATAATGGTCCAGCACAGCTAGATTTTTCTTGAATTTTTTTATGTCATCCACTTTAATCCAGTTTTTATGTCCAAAGAAAGCAACAAGTAAACAGTAGATTTATAATTTGAATCTTTGGTTATCATTAATAATACATATGATTTTGAGGAAACTATGGAAACATGAAACCCTTGTTCCACTGGCCTACACTTGCTGTGACAATCTGTCATACATGTAAAAGTGCTTTAAGGACAACCGAGGGAAGCAACAGGAAATGGATCCATTACTGAGAGTGCTCCTGAACTCCAGTAAGCCTTCCTTTGCCTTCAAGGCCTCGCTATAATCAAAACTCTCTAATCAAGCACTGTGTTGATTAATAGGGCAGTCTTGGATTGCAAGCTACTCAAAAGGATTATGTACAAAGTAGCAGCTGTCTGCTCTGTCTTACGTTTAAAAATAATGCAAGCATTACCATGGCCACCATTTGAGGAACAATGGCAGCCCATGTATTTAGATTACCATTGCATGACAAGAACCCATGTACCCAAATCTCAACAATGGAAACTCTAAAACTACTAATAACTATAGCCAACAAACTTTTTTTTTTTTTTTTTTAGATGGCACAGCAGTCAGCTATGGCCTTGAGTCTCCCAGCCAGCGTGTGCCAGGAAATGTCACCTTTGTCAAATAAACAGTAAAGGCACGGAAGCGTTCCGAGCTTGGAACGCCTGAGAGGCGCCTCCTGCAGGGGAAGATTCAGCTCTCGCAGCAGGATCGCGACGTGTGTCGAACCCAAAAAAATAAAAAAGGAAAATCCCTGCATTCACTCAACGGGGAAAAACAACATGTCAGTCATCAACCTTCTAACTAGATGTCACGAAAAGATAAACGCTTGTGATGATGCCTTTAAAAGGATCATAATAAAACAATCCCCCGCATAATCACTGTTGGCTTTTACAAATTTACCAATTTATATATATATTTTTAAATTTAATTTCAAACAACTTGGAAATCAATCGGCGTCACGGCACCTTTTGTGTCCAACTGTACTGTGATTCTGCCATAGCCATTCTACCATGACAGGGCGTCAAATATACTGCACCTCACTAATGGGGCCGAGTAGTCTTGCACGACTTATTGTCTACTAAAAAGCTACTTTATAAAAAGGCTGGTAAACATTCTCAGCACAACACAGTAGAACACAGCTCCTAATTACAAGCGTAGTAATAAAAACCTTGTTAAATTAATACCTCAAAACTGAACATTATTATCTTTATAAAGAACTAATTGCTACACAGAATGAATTGGATCTAATTAGAAGTGCAGGTGAGCGTTAAGCGGAATACGAATATATTTGATTAAAGGCAGTGAAAGCCAGACTATCAAAAGGCTCTGAAAGATGGTAAAAAGCAAAAAAAATCACAAAAAGAAGAGTTTGATTGACTTCCTAAGCTAAAGCCTCTTCTTCTACGATGCTTTCTTCTTCTCTGTAGCGAGATGCTGCCCCTCACAGGTCAGTCTTGGTACTACGCCAGACACGAATACATACATACCATTTTTGGTAAAAATATCATTCGTTAGATCTCTAGTAATCATTCAAGTACAAGATTACTATCTAAATATGAAAGTAGTACTTACATTAGCGTCAGTGAGGATTTTAAAAAGCAATAAAACAGTTGGACTTTTTTTTTTCCTAGTCTCTCACATGTTCCACGATTAAGATGTTATAAATCACTGTGTCTACCTCACTTAAGTCAGCAAAAAGTTTGCTCCTGTGTGTCTGGGATTTTTAGTGCACATTTGTTTTGCTTGCATGTGTGAGAAAAGCAACAAATCAAGCCTGGCCTATACCCAGCTTTATTTTTTTTCTTTAGCCAGCGATATTGCGACACTGTGGTCAAACAAGCAGTGTGTTACCAGGCGCATAATAAAAAGACTTGTGTTCTCAGAGGTGTGACACGAGAATCAACCCACACTTATGAAAAAGCACCTTTTCCACCGCGCTATATTGACAGTCCAGGCTTGCGAGTAAATACAAGCGGCGCACATTCACTCGAGCATTTTGGCAGTGGAAGCCTTTGACATGTCTTACTCGCGTCTAAAGACATACAATATAAGCTACCTCGGGAGGGTTAGCTAGGAGCTCAACGAGGCCTGCGAGCTCCTGCGTGAGCATGTCGAAGTGTTTTAGCACCGCTGAAGGGGAGGGGACTCCCGTGACAGGACAAGTTCACTACCTGAGGCTCGGCAACTGACAGCCAAGGGCACAGCAGAAGCACTTCAGTATTATTGCTATTCCGCTTTCTGACACAGAAAAAATATTGTAAAAGTCCACAAATGAAGGATGGCAAAAAGAGCAGAACTAACTTGTAAACATGCTGGTTCATTGAGGGAGCCAAATCTATTTCTATTCATATTCGATAAAGCTTGTCCAATCGCTCTGACAAACTGCATCCTCGGTGAGGGGAGAAAAAAATAAATAAATCAGCTCAAGTCAAATATTTGCATGCAACACAGTCCCAGCAAAACAAATTGACCAAGCAACGGCTTTAAACTTAAAAATACTTGCACGTTAAGGTAACTTTGTGATTGCGTACGGTATAAGCAATGAAAAAATCAGTATACAATAATATGCCACCACTGAAAGTACCGCTCGTAAAATTGTACAAGCTTAAACTATAAATGCATAATTGCCTACTTAAATGATAATGACTTGTTCCTATGTTTTATTATTCTCACCATTAATATTATATTATTAGTATTGTTATTTACAAAAAGCATTTATTTATAATATATATGTGTAAAATAATCATTAACCTTGATAATGATTAGCCTTTATGATTATTATTAGAATAATAACAAAAAATGAAAATATCCAAGATAGTTCATAAAATGGTGCTGACTCTTATCTCGTACAACCTGTACGAGTAAAAAAAATGTTTTTACGTCACTTCTTCCACACAACTAACATTTTGTCCTCAAGTCCACTATCTCCATCTGTTTAAATTTTTGGTTCAGAGGAGCCCCTTGCTTGGCTGTCAGCATTCTTAGTCCACTCACAGCATGGGGACGCTTTCTTCCTCTTCATTTGTTTTGACGTTGAGCAATAGTTTGAAAACGTGCTACCCAGACCTCCGGGACTTTGTAATGTGTCACTTTTGTGCAACACGAGAAGAATGCTAAAAGCAGCACTCACTGTGGTGCTACCCAATTGGTATTGGCAGCGAGATTAGGGGAATGATGGGACAGTGAGACTCAATGACTTCCTCCAATGGGAGCTGATGGCTACACTCATAACAATCACTACACAGACACACACAGACACACAACCCGGCCTACCACTGTCTACTATTGATTGAGACAAGGATCCAAAGAAATAATTATACCCTCGCTAGCAAATAACAACATGGCATAGAACCTAAACCTAAAGTGACCTGGTGTTTCCACGGACCACATACGCACTGGCGGAGCTAGTGGGGGGGGCTGCGGGGGCACTACCTCCCAAACCCAAATATGTATGGATCCTACAAGTGCTATACCATTTAATAGACTTTTGAGTATTTTTTAATATATTTTTTCTTTGATTTTTTTTCATATTCTCCCATAAGTGGCACATATTGAATTTTTATCAGAATTTTGTGAATAAATTTATGGCTTTTGTCAAAAAAAACAAAAGGTTTGTAGACCATTTGCGATATTTTTAAATCCCCATGGCCACCCAAGGAAAAAAATCTTAGCACCACTAGTGCACATAAGTCCTACTCCAGACTACCAGTTTACAATATAAAGTACTATGATATATTTTGTGTTTATGCTTTTTTCAATACGAAAAGCTGTGACCTTTTTTAAAGACACACACAAAAAAAAAATGGCGACAAAGGCTCCAAGAAGGATTTGTGAAGCAAATGAGGCAGACAATGTCTGGTGAGATAAGTGGATGAATGTCTGAGGTCTTCTCATGTTCATCCCAAGCTTGAGAGGACGTGATATGCAAAATATACACTATGCAAATGCTGCACATTGTTAAGATTCATGTTTGATTTTTACATCAAGTATTTCAACCTGGGATGTGAAATCATTTCCAGTACTGGACTTCTATTAGCAATTATTGACCGTAACCAAAACAATAAAATTTTTCAGGGTATCAATTATGCACAGACTTTCACTATTCATGCACAATCCCCAGACAGTCCCGACTGCACATAAATAATTTTGAGGAAAATATTTTTCTGATGACTGCACCATTTGGGTAGACTGACCCACATATGGCTACGGAACACTTTGGAACAATATCAGGAGACATTCCAATTGTGGGTCATTATTTCCTTTCCTGCTTTTTGCAAAAGAGAAAGCGATTGAATACGTTGCATAAGTGACATTTTCATTCGTATTTTTCTAGGCATGGAGAATTTTAGACTGTGATAAAAGTTGACACCCTCAAAGGCCAGAAACATGAGCCACATCTTTGATTTGCAACGAACGCTTGAACGAACATCATTGCACATGCAGCTCCAACAACGTGCCCATGGGTTCGCACGATAAATACACAAAGCGCCAAAGTATATTACAATAAAACTTGGATTATTATGACAGGGGGAAGAATCAGTATGACATATTTTGCCTATTAAAGCAACCCACATGAAACATCAATCCGGGTAAATATTGTGTTTACGCGGTGTAGTATGTGTCGCGGTTGTTCACTGTCAAGTTATTAAAATGATGGACTTCATCTTAATGTCACACACGCAATTTAATGGATTTTCTCATACCACACACATGCACTCAAGTCAACCACGCTGGAGGATGTTCCATCCTATCTCAGCATCTTTTTGTTGTTCCTCCCTTTTCTACAACATGCACATGCCGGTCTGATTTGTCACGCCTTGTAGTCACACCGAGTTTGCTAAACTATTCTTGCACTCTTCTTGCCTCGGAGTAAAGAGAGACATTTTTCTGGAGGGTGTTAAGTCAATAGGGCTGAGAAATTACCATATTTTCCACAAATTAAAGCCTTCAATTAGAATTTATGAGTCAACTATAAATTTAGAAGAATGAAGGTTGGCTGTAAAAAAGGATTTTAAATGTTTTTTGTTAGCATAAAATACATTGTGAATAGTGTCTATAAAATTATCCAAAAGGACTAATGAGACTTTTCCAATTAATTCTCAGTAATTCTCATGGGAACTTCCCATTTATAATGTTAAAAAAATCTGATCTTGACTTATGGAAATTTACCAGAAACTTTCCACTTTCCCACCCCTTTGATATATGATATTCTGTGCTTTAAATTTGTGGCGTGCACAAAGTCCGGCTTGTGGCCGTTGCATCTCGTGTAGCAACCTTCCAAGCAGGCCGAGCACAAGCAGCTCCATTGATCACCATCACACATGGCAGCCATGCAGGTAGGTAGGAACTGGCTGCATAACATCATGTGGGCGTGGACCAGCCCCAACAATCAGCACATGACATTTTTGGTGCGTAAACGATCGAGGGCCCTGCTTGCTTGCAAAGGTGCGCGGACATGGGGTGCAGCTGCAGAAAAGAGCGCAACACCCCCCCCTCATCTCCTCCTCCTTTTAGCTTCCCACCGCTAATATAGGGGGGACGTCAATTAGCCGCACGGGAAGCGCCCATGACGCGATGGATCGGCCGCGCGCGCGCGCACACGTGCATATATATTAAGGATATGATAGGATTTGTTCTTAAAGAATGAAAAGACTCACCTAGCTGTGTGAATCTTCTCGTGCTCATTTTCCCTCCCTTTGCCGCTATACGGAGCAAGGAGGAAGCGCTCCAGCCCTCCTTGACGTCACAAGGCTGCTGCAGCAGAGAGAGAGAGAAAAAGGGAGAGGGAGATGAAGAGGAGAGGAAAAATAAACAAACAGAAAAGAAAAAAATATCCACATACCCCCTCCCCTTTTCTGAAAGTGCAAAATTGGGGTTTGCTGACCACAAATCTCATTATCAGCAAAATCATTCGGCAATAAATTATGTTAATCATTCCCTGGATGTAAAAGTCATTGATCCCTTCCTGCCTCCCTCCCCCCTAAAGCGTTTTGTATTATGTCGTATTTTAACAAAATAAGCACTCTATAATATTATTATTTAGAAAAACATAGTGATAAAATGATCAATTCAATCGTTTGATATGCAAGGTGTCCCATAAAAATATATTGCAGCTGATATCTCAATTTATTTATTTATTTCTTTTTACAGATTAAGCCCATTGGAATAAAAAAAAAAAAAAATTGAAATCCAATTTAAAATACTACTGGAAATATGAAAACACATTTATTTGTGGCTGTTTTTTGAACTGCTTGTTCTAATTCAATGTTTCTGTATGTTTTAATTATACTGAATATAAAACAGTGTATTTTTTATTGTCACTATTATATAATTCATCATCATTTTTAACAATGCACTTCATCTCATGTAGTCCGTCCAAGTTGTGGCTAATAAGTGCATGTTGAATTATCTAGTGTCGATGACCAATATATTAACTAATATTCCAATTAACAAGGCTGCTAAAAGCTAAACATACCATTTAAGGAGAATGAATAATTAATGCAAATGTACGAACAGAGACTTTCTTTGCAGCCAACAGTCCACTAGCCTTTTTTCTACGCAAATTCGCTTATGTTCAGAGCCACGCACTTAGTAAGCAATAAATTCAAACGAGAAGTCCAGGACTGGGAATTCTCTACTTAGTATATAAAAGCGGCCAGCAGAGGGCGACAGTACCGTTTGTAAAATATGATTTATAAAGGATGGCGACAGCACGTGTTAAATCACCTTGAACATGTCAGCCATTCACACTCAGGCAAACGAGACTGAACTGTAGAGAGATGAATAGGAGGATATGTGGATTGATGGACGGATAGAAGGATGGACACATAGAGATAGGAAGAAAAAGAAAGGGAAACAGAAAGAAAGGGATGACGTCTAAATATATAGTGCCAGATGAATACATACAGTCGATAAATGGACGGTCAGATAGACAGACAGACAGCAAGACAGCCGCATGGACAGATGGCTGGACGAACAGACGACTACAAACCAAGGATGATAGAGAGCAGCATGCTGTTGTGCCACTTGTGTTAATATTCAAACGCACTTACACTTCCACCCCTCGATTCTCTTGAGCTTTTAATCAATTCATTTCCACCTTTTTCCAGAGCAAGTGATTGCAAGCAGCCTTTATAAAGCGCATTAAGGTGTCAAACGGGCCCTAATTCATCACCCCACAGCGACTGTCAAATTATTCTTGCCAAAATGTCAACATTCCCTTGCTCCTTTTCCAGTTGCCATAACCCCCTTCCTGATTTTTAAGGTAAAAAAAAAAAAAGTTATTAAATCGGTAACACGGTGATGGGGATGGAAAACAATAAGTTACATTTGCTGTATGTTATAATATCAATCGATGTGTTTCAAACTGTCTATTTGTGGTCAAAGAATGAAATAAAATATAAAAAACAGTCTAATCAGGAAATTATAGGTGCTGGGGTTTTGGTTAGCAACAGTGGGCTCAGCTGGGAAATCTCAGATTTGTTCCTGAGCTGAGATAGTTAATGTCCCGTTTAGTTGACCTGATGAGAGGTTAATTATATTATGCAGTCAGTGCAAAGCATGCCTATTATATATCATTTTTTGTTACCCTTCAATTTGTGCAAAAAAGAAAAAAGAATCAACTTGGGTGACATTGAAAGGACTTTTGATGGATGCTAATGAATCATTTACTTCAACTCAAAGCGTATTCTTTAATACATTTCCATTTCTTAGTAACAGCTGACACAAAAGGAACTTAAGAAAAAAAGCAATATCCATCTTAAAATTAAAAACTTAAAAAGAAATCAAAAATTTCTCCATCAACGTGCGCTCCGTCGCCGCCCTCCGCCAGCTGCACTCATACGCTCGTGACAGCACAAGAGTGACACACAAAAGCTTTAAAAACTCTTTCCCTCAGGAGGTTTTGATAGGATGAATATGACGCGAGACCACGTCAAATAATAAAAAAAAAAAGTAGCAAATTTAGACCCAACACCTTCCCTCCACCCCTCCCTCCTCATTCATATTTATGAGCGGTGACTGGCAAAGTCATTGTTGTCTAATTACAGTGTGGTGAACCTTCATTGTCTTTAGATTGGTGGAGACTGAGACATGCTGTGCTTTGCTTTGCTGCTGCACTTGTGCAAACCTCTCACTACCATGCAGACAATATTCTTCTGCAGTATATAATGCATGGAATGCATTTTATACAGAATAAAGGCAGAAATGATGTACCCAGATTTTTTCGGTCATCAGAAATGGAATCACAATTGTAGAAGCACTAAATTAACCCCCTCACCTCAAAAATGGCTCTCCGGGTAACATAACCAGCCTTGTAGGCCAAAATATTTATTAAAAGAAAAAACAGATGTTATTAAAATTGTATTATCGTAAAAATACACAATTTTCTACAAATAACCTCCCATTTTTAGTCGAAATACAATATAAAAAAATAGAAAAATAAAGGTTTTTTTTTTGAAGGTTATTAGTTTGCCCATTGTTTGATCAAATTAATTCAAAAATGTTTTTGTTCCAAGTTTTTTTTTTTTGAGTGGCATGTTTTCTTCTGTTCAGTGGCTTCAACTATTGTTTTGTTTTGCCAGACTACCTGCTAAAACCCACGCAGGCAAGTTTTTATCTTAATGTACTTAGGAACATCAGCATTAGTCACGATGTAAAGCAGTGATAGCCATTAACAGCAGGGGGCACTAGCATAATGTGAGCATCAGGGAAAAAAGTCAGTGAGAGAAATGATTCTTTTCATCGTCACAATCTGCCAGAACCTTCATACTTGAAATGTGAATTATTTCAATCATGTTTACTAGAGTTTGCACCACACTGAACATAATTTTATCATAATTAAGTCTGATTGGCAATAACAGAAAAGGAGACAAAATGCCTTCTCTTTAAGAAATAATGTTTTGGGCTTAAAATCATGAAAAGCATCTTTGATTGTGCATCACTATAATCTCAAGTAAACATGTGTGTTGACTTTCCAAACATTCCAAAATCAAAAGCATTTGTATCATGATGACACGTGACAGTGCTACAAGTGATTAATTGTGTTATTATGATTTAACCCAGCGGAGAGAATTGCATGTGTGCAATTTCTTTTTTTTTTTCTCTCAGTTTGGTCCAAGTGCTGCTGACTGAGCGCGCCAGCTTTTATTTTCACTCGAGCAGCACAGTTGGAAGTAGATGTTGTGTTGGCCGTGTCTTCTTCTTTTTTTTTTTTTAATGTACTTGTGAAATCAAAATGCAATAACAAAAGCAAAAATGTGTTTTGTTAGATACCAGCGTGTCTCAGGGCAAATAATTTTATTTTAAACCTCATATTTTAATAATAATACAAGGAATCATTTTTATATTTTTTTTTTATCCTGTCTACAAGTTGCATTGAAGTGAAAGCAGATGATGGCTGGATGGATGGAGACCTTTGTGTATCATCATAAGCATTGAAAACTATTGTTGAGATTACCGCTGAATGGATCCATTAACGTGCCAGTGTTGTATAATAATAACATGCACGCCTGTTAGCGAAACCCACGTTTCAAATAAATAAATAAAAAATACAAACATGACAACATTCCTCTCTGCATTCTTAGCTTGAGCCACGGATGTTGCCATAGTAACACAAGTATGTCTTATCAAGTACAGCCCTTGTGATTTTTTTTTTTTCCCACTGTTCACTGTAGGTATGACAACACACACAGTCCGTGGAGTTGTTGCATTCATTTCCATGTTTAATGGCGCTCGCAGCCTTCGCACATTGCCTTGACCTTCCAACCCGCCCTGGCTATTAACGCATGTTAAACTAGCCTGGTTGCACTGTTGAATTTTTTTATGATCTATAAATAGGCATGAAGCTGAGAAAGCCATATAGCGTGGAGCAGATCCAGACAAGTTGATGCTGAATAATAAAAACATTGTCACAGTGTGGTATTTGGATTTTGCAGTGTATGTCAGTTTATTACAATATTGTGGAATTTTTTTATTGCGGATTATTTAACCTCATGAAAAGATACTGTCCAATTCCATTTTTTTCCACTAATATAATTTTTTGTGATGGTAAGTTTTGAATTTTCGTTAGCTGTAAGCTAATGATACACAAATGGTGGCGCAACTGTAGACCGACAACATGAAAATACTTCTTTCTCTCAAGGCAGCACTGTAATAAGAGTTTCCCTTTTTGAATTAGAAACTATAGAAATAATGTTTTTTTATTGTTTTGGGGCCAACACATAAGCACAAGTTAATATTTATATTGTTGTGTTGTTATTCAGTGTCATCATTAGAGGCCTATGCATTGCACTGATTTAACTTTTTTTAGCATGTTTTGTTGTTTCCTTGGAAACTTGAGCTCAGCTGCCAAAACAAAGCAGCGTAAGGATCGAAAGTTTACAGTGGCCAGTCCTGCCACTTCTGCCTCTCCTTTCGTTGCAGTAGAAGGGCAGCTGAGTCCAAGTTGTCAAGGAAACAGCAAAATGTTTTTTTTTTTCTAAATATCATACAACAAACGATATACATTTAAAAATATTATATATATATATATATTAGTAAATATTATTGGAATGTTGTATGAATCATTTCTATGCGCTCGCTTGCTAGCTCTTTTTGGAATTAATGAAGCGGTTCAAGAGGCCACTGTGAGCCCAAATGAGAGGAGTGGACCATCCAGGACACATGAAAGCCCTCCAGTGCATTTGGACCTGGACACCATGGGAGGCTACTCAGACCATTTGATGAAGGGAAGCAACAGAAAAATCCTGTATCCACATCTCCATCTATTTTTTTGATTTCTTCATGAACAAGCTGACACAAAAATAGGCGACGATGTAGTTTGGAGGTTTTGAGAGGGCCGCCATGATCAGACTTGATTCTCTCGTGCGGTAACTCTCGGCCCTTAAAAGTGTATGCCGCTTTGAATTTTCCAATATAAACACTGACCCAAGTTGTACGATTAAAAGATTGCTTGTCACGCTTTTGTTTGTCACGATAATCTCAACTATCACCACGTGCGGCAAAGCGACGAGTCCATAAATTCTCTTTTTCTTTCCTCGTCAAGGGGCAGGAAGCATCGTGTCTTCCGCTCATCATATCAATCTCTCTCCTCCTTTTTTTACAAGTCGCCAGCGTCAGCGGTGCCAAGAGAGACACAAACAGAGAGCGGATGGATGAGTAGGAGGAAGAAGGAGCGCCCAGCGCTGGAAGGATCGGCAGCTCTTCATTTATCCGTGGGACGATAAGAGGAAGAGCCCCAGCTGGGATGGGGTTAATATTTCCCCAGCCTGAAATCACGCAAGGGAGGCTTTCCGCCAGTGAGCCACCAGTGGCACTGCTCGAGTAGTTAATGGTTACACGCAGCATCCTGCCGCTCAGACGCCATTTTGTTTAGGTGACAAAGGAAGGCCTTGCCTCAGTGTCCGAACGCCGTCGCCATCGAGGGCCGACAGGGAGAACAAATACGCAAATACGCAGACGGCGGGAGGCCAGCGCTGATGCTGTAAACACATCATGTTAACAGGAAGCGGACGTGTTGACTGACAGGAAGCCCGAGCGCATTTTTTTTTTTTCCCAACCCGCTCTAAATCGTCACTAAATCGTTTTTTTTTCGCACTCCCTGAATAAGCAAGTCTACTGCTGACTCTCCCAAGCTGAAATACACACGGCGCTTAACACATTTCGTAGACCACCTGCTCCTTCCTATTTGTCTCAGCGTGCATTCGGCATCGTGCCGCGCTTTAATGGACACATTCGATTTCATTTTCCTTCTCAAAAATCATTCCAAATAACTACAATTCACAAACAGCAATGATTAAACCTCCGTAGGTGGCGCTACAGATGTATTGTTTGTAAACATTCGCCTATAATAAGTTTTTAATGTAATTATAAAAATAAACATTTTTCAACAAGCCTGATGTGTGAATAATAAATTTTCCAGAGGGCGATACTGAGTACGTTTTGATCTTGGTCGTTTAGGACCTGCTTTAAAAAGTACATATCGACTAGCGCTCAGGCCCTAATAGCATTTTAGCTAGCAGCGCAATGCTGAATCGATGAATCAGCAACTAATCAATTAACAAACTAATTGTGAACTATTTTGAAAATCACTTAACCATTTAAATGTGGCTGTACTAATGCGTCTGCGCCAAAACCTTTTTGGAATTTTGGAGTTTAACTTCAACAAAATACTATTCCGGTTTTCCGATAAAACCACGAATGAAACATACACAGGCTTGCCGAAACTTTTGAGTTTTCAGGCATGGTGATATTCTCCAAAAGATAATTTTAATCATCATCATCACATAATAGCAATAAAACAATGATTACAAGAGGGCCTTTGTATTGCCTGGTGCTAGGCCCTAATAACACTTTTGAATTTAACTTCACCTAAAGTGACAAAAGCAACACACACACACACACAAACATCTAAATGTTATTTCATGCAGCGCTGCCAAGACAAGGGAATTAGGCAGCCTAGCAAAAGTGTGTTTTGATTTTTCAATGTGTGCTGCTGATGTGACTCACGCATATGAAAGGCCCATTTTAAGAGAGGCTGGTGGGGGGTTCGACACGGGTCTCTTTAGGCTTCCAACACTCTACAGGTTTGAGATCTGAAGCGGGCCTCGTCTGATCGACGAGCTAAGCCCCCCCCCCAAACATCCTCACCTGACCCCAGCATGGCTCCCATATATTCTGTGAGGAGGGGGCCGGGTGGCGTCACTCTCTACGTGTTCCCCACTGTGTTAGCGACAGGCCATTATTTCACAGAATGTCTTTAACTTTTGTTTTTAAAGACTTTTAAATGCACTTTTAATAAGGTCGCGTTAGCTTAAAATGCACTCTATGAAAACCTGCCTTGCATGTATTATTTTTATGTAAAAATATTAGGGTCCAGTTTGGGTTTTATTTTTTTTACAGCATGATTTCGCCTCGATTAAGTGAAGTGAAGACCCGACGAAATGTCAAGATGCATTTTCCTGACACTCTGGGCGTGGAACAAAAGGACATTCAGCATAATGTCAGGGTTAAAGCTATTCACCCGATATACTGTACATTTTTTTACGCATACACTTTAATTATAGTGGCGCATTTATGAAGTCTTTCTGTTTTTGTAAAATGCTTCTTTTACCACCAAAGCATTAAAAACAATTTCGCCACCCGCCAGCAAACAAAAGAGCCACAGAATAGACATACATGATACAAGCCGCCATTTTTTTTTTTTTGCTACTCTATGCATGTCCCTTAAACTATTACGGACCCAACTGTTATCATTCCATGTCTTTTTCGAATGAGAATTCATGCGAGGCGCTAATATTCAAGTGGCCTCATTTTGCATACATTTCATGGCGCGGCTGTACTTGATTTCGATGCTTAATTTAGATGCGTCATTTGCATGAAGCTGGTTGAGCGTGTGCAAATGGCTGGCCTGGCGCACTCTGTGAGCTGGATGTGTGCAAGCCCACTCACTCAATCACTTCCGTACTATGGGGAAACCTCGAAAGTCAAACACCCTGCAGGTCCAACTCTTTGGAATTCTAAGTATTATGAATGTGCAACACAAACACACCGTATATCACGATTGTTTGCATCAGTCATCATCAACCAAAATTACAATGTTCAATTATGTCCTGACTTGTGTTTTGTTTCTTGCCAGCTCTTACCTGTGTTTTTATTGTTACGTGCTGGGTTGAGCAGTGTACCTGTCGCCATTGCCAATCAACTTCCTGTTTTGAAAATGCACACCTGGATTGGTAATTGCTAATCAGCTCCTAATCTTAAAGGGGCAGTCAAGTGAAAAAAAATATTCTAAACAATAATATATACTCCATTTATCTAAATGTGACATTGTGATTATTAGTACATTTTTGGAATATGATTTAAGGGGGCGGCCATATTGGCCATAACTAAAAATGACATCACAGTGGCAAAAGGATTACCTAACGATCAATCACAGCTCACCTTTTCCAAGTCCAACATTGAAAGAAAAAAGATGCTACATAAAATAGCATCCATTATAACAATGAGCTAGTTTTAAACTTTTTCTTATCGACTGTATAGAGTACAAACTAAACCCTCTGCCTCTCCTTTCCGCATGGTTCCCTCAGACTTGTCTACCTCACAACAGGTGAGCCGTCATTATGGGATGCGAAAGAGAGGGAGAGAGAAAAAAGTCAATGTGGCTGTGTTTGGCCACACTGAGCTTCCCTTCCCCATGCCGGAGTGAGCTGCCGGTGAGACACAGACGACGGCGTCTACCGCCGCCGGTGACATGGCTGTCACAGACGGGTGCCTCATTACTGCCGCCGCAAATGTCAAAGCACTAAAGTAATCACTCACCGCGAGGCCGGACACGCGGTCACGCCGCCACGTGTTTTTACAGGGAGAGGGTTAACAATGGTGCAGGCGTCGTTTTCAGGCGTCGTTTTCAGTCGTCTTTGGTGTAAAGGGAGCGTGCGAAATGGCCGTGCGTTCGTTTGACAGCAGGCAACAGGTTTTGGGATGCAACTTCCTTCAGAGTCATTACTGTCAATCCAGGATGCTTTTAGCCACATGTCACCCAGTGTGCCGTTCGACGTATGCACCCAAAGTCGGAGCTCCCCTCATTAAATACTCAAGCTGTGAGGGGGAACTTCATTGAAATGGGTTCTATTTCTACTCTAAACAACAAATCCAGGTGTATTTTTGAAGACAGCGCCTATCATTTGTTCAAATATTCCGCCAGCATCTACTATGCAGCTGTACGTGGGAAATTAAAATGAATAGTCGACATTTACCGTATTTTCCGCACTATAAGGTGCACCGGATTATAAGGCGCACGTTCAATGAATGGCTCAATTTAAAACTTTGTCCATACATGAGATATATATACATTTGGTCCGCGGGCCGGACTTTGGACACGCCTGCTGTAGTGACTTAATATTGGTCCATATAAAAGGCGCACCTGATTATAAGGCGCACTGTCGGCTTTTGAGAAAATTGGAGGTTTTTAGGTGCGCCTTATAGTGCGGAAAATACGGTAAAGTAATAAGAATAATATAGAATTAAACAGTTTGTGCATCATGACAAATTAATTGAGGCTTTTCTTTTTGGGTGCGCTTCAACCACCAGGAGGCGGTATAATACAGCCATGCCAACACAAACGAAGAAGACTTTCAGTCAAATGCCGTAATATTTGTCATATTTGGACAAAGACTAGATGAATATGTCTGTCTACATGTTTGTTTTGAAATATATATCGCTTCAAATGTTAAAGCTTGTTATTCATTAAGTCATGTCTGCTGTTTTGTATTGTTTGTGCTTTTTATTTTTGGAGCTTCAACACCTACCCTCAAAAATTGCACATGGCCGATTGTCAGGTTATCAGGTTGTTCTTGGAACTAAGCACAGGAAGAACATGCTAGCTCCTCACAAAAGGGAACATTTGATGACATTACAGCCTGATTACCCACTCGTGTTATATTTCTGCCTTCACTCGGGAAAAAAAATTAGAAGTACACAACTTCAGTGACTATCCCCATCTTAAAGTGGAATGCGGACGTTCCAAGGGCATCTGTAAATTGTCTGGAGTAATTGGATGCCTAAGTCGTCATTCAGCGAGCGAGACGTACACAGCCTCCCATTCACTGGGGATGCGCCATATACCGTGAGTCCTTTGACGTGGTTGCCATAGCGATAGCCTCCTTGACCCCCGGGTTTAACTTGGAAGGAAAGAGAAAGTACTTTCCACCGTGTTGCGCTCGGCCTCATCACAAACACAAATGAAGAATTGGGAAAGCGGAACAACGAGAGATGACGAATTAAGCACTTTGCAAATGTTTGCATAACGAGCTCCTTCGCCATGCAGCGCCTTCTCCGGGTTTTAATCACCTGCGCTCTCCAGACCACCTACACCCTTCTTCATGGTCCGAAGCGGGACCGGCGGCCCGAGGCTCGATCCGAGGAAAATGAATTCGTCGAGCCTGATTGCCATTAGCGCCGTGCGATTATACACCTTGATTACCGTGCCCACCCCGAGGACCATGACGGGGCCCCCGGTGCACATTTCGAAAAGGTACGCATAACATTATGTGATTGCCCCGCAACGGATTCATCGAGAAGCGCCCTGAGACCGCATAGACTGTCTCAAGTAGGGCTTTGATTATTAATTGGCACTTGAGGTGACCTGATATCCGGAGCTCCAAACACAGCAAGTGCCTCCGATCCCATCGCACAAGCAAATGAATTCAGTCTCATTCAAAGTCATTATTGGATTATTATTGTAGAGGGAGAATTGTTTGGAGTTCAAGCATGGATAACCGCGATGTTGGACTCTTGAGGGATGACAGGGGGCTGCACTTGTGGCTCTCGAGATGGGTTTAAGATGCCGAATGGCTCCCGAGGATGAGAAAGGCTTTGACGTGGAGATGGGCCACTTAGCTAGCGTTGGTATTTACAACGGACGAGAGGGCTGATTCGCTCTTGACTGATTGTTAATGTTAGACAAAGAATACACCTACAACTTAATCAATAATCGTGTCCTTGGAGGATACTAGCAATTCATGGACATGTGTTCAGAGATTTTCTTTGGCGTTTTGAACGGAATGCTTTCGAATTTCGTCCGATATATTGATTTTTTTTTCCAGGCACGAGCTGTTGCTCGGGTGATTGTTTTTTTTCACAAGACTTCACTTTATACTGTACTAAAAATAACTTTTCAGGGAGGTACAGTTGCACCTGCTTATACAAAATACAATTGGTGCATGCTATTTTACTCCCAAAGGAACGAATTAAAGGCCATTTCATTCATTTCAATGGGCAACAATGATTTGAGGTGCGAGACTCTTTACGTTTCAGTCAGCTCTCAACATTTTACTATCCTCAGAAATCCTCGTCAAGGTGTCCCAATACATTTGTCCATACAGTGTAGCGAAAACCCCGATTAAGTACAAAGCATTGTGCTGTGACATATCCTTTGGAATCTGGGCCAATCTAATCCCTCACTGTCAATTCGAAGGCTTTTCTTAATCTGGAGCCAAAGTGCTCATTTGGTGCTGCAGATAAATGCTCCGTATTGATTTATCCAGGAGCAATCCTGCATCAAGCGATTAATTGGATGAGACAATGAAGAAGTAAGAACACATCTGCGCGTGGTTACATTCGGAATACATTAGCAGCACAAGACACACACACACACACAACCTCGAATAACCCTCTTTGCTTTCCCCCCCACCTCCTCGTCCTCCTCCGGGCCTAATGTTAACATGTTTGCATTTGTAACACCTGGCAGAGATTTAATGGACTTGATGTGCTACCATTCACAGCGGAGGTCCGCGTCGTGAGAAATCTTAGCGGCAGACATATGCCCTTCTTGTGCGATTACTTAATGGCCTCTGCAATTATGCATGTCTACGGGAGCTGGCAACATAAATGTCAGTGGCAAGGAAAGAACTGATTTATGTCTTTTTTTCTTTTTTTTTTCCTCCCGCGAGCTGGGACACGGCGTTCGATAAAGACGACATCGGCGATACACGCTCACCGGTCTATATTGAGCACCATTTATAATATGCAAATGGGGAATGTGCGCCCAAATGCAGAAATTTCATCGGTGGCCAGAGTTCAACAACTCTTCAATCTTCAAGTGTTGGGATAATGGTCACAGTGACTGCACATTGCTGCAATTCAAAAAGCTCCACTATCCATCGCTGGACAGCTTTTTGCCACTAAAACAACACGCATAATGAGTGTGCGTGTGCTATTGTGCGTGTGTGTGTGTGTGTGTTACTGTAAGTGTTGATAGACAGCAGAATGTACAATTCACGGTGCTCCAACTGCAGTAGCGGGAAGCGACCAAATACAATTATCGTGTTAGTGTACTTAAAGGGTATTTTTTTTTTTGCAATTTTCAAAAACTTTTTTCATAATGCTGGTTAGTTCGGCTGTTCAAATCTTGGTTGTTTTTTTTATTTTTGCTGCTGCTGCTTTTTTGGGGGGTGGGGGGTTAGTAACTCGGAATGGCAATGGATAGCCACTGTTGTGAACGAGTCTGTCGCCAGGCGCCATTTTAACTATGATCCAAAAAGTAAGAAACTGAAATTGTCATCTCTCTCTCTCTCTCTCTCTCTCTCTCACTCTCTCTGTCTCTCTGTATGCCATAATTAGACACAAATCTCTGAATTCACTTACATGAAGCCAAATCAGTACTTTTTTTTTTTTTTTAAAGTATCATTCCTTCCTTCCACTGCAGTCCAAAGTGAGACTATTTTAGTCACCTCGGTCCAACTGGCAGGCTGCCCTTTTAACACGGCGACAGTATGTTTGACACTTACGAGTTGCTGGGGGCAACCGACGTTGCGTTGTTTCGCCAGATGAATGGCATCATGGGAACGCGTCCGGCGTGCCAGAATTGTGCCTGCGCTTGCGTCATATCACCGAGTGTGGGCTTCTACAACGACACAAAAATCAAGAAAGGTCAACAAACGTAAGCAAAAAAACTGCGGCCATAGAGTTTTTAATTTCAATTTTAGATGAGATACTAGTCCGGAAGTGAATTTGGGAAAGAGATTTTGCTAGATAATATCTACCTTGTTTCCCATCCCACAGGAGAGCATGACATTGGTAATAGTTTTTTATAAGAAAAAAAAAAAAAGACTATAATCACTGCCTGTGGTTAAGTGGAAATGAATATTCCTTTCTGTTTGACTGGAAGTGTAAAGCAAAGAATAGCAATAGGGTATCAAATTATCACACACCAAAAAAAAAAAAATGCTCTTGAGAAGAGAAGAAATGTCATCTCTGAAGTCGAGGGCGGTTGGCAGCAGTAACTCAACGTTTTTCCTTTCATGTTTTTTAGGAGAAGGCCTTGTGCAGTCACATAAGGAGACATTTCTGGCGACCAATGTGTGTGTTAAGGTCCAACTGATTAATCGGCTAAATTTGGAAATTGGCAAAATTCAGGTGGGTTTTTTTTCCCATGATTTTTAAAAAAATTTTTTCACACATTACAGCAATTTTCAAACCTTCCTCATAGTATCACCAAATAAATATTAGCAGTTTTTTCCAATTCTGTTCTACTTACATACAAACAGACCGGTCAAATGTTTTAAGGACCCCCCCCAAACTAATTAATGTATTTTAAACAATCGGCTGATTAATTGATTGACGGAATATATTTGGTCAGATATCAAATTTGACATTAGCCTAAAGATTTCGTTGTACAAGTGAGACAATGACAATAAAGATCTATTCTAAAAAAAAAAAAAAAACATTTCAACACGCTGGTAAGTGAAGACATTCATCCTGCCGCTCTCATCAAGGATTCAATTCAACAAAAGAGCGAAGGGCAAATTTTTGTTCCTTCAAATGATGCACAAAAGCAAAAAAAATAGCTGGCAGAAAATGTTTATTTTGTTCATCATCTTCATAAAAATAACAACATCGATATCAAGTTCATGTATTGTAGAAACTGTATGCAAATTCGAACAGTTAATATAACTTAAGGCGAGTTCAATTTTTTTTTTCTTTTTTTTTTGCAGTACCCTGTTGGTGCCAATGTCACCAAACTGACAACCTTTTTTATTTTTTCAAGTTGCAGCATCCTCCAAGCAAAAGATACATTACATCAAAAAGTCCTTCATGGCTGAACCCAAGCTTGCAGCAATATGTGCTACCTGATGACTCATTCAGTGTAACAACGCTTGTCGGATGAAGTGCCCAAAAAAGTTTCAGATATCAAACGGTGACATTTCAAATACTGAGTTACTCAACAATATAGCCCTCGAAAACCAATACATGATTAAGGATATTTGAATACCCCCAGAAAACGAGGCTCAATTGTCATAAATGTAAAATATACACTCAGCTATAAAAATACAAGGAAGTACAGTCATACAAATATATTTATTTGCCATTAATTATATATCTTTCACAATTTGAACAACACAAAGTCCAATGACAAAAAACACTGACGGCTAAATGATAGGAAGTATAAACAAACACTAAGTTTGATCCAAACTTTATGGCCCAAACCATAAATATATTAGCTTACATTCATTTGAATAACCCCCCTCCACTGTGACGTGATTGAAGGAGGGGGCGCTATTTCAGGTAAGAAAAAAAAAATCAAACATGCATTGAGCAACATAGTCCAATAACTGGAAAAAAGAGAGAAAAAAATAGAACATTCTTAGTTGAAAATCTCGATAGAAATCTGCAAGTGCAATCCACCCGTGGGCGATGAGAGGCGGGATGGGAGTGAGCTAGGAGCTGTCCGGCCGCGGAGGTGCTGAACTGAACAGCAGCAGTCACGCAGCAAACAGCCACACTTGCCTCCACCACTGACGGCCACACGTCAATTTTCACCTGACGTCTTAATCCACCCGTGGGTCAAATCAGCGTGCCTGTTACGCTCTCCATCCAAACTGACTTGAAGTCGTGTCTTCCGAGAGAGAAAAATCCTAAAATGTGGTGTGCGTGCGATACGATGCGTGGGGGAGCCTCGTCTTCAAATGCCCTCGGGCAGAGTGAAGGGCCACGCGTTGGGAGTCACTTGGGGCTTCAGCTCCATTTTCTCCTTCTGCTTCTGGTGCACGCGTCCGTGCCGCTTGCGTTCGTCGCTGCGGGCGAAGCGCTTGCCGCACACGTCGCAGGAGAACGGCTTCTCCCCCGTGTGAGTCCGGGTGTGTGTCGTCAGGTGGTCGCTCCGGCTGAAGCTGCGCAGGCAGATGCGGCACTGGAAGGGCTTGTGACCCGTGTGGATGCGGATGTGGCGGTTGAGCTCGTCCGAGCGCGAGAAGCGGCGGTCGCAGCTCTCCATGGGGCAGGTGAAGGGCTTCTCCTTGGGAGGGCCGTGCGAAGTCGAGCCGGACGTGCTCTTCCGGGCTCTGGGGGGCTTGGCGGCGGTGGTGCCGGAGGTGGAAGTGGCGGCGGCACGCGTGGTGTAACTTTGGGCGAAGGAGTCGGGAAGCAAGGAGGAGTAGAGGATGGAGTCTATGGTGCTGGGTAAAGCCGGGGAAGCGTAAATGGAGTCACACTGGTTGGATGCAGGGGGGGCTTCGGGGTAGGGCTTCAGACCCATCGGCGGGGGGAGGTAGCCGTTGTACGAGTAGCCCTGGGAGCACGTGTCGGAGAAACACTGCTCCTGCTTGATGCCCCCTTCCACTTTGAACTCCACGTCCGGATTGGGGCACATGGCGGGGAAGGTGTCCAAAAGTTCCTTCACGTCCATTTGCTGCTCGGGTGGGAAGTCGCTGGACATGGGGAACGTCTCCGTGTGGAAGCCGCTCTCCAAGCAGTCGGATTTGCAAAAAGCCCCCCATTCATAGCTCTCAAACTCATTCTTGACCACCACCGGGAAGGAAGCCGCCTCGGACTTGGGCTCGGTTTTGGCGAAGCCTAATTGGGAGGTGGACGGCTCCGGCGCAGGGGGTTCGGCCTGATCCTGGGAGAACCCGGTCTGGTGGTCGGAAGAGGAAGAGGGGTATGCCGGCGGGGTGGGCGCTGAGCAGGTGAAAGGTTGCCTCTTGACGTCTCCAAACTGTGCGCTGTCCACAGGGGGCGTGTATGAAGCCCCCCGGCTGTTGGCGCTTTGCTGCTGGGCCTCGGAGAGCTGCATCGTGGATATGCCCACGATCTCGGTGATCATGTTGAGGAGGGTCTCGGTGGTGCACGGCGCCCCCTGAGAAGCTTCCACGTAGAAGCTGCCGGAGTAGGCGAGCGAGGAGGGAGTGTAGGCGTCTTTGGGGCCCTCGCAAGGGTTAAACGCGTATTCCGAGTTGGAAGCTTCGGTTTTGAGGGTCGCGGGGGCTCCTTCTGTTGAATCAGAAACGGAGAAAACTTTGTCAAATCCCCTTGTTTGGCTTTATGATGTGGGGAGAAAACGCGACGTTACATAAACATGCATGCGCTTCCGGCGCGCAAACGCGTCGACGCTGCGCCGCAAGTGTGGCCGTTTTCTCGCACACCATCGCCGGCATCCGACATTCCCTTGCATGCAACATTTGCTTCCCGTGCAGCGGGACTCACCGTGGCCAAACTGCGCGGGCACCGAGCGCTCCGCGTCGCCGAACGCGTCTCGGTTGTCCTTCCTCGCGCCGGCGTCCATGCCCAGAGAAGAGCCGCTGCAATTGTCAAACTGAGGGTAAAAAGAATCTTTCGCGTTCAAATCCATGTTGTTCAACATAATGGTGCACTTCAAAGGTCCGGCTCCAGGGTAAATGTATACTGTATAGGGAAATCGGGGTGACTTGTTTTCCTTCAAACCCCTCCTCTTTTTATTTTTGGGATGGTGTGCGACAAATGATCCCCAAATGTGCTTGATTTAAATAATAATAATGATGAAAAAAAAAAGAAATTCAAGATAATCCTTCTCGTCTGTCGCTCCGCGGTCATTTGCTTGCTGTGGCTCTCCCGTCTCTTCCCTTATATACACTTTGGCGGCTCCACGGACCTCCTCCCCATTCATCAGCTCAAGTGAGAGGATTCCCCGCTGCGTGTAAACTTCATGCCCATATATGGACAGAGGATGTGACGAGTCTGTCCTCTTCCTCTCCTCCCATCGTGCCCTCCCCTCCTTGCCTATCCGAGCAAGGATGGAGACTGACGTTGCAACAAGTGGCCACCCGTGCTGCTTTGCGTTAATCATCCCCAACATATGGCTGACATGCTGAAAGGCCAATATGGGAATTCCTCCAGAAAAAAAACTGAGATGATAACCCCCAGACCCCATCATCACCAAAAAATAGAGGACTACGCGAACCCGTAGGACACACGTGTCATGGTGTGTTTTACATTAAAAACAGAGTTTTACCAACAAACTTCAACCGCAATTGTATTTATTGTATTATATTGATGTGTTACTTTTAAATAATCACAATAAATTAATTTAACAATGTAAGATTTAACATACATAAGGACTTTGGTCTTAAAGAAAAAGAAAGAAAGAAAGAAAGAAAGAAAGAAAGAAAGAAAGAAAGAAAGAAAGAAAGAAAGAAAGAAAGAAAGTAAGTAAGTAAGTAAGTAAGTAAGGAAGGAAGGAAGGAAGGAAGGAAGGAAGGAAGGAAGGAAGGAAGGAAGGAAGGAAGGAAGGAAGGAAGGAAGGAGGGAGGGAGGGAGGGAGGGAGAGAGGGAGAAGGAAGAAAGAAAGAAAGAAAGAAAGAAAGAAAGAAAGAAAGAAAGGAAGGAAGGAAGGAAGGAAGGAAGGAAGGAAGGAAGGAAGGAAGGAAGGAAGGAAGGAAGGAAGGAAGGAAGGAAGGAAGGAAGGAAGGAAGGAAGGAAGGAAGGAAGGAAGGAAGGAAGGAAGGAAGGAAGGAAGGATTTGTATTGAAAGACAGATGGGTAGATTCTATGGTTGGGCAAATGGACTGCAAACAGAGCAATCAGTAGCTGGAACAAATGAATGGGAATATGCGCTTAATGAAGCATGATAATCAGTGTTTATATTGAACAAAGGTGAGTGAAATAGATAAAGATATTCCGCCAGACATCTGATGCCCATTTAAAATGTTTCCACTCATTTGACCATTGTGTTTTGATCATTCCATACCCAAGGCCAGGTTGCACATTTTTAGCAGTTACAGTGATACACTCTGCCAAACCAATCTTTTATCCCGCTAGTAAATTCCGGGTCACTCACACCATAGCGACGACGCCTCATCCGAAAACGAACTCTTGGCCTTTGAAAGCATCGGAGTGAGTCGATAACACCCCTGATGTGTTCAGTGGTTGAACCCAACCGTTCACGTGACATTTCAACACCCAAAGCGTTTTTATTTTTATTTTTTCCCTTCTCTCTTTCGGCATCTGTTGCCGGGTGAACTCGACGGTCACGCTTCCTACTACACAAAGTCGATAATCTTTGATAGGCCGCCGCGGTGTGCAATGGACTTCTCGCTCAGGTTGTCGCATCAGAATGGTGAGGATACAAACACGCAGACCGTCCGTGTATGTATATATATATATATATATATATATATATATATATATATATATATGTATATTTATATACATATATATATATAATAAACAGGGTTAATTTACATAACCGCTCCCACACCAAGTTTCTCCGCCCATGAAATAATCGGCTAGGCTGGGTGAAGCTCCTCAGTAACTTTCAAGTGATGGCCAGTGTCAAGTGTTTTGCTTCTTCCCCACACTTGGGTTGAACCAAACTAAACATTAAACTGAATTCCACTCAATAACCAGACTGTTGTTCCATCTTTTCCTTTTATTTGGTCTCAGTAATTAGTCGGTGAAAATCCTCAAGGATGAAACAAATTTTAACACTTAGCATTTTGCATATTATTTTTAAAAGCAGGTCCACAAAAAATAGCAATGAAAACTTTGACGTTAAATCCTAGAAAAAAAGTTGTTTTCCTTTGAGGTAAGATAAGCGTTTTTTAATGATTTATGTAAATTCATCAAATATTAAAATACAGTTATATAAATATAGTAACCACATCATGAATTTAAACTACTCAGTAAACCCAATGAATGCAAATATCAAACAACCAGTGAATCATTTTCACAACCATATATGATATTACGTTTCAGCAGTGAATATTTTCAATACGTTTCAACCACGTGACATAAGCAGGAAAAAAGATGCGCGTTTTTAATCCGTCGCGTTTTTATAATTGAACACAATAATATCCACTTATCAAACGCACATTTCCGCCACGTCAGCGCAGCTAGTCACTCGTATTGACAACAAGGAAGATTTTAGTGAGCTTACCGGCTATCTCTTTTTTGGTATTTTGTATTTTCTCTGCATTCCGCGCTGCGGTGATATTCCGTTTTTTCCTCCTGGGGTCCGTAATTACATGCAGGTGAGTCGCGTGCACACGCTCGGTTTCCTTGATTCACGCAGGTAAGCAACGTGCACGCGCGCAGATCGCGGACGTTCACCGCTAACAGTGAGCTTTAACTTTTTTTTTTTTTTTATATGTTTGAAAAAAAAAACAGACACACAAAGAGCCCTAACCAAAAGTCAACAGTTTTCCTTCCTAGTGACATTTGTTGGAAAACAATGAAAAAAAAAAAGATTCCCACAAAGGCTAAAACATATTAAGTTATGAATCATTTCATTGAGAATAATTTCCATATACCACTGGTGTCAAACTCAAGGCTCGGGGGCCAGATCCGGCCCGTCACATCATTTTTTGTGGCCCGCAAAATCATGAGTCAATTCAATGTTTCTTATTAAAACACCAAAACTGAGATATTGCAATATTTTTTGTGATAATCCTAATTTCGAAATAAATTCGAAAATCGTTGAACTTTTCTGTTGAGTGTTGTGATAATATTTATTTCTATTTAAATCTTTAATGGCCCCACGAGGGAAATCATAACGCAACAAAAATGAGTTTGACACCCTTACCATATACAGTTGCTGCTGAATCCGAACAAAAGCCTTAAACTATTGCATTTGAAGAAGAAAAAAAAAAAAAACAGCAAGACTTAATCAGCAATGCAACGTCTTTGTGCCCAAGCAGATTGACAGGGCGAAATAATGAATCGCCTGAGTCACACGGAAATCAAACACAATACACACAATAATAGACATTGACTCAAATTGTGTCATTTCCCTTAACGCCGAGAGGTGGATGAGGTATCGGGAGCATATGAGTGCCACGATGCTGTCGTCTTTTTGAAGGCGGCGTATGATAATAAGCTCTTTCGATGCATCGTTGACATTCTCCGGAAAACAAATGGCTTTCACCTTAGACGTGCACTCTAATTCCAGGGGCCTGCAAGATGTTTAGCTTGGAGCGAGAGGCTATTAAATCTGATTGCTCAAGAGTTCAGATCATGGGAGGGCCCGGGACCAGAACTGCAGGGATGCTAACCTCGTTGGACTGCATGGAAATGCCGCGGCGGAAGGACGGCGTAATGGATTTATGTAACGTTAGCACTTACTGACATTACAAGTTGACGCCATAGCTGCATTCATGATAAAGCTTTGTTTATGAACCTGCTGGCATCCAAATGCTCCCTTTTTGCGTTTTAACAAGGATTTGGAGAAAAAAAAAATGAAAATGAACTGGCCGGGATGCAACACTTATTTAATGAAAGCGTCTCTTGGCACTTTGACGAAAGGGGACATCTCAGAAACCAAAGGTGTAAATTGTCTTTTGGGCTCCTGAAATAAAACTGATGAGCTGGAGGAAAAAAAAAAAACCTCACACCTGCAGTGATGGAATAAAATGGGGGACGTGGTCTAGAATATAACCCCCGCACCAAAAATATATTTTGTGACCAGTCCTGGAACTTTCCTGACACATCTCGGCTATGCTTCAGCAAACTGTTTTTGTGATGTTTTCTGATTGCGTAACCATTGTTTTGTTGATGATTGGTGCAAGCCTTTCATAATATTTTCAGAACATAGAGGGGTTTGCTTTGAGTTCTTTTTTTTTTTTTTTTTTTCTGTGCACTGTAAATGTAGACCCGTGTTATTTTAAGGCTCACTCCTGGACAGGGTGTGGGAGTTGTACTTGCAGGTGGGTGCCTGACTTCCCTTAGGGATCTCTGCCTGCAAGATGAAGTACATTAGATGGACAATACTGCCTGGGCTTGGAATATCTTTTTTTGTTGTTGTCTCCACAATTGCTAACAAATCGCTGATGTTGTGGGGAGACTCAAAAGCAACATGAGGAAAGCAGGAATGTTCTAGCTTTGGGCTCACAGCAAAGTGACAAACATTAAAGGTCGAAGCGCCCGACGGTGTTACTCGACGATGGGCAGTGACCAAACTCTACTGACACGAGGCATAATAATGAATCATAATATCTATTTTGAGTTCCACACCAACTCGCTGCTTCTATTTTTTTTGCTGTATGTGCGCTTTGCTAATACCATTCTTCCCTAATCAGAAGAACGAAGAGCAAGAGCTGTTTACATCAAGACATCGTTATATAAAGAACACTAAACTCTGCATTTCCGACAACCCTCACAAAATGAAAATAAATCACAAGAATTTGACCCGTGCCGCTTGAAATAATTATTTTCCCCAAAAGCCCTTCAGGAACAACATTGCCTGCCTTGGATGCGTAGATCAATCAAAGACCTCCATATCAGCCGACAAACACATTAGCATTCAGCCTTAAGTGTTTTTGAGGAAACCCTTTTTAGGTTTATGGATGCAAAGCTGATTATTTGGGAGCGATCCTACAAATTAAAAACAAAACACACACGAGCGTATCGAGTGTTGCAAAATCCAACCGCCTCCTCCGAACCGCATTGTGACATGTCTCACATAGAAATCTCACCCCTGAGGCGTTAGCTGAGGGAACATCTTCAATCTAAACCTGGATACAATGGGGCCTGTAAGTCACCGCACAAAATGGATTGGGAGAGTTTAAAAACCACAGAAACCTCTGCCGGAAACACGACTTTCTATAAATACACGCTATTCGCCTGAGCTGCCAGATTCTCTCATACACACATTTACAAACTCCTGTGTGTGTGTGTCGGGCTCCACACTGTTACATATACGACATCATCATTCAAATGTCGGGTATAAAAATAATAAAAGTAAAAAGCAACGGAAGCGTGGTGCTTCTTCTGAAAGAATTCTCACATCCAGAGTGGGAGTGGGTTAGGGAAGCCCGGTACCAGGCCCCAACACCGCTTGTGCTGCCGCTCCAGGTTTCCCGCTGCTTCCAAAAATACTTTTGCCTCTCGCCCACAACGGTCCCCTGCTGCCTGTGGTTTCTACAACATGGTGATGATGGGTGAGGATGGCACACACACTGAGCGCTCGGATCATGATTGCGGAATGCCCCTGGTGTTTCTTGAAACGTGCCCCCAGACTCCTCCACGCATGGCTTGCACTTTGCACTCTTCTTTGCTGGATCCATTTTCCCAGCAGCAGCAAAAGCAGCAGCAGTTGGACCTGATCCAGAGCCTGCACCTGCTGTTACCTAACTGTGCGGCTGAGCATCCATGACGCACAACTCTCGGCTTATCTTAATTTGGCTAATTGCAGATGTTTTAAGCATATTTATGATGGAGTCATAAGAAAAATGGGGTGGGAAATCTGCAGCCCGTGGGGTACAACGTTTGATTTTGACCACCGTGCAATTCTATATAAGAAGAACCCAGGACTGGCATGTCCGGTAAATTCTGTGTGGATTGCTAAAACTATTTTTTTTCTTTTTTGCTACTAAAAATTTCTGCTTTGAATCAATATGGCCAGATACCTTTTTTTTTTCTCGGCTGAAGATTGCCAAAGTGGCCTGTGTCTATAAAACCGTAAGCAGCCCTTGATAGCAAAAGTCAAGACACCCCTAGGGTTTCCCCCAGATATGACAAAACTTCCTGGAGTAAAAAAGATCAATAACCACACGCAATCATTATTATGGCTAATTGCATGTGCTGTTGACCGGCATAAGTTAATAGGTCTCCGTGTTGTGGTCTCTGACTCATCCGCACCCACACTGATTTCTATTTGTTGCTCTTTCTCCCATGCAGCGACTCGTATGCGAAAACATGACTGCCGATAATTAGAGAACGCCTTCATCTTCATCAACCGTGCCACTGTCGACACATTCATTAGCGGGGATGGCGCAATGCAAACAGGTCCAAACAAATAGCCCGACGCGGCAGACACGCGAGGAAACAGATGAAGAATGTTAAGAGCTCGCAGCTAACAAAAGTAACTATGGAAACGGGCAGCTCGATGTGGCACTAGCATCCACAGCTCTCTCCAGAAATAATAAAATAAAAAAATGGAAAAAAAAAAAACTGTTGGGCCAAGAGCGAATCAGGTAAAGACAAAAGATCCCGGGTGAACCTATTTATAGTGGAGCTTACATAACATACATAGACCTATGTTGGCTCAGGCAAGTTTGCTGCTCAACAGCAAAACCTCTGTGGGGCAAAGATTTCATAGAAAGCAAAAAAAAAAAAAAAGAATATAAAGACATGGAGCAGCGTGCACGATGGTGGCTAATGCAACAAATGGAGGCAGGAAGGCTTGCTCATTTGGATGCCAAGGAGAATTTGAATTGTCTGATTCAGAAAGCGCTCATGGCCGTCAGCATCAACTATTAAGCACGGATAGAAATTGCATCGAGCACAAGAAGCCTCATGTTTGTTTTCATCCAGAACATCGGCTGCGGCTTCCTAAAAAGCCCGTGAGATGTGTCCCCATCCCTGAAAAAATAAAAAAATAAAAAAATAAAGTCCCCCGTGAAAATTACAGCCTGTCACTAGATCTTCAATGTAAATTGATCATTAGCATAATTATCCACTTACGCTGTTTTAATTCTAAGTAGCTCTCCATTGTAAAGTAAAACGATAGCCAGGATGTACTGTATTCAAAAAGCCTCTTCTGGTGAATGCTTTATTAATTAGCTCCCTCTAGCATACAAGCAGACTTTTGCAAAGTGCTGCATGGCTCAATTTGAGTACAGTACAGTAAAACCAGAGCTGAAAGGGCTCAAATCTAAGGAAGAGATGTCATTTAAGTTAAAAAATAAAATAAAATGGCAAGAAAAATCATATGGAAATGCTAAAGGAACATGAGAGAAAATCTCTTACCTTTAATGAATGCCTTACTAATTATTGCAGCTCCCTCTAGCAAACATTTGGAGTAAATGCATACACACCAAATGCCACTTTTTAAGATTAAAAACATTGACAAGAATAATTAACATACATAGAAACAAACAATTTGTATTCATTACTGTGGTTAAAGTGATAAACAACCCAAAAAAGTATAATAGTTGTTGCAATAATGACTACGTTGTTTCAATAAAATATTAAATAATCCATCAAATATTTACTACATTTGGTACTTCCAATTCATTTTTAAAAATGAATAAAATAATTTGAAAAGGAATGTTATCCCTAATAGTAATAAGAATTTAAAATTAAAATAATAAAGTTGGTCCAAGGACAAATGGAATTTTTAAGACTATTATTATAATGATTCAATTTCCAGCAGAGGCATATTTACAATTCCTGCATTACATAACCATATATTGATTTTCATTGAGATTAACTCATTAGGCTACTGTACACATCACTGTACACTAGTTGATTAGTAGAGAGCAATCAATTATCATTGCTACTGCCTATAAACAATGCTAACATTGAAATATGCAAATGAGCACATTCTGACTCATCTGTTTATTATGCAGTCACATTAGTTAGCTCTGATGCCGTTTGCCTATTATCCCATCATCGCATTGGAAAAAAGGGTCTTGGGTGAGGGGGATGGAGCACTGAGTGCCTTAGTCACACACATTGTCTACACCCTCAAAGAAATACATGCAGTTTGGAGCCGCATAAAAGGGACGTGCAATCCATTTCCTCTGCGAGACGCTGCAAAAGGCACAGGACGATGGCTCATCACCGTTAAATGCTTTTACTTCCGTGTTTTGCCTTTACAAGCTCACAGGTCAGATGAGGCCCACTGACGATCATCGGACATTGACAAGTCATTTGACAGGTCTGGCAATCCGAATTAATTACAGCACTGGACTCAAATAAAAAAAAAAAAAAAACTAAACGCTCATTAGAAGGATGCAAGTAGATGTCGGTGTCCTCAGAATAATTTGCTAATTAAATTCAATTTAATTAATTAATAATTAAATTTAAGAATGTAATAAGAGTTGAATGAACTAGCAGTATATATATATATATATATATATATATATATATATATATATATATATATATATATATATATATATATGTGTCGCAACTGCAAATCAGGTTGTGCAACTGGATACAAGCCACTATTTATAAGTATGAAACCTTGCTGCACCGCTCCGAGCCTTCAACTTTCCAACCGTATTCAACCAATTCAACGGATTCGTAGAAACCATGAGATTGGAGTCACACGCTTGTTGTTGGCCAGCATGGCCGCTCTGGCTAGCTGGCTTTTATACGTGGTGTCAAAGTATTAATAAGAATCTTGCCACTAGCTGCCCCTGCCAGTGTGATTGTAAGTCATGATGTCACCAAGAGTGCACAGAAGTCAATTTTGGTGTCTTTTGATGTCAGCTTGAGCGGCGAGGACTCACAACAACCGTGCTCCATGGAAACCAAGCAAAAAAAAAAAAAAAAGACTTGTTATACTAACGTTCTACTGGAAGCCTTCGCACAAAGTGACAAAAGAGAAATGCTCCGGTGGCTGCGCTTCAGGTCACGGCGTGCTGAAGCTAATGTGAGCTACGATGGAGCAAGTCATTGCCATGTACCTGGCGAGGAGTTTGAAGACACGGTGAATTTTAAATGTTTCAAATATTTATACCGTTCTGATATTTCCCTTGGGAGATGTGCGAAATCAGAATGGTGATCGTAAATAGTTAAACATTTAAATATTCCCCTGTGTTTTTTTTTCTTTCACAACTACAACCAACCATGATGGAGTTTCTCTCGAAAAAAAAAAAATAAAAATGGGTCAAGTTGTTGCATCGAGGTAGTAACACATGATTCATGCAAGTGTATTGTCAAAAACAGTTAAATCATTTATTTTTTGTCAAACAACATTGACATGAGCGGTGCCAAATTCGACTGATTCTTCAGGTCAAAAACATAAAAAGTATGAAAAATTGCTTTCCTCATTAAATTAAAACCCCCCCTCCCCAACGTCAGGTCTGGGGCGTTGTCGTTCTCTGATGAGATGATATTAGTACTGCTCAGCCATCATTAATAAAGTTAGGGATGACCACCCAGTGAAGGGGTGGCTCCCTTGACCCGCACCAGTTAAGTCGTCGTAGTTTTCCCAGATGTAACCCGTTTCGGCATACTGTTTATAAATATTTTTGACAATATTTGTCCTGAGTTCAACGTACAGATGATTCGCCTCCTCCTTATACGGCCCCCGGGTTTGGCTATAGTAGTAGAGGGCCCTCACTGCCAGGAAGTTGATATTAAGCCATATTGGTCCTCTCCAGTAGGGGGCGTCATGTTCCGAGTTTCGCTTCATGTACAACGGATCGGATTTGGACAGAGAGCGCAGGCCGTAAGGCGTCCAGAGCTTGTTGGGATCTTTCATGTCTCCCAAGACGGCCTTCAATTTGGGGGAGTCGGGCTCAAGAACCATAAGTAAGAACGGGAACAAGCTGACGTAACCCAGAGCGTTGACGTAGCGGAGTTTGGGAGCCTTGCGAACCAGGCGAACAAATCGCGTGACGGGGACCTGCTGGCGGTGTTGTCCGCGGGGCATGTACACCTTCTCCTGCTCCAAGGATACCTCCTGAGTGTGGTTGCCGTAGTCGCTGAAAGCCAGGAGGTGCTCGGACCAGTGGTGCTCGTACAGCAGTTCGTTGTCTGACAGCACTTGGTGGGTGAATTCGTAGTCCGCCCGAGGTTCGTCTAAAATCCGAGCGATCCGAACCATGATACCCGAGACCATGGCCATCCAACAGCGCAGATCCACGTGGCGCTCTTCCGCCGACGGGTGCGAGGCCCGCGGGTAGTCATCCAGACCGGAGGTCAACGTCTTGGGATTGAGGAACAGATTGGAGTCCTTGTCGCGCCCTCGCCAGCGGTACGTGTGAGGCAGCTGCCCCACCTGAGTGGTGTTGTACCACTCGAACCAGGTCTTGAGTCTGGGGTAAAGTCGTCTGAGGAAAGGTATAGTTGGCCGCGCTTCCTTGCTCTGTGGATCCATTGACAACTGCTTAAGGAGTTCGGCAATAGCTAAAAAGAGCGTGGGCGGGTTTGCGTTCTCATTCAGCTGAACTATGAACTCAGCGGGGACCTTACTGCGAGCCTCATCTCCGAGGATCTGCTCGCGCGGGATCCAGCCCTCCACGTTCATCAGGTCCATCCAGTGGGAGATGACTTCTCTGGTCAACTGTGGGTCCCACTTACTCAGTAGCAGCTGGTGAAAGCCCTCATCCCAGAGAAAACCTCGGGGAAAGAACGAGCGCGACGGGACGGCGGTGAATAACGCGCCCTCGGGATACAGGAGCGGGTATTCGTTGTAGACGGACTGCACCACCGACTGGCCGTAGAAGTATCCCATTCCACCCAACATGTTACTGAGCGCCGCCTTGCCAAACTTGATGTAGGCCTGATCGAAACCGCTATTCTCGAGCTGAAACGTCTCCTCAAACTTGGCATTGAACTCGGCCTTCCTCTTCTCCAGCTCCTGGGTCATAATCGGTCCCGCCAGCTGGTCGGGGCGTCTGCGAAAGCTCGCTGATTCAAAGAGCACTTCAACTTGAAAGGGTACCTGAACGGTGACCTGGTGCACGACAAAGTCACTTTCTTTCCTTGCATCGGGGTCGTTCTGTTGGTTGGGGTGATGGGGGGCCCTGTAGGGGCCCAGGCCAATGTAGTGCCTGCTCAGCCCGTTCGGAGGGTTGTGGACAAACTTGCGGTTCAGACTGTGCTTCACAATGTCAGTCAGCTTTTCCAAGCCGGGAGTGAGAGTCTGAAGGTAGTTGTAACTGGAAAAGGCAGGAACCAAATACAGGCCTTCACTAACCGGTCAGTTTTACTTTTATGCCCTTAATATTATTTATATTGGCTGTATTAAGTAAGTGTGAGCACTTGGTCAAACAAAAGAATAGCTGCTGCATACTGCCATCTAGTGGTCAAAGTTATGAAACGCTCCCTCATGCAGTGACGTGAGAGGAGATGGACACATTTGACATTTTTTTACCTGGCATATTTAGATTTGGTCAAATTCCGGCCAACAGGTTTCTGGAACGTGATCTTGAAATTGCCCAGCTCTTCCGAGACACCCGTGATGGAAGCGAGACGGGTTTTCTCCTCCACGTGAGCCTGCAGTGAGCCTTGGGTGTCTGCTGCAGCGTAGAACATCAGGGAGAGGATTGGGCCTGCTGAGCCAGAACTCTGATGGGTTAAAACCAAACAAAAAAAAATAATCAAAGATGGCAGTTTGTTCATAGCGGTTGCTATGGAAACATTGTCACTCACATGTGGCTTAGCGGTGACCCTCCAGGTCCAATCTCCACCGTGATGACCTCCAGCTCGCTTGACGAACTCGGTGGTCAGTACGACATTGTTGTCTTGGATCTCCTGGACGCCGAAGGTGAGCCCGTCGTGCATCAGCCAGCCGTAACTTTTCAAGCGATCATCCTGCTCACAGGTGTGCCTCAGTTTCACATCCATGGTGGTAGGCTGAATCATCCACATCATACCTGATGGCAACAGAGATAAATATACACACCAGTTGTACCGATTTATTTATGGAATAAAAAGTATTTATTTTAATTGACCATTCTCTATTTGTATGTCTACCTGTCACAATTGACCTAGGACTCCTTGTTTTCATGCCAAAGTAGACCTGAGGCCTGTAGGATCCCCAAAACCTGTCTGGAGAGACCTTGGCGCTGGTGGAATTGGCATCCAGGACAGGAGGCGACGGGTGCAACGTCACAACGCGCCTGGCCAGACTGGAGCGCATGTAGTACGCGTAGAAGAACCAGATGAGGCTGACCACACAGAGGCCGATGGAGATGTTGATGAAGATTTTGCCAATATCCACTTTCTTCTTCTTATCCTTGCGAGCTAACGCAGAGGGCTTCTCATTATTTAGGAGAGAGGAGTTCTCTCCGGCCGGCACCCTCCTACGCTGCCTGCCCATCCTGATCTTGTAGACCTGCGGACGAGAGTAACGTGTGGAGCTCAAGGACTTGAATGGGGCCAAAATTATTAATGTGAAAATTCCGTGTGCCTTTTTTCGCCTTTTTCTTTAAGATTGCGGCAGAAGTGAGGAACACGTCTTCCAGGACTGACTGGCGAGAATTGGGACAAGACAAAAGTATTGAAATTAACATAAACACGATGTTGTTACACTGCCAATAATAACCGAGACAGCACAAAGTATTCAAAGCAATAAAGGCAAGCTGTCACAAAGGTCAACCACAATATTAACAATAACCATCATGGTGTCAATCAAGCCGTAGACGGCCATTAAAGGCACATTTACAATTTAACAAATCGTCTGCTGCATTAAAAAAAAAAAAAAAAAGCCCATAAATTTCATTTTTTCTGCACATAATTGCACGTATTGCTGCTTCACGTTGCTATTGCTTTGTTCTGGTTTATATGGAACTTCTTGATGTTAAAAATGCGAGTCAAATTTGCTTTTTCTGTGCGGCAATTAAAAATAACTTGACACATGAGCCACTCATCACAAAGTTGCATCCACGCCTCCTGATAGAGCTGCCTTGAAGGCAACACGATAGTACGGTTGGTTGTCGCAAAATTACATTGTTAAAATTATTAAATCCAATATTAAAGCAATTTGATATTATATTCAATTTGATATAATGTGCACTGGGTGTACGATCACCCACCTGTCGACAATTTTAGACTCGGCTACTTGCTCGCTCGGCTGGGTACTTCCACGTTCACGTCGCTGTTTGATGACGTTTCTCTCGAGCGCTTGAATATGACGTCACCAATTGGTATACGCTTGGGCATATTTAGCTAAATACAAAAATACATTAAATAAAATACCGTGAATAAATTAAGGGTAAAAAAAATGTCGTATATAAAGCGGTCAATAAATTATGAAAAGTTTAACCAAATAATTTACATATTATATTATACAATGTAATTGATGCAATAACTGATTGGTCTTTGTACTTGCTTAATTTTATTACAGGAAATAAAAAGAACTAAAGACCATTTATTGTAATTTAGTTAAATTTTAATTTGAGCAAAAGAATAATATTTGGCTTTTGAGGAAAATAATGGAATTTTTCATTTAAACCTTATTTTAAAAAAAGAAATCCACAAATTCTTAAGATAAATCAATACTTGTACTATATTTTTAGAAGTATATGTTTCTAGGTTTAGTGTGGCCCTCAGAGTACTGGGTATTGCTTGTAAAATAAAATAAAAAATTTAAAAATTTAAAAAAAAAAACAAACAAACAAATATGCTGCCTTTTTTTAATGAACTTTTTTTTTTTAATACATATTCAAACTTTGGTCAATATGTGAAACAGACAGAAAAACCATGATGTGTTTCTGTTGAACAAAACCATCTCCAGATCAACTGAACAGATATGTCCATTTATGGAAACTGTCAAGCAAAGCAATAGACACCTCAATAGAAGGTCCACGATGATTTGACTGCACCTGCGAGTTATTTTTTTGGAAAGGAAAAAATAATACAAAAGCTGAAACAAGACGGGTGGATTAACCCAAGAAACAATGAACATTCTTACAAAAACAACAGCGTTAGCAAGATGAAGCAGACTGCCTTCACTTCCACCAAAGCTGCTGTGTGTGTGTTTGTGTGTGAAGACACCAGGGGGAGGAGCTTCAAACTCCCAACTCGTCCAGATGAAACTTGAATGCACATCTCCTCCTGAGGATCCTCTTTACTTCTCATTTTTAATTTTTAATCTTGCCACCATCACCTTCGCTGACCATACGCTTGCGCCCTCTATTAAAAAGAAAATAAAACATGTAAATTTACTTTAAATCTAAAGTTTTCTCACCAGTTACAGTAATTGAGTAGACCGGCGGTCCACCACAGCCTAAACGTAAAGGCGGAATTTTTCCATATTGTACCAACCTCGAAGGACAATCATCTCTTAGCTGCTTGGTGATGACCGACTCCTGGTAGCAGAGGTCCACAAACGTCTCCATGATCGTGTGGGCGTGCGGCACATCGAGACTGATTTCGGGGAGTTCGTCGTAGACCCGCTGGAAGCCCTACAGTGGTCAAAGTAAATGTTAGCAGGTCCACAAAGAGTTCTTCATACCAAGATGACGAGACTGACCCTGTTCATCTGATCCACGGTGAGGTGGCCCGTTTTCCAGAGGGACTGCAGCAGCTTGATGATCATGGGACTGGCTGTGTCGCCTTTGGATTCGAGCACCATGACAATAGCCTGAAAATACAACAAAATCTTTTGGGCTCTCATTGTGAAACATTTCATGTCATCCTCATTTCAATTCAACATTTTACAAATTAATAGAGGAACAGCCGGTGGCAAATTGGGACGTAGGGAAATTTATTTCTCTGCGACACAATGTTCTTATTTATTTTGGATTGGTCAGTACGGAATCCGTACTCGACAAATGAAAGTGTAGTCCCTGCCAAAATGAACAAATAGTCCTTGGCGTAAAATTGAAAGAAAGGATATTTTATTCCAATTAGTTTTGTACTTGGCTGGATGCAAGAAGATGCGAATTAGATCCAATATTCCCTTTTTTTTTTTTAGCTAAAATATGGAGGTTGCCATGTTGTGGTACCCCCACACTATAAATCAGCAAAATTTGTCAAAATGATACCTCATAGACAAGCTCATGGTGGAAGTGGGGGACTTCCAGTTCTCGAAGGCAGCGCTCGGCCTCCAACACATCTCCTGAGGTCAGGTACTCCTTCAGCAGAAGGTTCATCTGGGAACAAACTGTAAGTAATTAAAATACCCCAAAACCTAAACTGTGAATAACAAGCGTTTTTTTTTTTTTTTTTGAAACAGCAATACATTCTAATCACATACAGCAAGAAAATACAAAAAATAAAAATAAAAATAAACTTCAAATTCGAGCACCAAAAATTCCACAATACAAAGCTCGAGCAGTCAGGTTAAAAAAATGCAGGTGTGTGTGTTTGTGTACGCCCCCGCAACAACACACATCTCTGCGCAGAAGGCACTCTGCTGCTGACAGCAACAAAACAGAGGCCACAGCGCCTTTTGTTTATCTTGCAGAATGAATGTCCACAAAAAAGCGCGGCGGTCCGTACACACTCTCGAGTGTCTCCTTGGATGCAGACGCGTGGCAAGAGGGTCGTCAAACCACACAATGGCCTGCTACACCTTGGGCTGGTCAAGAGCCGATCACAAGGTACACGTAGAAACAGTTAACCTACTTAAAGTGTCACGTTTCGACAACCTGCAATTTTTTTTTTTACCTACGATGGAAAATCTGCAAGTGGATCTTCACATTGTAGCAACAAAATGGTTACTGGGCTAATCGTACCTCTTTGGTGAGGTGTTTGACCGGTCTGAGGCCGCCGCCCACGCCCCACACGTTGTCCAGACGCACCATGGCGCTCTTCAGGGACAGCAGCACGGCGGCGCGGTCCAAAGCCACTCTGACCCCAAACAAAAATAGGGTCAGTGGATAAAAACACCAGAAAGACATTTTCCATCAAATCAAATCATAAAAAAATAAATAAAATAAGTATAATATTCACCTGGCATGGTCACAGTCCACTTTGCCTTTGTAACAGTCCAGGAATGACATGGGAAGGACGTGATCCGCTATGGCTCTGGCTATAAACTGGCCCAACATCTGGCGAGAGAAAAAATATTAAAATATATCAAATTAAAATAACACAGATGTACAGGAAGCAAAATAAACTGGTCGACGGTGAGAAGATTTCCATGTTTCCTTCTATGACTACTTTTCCTCCTTTGCATTTTCCAGCAATCTCGTTGCCCTTGTGGCACCACACTGCCCCCACAGGTCAATCCTAGTACTTGCGTTTGTCTCACACACCAACACAAGGCTAAATTCACGGATGCATTTAGTACCTGCGGAGCATCAGGCGTGTCCAGTATGAGGTCGGGTAGGTCTTTGAGCATCTTGTCAAAGGCCTTCGCCATGTCGTTTTGGCTTAGCACCTTGACCGAAAGATCGGACAGTAGGCGCGAGGTGAGCTCTCGGTGGCTGGCTTTACCTTCCAGGGACAGCGAGACGGCCACCGAGGAGAACTCGTACTTGTGGGAGCCCAAGTTGAGTTCCTTCAGCAGCATCTTAGTGCACATGCATCGCCGTGTTAGCAAGTGCAACTTCCAAGTCGAATCGGGTCTAATAGTGCACAAATCGTGTTTTCACTAACCTGGACCTCCTTTGTGTCGCCATGTTCAAAGTATTCTTGGACAATTGGGTTGACCATTTTCCCCAAGTCCCTCTTGTCAACCTCTGGAAGAACTTTTACATAAACCGTGTCTCCCTTAAATGATAAAGTAGTGCATTAGACTCAGTGCAACTATGCAAAACAAATATTTTAAATGAATCATTCAATGAATCTGTATTTCCCATATAAAATATAATTTAATTGATGAATCTTGTTAGGGTTAGAACCATGTTTCCATCCTACAGTACGTCCCGAACCATCTGACCTTTTCCACATTTAACCCTGACGTTTATCTTTACTACTTGGAATCTTCCCAAGGACATGGTGGCCTTGTGTGTCAAGCAATCCCCTTGCTCAGCACACGAGCCATTTATTTGTCAGTACCGCGGTGTTCTAGTTCCCCACTGACACTGTTCCGGTTCCACTGTGTTCCAACGTCAAGGCCGAAATTATACTGTTATCAACGTTTTTTGTTTTTTTTTTAACTTGGTTGCAGAAGCTCCGTTCCCACTCTACTTTGTTTCACTGGGACGCTGAGCCCTCGGCTTGATAAGGAGGTTAAAGATTGAAAGGTTCTGTTGATTGACAAGTGACACAACCATCTGGATGACAAGAAGGTGCCTGGATACGTCGATGACCACTTTTTGCTGATGTTTGATAATGCCATTCTGTCTTGCAGCGCTGATGAACATTATAATAAACCAAACAGGTTCGTTCATGCTAACCTGAGCAGATTCGTCGTAGTTGGGATCCTGCAAATCAGGTTCTTCATCCTCATAAACCATCCCAGCGGCACCCCACACACCTTTACCCCCTGCTCCACCTGCAAAAGCAAACAAATAAAAATTATGCTGTTTAAAACTAGGGTGTGTAGACTTTTTATATACAATGTATGGCACCACATGTTGAGGCATAAACAGGGAATTTTGGGGGGCAAAAATGTCAGACTTGTTTGCGTTTTTTTAGCTAACTGCAACCAAAATATCAAGTCAAAAAACTTTATAGTCTGGTCCAAACAGTACCTTTTTTCGGCAGGCCTCTGCCTTTGCCCGTTCTGGATTTGCGGTCACTGGGGACGACTTTGCTTTTGGGACTGTTGGGGTCCACGCCGGCGGTATCCCCCGACTCGGAGATAGAATCGCTGGTGGAGTTGCGGGATGACTTGCGGAGTCGCCGCTTGGCCTTAGCCTTAAGCCTGGCCTCGTGCAGGGCCTTCTCCTGAGGTGTCCAGTTGCCGTTCATCTCCACCTCGTTCAGCTCGTCGTCATCGTCGGCGTAGGGACGCTCTGCCTCTTCTGGCTGGTCGTCGCGAGGAAACGTCCCTGTGAGGGGGTGGGACAGTGGCAACGTTAATGAGGTTGTCTGCATGATGGCTGGGAGGCGTTCAACCGCCACATTTCAGTTAAACCGTGCAGATGGCACTGATACTAATGGTCACTTATGGAGAGAGAATTTGTCGAGTGCAAGATTTAAAAAAAAAAAAAGTCACAAAGTATTGCATAATAAAACACCGTCTGTATTCCATGATGATTATACATGTTAGCCTTAAGTAGGCCAACGTGGCCATTAAACATTTGTGGATTTTGAGGAACGAATTGCAACAACAGGCAGGGCTGGTGTGTTCCTGCAGGCGTGGGAGGGGGAGGAAGGAGCAAAGGGAGAACACATGGTAAAGAAATGCTGACGCCTGTTTTTCTCTAACGTCGCTCCCGTCCTTGCACGGTCGGCTCGCGGCGGCCGAACTGACTACATATGGCATGGTTGTGGGTCACATGACTCCCTCGGGCGGTCCCCAGGGTGGGGTAATGAATACTTATGCAGGGATCCAAATGATAGTGTGAGCTCTCACTCCATATGCAGTATTATTACTGGAAGAGGGGAAGACATCCAGACCGCATAAAAAGTCTCAACTCTTCCAAAATGAATTTTCATAGAAAGCCAGATGCACATTTTGCAGAATTGTAGTTCAAGAAATAAATGGAAAAATAAAGGAACATTGCAGAACCGACGACGTTTAACTCTTTGCAGCCACGCCCGATGCCTTGAAAGCGTATCAAGAAAAACATTCCACTTTGCTTGTTCCTTCCCTCCCCATATGTAGGTCACGCGGCCTGTCACTGGCAGTAAATTAGGACTCGACCAACCCTATGCCAAAACACGTGGCCAACCAATCCGGGTAGAGTGGAGAGCTGCGAGGGAGGAAGAAAAAAAAAAAGGTTTGCCTAGATGGGAGTTGCACAACAAGTGTCAGGCAACTTCTGCAGCTGTTGAAAACTTTGTTGTTGTCACACGTAAACATAAATAAAAATATTTTTATTTTTATGAAATATTTTGGTATTAAGTAAATTGCTATAATGTTGAAAATAAGCCGATTATTATGGGGTTTTTTTTAACTTTAAGCCCATTAATATGATTTTTTTACTTTAATATTGTGATGTGATTGTAAAAGGGGAACGAGCTGATTGTATCTTGCCATGTATCAATAAAATAATAAGCACTAAAGGGATGGCAGAAAGTGAGATAAAACCACACTGCTGACGTGTTTACTTTTTTTGCAGCATTCACAGAAGCGGCACTGGAGAAGCGAGCAGGATGTAAACACACCTCCCCTTTTAAAATAACATGCTACCAGTACACCCGACTGTACGTCGCAAATTTACGAGGAGCTCCCCTAAACATGACTTTTCCCCTATAGTTTGAACTTGAGCAGTTTAGTGAGCTAATTTTACAACTGGAATGCAAACTTGACACCTTCAGTGAACGCGCTACGTGGCCCAGTTTAATTATTTCTCTCTCTCTTTCCTCACAAATGGATCTAATGCGGATCTTGTACATGCATAAGCTTCACTTGACATGCATTATGAAAAAAAAAAAAAAAAAGTAAGCCATGTGGGCAGAGGTCAACATAGGTCAGTGTATTAATAAGAACATGGAGGGACGTGCTTTAGACTCATCGGAAGTCTGCGTAGCACGATTTAAAAATTTTCAGCATTTTTATTTGATATTTTATCTCAGCCTCCCTCATGTATAGGTCATGCTCCCCCGTTAGACAAAGAATTGGGGGCGGGGGGGTGGCGCTGTGCCCGAGAATGTTTAATCCTTGTCTGCTTAACCTGTTGGGTATGCAGCTAATAATACATTCCTGCACTTTACGTAACATTTCAACACAGTATAAGACGGAGATTATATAAGAACTCCCTTTGGATACTAACGCTACGCGTCTGACGTCATGTGCACACGCCGAAGCTCGCTCGGGTCTTCGTGTAACGTTACGTGACCTCGAATGTAAATAAATAAATACACTACAGAGAAGACAACCATGGCGTTGTTTTTGATTTTGGAACACTGTCGCGCAAGCGTGGGCAGACATGTTTGTCGAGGCGGAAGTGAGCGCTACGAGATCATCCAATCACGACACGAGGATTTATAAATATGAGGGAAAATTGCTTAATGTGCACAAAGGGAGTAATTTGGAATATGGGCTGGAACGTGAAAGGTGCAATATTGCGTCATCCTATTGCTGTGATTGTTGTTGCGTTGGTGGTAGTTGGGGGGGGAGGGTCTCTGGAGCACATGGTGCATGCTAGCCATGCAGCCCGTCCCATGCATAGACAATGGGGGGCGGCCAGTGCATGCCAGCAGGCCCCGGGGTAGTGGAGGTCGAACCCCAACACAAGCACTGACTCACCGTCTGCCTGCTGAGCCGAAGACCGAGCGTCCACTTCGGTCGCCATGACGAGACTTGGCTGGATAACAGTCAGTCCCCCACCAACGCGAGTTCTGGAGTGTATCTTGCTTCTTTAGTTCCACAAGGGGACAAAAAAAAATTAATCGGGGACGGGGAATTAGCTCAGAGGTTAGCAGTGGCGAGAAAGACACGAAAAGACGAGCAGGTGGACCCTTGAGGCTGAGCACATTTGAGCAGTAAGATAAACAAAGTCTGTTTTTAACTTGGAGAGCAGCGAGTACGGTCACGTGGACGCGCCGAGGGTGGGGGCTGGGCCGTCCTGACCAATCACAAGCAGGGGTGAAAAAAACTCAAAAAGAAGGCACAACATATCACTTTTATAGCTTGTTAAGTAATATAAACTACACCGCCCCCTTAGTATTGCATGATAACAGACTTAGAATTCGAAAAATATCCAAACTCAATAATAGAGTAGCAATTTCGTGGTCTCTAACACGTGTAAGATGAAGTAAAGCGCCATCGTGACGGGTTGTTGTAGTTCCACTTCTCGCCAGCAGGTCGCAGTGTAAACCACGTTGATGGAGACTGGAATGTAGTCAAATTTCGGACCGCGGCCCACATACGGCATGTTCTGTTCTTACACACGATCCAAAGCGCATTTTGATCAACTAAGAAATATAGCCATTTTCCCTGAAACCTGTCAGTTATAAATTTTTAATACGTTTACCTCATGGAATAATTGCAAAAAACAAATTCATGATTTTTTTGTGAAATACAAAATGGAGCTTATAGTGTCTTGTTTTCTTAAAAGCATTTCCTTTCCAAACAGAATCATCTGTAAAGCCAACTTTTAAGGACGAGAGCACAAACAGTTGCTAACTCAGTCCACTTTATTTCATCACCAAATCCACATCATCCTTGATTTAAAGTACTATAGATGTCTGTATCCAACATGATAGAATTCCAGAAGCAGCAGTGAAGAAAAAATAACATCAGGAGATGATTATATCATAGGACCAACAGCACCCAATAAATATACAAATATATGAAAATGTTAAGAGAATCTCATTTCACATCTGAGTATGCACCACAGGTGTCTATGCTATTATACACAAAGATTTTGAATCATTGCCAGACATAATAAACACGCCCGGATGTTCATATTGACAAATATCATGATAGTAAAATGACAATCAACTTTGGCCTCATGAAAAGCGTGTGTTTTGTTTTTTCAGTTGCACAACAACAGTTTAAGTCTCTCACACATGCTAAGTTACAACACAAGAGAGCAGCACAGATAGTAGATAGCTTAAAAAGAACACCACAACTTGTAGTAATATTCATCGCAACTAGTTCACATAGTCACATGTACTTCTATAAATCCTGCTTGCTTCTAAACACACGAATAAATGTTGTTTCACAAAGAATCAACAGTCTTGGTTAATCTTGTGTTTTTGTATTCCTGGCAAGTTGCCTTATCAATTCCCTGCTTCACTCGAGTAAAAAATATAGAGGAAATGCTCTCTTGAAACAACGAACAGTCCTTAGGAGTCTTTAACAGTCTTAAAGTGGCCCGCGACCTAAATTGAGGGCAAAATTTGGCCATGTTTGATCTTAAACAGTTGCACAGAAGGCAAAAATCAAACTGTGTTCTCTATATACAGTGAATCAACGCTCAACAACTCGGCTTTAACGTGAAATCAACGCTCGGTGGTCCTCATGTGTTACCATTATTTTATTTTTTTTCATTTATTTTAAGATTTTTTCTCGTACAACTGACACAAATGTTGGTAACACATGGAGGCCACAAACAGAGCCTAAATAAAGCCACCTTTCTTGTTTGCACTTGGGAGAAGCCTTTAAGACAAAGGCAATTCAAATGCTTACAGTATATACGTATACTGCGTATGTACAATCGAGGGCCTCGGCCCAGCACAGCTCACGGCTCAGTACGAAAGAGGTAAAAGTCTTTTTTTTTTCACAACAGTTTGTTTCCCATCAACCAGCCTCCACCAGAGTCAGGAAAAACAGTGTGAACACTATTGCTAAATACTACTTTTGCGATTCTCGCGTGTGCGGCATCTATTTAGAAAGTGACCGCTTAAAAGCACAGCTAAAACTGACTTTGTGTACGACACACAACGTACAAAAACACGCACGCACACACACACACTCATGTAGCAGCGAGAAAATATATTATGCCTAAAGAGCTACCAGGCACCACAGGCTGTTTTAAATCACACATCAGCTAGTGCTAATCAATAACATGATTTAAAGGAGTACAGAAATGTACGATACATCTTGGTTACAGGTAGGTTAATTTTTTTTTTAATATAACTTTGCATTTATACACCACCGTAATAGTTTTGGTGTTAACTCTTAGAGATTTACCATTTGATGACCTCACTGACCCACTTTTTCAATACCTCCATTTCCTGTTTTGTCCACTAGGAGTCAGTATTGTGTAATATTGTCATAAAAACACTAGCTAAAATTTGCTGTGTAATAAAAGTTTTTTTTTTTTTGTCAAGGATAAAGAATATATGCTTGCGACAAGGGCTGAACATGGGCTTTTTGGGCTAACAGGCTTCTAACCACTCAGCATTTTCACTAATTTATCACTTTCATGAACAGAATTTAAAATGTCAATAGCAGAGATGTTGTTACATTAATCTGGCAGGAGCTCTGCTAGCATCGCAGTTTGGTTGGTTCAAATATATGTGCAATTTTATGTGTAATAACAAGTGGAAGTGGCATGAAACAACTTTTTTATGATGTCATTATATGCCATAGTGCTTAATTATATCTTGGTACTAATTATTGTCAAATTCATAGTGATGAGGTATAAAGGAAAAATCTAAATGTAAGAACTCTTTCCCTGTGAGACATGCAGTGTGTCATAATGGCCTTTAAAAAAATCAAGCAATCACAAACCTAACAGTCACGTTTGTCTTAGTGTTTAGGCTAATAGTAAGCATCACTTTCACACAGAAAATGATCAAAACGGCCACTTTAAAATCAAAAGTAGTCTCTTATCGATGAACCGTGTCCCCCATGGTAACGACAGCAGCACACGTGCATTAGTTTGATGCTTAAATACAGTTTATGTACGCGTGTGTGTTATTTCCATACAATGGAGACGTCACCAGGACAGAGTAACCTGCTTCAATCTCAGGTGGTACTTCAGTCAAGGGCTCCTCGTCACCCACCCACTGAGGCGGGCACTCTACATGGGCGCCTACTGTAAAGTCCAACTAATGACTTTGAAGTACAGTGTGACTAAGCCTTAAAACTAACTAGAAATATTTGTAGACAGCGAAAAACAAAACACATCAGAGCTCGTATTGACTGGCTGCATACAAATCACTGTGGGGGGTCCACCCCCCCACTGTAAAAATGTCCAGAAGCATTCAAGCAGTCCTTTTTATACATTCATCATCAGTGTATGAGTGAGTTGGGTTAACATGTTGCCTTTAAACATTAGCAGCCTTGAAAGACACAAGAGAGCTGTATATTATGGTATCCAATTATAAAATTGTGTTGCTATATAAACATTTGCACACCAGGAATATAATATGAAGCTGGTGAGTGGACATCTTCATGTACAGAAAAAATAAAAAAACAACTCGTTGAATTCACTTTACATTGGGGAGAGTATCAATTCATGATTAGATTTGATATATATAGGAAATGGATCAATCGCATCATCAAACTGATTTGTATGGCAAGAGTGGCGGCCATCACATTGCAGCAAACAGTGTGCGACCTCCACCAAAATTGATTGTTTGATCAAACTTGATCACTTCATTTGCTGGTATAAAAAGGCTGGAGGGGATTTCATTACCTTTAAAGGTTACGATTACTCAAAATTGAGAGCAAAAGAAAAACAAAATAACCGTAAATGCTCTTTTGCATATTTCCAGTCACACATGCTGAATTTTAGTATGTGTGTCACTACAATGTTTTGTTGGAATAATTTTTGTTGTTGTTGTTTGCATAATCCTAACTATCACTAGTATTAAAACGAGACCTCTCACCTTGGTGACGTCATGTGGCCTAGCACAGGTTTATTGTGCGGACTTTACCACTTTGACTATGGAGTGGGGGGTGACTCAAAAAGGGAAATAAGTAAATTCACGTAAACCCATCGACGTCTATCCACATGACCTTTCCTTTGTGCTTTTTGTACTTTTGTACAATCATCACGGCTCAACTAACACCTGCTCTCCGAGGTGAAGAGGAGATAAAACTCATCCCGTCCTCCCACTCACCTCCAAGACTTTAACTTCAGTGACTTTTCACCTACTAGTCTTGCTCTACGAGGATGACGCTAACATAACAACACTTCCTTCTTTGCTCGTCAGACAGCCGAGGACTCCACGACGACAACGGCGTCCAGCAGGGGAGAGAGGACCCCCTCCTTAGCTCGGAGGGAGCAATCCACGCTGTCGTGCCGCTCCTTCTCCTTGAGCCCCGCTTCCTCTTCTCGGTCTCTGCGCTTCACTTGGCAGCGACACACCTCGATGCCGGAATCACCCGTCAGGCGTCGGTGGCGGAAGTGATCCTCCTCGTCATCCTCCTCGTCATCCTCCTCGTCGTCGGGGCGCATTGGGGCGGGGGCGGCCCGTTGAGAAGGTGACGTGGTGGAGCGAGGTAAGCGGTCTTCCGCTCTGTCGTTGAGCGTGGCGCGCAAGGGGTCGGAGTAGATGAGATGCTGGACTTGCCCGGAGGAAAGGGAAGGGAGCAGAATGAGGGGTGAAAGCGGAAGGCGAGGGTGGGCCGAGGGGCGGTAGCTATTAAGGGGGCGCAGGGGAAGTGAGAGCGGGGCAGCCGGACATGGGATCCCCTCTTTGCCATGATAGGAACGACTGGGAACGACATTCCGAGCGATCGGCGATATAACATCCGCTGGAACCTGCGCCGAAGGTGGCGAAGACGGGGCCGAGGATAAGCGGCCGCCCCCCACCCCGGGCAAGAAGGCGCCGTCGCCACCTGTCTCGCTGGGCGTAGACACGCGGCTGCTGTCGTACGTCTCGTCCGTCACCTGGACGGAGAAGGAGGTGCTGCAGGGCGAGGTGAGGGAGCAGGACTCGCAGGAGCAGCTGGTGTAGTTGTCAGAGCTCTGGGACGAGGTGAGGCCGCTGGGGCCGGGCCCCAGGTAAGGGGGGCAGGGGTGACTGTGGAGGTGGTGATGTGGGTAAGAGGAGCCGGACCCTAGCGTGGCGCCGCCCTGCAGGGCGAACACGGAGCTGTAAGGCGGAGGGGGCGTGGTGGGGTCCGCTGCCACCTCATCGTAAGAGGGTAACTTGAAGGTGGCCAGAAAACCTAAAAGAAGAACGCATACCTTCAGCGTCCATTTTCATTTTGAATAGTGGTATACAATTTAGTTTTAAAATTGAGTGGCACAAAAGTTAGACTGCACAATACCGTCAAACAAGTAGGATAAGCACATTTTCTCTTTAAACACTACAAACCGATGAAATGTGTGTCCCTTAAGAAACCTACTCAGATCCAGCATGGAGGACGGGTAGTTGTAGGTTCCGTTATAGGCAATAAGATTGATTTCCCGCTGTCTCTGTTGCTGCTGGATTCTCAGCTTGGCGCGGCGGTGGCGATAAGCACAGAAACAGCTAAAGAGGATCAACACGGTCCACAGCAGCCAGAACCCTGCAAGGAAGAGTGAAGCCCCATTTTTAAGCCCCACCCAACCTTAAGATGCCCTCAAATATTTTCTATCTCGTTTAATGGCGACTGACAAAGGCGGTTAGGTGACTCACACCAGAGTTCGTAATAATAGGTACAGCAGCCCGTCTCTCCGCAGCAGTGTCCTGTCTCACACAGGTAACCCGGATTGTTGTTTATACCAGGACAGTACTTGGGACTGACTACGGGCTGGCTACCAGAACCGTCATGTTGCTTCACCACCTGGTGGACAAAACAAAACCCCATGTGACCTTTGCAATGCCAGGATATATTGCTCTTGCATTTATGTTGTCCTTTGATAGATGGTCAATGATTATGAAGATATAAGTTTGAATACAGAAATTTTTTAACACAAGTAGACAAACAACTATTGACACCTTGTTGGCCGATTCCTTATTGGGAACAGCCACCTGTAAAAAAAAAAAAAAAAAAATGGTTGAAGTCTGTCAGATGTGATATGTAATAAAAAAAAAATTTCCATCAGGAGCCGATATGTGGCATTATTTCGCAATGATTACATCAGTGAAGGAAAGCCCGGAGTGAGCCGCAGCGATATCTGCCTCGCGCATGGTAACCACACGAGCCGTAACGGCAAATAATTGAGTCGCCATGGCGACCACTGTGGTTATGCTCAGAGGCCTGATTTTCATAGCGCTCTGAAATGAATAGCGAAGGTCGAGCTGCTCACCGTGGAAGCCTCGGTGGTCCCATCCAAGTATCTCAGGGACATTGTCATCTAGTGAAAGACAAAGAGATACATGCAACCGTTACAGGAACCACCTCATTGTGAACTTCCACGACTTCATTCTAGCAGAGACTCTACACTCACATAATAATTTCCTCCACCAGTTTCAAACTGCATGTATATATTTTTTTCATCTAAACAAACATTTCTCAATAGGTCAAGGAGCATCAAGGTTCCATTCTATCAGCTTATCCATCACTATTGCAAAGCGCAAAGGGCTTAAAACAGATCCCTGAGGCACTCCCAGTAAAATATCACGAGTAATAAATACAAACTCAATCATACGGCACATTTCAAACATCGGAAGTCACATTTTTCATTCAAATTTCTTGTCAGCGTGTGCAAAAATTCCCAAATAAGTATATCAGTCATTCTTGTGTAAATGTCATGAAGGCCCACAGTGAGGAAAGTGACAAATTGCGAGTGAAAGTGAGAGGCAACAATGCAGAAAGACCGTGGCTGTGTTTGGAACTCTTTTGTTAACTGCCTGATGGATATGTTGTTTGCACGGGGGAACAAAGTATTGCCCTCTACCGCAATTCAACGCACACAAAGAACTCGACCGCGTATGCACAAAATGATGACGAGCCAAAATTCGACAAGACCCAAACGCCATAGCAACACTGTACACTGATATCCAAATCCAGAACTTTTTTGCTGTCTGACTATAACGGTGGTTTTAAACAACATATATTTTTCCATATGCAAATTAGGGCAGGTTCACTTGTTACTTGTTTTCTCTTGCGGCCTTCTCTTGTGTCTGCTGTGAGTACAAAATCATTCAGCTAATCATTCACCTAAAAGTATTAGAATGATAATTATGTCACTTTGTCCAAATAGGACGCTGAAACTAAAAGTACTGTAGTTAGGAAATGGCATATTTTGGCTATAAATTTACTTTTATACTTATATCACATGTGCATTGTTTCACTTCAAATTCATCGTGGTGGTATGCGGAAGTAAAGATGATTAGGAGTATTATTTGAAATGTCATTGTCCAAATACCTGTGCAACAAAGTGCAACTTGATGCGTGGCGAGAAGCTTTAATCAGCACGCAAAAATGGAAGGTCATTCACATTGTGGAGCTCTCAGAATTCTGAATCAGCAATTTAGTCACTTCTACAACTGTTTGTCATGCATAAAGCATCACTGGGGGCAAAAAAAAAAAAAAAAAAAAAAAAAAAAAAAAAGCTGTAAACATTGTACTGTATACAAGCATTTTAGAAGAACAAGGCATCCATTTTTTCTTCATACTCTCGAATCAAATATTTGTTGTGCATTTGCTAAAGTCTTTATTTGCAAGACGAGTTGGAGACACGCCATTTATTATTAAAATTCAGAATTGGGGAATCAATTAAAAAGATCGGAGGTAGACACGAGTGCAGGCTAGTAGAGGCTGCTGCTGCAGTGTTTATCAACATGGAAGCATGTTGCTCTGCAGCAATCCATGCCTTGCGTTTTGACAGCAGTGTGTGTGCGCGCGCTCACGCGGGTGTGTGTGTGTGCGTGCGTGTGTGTGTGTGTACCGCCTCAGCCTTGAGCCCGAGACAGAACGTCAAAGTCTTCTCGGGATCCATGTTCAGAAGAAGCGGACGTCCGATCGGAGAGGCGACGTGCACAAAACGCAGGAAAGAGATGTGAGCTCCTCCTTCGGGTTTAGAACGCCATCACAGCGGCCAGCCCCCTCTCCGCAAGCACGGCGGCTTCCCCATCCGCCATTCACACGGACAGACAGACAGACAGATAGATAGACGGAATGATGCCCCTCCCGGACCTCCTCTCTCAGTGTCTCTCCACACACCGCGCGTATTGAAATAGACCCATCCCCATATTACCCCACCCCTCAGGATGTGTGACCCCGATTTAAGAGGCTTGCAAGACGACGTTGTCGTCGAGTGACGTTGCATGTGCCGATGCAAATGTATTTTAGTCTCCCTTTGTTGGTTTTTTTCGTCTTGCTTTTCCTCTTTGTTTTGGTGCGAGGGTCGCGGATGTTGCGGGTGACGTCATGCCTCCCGCAACCCCTCCACAGTGCAAATGCACCCACCCTGCGATCGACTTGATTGGCCTGAGCTACCAGCAGTAGTTCAAAACCATAAATCCATGTATCACTCACCTTTTATATCTATCTATCTCTCACCTTTTATATCTATCTATCTATCTATCTTTCCATATAATTTTTCTCATTTTATTTTTTCATTTTATTTTGTTTTTAACTTAGGTCACTATGAAGCATGTACTTTTGGCAAAGAAAAACACGAGCACAATTTCATCTTTGGTGGATGCAGCAAGTTTGTTCACACTCAGTTTACTCAATGATCAATCAAACATATTGTGTGTGTCATTCAAGCCCTAAATGTAGCCGCCGTTTGCGAATGAGCTCATTCAAAACAAAACAAAGATCGACGACTTTATTGAAGATAGGGAAAAAAAGAACAATGGAGCAGCAAAAAGCAGCAAATCAAAGGAAAAGCAAATCTAACTCCATGCATGAGCTTAATCCATGACTAAATGCGCCAAAACTTACCAACTAACTAAATGCGCCTACAGTGGCAGCAAATGTAAGCTTAATCAACGACTAAATGCGCCTATGGTGGCAATTCAATGGCAAAATGTACAGTGGCAAATCAATGGTCGGAGAATGCATGCAGAGACCAATCAATGGCTGGCTGGCGGGCGGGCTGCCTGGCGCTGGCTTTTTCTGCCTCCACCTTCAGCGTGCTGTGCTGTGCGTGCTGTCTTCTAGGCGGCCAGCTGAAGCAGCAGATGCACCAGGGTGACCGTCACCAGCAGAGCAGGTGAGTAGGACAGGCCGCCGCCGCCGCCGCTTGTAGTTGGCGCCTTTTTGGTGGTGCCGTCGCTCGCTTTCGGCTCTGAATGGGAGAATGGCAATTGGAAAAGGTCAGCTGGCAACGTTTGAACTTGCCGCACACTTTTGCGCGCAGCACCGCGAGTGCGCTTTGTAAAGGAAAAAGTGCCGCTGAATGGGCTAGCTTCTTGGTTAGCTTCCACTGCCAATGAAATGCAAAATGGTTCCGGCTCAATCAAAGCTTTTCGGCTCTCATACCAGTGAGTGGATTGTCCTGCAACATCAACTCACCCGCAATCTTGACAGTGAAGGACTCAGTGACGGATGGGGCGTAGGTGGCCGTGTAGGTTCCCGCATCGGGTGCTGTCAGGGAGTTGAGTATCAGACCTTCATCCTTGGTTCCTTTTTTGTCGTGGCCGTCGGGGAGCTCGCCGCCCTCTTTCGCCCAGGTGACAGAATTACCAGTAACTGATCCTGAGATTCTCAATTTGAGGTTTTTGCCTTGCTTGCCATTGCACTCCACGGTCTTTCCCGCTCCTCCGCCAAAGCAGTCGGCCACTGCCAGCACAAGAAAAGCAGATGTACATTCTGGTAACACGGGATGGATTGTGAAATTGTTTGGTAATCATTTGGCTAAGGTGCTGTCATGTGCACCTTCTAGTTTTTCTGACTCAAGCCTGCAAATGTGTGTGCGTGCGTGATTGTGCCTATATCAAGAAATGGTGCACAAAAAGCTTTCGTGTGGCGAGCGGCTTTCCTGCAACATCAAACCTTGGACGGAAAAATGTTCTTCCTTGCTGTTGGCGCCGCCCGTGAACTTTGCCTCGTCGTCGTTGTCCAGGTCCTTGATCGTCAGGGTAGCCTCGTTGACTGGACCTTGGTACTTTTCGCCGGCCACAACGTCGCCCGTCCCCTTCTTCCAGGAGATTGAGTCGACAGTTCCGTCTGAGAGCCCCAATTTGATGATGCCACCCAGCTTGCCCTGGCACATCGCGGGTGAGGCGCTGGTGCCACCTAAGCAGTCCACCACTGCCAGCACAAGAAAAGCAGAATCACTCACTCTGGTCTGTGCGCAAAGTACATTGGAGCAAAGACTGTGGCGCTAAGTGGACCCTTTGAAAAGGACGCCGAGATGTATTTTGGTCAAATTTTGGACATTTTTCTCCAACTTTTCTCCTGAGCATAAGAGAGTTTCCCTGTGTGGAGTGTGTGCGTGTTGTCCCTGTGGGCGTGCCTCCCCCCCACACACACACATTCCTAAAACATGCGAAGGAAACGGTGCACAAGAAGCTTTCGTGCGGCCAGCGGCTGTCCTGCAACATCTAACCTTTGACCTGGAACTTTTCCTCTGGTGAGACTTTGGCTTTGTACTCTCCCTCGTCCGGTACATCCAGGCTCCGGATCTCCAGGTTTATGTTTTTGACACCATCAATCTTGTACTTAGTGTCACTTTCAAGCGCGGCATCCTTCTCCCACGTGACATCCGGCTCAGTGCTAGCAATTGTCTTTTTGACTTTCAATTTGAGCGCTCCGCCCTTCTTGCCGTTGCACGGCACAGCGTTGCCATCCGTCTTGCCCTCGCATTCTGGTGTCTCGTTCGCCAGCACTACAAAAGCAGAAGAGGGCAAAGTATCACCCACTCTGGTCTGGTCTGTGTGCAAAGTACACATTTGAGGAAAGAATGGCTATTTGCCATGTTCATTTCTGAATATGAATTTTGCCATTGTAAATTGTTGTCTTTGTTATTTACGTGACACCACTGGATCCGAATTGTAATCCGCCCTGCGTAAGACCAAATTGAATGTGTCGGTCTTGTCTTCTTTTCGAGGAGTGTTGTTTCAAACAAAAACAAAGGGAACATATTTGGATGACCTCTACTCCTCCCTCCCCACCAAGTTGTGTTTGTAAAAGCAAAATGTGATTCCCTTGGTTTCTGAATCTATTATTTTGTACAAAAAACGTCATGTTCTGTTTGAAAATGCAAAATGTGATTATTGGTCTTTTTTTGGTGGTAAAACAAACCAAATCTATTCGAAATAGTGTATACTGACTGCAATGAAAGCGGTTAGAAATGTTTTGTCATGAAAGCGGTTAGAAATGTTTTGTTTTAGGTTTTCTGTGAATCTAAATTAACATTTGGATTAGAGAAAAAAAAAAGGATGTGCTGTTTGAAAAATTAAAAAAAAAATCTGAATTGAGTCTTTATAGTGTAGACCGTTTGCAATTAGTGGTTTTAAATATTCTTATATATTTTTAAGATACTATATTGAAGTGTTTTTTTAAATAGGGGTTCTTTGGTAACATTTTGATTATTGAACATGCAAAATGTGATTTCCTTTATTTGTTTAAAAAAAAATCTGAATTTAGTCTTAAAGACATTTGAATGTTTTTTTTTAAAGGCTTTCTTTAAAATCATGTCTTTTAATTGTTTGAAAAAAGGTCTGAATTCAGTCTTAACAGTGTTTGCAATGATAGTTTCCACGAGTGGTTTGGAATGTTTTCTTTTTTTTTAGAATTTCTTTGAAATCAAGGTAACACATTTTAATGGTCTATATTCAAAAAACGCCATGTTTGGTTGGAAAATGTATAATGTGACTCCCTTTAATTGTTTAAAACAAAAATCGGAATTCATTCCTAATAGTTTGCTATTATTTGATTTTATTTATTTTTTTTAATATAGGCTTTCTTTGAAATCAAGGTAACATGTTATCTAGATTAAAAAAACGCCATGTTTGGTTGGAAAATGTATAATGTGACTCCCTTGAATTGTGTAAAACAAAAATCCGAATTCATTCCTAATAGTTTGCTATTAAAGTTTCCATGAGTGGTTTTGATTATTTTTATTTTAAAATATGGGCTTTCTTTGAAATCAAGGGAACATGTTATCTAGATTAAAAAAACCCCGCCATGTTTGGTTGGGAAATGTAAAATGTGACTCCCTTTAATTGTTTAAAACAAAAATCAGAATTCATTCCTAATAGTTTGCTATTAAAGTTTCCACGAGTGGTTTCGATTTTTTTTTTAAATATAGGCTTTGTTTGAAATCAAGGGAACATGTTATCTAGATTTAAAAAAAACGCCATGTTCTGTTTGAAAATGAAAAAGTATTTCAAAAAGTATTTCAATTTGTTAACAAAAATCCGAATTTAGTCTTTATAGTGTATAAGTGATGTGGCAGAGAAAAAGCAAGGCACACACACACAACAAAGTCCTAAGTCTCCTAAGTCCAGTTTTATTCATGCGCCTAAAAGATTGCGCAAAATGGTTAGCAACATAGGAATTGAATTCAACGCCCTTACCTTGACCAAGTTGCTGGCTGTACACGAGCACCAAGCATAGCAGCTTGGAGAAGTTCATCTTCTTTCGAGGACGACTAGGAAAGGAGGGAGCGTTCGTAGCTGGAGCTGGAGCTGGATCTGGATCTGGATCTGGAGGTGCGAGCAGGCCAATCCACTGAATCTAACAAGCCGAAAGAGCTCAGCGAGCGAGCCTCTATAAAGCGCTCAATCACCGTCATCTTCAATGGCGCTTCGAAAGTTTGCACATTTGTTGGTCGTTGATTGGCTGCATTTGGGAACTTTATGACGAGTGCGTGCGTGCGTGCGTGCGTGCGTGCGTGCGTGCGTGCGTGCTACACGTACGCAAAAGCGGCCGCGTAACATTATATAACCCCCTTTGTCTTACGCCATACAGCTGCTTGCTCGTCTCCTTAAAGTCTTTACGGAATGTCACAACTGTTGCGCTTCCGAGTCGCGACGAGCGGCACGTTTTGTCCTTCCACAAGTCTTTTCGATTCTTTTCCAAATCCACGCAACAGATAGAGCCGTCTCCTCGACATTCGAGTGCCCCTTATCCCGGTGGTGCCTTTAGTGGCAGTAGTAGAAATCGTCGCGATCAGAAAGACATCCAACCTAATTAAGAAATAACTAAAAAAAAAAAAAAAAATATATATATATATATATATATATATATATATATATATATATATATATATATATATATATATATATATATATATATATATATCACAATGACGACGATTGTGGACACACACAAAGACCATAAAGGAATGCAACGTCACTGAAATAGCCTCTTTGATTTCACTTGCGTACCATTAGTGCCATGGCTTGTTTTTCTTTTGTGAGATGTGGACATCTTAAGCCCGAAATTGTTTGGACACGATTATGTAAGCAATGCACAGGGAATCATTCGGAAACAAATCCTGCAAAAATAAAAATAAAAGATTTTATTGTAACAATATTGGAGTGGGGATTCATTACGATTTTGTTCATCCCACTGATATTCATGCCGAATTGTTTTTTATTGTTTGTGTGTATAAAAAAAACAAAAAAGTATATATTTTTAGTGCCGCTACAAAATGCCATTGCCAGTTACCTAAAAAAAAAAAAAACAAGACTTAACTTTTTGAAGCACCTGCGTGAGCATGGCTTTTACCGCCCCACGCAAGTGTGTACGTAGTCTACGTACTTGCACCGTTTGACAGAACAAAGTGACAAAGCGCAGACGAACTAAAACGTGGAGTAGATAAGTCTGTACACCGCTCGGAGACAGCCATTTCTTACGCAATCCACAAGATGGCGGCATTTCCATAGCAACATAACTTCATGTCAAATTAGGCCCTGGCTGGTGGAATTGATTTTAATACCGCCACATTTTTCTCTTTAATCGTGTCCAGTGAACTCTCCCCTGCAAAAGCTAACATTAGATTTACATAGATTAATTTACAGTACATGTGAACTATACTGAAAGCACTATATTACATATGTAGTTCTAAAATTTGGATTACTTATACTTACTAAGAGAGGCAAATCAAGACATAATAGTCACAATACAGTAATTGCCATATTGCTAAATTAATACCTCTTTGAGAGTGTCGATCAAAACTAAGTATTTCTATCTGTCTACAAGTAGATTACTAATTAGTTTGTGGGTGTGCCTAATAAGAGGGTAACAAAATACAGGCCTTGGATGAAGCCTCTAGTCCTAATATAGTAGAGCACGGTATTATAGTTGATTAAATAAAAGTAATCACATATTATACTTCATTGTGTTGGAAACCTTCACATGTAGCTAAATTTATCCCTTTTCAAATTAGCGGCACTTCCTATCTCGTGGTGCACACTTTTGCCTGTCCCCATCTCTTTTCATGTTTTTCTAGTTTATTGTGTACACTTTTCTATGTGTACACATCAAGGCAAAAGCCATTAGGCCCTGAAGCGCTCTCATCTTCCTTATGCTGTATTTGCTATTTTCCTACTTGAAAACCCAGATGAGCAAGATGAAGCTGTTTTTTTTTTCTTTTTTTTAATTAAACCAGTTTGCTAAATGCTTCACACGGGAATGTATATTTTAAATAATGGGATTATATAATTATTTAAAATTGTCTAACCTCAAACTATCGGTTCAAATTGACATTTAACCCTAAAAAAAAATACCTTTAATCACATAATATTTCAAAAATGTATTAAAGATAATACAACTATAGACTTTTGTTTCTTAGTTCATCTTTAGCTTTCGTTGTTGAATGGAAGAAATTATTGCTTCCTTATGTCCGTTTCAACTGAAAAAAAAAGGTTCCTCCGCCAATTAATCAGATTTACATAATAATCGAGAATGTCTGGCCGCTCAACAGGAATTGGTGAGTTGTAACGTTCACATGGGGTTGAAAAAAAATTCCATTTAAGGCGTGTTGCCATGATGCCATGATCAGATTTTCTGTAAATTTCCCAAAAAGCTTGTTTGCTCACTCTCCTCAATGACACAATATGTCAAAACTTCCTCTGACTCATCGACGCAACACACTCAAACGTGTGCTTTCACACACAGCACACAATATAAAAATAGTGCTTAGTAAAGTCACCATCATATTCTCAGTTGATTCATAAGAATAAAATATGCTCAGCCTAAGAAAGAAACATGTAAATTGCAGGCGTGCTCAAATATTTGGGCTCAATTTCAAATCAGCTCCTCTAACAACCTTTTTTTTTTTTTCTCTCTCTCTCTCTGTCTAACACAGCTATGACCAACTAATGGCCTGTGTGTTGTTGTTTTTAAAAAATAATAAATTCTTCAAAAAATGCTAATGAACATTTTATTTATGTTGTCCACAAAAAGCTGGAGTGAAATGAAAGTTAAAAAAAAAAATACCGGAAACATCCACAATATGAAAAGAGGCAAAAGAATTGGCCCTTTATGCAATAATGTAAATCCTCTCCTCGTGGTTGTATTCTTTGAATCTTATCACGAGAAACCTTTAATTGTGCAGTATTGTCGTAAAAGAGTCATAATTGGAGTCAAAGTTTGCAAAATACAGTTCCCTCGATCATCCATTCAAACTGACAACATTCGTAAAATTCATATTTATAGCCGATGATGGTTTGATGAAACATTGGACGGTAAAGAGCTCACATTTTGACAGCGTTGTCAAAACACAAGCCTTTGTACCGCAAAAAACAAATGTGTCTGCGTGTATTTTGAAAGCCGCCTGTCAAAATTACAGTCACACGTCTCAACAAGTGACGTCATCTGGAAAGCGCAACTGAACTTCCCTACAATTTCCAAATGCCGAGCAGAAGGTGAATCATCCAACGCTGAGAAGGCGTCACATCGTACCACGTTGCCGTTTTACACCATGTGTCAGGTGGACCAGCGTCCATTTTCCAAACTCGTTTGACAAACCATTCCTATTCTTCGGCTTTCGACTGACTTTTAGTTCTACGACTGTATTTTAACATTAATTCTGTATTTGATGTTTAATTGACTGTTTTTGTTGTCTCATTCTTATATTTGTTACCGATCCAGCTGTTGTGTACGCTATAAAAATAAAGTTGTATCGTATTGTATAACAAAAACAAAATGGTGTCACATTAACTTTACCATTAATATTGTTTTATACAGACAGCTTGAGCTAAATTAACATTACATCGTTCCTTTAATGGGGAAATGTTGAAACGAAAACCACTTGTAAGTCAACCAGTGTCACGTGAACGATTCTTTGATTCATATATAACTGTTTTACTCTATTTTATATCCAAGGCATATGATAAAACAATAAACTGTCACTCTTGCGATAAAAAGTTTACGATCATCATGGTGCCCATGGAGGCATAACGGCTGACATCAGGTCAAAGGCAACATATCACAAAGAGGAATGATCAAACAAATGCTGAAAGGCACAACATGCAAAATGGCAAGATTCCAGCAAGATGTTGCTGTTGTAAATTAATTCAGTGCTAGTTGGAATGGATCTTTGACGTCTATAGCCGTCAATGGTAGTGAATGAGTTAAAAAAAAAAAAAAAACTCAAAAAAAAAATATATATATATATGAAGGAGGGCATCCCAAGTGAGCATGTGTAATGATTTTGTGGCGAGGTCTTTGCTAAAAAGGAAATTTAGGCATAAGCAGACACAGAAAAAAGCTGACGAACGTGTCTGTGATCTATTTCCTCATTGCTGTCTTGTTGGAGTTCATGGACACACTTTTTAAAGTGTGAATTCAAAGCTTCAAACTTGTGGCAGCCTCATCTTTATTTATGTAACGCCACAGCGGAGTGTAACATACAAAACACAAGACGATGCAATCATATGTTTGTGTTTCCTAAGAAAATAAAGACATATTGCGGCAGAGAAAAGCTGCGTGAAAAGAGAACAATAAAAAAATTCTCCCTATTTACAAATGTTTCTTCCTGTATATTTTTAGGGGATCGGTCCTCAAAACCTTTCCACAAAGTACCGCAAAAAAATAGAATTACAACCAACATTAACAGAGCCGTATCATCACTTTTGTTATCCGCATGAAAATGTTATGCAATGACTAATCTGCTCGACTAAAGTTTTCTCAACTCATGTGCCACTTTAGTCAAACATTGTCTTTAGTAATCCGGTGCCAAGATCAACTCTCTGCAGTTTCCTGTATTTTTCACTTCTTCATTTATACTCAGCTTGTCCTGAGACACAGTGACCCACTTTAAGTTCCGCCCACTCTGCGAAACAGTGTGAACAAATGTTAGCGCATAAAGCTAACGCCTGATGTTTTGCAGGATTTTTGGAAAGGAACCCCCACATCTTTGCCAGTTAGTTGGGGGACCCCGAGTGCATGCAAGGAATGCTGCTCATTTAAATACAGACAGCACACGACTTTATGAAATTTTGATGGATGGCAGGGATGGGTGTTGACAAAGAAAAGCAATTTTGGAAGAAAAATAAAAGGGGCTTTCCAAGTGTAACAAGAACAGAAAATTGATGGTCAGGATGTTTTTTTTTTTTACGAGATATATATATTTTTTTTAGACAGCTGTACTTTGCGGCTGTGGAAACGTTTACAGGAACCCTGCTCTATTATTAAGCATGCAACCTGGATCGGCCACTACCTGCACAGCATGCAAAAAAACCAACACGTGAATAATGTACACGACTTATTACATACTTGACTCTGGCATGTTTTTTATCATGACTCCTTCCTCTTGTTTTTCTTCCTGCTCCCTTCCCCCCATGGCTGTGCATAGAAGGGCCATGGGTTCAAAGATGCAGAATGTAGGTCGACCATCAGTGCTGAGTTACCGATTAGAAACAGCTGTGTGTTCCTGAGCCGTTCTGTTGAGGCCAGCATCCATCTGCGGGCAAAAACGGAGCAACTTCACCCACACTCGTGCATTGAATCGATCGAAGACGGGGGTGAGTATTACCACTTGGGTTCTATGTGCAAACAAATGTCATGAGTCATGCTCAGCACTAATAAAATCGTGTGGTGTGTCATCTAGCGCCGTATGATAACAGGTGAATGAACCTTCTTCCCAACATGCACCAGTTTGGCAGATATAAGCAGTAAATTCAAAAAACAGAATGCATGTTGAATAAAACATAACCTCCGCTATCTTAATGCTAGCATGAAACAAGAAATGACTGACATGCTATGTGGCAATGTCGTTCCACAAAACGCAACAAATACAAACACAAGCAGCACACATAGATGATAATAGGTATATATTCTTTATCCTCTGCAAGGAACAACTACTATGACCATTATAGGAAGACTGAAGGAAAAAGTGGACAAAAACTGATTCATTTTCGATTTAATCACTTTTGTGAGTATTACACGTTTTATATTCAGAATTGATTCAGAACTGAGACGTTCATGCGTAGCTCTGTTTCTTATTTTTCACTGCAAAAATATTTCTCACATGGCCCCCTTCCTGCTGCGGCGGACAATGGCTGTTGTGAACCAGTGAGTGTTTGAAGTAAAGTCCTGAAGGTGACACTGATTCTAACATGTCTGGATTACCCCTCGCTGGCAGCACTGCTTATTATAAACACACCCATGAGTGTATGAATGCACATACGCACACACATGAACATAACACCCGGGGGTAATTACCTGATGTGGGCCCAGGGGACGCCACTTGTCTGGGGCCTTTATTTTTCCAAATTATTTGGGTATAAATCATCTCCTTGTCGTTTTATTCGCTAGCTTTTCTCGACTGATTTTGTCATGTGCTATGATGCTAACTTTGGACCCTTGCTAGTTTTATTAAAAAAAGTTTACACCAACACAAGCGTGTTTTAAAAAGAATAGCATTAAAAATTAAAAGTAAAAATTCATTCAAATTATTATATAGCATGGAACGAATAGATTGATTTTTTTTTTAATTAATTCCTGTATCCAGATATATCAAATGGGTTGCTATTCGACTACTGCTAGATGGCTAATCCAGCTAACTGTATCTGACCCGGTATTTAATGTTTAACTAATTGCCGTGAAGTCTTTATGCGTACTATTATAAACTTTTTAAAACAAAAAAATCTCTTGTAAAGTATTTCAAACCATGTAGAGGGCTGAAGTTTTGAGTTTTCCTCTGGCTCTAAAGGGTTAAGAACAGCTCACACTGTATAGTACTGACACACAGACCCCCTTTTCCGATGCCAGGAGACAAAAAGTTCTGGAGTGCAAGTGAAGTCGTGGAATAGTACAGCAGGAAGGGAGTGGCGTGGCGACTCTTTGCACACCCTCAGACCCTTTGACAGCCCTCCCTCCACTGCCAGCTCAGCACCGGATATGAGCCAAACCCTGAACCCTGCAGCTGTGGGTCTGAAATGCCAGATGGGCGAAATAATGTGCACAGACACCCAAACACACGTGTCGGTTTTTTTTCTCATAAATAACAAGTATGCGTGACAGGCTGCAAAGTGCACCAGCAAAAGCTTGCAGGCAATCACGACGGGAAAACATGTCATATTGTATGTAGTGTCTCAAGAGACGGGAGTAATTACCCGCGCCCTCACACGCGATGTCCCCTGCCACGCCCTTTGGTGCAAAACTGTTGAAAAGACAGACTTTTCCCTAACGTACAACTCACAATTAACCCGACTCATGAATTTTTTTGAATGTACAGACTTGCAATTTGCTTGGAAAAGATGAGTGAATGATGTATTTTTAAGCACATTTCATGTGGGTTTCAACTTGTGTGTGTGCAGTTTGCCGTTTATTTTCTTACATTTGATTGAAGGCAGAACCACAGGGCGGTTTGCTAGAAAGGCTTTTTCCTGTTCATAAATCAACTAAATGGCTGATAATGATGTCAATCAGGGATTTACAAAAGGGAGGGGGGGAGGGCGCACCCTTGGGTCAGATTTCTCATGGATTAAAAAATGAATTGTGAAGCATTTAGACATTCACATTATTTTTTATATTTTTCCCCCACAAATTTCAATAATTGGATATTTTTATTTTTGAACTCAAAAACCAACAGGGTATTTAAAAAAAGAATACTCAAAATATGGCGGCGCCTATTGGTGGGGAATTTTCATTAATTAAAAAAAGACATTCACATTATTTTTGTTTTTTTTTTCCCCACAAATTTAAATAATTTGATGATGTGATATTTTTATTTTTGAACTCAAAAACTAAGGGTATATAGCGGCCTATTGGTGGGGAATTTTCATCTTAATATAAGAAAATTTCAAAAATCTTTCAGTGCTAATTGGGTTGAATTGCATCACAAAGAATATAAAATGAAATAAATAAATAAATCTATTTAAAGTGTAGATTCACATCCACGGGTGGGTGGTCCGGCACCATCCATCTCCGCTTCCCACCCACAAATGAGGATAGGCTTGTTTTGCATATTTATAGAAAGAATGTTTGTTGTTTGAGACTCGCTGTTTGAGTGTATGAATTAGCTCAAGCTCGCCAGTTGCCACGGTGACGGATATGCTTGTTTTATTTGAGCCTTCTCAACCTCATGTCGCCGCACGACACTTTTATTTAGTGTGAGTAATGTGCAGCATGATGGGGTATACTTACATGCAAGTTTGAAATATATCCCTTTTGTTCCAGTTCATATAGATTGACATTATTCTCCACAGGATTACTTTTTGGGTGTGTCCACACTTGACAGGTGTGGTTCAGTTAAAACCGGTGCAATCACTTTATAGTCAACATGATAAAGGCATCAGAAGAGGCGGTGATAAGCAGCCTTTTCTTTTTACGTACAACCTTGTCAGAAGATTATTTGCCAACGATTAGCATAATGTACAGTAATGTTAGAAACTACACACCCCAATCCCAAAATTCTGGCAGTTAATTATTTGGAGTCGGTGCACTTGAAATAAGAAGGCTACACGGAACAAACACGAGTGCCGAATAATAGTAGGAAGGGAAGTTACAAATATTTATAAATAATTCAAAATTGCTTCCAAGATTTTTAAATAGCAACGTATGAATGTTTACTCAGCAAATGGTGTTCCATTCCAAGGCAAATAATAAAAAAGGCATATAATTTGTTTGGAATTTAGAATACACCCTAAACAGTTGTAAAGTCATTACTAGAGTAAATAATTGCATTCATTTCATTAATATTGATAAGTGATCGATGCAGTATATCCCTTTATGTGTGGGTGTACATTGTTGTATTTGTCACTTCAGACATAAGTTTACTGATTCAGCCTGTGGGAACATTTCCAGACACTTTCATCACTGGTGTTTCTTTAGTATGTATGAGACACAGGCCGCTCAAGAAAATACTACGTGTCGAACGGTTCAATGACTAATCGCCGATTGTTGCAGACCGAGCGGAGGATTGCGTCACAATGTTGAAACAAAAGTTGGGACTTAGTCATGATGTAAAGCTGGAAACTACACTAGCTATACCAGTTAATGTGACCAGAGAAAGACAGTTCATGCTAACATGCTAGCATGCTATTATGGAGCCTTGTTTATTCATTATTGCAGAGCTGCCATGCCCTGGACAAGAAGCACTACAAGGTTTGAGCCACTGTGATCAGAGTGTATTCAGATGATGAAGTCTATAAATAGAAATGTTACAGCGGGAGGGATAAAGGTTTTTCCAATCTCAAGCGATGTAAAAGATTGCTTTGTATTTGTAGTTAAAAAACAATCAACCATTATTAAAATAAAAAAGAAAGTCTATTGCCATTATGCAGATCTGAGATTTTAAAATCAATGGAATAAATATGCCTTTTAACATTTTAACCATCCAGCATTACCAACAACAAATGAAAATTCACAATAGGCCTCCAGTTTTTGATTTCATTTGTGTTTTACTGTGCTTGACTACACTTTCCACTTTTCCAGCAATATGTACTGTAAATCCGCATCAGCACTTACGGACCACAAAAACACACTTGGCAGTGTGTCATCGCCTCATTTCCGCATATGCAGCACAGCTTTGAGAGAAGAAATAGTGTTTTACCAAAAAAAGAGGAGCGCTTGGCAAAAAAAAAAAAAAAAAAACGTTAACTCAAACAAGATGGTGACTGCTTGCTTACATAAACAATCCGTGCGAGGTCAACGTCGACAAGGCTCGATTACGCTGAGGTCAGGCAAGAGCAAGACCAGGGAGTACCCACGCCTCGCGTGACGTTGTAAACCTGTGGCCTCCCGCAATCTTAGATCAGTAAGTATGTTACAGAGTTCAACGACACACTGCGTACGTCACTGCATCTGTGCGCCTTTGATAAGAGGTTGCACGTTGCAGATCTTGGCTAAAATTATGTCTGGAATAGTGTTTGAAATGCAAGCCAAACAAATCATCAGGTTTGACAACTTTAAAGTGCAATGATTTTGACATATGTGCGTAGATGTGCTGTTGCTGTGAGGCGCAGTTAAAACTCAGCACACACATAATCAGGCAAAATGTGTCGGGGATCAGATCTGCCTTTTCAAAACAAAAGAAAAAAAAACTTGGTTGACGTGAATTTGCTAGCCATACATTTTAACAAGGGAAATCCATTGTCTATAATGCTGCTTGCCTTCACGAAGATGAGACAAAGCTATAAGTCACATTTCTATGGTACTAGTAATCTCCTTTAGTAGTAAGATTATCATGAATGCAGCAACCTTATATGGTTATTCTGAAGGCAGGCATTGCATAGTTGCATAACATGACCTACTTCTGAAGTTCTGTGCATTGGCTGGCGACCAATTCAGGGTGTACCCCGCCTACCGCCCGAAGACAGCTGGGATAGGCTCCAGCACGCCTTCGACCCTATAAGCGTTGCAGATGATGGACAGACAGATGGATGGACGGACAGATGGAGTACATAGTAACCAAAAATGTCCAAGCCATGTTTAAAAGATATGATTAACTTTTGCACACCTCTCATTTGAACATTTATCAAGCTTGCCAACATGCAATTAGCATTGTCAAAAGCCTACAGCCTAAAAATATTTGGTACTAATGTGCTTTTACTTAAGCACTTTACACAAAGAGCCTTAGAGATTTACAGAGAATGTGCATCGACAATGTCAAGCATTGCAAACATCTGCCGGCCAGAGCGAGCCACATTTAAACAGGCCCTCGTGCTGAGATGTTTCTCCTTTTACAATAATCTGGGGGGGATTGTGTCACTTGTGCAAACTCTCACCATTTATCTGCATGCTTATGACACTGTTGAGGCTTTCACACACATGATTCTTAACTACTCCCTCTAACGTTCTGCCTCGCTAAAAACACTTAATATTAAGCACGTTCTTAACTTTCCGGCCTTGCAGTTCCTGAGAAGTTTGGGAACCAAAACAACAGTGGCCAGTTCAGCTGTAAGAAACGCGCATGAGCGTTTCTAACCAATCATATGTCACTTGTATACGTCACACCAACCATGTGGAAGAAGGCGGACTGTTGCTAGGGTATGTCCCTGATTACTTTAACCGGCGTACGGCCAATCAGATTCCACACTTGACACTTTCCTCTCGCTCATTGGTTGAACTTGAACTCAAAGCCCGCCTCTGCTCTTTCCGATTGGGTAAGAATGACATCATTCATTTGACTGAGTTTTAGTTAGGTGCTGTAGGTTGTTGCTACTGTAGTTTGGAGTCACCAAGACTCAGAACTGATAATACCCTCGTACACACACCGGACTGAAACAATTTTTTGGTTAACATTTCCATTCTAAAACTGTATGTAATCTTGTGTATATACAGTCTCCTATTTGTTTTTGAGACAAAAACAAGATGGAACTTAATTCGCTTCTAATTCTGCTGGAGGCTGCAGAGTACTTGGAAAGAAGAGACAGAGGTATTTCAAACTAAATTGACGCGATGACAGCAATTATTCACGTTTTAACTACACCCTGGACGAAGTGCTGACTTGTGTGGCGGTTTATGCTAGGCACTAAATTTAAGTTTAAGCTGACATTTTGGTGGTGCAGGTATGATGTCACTGTGCATAGACAATAGGACGGGAAGCAAACGATGGGTGCCAACTGGACCCGGGGTATGTTGTTGTTGCTTAAAAAAAACATTTACATGGTAATTAAACGCAGTTTTTCGGGATATGTATATATTTTTTTAATCTGGGTGTTATGTGTTGGTGGGTTGCTGTAATTTGGTGGATAAATGGGTAAACAACAGTGACATCAGCTTGTAACATCACGACAGATGCAAAAAAAAAAAAAAAAATGACGGGACGTTTGTGTGTGCGTGTTTGTGATTTAACAAGACAGCCACATGACCCATTGACAGCCCACGTATTGACTCTATTCTGCAGCCACTTTTGCTACCCCCCCCCAAAAAAATGCACGTTTGTATTTGTTTGTGTCCACAGAGGCAGAACACGGATATGCCTCGGTTTTACCATTCAGTAGCGACTTCTCCAGGAAGAAGACGAAAAGCTCAGCAATAAACAGAAAAAGTCCGAACAATAGGTATATATCTACGTGCACCTCTTGTGTGTGTGTTTTTTTTTTTTTTTGTCCTTCTTCGCATGTCAGTGTGAGTGCTGCTGCAGGCCGGGGGGAGGAGGGAGGGAGGGAGGAGTCGCTGTTTGCCTGCACACTGCCATCTCTCTGCTGCCTGGGGCTGGGTTGGGCTCTCTCTGTTTTGGTTTCTAATAAACACTGCCACGCGTACACTGTCAACTCTAAATGGGCCCTCTGCATCCCCCTTCTCTTTTCACACACGTCCCCCCCATGCAGAGGGGCTGCACCTCTCCCTTCATGTGGGTTTCTACTGTAACTGCATGTGAAATTCAAGTGCAAGTCTTTCTCTGCTCCCTTGATGCGGTTTGTGCACTTGTTGCCTTGAAAAGATCTGAAATCGAGATTGATTCTGAGTGAATTGAGTTGCCCCACCGCAATATTACCATTGTGTGCATTCGTTGACAAACCCTTGTAGTATTTGTGAAATATTGGCAATATTTTGACAAGATTATTAAGATATTTATGATATTCAAGCGGTAGAAGATGGATGGATGGACATCAGGTCACATGCTTATTTCCAAATCAGTTTTACATAACAGTATCTGAGTATTAACCGTTAAAAGGAAAGTCAATTCCCTTTAATGTTGTAGTAATGTAACTATTCTAAACATTGCATTCTTATTAATATTGCTTTTGTGGAATATGAATTAAGGAGCAGAATCTACTTGTTTTTAATCCATCTCAGGGGGCAGCCATTTTGCTGTCAACTGAAGATGACATCACAGTTGCTCAGAGCTCAGGTAACGACCAATCATCTGTTTCTCGAGTTGGGTCACGTGACATTTGCATGCTGATCCATGAATGGTTGTTGCAACGGTGGTGTCATTTTCGGTTGCCAGCAAGTGGCAAAATGGCCGCCCCCTGAGATGGATAAAAACGGGCAGGTTTAACGGGCTTCCTATTTCGACTAGTTTGGCCAATGAGTACATATCGTTAATTGATATTTGAGGTGATTCCACTTTATGGGACTTGATAATGATTTTAAACAGTCATTTTCTTCACGTCACTCGCATCCCGTGGTGCGTTGCCGTCCAGATGCCTCGCGCTGGACGGCGCAGCTGTGGGAACCGCTGCTTCGCCAGCACAAGGGCCCTCACCCCGCGTGCCAAATGTGAAAGGGCTTGTTGTGTGCCTGCTCCCACCCCCTCTCCTACTACACACTTTTGTTGTCCCTGTTTTTGTTTTTATTGCTGTGGTATCCATGACGGCCACAACAAGAGGCCCCGCAGTGTCCTCACTGTTCCCGGGTCTGCGTATCATACCAGGAGGGGGTGGGTGGGTGTGTGTGTGTGGGGGGGGTGCTCCTCAGAATAGCCCTCGCGCTGTGGAATTCTGCACCGTCTCGGCCTCCAGACGTCTGTGGGGCGTGTTGTTATCCACACTAGTGTATGATCAGCATGCATGCTATTTGTTTGTGTGGGCAAGGAAGTGCCTTCTTATCCTGAGATGATTTTTTGTTTTTGTTTTTTGAACGCACGCTTTGTTAGATTGAGCTATGCATTTGTTGTTGTCGTCAATAATCTTGCATTTTGTTGGATTAGGGTTCAAGTCGGTTTTCGAGTCGGCTTACTCGTTTCTGAATTGGGGCCAATTGAAAATTGGGTGGGACGAGGATGCATTCTGGTATGATAAGAAAGTCAGTTGGAGTCTCCCCCTCTTTTCACCTGTGATGACTTTTTTTTTGTCTTTAATCGCCCTAAAAAAGCGTCACAATCTGACTACTGACTAACTTCAGTTCCCGGTGTAGTCTGCAAAAACATGTTTGTCATATTTTGAGACTCATCCTTACTTTTGTATGTTTCCTTTCAGATCGTCGCACAACGAGCTGGAGAAACACAGGTAAGGCTGCATTTCAGGTTCTCCTGCGCGTGTGTGTGTGTGTGTGTGTTTTAGTTGCAAGTTCCACATACTCTAGTTGAGCGTCAGATGCCACAGACGTCCTCATCAAAGCGCTAGAGATTGAATCAATTGCATTTTTGCGTTTGTCAGAAAAAGAAACCGATAATAAGATCTCAACCAGTTGGCCCTCACGCTGATAAGATATGTCATAGTTTCAATTCCTTGTATGGAAATAAAGTCAATCCTATAAAATGTTGTTGAGGAAATGAAATCATGCAATTGCCTCTATTAGAGGTGCTTTTCTGCATCAAGATTAACCTGAGCGACTCTCATTAACTCTTAAAGAAAAGAAAGAAAAAAAAAAGTCTGGTTAAGAGGATTTAGGAAACAGCTGATGTGAACTGTCAGCATGTGAGCAGAAGCAGCAACGGGTGTGTGGTTGAGTTGTTTGTGCGAGAACGTGACGCACACAGTCTACCACGTTGACGGATTACTAAGTCACATGTGTGCAAGTGGACGTGCCGAGTAAAGGAGAACATGCACGGGCATATTCCACCTCAAGACAAGACGGAGAAGTGTGATTACGCCGCCGATGTTGACACACAGCGGTTACCTCATGTCCGATCGCGGGTGTGGTTATGGACAAAAGATGCGTGACGTCCAAACGCAAAGCTGACGCATACCAGTTATGCCGTCTCAGTCTTTGGCGTCATCGTCATTATCGCCGTGACGCCACTTAGATATGAGCGTTATCGAAACGTTATTTTTATGACCGCTCCAGAGTCCAAAACGGTGTTCAAAATCTACACCGATTATGGAAAAACGTTAAACACGGATGTGTTAATTACATGGCAACGTAACACGTGGCAAGGTTATCTTAATGTTGTAGTTTTAGTATAATTAAGCTAAGTAATAAAAGTTCCGTTTCAGTTTCTCGCCATGTGCCAAGGGACCTTCCAATTGACCTCTCTAAATTGTTTTCCTCGATTTTTCTTTTTCACGGTTCTATTTTGTGCTTGAAGCAAAAAATGAAGTCTTTGATGAGTCTCGAAGATAATAAAACGAGTCAATCTGATCTCTCTGTTGATGTCAGTTCCTGCTCAACCAGTTCCATAAGTATTTGGCCACCTTGAATCGTTCCTTTCGAGATTAATCTGCTGCCGGGCCAGTATCGTGTCCTAAAAAGAACTCAACCTCCTGACCCTCACGCCATCAGATGCACTCTAGGGTGGCGTAGCTATTTGAGTCCTGACTCACCGTCTTTGTTCGGTCACATTGAGCTATCCTTATAGTCTCTGCCCACGTGTTTGGCAAGGTGACAAATAGAAGTCTACTTTAGATGCCACAAGGCAGTTGTGGTGGAATCCAAGGATTTCGAAGCAAGACGGAATTTGATTGTTCATCCTTCAAACCAATCTTTTTTCAAAAAACAAAATACTACTTTGTATAGCAAACTTACATTAGCATCTTTAGCCTAGCGGCTTAATCCTGTGAGGAAACTTGGATTTGAATTAAATTAGATTTAAATCATTTGGAGATGGTTAACATAACAATATGTCTTCAGCATTTCACCATGACACAATTCTGAAAAATAGTCATATCAATCTAATTTCATTTGTCTTAAATCTGTGATAGATTTGCAATCATTCAACAGAGAGAGCACGCCTTGAAGAGTCTATGCTAGCGTGGTGTTATTTGTATTTTCTTTCAAAGGTGCTTCTGCAAATATTTACTTGATATTATTAATAGCAGACCGGCTGGCTCTCACCAAGCTGTCTGCTGTTTAAGAGACGTATTTATGGCCTGTTATCAGAGTGAGGCCAGCAGCAGCCGACAGGGCCCGTGTCCCGACGCGACCCGGTTATCTGCTGCGGCTGTGGTGCTCTCGCTCTAGACAATCTCATCGGGGACTTCATTTGCTACTGCTTTATTTTTTAATAGTAAAGCAGGCCTGCATTAGTTAGAGATTAGTTATTGCTGTGAAACCAAAATGCCATGTGGCTCGTCTCTACTGGGTTGGCTTCCTTCCTATTTCTGACCCAGGCTGACGATTTGTCCTCGCTGCACGCTTCCTTTTTTTTTTTTTCTTCTTGTGACACCGATGCACGGTGAAGCTGCAAAGGTTGTTTTCCAGCAAGTCACCTGTTTACTGGAAACGTGAGTCCGCTCGCGTGCTGCTGAAAGTTCGCTTTGTTTTTGCATGCTTCCCTCAATTGACTCTCGGATTTACGCCTTTATTTTTATCCCCGCCCATGTTTGCTCTTGGTTTCATTTCTGACAGCGCACATGACAGGCGGGTTCATAGTTTATCCAACAAGTTTTATTATCCTCTGAGTATGCAGTGGAGCCTTTTAAAGGTTGAACATAATCCATGACGGGTCACCGGTTGATCTGAAACTGTTCAAATGGAGCACTATAATATGTTAGGAGATCTTATGTATAAAAGGCATGAAAATATAACAGTTAGCCTCAGTTACATGAGAAACACACTTAAAACACTGAATTTAAATGAACAATCTCATGGTTTCAAATTAAACATAACAAGTGTACAAATAATGTAATATAAAGCGCTAAACCAATACAGTCCTCGAAATTTGATAACAAACAACGATGCGTACGGCAGCTGACACTAGGACACTCAATTGGAACTGGCTTCTCTTCTGGAACCACAACAAAATGTTACAAAAAAAATTTTCAGAATTATTTTTGTGTAACATCAACATCTCACACAACATTACATATGACAGGGATTGGACTCAGTTGGTATCCAAGATTGCAAACTTGCTAGCTACGAACTACGCCCTTTGCTAGCTAGCATGACTAAACACTCTCCTTCTAGGCTTCAAAACATTCTATTCCTATAAATTACTCAAATAAGATACACTTCTGACTAGTATCATCGCCGCTAAAGAAGAACAAGGTGTACCGACAGCTAATCATTAGACACACCGAGCAGGAAGAGAAAACAGGAGACGACGGAAAAGCCATGCTAACCGCTAATGCTGAGTCGCGCAACATTAGAATTAGTGCCTATAATGTCATTGTATACCTGTTTTATAATGACAATAAAGGGATTCTATTCGATATTAAGACATATTTTGCCGAGTTTTCAAATTATTATACGACTTGAGGGAACCACCTTAAATCCCAACCCAGCAACTGTGCAGCAACTGTCCAACTATGAATTTAAATTTACTCGGGGAGCACTTGGCCACACTCTAAGCTTCCCTCTAATTAAATTTACTCTCTCGGTGTCTTCCACTCCCAGCTGTGATAAATGACTTATTTGGCTTTGGGGGGCTTTCACTTTCTCCCCTTCAGTGAAGCCGGGCCTCACGATTGCATGTGTGTCTTTGACTTATGGCAATTCGGCCCATATTGCCTCCACTTCCTCCATCTCTGTTCTTTTTCTATCTCTACAGGCCACATCTGCTTTTTCTTTCACCTTGTCCTCATCCCACCTCGACTACCCCCTCTATAAAAGTCACTGAGTCAGCAGAAACCTGAGGCAGGGAGAGCACCCCCCCCCTCCCCCCCAGTTCTCTCACAGAGGGCCTTTATCGCTGTTATCCGGCTTGCATGCCAACACTGTGCCAGTCGCTCCTCTTGTGAAGTTGTAAATCTTCTCTTGTGAGTTTTACGTGCAGGGTGGTGCGTCTGAGAGTTTAGATACACATTGCATACTGCATGCACTCGAGGTCATTTGAGGACATGTCATGAAGAGCCAGTGCGATATTCCAGGACTTTTTATGTTCCCACTGGTGGCGGTGGTTGTGGGGGGGGGGGGGGGGGGGGCATTATCTCATGCGGCTTTTGTGTTTAACTTCCTCAAAATGTCACACTGTCACATACATTCCTCATGAGGGTGTAGTGACCGGCAAACATATCATATGATGCTTTGCAATGCGCTGACAAAACACATTCATAAATTAAGTCGGTCCTACTTTTGGGTAGTTGAAATCTAAAGTCGCCCTCTGGTAAATGATTTGTGCGCATTGTAAAAAACCACGCCGCTAGAATAGAAAAGACACTTATGCAATGCATCTTCTGCTTTTTACGTGCCAAGCAATTAATCAAGAATATGATCCACAGATTAATCAACAATCAAAGTCGTTGGGAATGACAGGTCTAATAGAAAGGCTTTAACATCCTGCTTTAAATTTCATGCAGCTGCATGCACTTGTTTGGGGAAAAAAAATGCCGTAGAGACTCGTTGCGTACGTGCTGGGTGTGTTCCCAGAGGCTAAGATGACGTCTTTCGATTGATATTTATATCCGAATAGACTGTCACTCACGACTGAAGTACATTAAATTCATTTTATCATCATCAGACAGGTGCAATATTGACTGGCCCACCTCCAGTTTGCTGAATTCACGATTAATGAAATAAAAAAAAAGCACATTGGCATCCATTTTCCAAAGCACTTGTCAGTTATTAGCGTCTACGCGCAGAACAGATTGCAGCTAGCGCTAGATTGCTAGCAACGCGAGAGCACCCCGTCGAGCTTGGCTGTAATATTGCTTTTATAAGCTCTTTCGTCATCCCGCTCATACGTGCAAAGTTAGTCCTTCGATACGAGCTGCACTTAACCACGCTGCTGTGAATTTCGTCGTAAAATTTCTTTTTAAAGACTGTTTTGATTGGTTCAAGCCTGGAGGACAGCACAGCATGTGGCCAAAATGTACAGGCGAGGGAGGCCAAAAAGGCATATGTGCGCAAATAATAATTCCACGTATGCTCGGGTCACGCCCAGCTGCGACCTCAGAGAGGGAGGACGGCCTAGTACGCTGTCGCAAGGCCTACCTAGCTCGCGTGTCCTCCCGTGCACTCGCGCATTTCGGCAACACGCCCCCGCCGCCTCTCGGGTGTCAACGGCGAACGTCGTGTTTCCGTGCGGGTAATAAGACGCCCGCCAAACAGCCGCTGCTCGTAAAAAAAGCGGGTAAAAGTGCGGTTTGCGCTTTAATAAGTCGCAAGCTTTGCATACGGGTCGCGTTTGAGTGCCAGGAAAACAATGAAAGAACGCATAAGGTTAACAGCGGGGAGGAAAGCAAGCTGGCTGCTTTGGATGCAGGCAGAGGCTGAGACATTCTTGAGCGTTGCTGTAGGGAGGGACGTGGCTGCTGTGTGGAGCAGCCAGCCTGAAATTCAGGTCAGCAGACTATGCACACATACGCTCCAACAGAGTGTTAAGTAAGCAGCACCGAGACGTTTTGCACACAGAAAGCTGACAGGGCGACAATTACGACAATACCGCATAACATTAAGGAAAGAAAAAAAAAATCAGCGGATTTGTTCGTTGCTACTGTCTTATGTGAAAATGGTCAAACTTCCCATGTTCCCCCTTCTTCTTTTTTTTTTTTTTCCCACCCACAAGTTCTTTATACGGTTTATTTGTCCTTTTTTGCAGAAAGGGTCAAAGAAAAGGAAGCACAGATAAATGAGGCATGCTGATTTTCTGATTTTCTCAAATCCTGCTAGCCTTTTGTGCACGATTCTGGTCCACAAACACAAAAAGACACAGGAGAAAGCCAAACGTGGCCAGAATAAATGTTTCGACGCATGCTCGTAAAGAACGGCGTTCTGTTTTTTTATCGGAACTCTGTAGTTTGCGAAAATCCTTCAATTTGACAAATTCAGCGCTTTCATCAGATTGCACTGAGCCTTCTCTATACCTGACCCGTTTGTTCCATTCCTCCACTCGGTCGGTTGGCGCCCAGCCCACCGTTCCTAATCCCGTGTTACAGTAAACATCAATGCTGAGCTCTTCTGTCATGCCACGGGATTCCTGCGTGCTAATCATTGACAGGGCTTCATTAGAAAAAGCCCAGCTAGCCCGTCCCGTGTCAGGGGAATGTGTTTACGGAGCTCTGGGAACTTGTCCGTGCTAGTCCGACCCGACGTGCGCGACTCCGGCAATTACTGTCCAAGTCTGTCATTTGACATTATGCTGAAACGATTCAGAAACAAGAAAGGAATCTTTTCTATATCTTCCTCCTCTCCTTTCTGATCTGTTTTCGCTTCTCTTCAACTTCTATTTGACATCTGTTTTCCTGTTAAGACCTCCGTAAGCGGGGGAGGGAGGGATTTTTGCAACGACACGGATTGTACGTAAAAGGAAAACAAAAGTCAGATGACCCGCACTCACATGGCATTCCCGAGCACGCGGCAATAGAAATACGAGCACTCTCGGCACTCTTTCCTGTTTTCTAATCGGCAAGTTTCGAATACTCGAGTGAAGTAACTCCGCTTGCGTGTCAGTCGTCATGTGAGAGTCAAGTTGCTGCCGTCAGGAGATTGTATTTACGAGAGGGGAGTAGACGTCTGTCTGCTCTCGCACTTGTCCGTGGGAGGGGACGCGGATGACCTAAAGCAAAACACGTCTTGACCCCGTTTGACTGACAGTTGGCGTCAGGGCGACAGAGGCCTCTCCTCGAGTGTACATGTGGGACGCATGGCCACTTTCACCTCCACGCTTCTTCTCACGGACAGCACATGTGAGTTAAATGTAAACACATCGAGGGCAGGGGAAGACTGATGAGGAGCTGCTGAAAGAGCCACTGTATATGTTTTTGCACGGCGACTTGGTTCCATCGCCATCCGAGGAGGCCCCTCCTCCATCCATACGTGCACACCAGATGTGGAAGCACCACAAACCTAAATTGCACCAGTTACACCGTGGTGATCCACACTCACGCGAACTGCTTCACTTTCGCTGCCAAACAGGTCACCAGATGTGTGTATGTGTGTGTGTGGGGGGTGCATTTTCTGTTTGAAAGACAAAAACAACATTGTTGGAACACCGTAGGATAAAGAACATGATAGGAAGAAAGCCGCAAGGACAAAGTAGTGTATGATATTTTCTTTCCCACGGTTCCGCGTTAGTAAAAGAGCAGCAGATTTTCGATCAAGTTGAAATGATGACGCAATTTAGCCACGACTGCAAACTGGTGTAAGAATGTTGCCGCGCAGCAAAAAAAAAAAAAAAAGGCGGGTTAACTACTTGCTGTTTTTCATTCTACACATTGTAGACATTTTTATCTTAATTAGGACTTTACGATGTTTGCAGACATTTGTGATTGATCAAATTCAGTTGATGTTGTTGGGAACGGATTTTCATTAGAGCTTGACATTTGTTTGAGAATCCCACAATTTTGCTGATTGGCCAAACCAGAACGATCATGTCTTTTCCTAAACCAATTCTGAGGTATTAAAGAACAATAAATGTCCCCCTTACCACGAGTGTAACCATAAAATGTTGAGCTGAACCAAAGTGGCATGTTGCGCTACGCTAGCGTAAAGTTCAGGTGCTTTTACAGCTGCCAAGATGTGACCCTCATTCTAAAATGTTATTTTGTGGGATCAAACCCCAGAGGCCTGGAATTTTCTTTTCTCCGTAGCCGCGAGCGCTTGTGAGGAAACGTTGGAATGGGAGGGGGGGGGGGGGGGGGGGGGGTCCTCGTGACTGTTGACCTTCATTTAGCAGGATTGGCCGTGTGCCAATCAAGCCACTCATTCCCGTGCATACGGGCTGAGGAATTTGCGGGGCCGCAGAAGCCTCATTAAGCAGCGCAACGAGCGAGTGAGTGAGGCTTGAGGGTCTGTTGTTTGCACTGGCTGGCCTTCTCATAACCTGCGCCCCCTTTAAGTCCCCGCTCCAAAGAGCTGTTGTCTCCGGGACGGTGTCAAACTGCTCACGTCTCTGGTACAGACTTAAAATAGTTGTTTGCCGGTCAAGGGAATCTTGTGAGAACGGACCGATTTGTACCCGGGTAACCTTGGAGCACAAGTCAGCAGTTTAAATAGCTTGCTCTAGTTTCGGGCTGTTTTTTTTTTTTAAAGTTCCTTTTCCGTTCTCTGCTTTTGCTTTGTTTTGGCACTCAGAGAGGGAGGGAAGGGGGGGGGGGAGGCCAGAGATCAGACACAAATCATCCCGTGGTACTTTGCACGTGAGCGGTCAGGTGGTCGCCTCTCTGCAGACGTGACTTTGTCTTAAATTGAATTGCAGACTTAAGCCAAACGTCTTGAATTTGCTTGTTGACTTGAAGTAATGACACTGGGCTAAGGTCATTTGAATGTTTGTATCGTGAGCTATATGAACAAGTTTTGGAAGATCTGGAAAGAAAGAAAAAAAATGGAAATGCTGGTGTACGCCTGCCAGGACCAGCTGTTAGCAATTAAGCCAGGGACTCCAAAGACTGTAATGCTATCATTTTCGAAAATTTTCAAAAACTCTTTTCAAACATTACTCCAAGTAAACAAACAGGCCAGAATTCTTATTCTTTTTTTTTTTCTTTCCCCAGCCTCTCGTAAACACCCTTTTTTTAACCGTGACGGTAGTATTTACAACCTTGGTATCAAAGAGCGTCCACTGTTGAAGCCAGACAAATTGGAAAATGTGATGTGAGTCAGAAGCACGCATACCAGACGGAGCAATCTGTCCGCTCCCCTTCATGCACACAACATTATGGTGCCACACTTTGCACGGATGTTTGGGGCCATCTGATAAACATAGCGTGACCAGGGCTTGACTTGGGAATAACAAAAAATGAACAAGGCGGAGTAGGGGGGGGGCAGGGAGCCGGAGTCACGTCCCCCCCCCTCGTTTAAATGGCTCCTCGGTGATCAAGCACGTGCTTCGGGGAAGGAGCTGTCAGGAACGACCCGCCGACTTTGAGCAGGTCCCGTCTGAGATACTCATCAGACGCATTGCAAGCTTTTTCTTCGACACAATAACACGGCAAAACGTAGCGCTTGTGGGAAGGCATGCCCGGACTTGTCTTAAGTCACGATGCAGAAGGTCAAGACCAAAAGCGTAACGTGAGCTACAATTTGCATGTAAGGGAAGACCTTTTTTTAATCAAGTTTGATTTGGAAGAACTCATTTTGGATTCCAATGCGCGTATGTTTTCTAGGAAGAAAAGTTAAATGGAACAAAAGCACATTCCGACTTTAGTTGTTGATAGATTTGGCAGTCTTTCAATTATATTACGACTTGGTTAGATGTTGAGACATTATTTGCACATCAACATGTCTGTCTAGCGCCATTCATACCTTTCCGACTCTGGCGTGAAAACAGGTGTTCAGAGACGAGAGATCCTCCCATCCCATAAAAAAAAAAACGTCCATCCTGTCGTGCACGTGTCAAACTCAAAGCCCGCAAAGGCAAATCATGTCGACTTCACATCCTTACAAATTGTCTCTACTTTTTAAGATACTGCAAGATTTTTACAAGACAGGAAACCATAGCAACAATGTAGCCCGTGCCAAAAATAAGTTTGACACCCTTTGCTGTAATGAATCAAGCAAAAGTATCGGCCCTCTGCGGTTAAAATAATGGAGGGAGTGCATGTGTACACCTTTCTAGTTGTTACACGCCAGCTAAATTATGTGTCTCGTACACAGGTTAGGCGTTTCGGTGAGTAAGTCGGGGGGGGGGCGAAAAAGTCAATTTTCTCGCGGGTAGTCAGACGAGCGCACGAGGCAACGCCTTGTTTTTGTTTTTCATTACAAGAGAGGCAGAAGGGGGAAGTGGGGTGCAAGAATTCTTGCCCATTGGCTCAAGTTACCCTTTGGATGATGTGTCGGGAGCGTTGCCTGGTGCAGCTGAGCACACTGCGCTCTCAAAGAGCCCTTTTTTCAAAGTCACCCACTCGCTCGGACCCCGCTCCCAGAAAAACACCAATAAGCCTCGCTCCCTCCTCCTTGCTGCAGACCCCCGGCCGGCTCTTTCCTGCCTGCTTCCCCTGGCCAAGGTCCAAGTGCTTCATGTGGCTGTGACTGGAGCAGGTTGGAGGTGGAGTCCCCGCCCATGTCCTCTGAAGACACTTGTTTTCCGATGGGACGAGGGTGTGTTGGTGTTGGCAGAGTGGAGCAAAGGGATGGGGGGGAGGAGAGGGGGTTCTGCGGATGAAGGGGGATTGAGACAGCCCCTTGGGAGAAGAAGAAATAAAAGAACGAGAGAACTTTCACACGCCCTTTCCCAGGAATGCCAAATGCACCTGTAGAGAGGTAAAAACACTTGAAAGGACATTCAACAAGTTTTCATTTCACTATTTAGTTCAAGTTAAGATGTGACTAGCTAGTGGTCCCTGGCTGACCCCAAAGTGAAACAGACGGGGCTTCTGAGAAGGACCGACTTGTGTACAACGCACAGGCAACGCCCTTCCTGAAGACGAAACAGGGAAAAGGCTGTTCTTGTGTCAAGAGTCCAAATGTAGCCCCCTTTTTTTTTTTTAATTTTTTTTTTAATATGAAGCTGATTAGGTTGATTGTAGTTGCAGCAGTGGTCAGTGGAGACCTTCCATTGTTGGAGTTTGTTTACTGTTCAGATGGACTTAGTCAAAGGAACCAGGGACTCGAGGAGGGGGGGTTGTTCAGAACAAAGAAATGGTTCATGGACAAGCTTGACTAATGGAGGATCGAAAAGGGCCTCATGAACAAATTTGAATGGACCAAGGGCAGACAGGGAAGGAAGTTTTTTTTAAAGAATAAAAGCAGTCCTTTGGAGATGCTACTTTTGTATCTATCATGAAAATATGCATCTACAGAGATGTTTACTCGCAGGTTCACGGACATTAGCTTAGCAAGGGGAGACTTGGCTCCAATGCAAGATTTTCCGAGGCCGCAGTTTATCTTTTGGGTTCTATCCGTAACATGGGGGACTTCCCATGCTTTTTTGATCCACAATGACATTTGCTCCAGGTTTCTGCATGCTGGCTCTCCAGGACTCAAATTTATAATTTATCAAACACAAGACAGTCTTGCCTTACTTTACATCGTCCGAATCCGCAGGGAATCATTCCTGATCATGTAGTAACGAGTCTCTCTTTATCTGTGGATGTATTTTTTTTCCCACTCCTCAAGACAAAACCAGTGAAAGGTTTTAGGCTCTTCAAGGTCCAGGTTTGCTGCTTTTCGATAGTGACTCACTTACTCACACTCCGCTTGTGTCCTTGCAGACGCGCCAAACTACGGCTGTACTTGGAACAGCTGAAGAAGCTGGTGCCTTTGGGTCCAGACAGCACCAGACATACTACACTGAGCTTGCTGAAAAGGGCCAAGATGCACATCAAGGTATTAAAGAGCTCGTAATAAACAGGATACAAATTGGTCGGGCGCTATATCGTAGGCGTGGTGTTCTTCTGGGCATGTGCCGTTTTTTTCTTTTTTTTTTTTTTCTTCCAGAAAATGTCATACGATCTTGAAGATGGTAAGGATTAACTTTTGGACGCACTTGTAAAAAACCTGTAGGCAAGAACATCATGCTCAATGTGAAGCATGTTGCTTTGAGCTTGTTTTTCTTCTTTAGTCAAGGTAGTCAAGAGTTCAAACGGAGGAATTCCAAATACCAGTTAAATTTTTTTTCTCAACTTCAAACCTTCAGATGTCTGCTTCGAAGTAAAGCTGACGTCCAAATGTTTGTTCTGTTTACCCGCAGTAGAAGCAGCGGTGCCGTGTGGTCGGTGGGAAATTCTGTTTTAACCCTTGGTTTCCTGTTTATTGTGCACGGTGTTGCTATGCAAACATGATGATTGTGGTCATGTCATCTGACCCAAAAAGAGTGAGAAATCTATCTTTTCAGCCACCACAAAAAAAAAAACGATTCAATTTTTTATACTTAGTCATTCAACCACTTCCTTGTTGAGTCTTGCAATGCATTTGTTCAATGCATTCATTTAGTGGCCGCTATCTGTGTATGTTTACAGAAGCTGGAAGAGCAGGACAAGAAAGCTTTAAACATGAAGGAGCAGCTGCAAAGAGAGCACCGCTACCTCAAACGTCGACTTGAGCAGCTCTCCGTGTCCGGATCGGTGGAACGCATCCGCACGGACAGCATGGGCTCCACCATCTCCACCGACTCTGAGCAAGGTACGCTATGATTCCATAACGAGAATGGTCCAGTTTTACAGTCGCAAGAATTCATGTCATGATGGGATTACTTTTTTTCTGTGCAGAGGTGGACATCGAGGGTATCGAGTTCACCCCTGTCGAGGTCGACAGCGTGGGGAGCATCAGCGACCCCGAGGAAGAGGAGGTGGAGGACGAGGAGGAGGAGGACCACTACAGCCTCCAGAGCAGCTCCAGCGACACCAGCTACACGGCCCCACATTCCCACAGACTGCAGCCACACCACTGTTAGATTCCCGTGGCCCGATGATCCAGTTTTTTTTTTTTTTTTCCCCAAAAATCCTCCAGACCACCACCAACCAACATGACTGTGTGTACCCACAACACACATCAATGCAGTCCACAAAGGCGCTACCTTATAAATGCCACACAAGCCTACTCGACAGCTCGCCCTCCCCAACCCTTGTTGTGTCATGTCCCAACCAACCAACCAAACAACCAACCAACCAACCAACCAACCAACCAACCAACCAACCAACCAACCAACCAACCAACCAACCAACCAACCAACCAACCAACCAACCAACCAACCAACCAACCAACCAACCAACCAACCAACCAACCAACCAACCAACCAACCAACCAACCAACCAACCAACCAACCAACCAACCAACCAACCAACCCCTTAGCCTAGTGTAGCTAGCTGCAGGCTCACATACAGCAGTGGGGGGACTTCTGTGGTGAGAAGCTTTAACTTTTTGGGAGTGTATCTATGCGTGTGTTTGCATGTGGCTGTCAGATGATAACACAACAAAAAGCTCTGTCTCATCTCCACATGGCAATAGCACGCAGAAAAAGGCCTTAAAGTATGCAAATGACCTCCGTCGGTTTCCGCAGTCTGTACACACCTAGGACCTCATTAGCCTGCCACATCACATAGTACGAGCAATAGTCACACACATGAGTGCGAAGGGAATGTCAATAATGTTCCTATGCCAGAATCAGAAATATTTTAGCTTGGCACCAACGAGGTGAAGGAGAACTAGTCGGCCTGGTTGTAACAATGAAAGGACGAAAAAGACAGTGCACCAGCACTCTAAAATTCCCCTAAAATCTTATTTCATTTGTACAGTTAAATTGTATTTATACAGTTCCTAGTCATAACAGAAGCTACAGTTGTGTTCAGAATAACAGTAGTGTGTTGAAAAAATGAGCAAAGTTTAAAATGCTAAGTAGTTACATGTTTCATGGAGTCCGGCCATTTTAACACACCACTGCTGGCCTGAACATAGCTGCCAAATTTTAGCCTGATAGCCTCGTCATTTTGCTTCTGTTATTAGACTAAGGCGATCCTCCAGATTGAAAGGTTTTCAAAAAAGCGACATTCTGCCGGCTACTTGCCGTCTTCATGCTAAGCTAATCTAAGATAGGCTAATCGAGTCCACCGGCCGTATTGTAATTCAATTTTTTTCAACAAAAACAAGCAGGAAGAGTCACGGAGCTGCCGCAGGGAACTGAATAATTTTATTAATTTGTGTGCCCCCTCTCCCCATCCGCCCCTCGCTGCCATTTTTTTTTCTCACCACTACTCCACACTACTGACCACTACACTATAACACCCTATGGTGTGGATGGACTACTATGGCCTTTTCGCACTTCAGTAGCGAAGCGATGTAGCAGAGCATGCAGGAGGAGGGTGCTTCCTCCGAGTGTTTCAAACGATTCCCTCCGGGACCACAAGGCGCCACCGGAGACTTGCGCCCCTTTTTTTCTTATAATGCCAAACCACCAAATGGCTGAATCGGCGTTCCTCTGCAGCAGCTCTGTCACCTTGTTTTTTATTTTTAACGTTGTTCTTAAACATCCTCTTAAGATGACTAACTCTCATCATGTTCTTGTCACAGTCAGTCATATTTGTAAGAGAAATAATCTTTTTTTTTCTTAACCTTTAAGGTTACAAACGACAGTCACTATTGACGGAGGAGGCGCTTCTGTTGGCCATTTCAGGGCCACATCTTTGCGGGAAAAAAAAAAGGTCCATCATGTTAGACCTTGTAAAACAAAAAAATGAAAAAAAATTAACAAATCTCAAATCCACACAAAAAAAAATCACTATATTCGCCAGTCTAGTCTATTTCTTGCATTACATTTTGTATTCTATTTTCCTACATGTGCTCTTTTAAAAAAAGTGATGAATATTATTTTTGTGTGCACATGCATACTAATTTTTGTATATATAATATGCAAAACTGACTACGTATGGATGTATACACAAATACAATACAAAGCCTTTACAGAGATAATAAGAATGTTCCAAATGGTTTTAGTTGGGTAGATGGCCTAAAGTCTCACCATATGACCCCCCCCCCCCCCCCCCACTATTATCTCTGTAAAGGCCAATTAGTGGAAACAGTCTCCTTAGATTGTGCAGGTGTACCTAATGTAGTGACCGCTGCGTGTATGTATAGCTTTGTATAGAAATAGAAAGCTGGATCTAAATCCAGAGAGAGACTTGTGGAAGGGAGTACGGGGGCAGACTCTCCTGCTGTGTTCTGTGCCTTGGTGAGCCACCCGGCCCTGACCCCGCCCCCAAAGCCCGGTCCCCCACTCAGGTTGCCCTCCACCCCTAGTCACCCATCAACTCGAAACATCAACCAAAAACACTTCCAACCAGCAGGGGGCGTGCCAGGAAAGGTCCACGCACCCCCCCCACCCCGACCTCTACCCCCACCCACCCCCCTCCACACTGGTAACACCCCACGGCAGCTTCTAGTTGGCCCCCCTCCTAAAATGGTCACCACCAGGGGCTGGACCTTTTCAGGCTTGAAACTTGTTTTATGCGGATTATTTTTTTTTTGTTTTGTTTTCAAAGACTTTGTGTTAGTGGAGCGGGCGTGGCCGGGAGAGGAGCGATATTCAAGAATAATTGACCCGATGGCAGCTTTGCGGCGTGATCGTCTCCCCGACGTCCCAGCTAAGGCTCGGCTCCAACAACAGTGTTTGCTTGTTTCTGTTTGTTAGCTTCCATGCTGGCACAGCAATACGACCATTGTGCGCTTTTTGCAAGGTGCAGCCAGGGTTTTATTTGATCTTTGCGTTTTCTTCTGGAAGACAAGCATTTTTTTTTTTTTTCGCTTATGACTCTGTGGTGCGTTTAATGGTGACCAACTCTTGACGACCTCCTATCTGCACTCTCTTCAAACACTGCAGGAGGGCCAAGAAAAAAAATATGGAGATTTAAACGAAACAAAAAAGCTGTTTTTTTTTTTTTTTTTTGTCATTGACAGTTTACATTCATGTCGAGAATTTGAACATGACCGTTTGTAGCGTTCCTTTTAGTCTGTTAGTTAAAAATGTTTGGTAGCACATTGTTGCCACACACCAAAAAAGGCTCAGTATCACGACGTAAAAAGCTTCTTGCAATGTGGGAAAGCTCCTAAACCAGAAGGACCACACCGCCCGATGGTGACAGCGAGTTCAGTTCAACTGACTTCACAATATGTAGCACTTTGCCAAATAGTGAGCAACCCCCCCCCCCCCCCCCCCCCAACGAGGCTCACGTTGTTTATTGCCACTCCCAGTTCCAATTAACTGTTAAACTAAACACAAAACTGCCCAAAGGCCCCACTAGCTTAATATTAACTTGCGACTATGTTGCTGTTCTGTAAACAATCGATTGTACACAAATATTCCAGCAACCACGCCTCGCAATTTAACAGTATTCTCATATATTCTTTATCCTCTGCATAGAACAACTGATATTAAGTGCTGTAGTGATGAGCTCAAAGCATAATTGTCAGTTACTATGCATCGTAGGACACATCCTGCTAGAATAGGATTAGCTGCTGCAAAGAGGAAAGGACCGCTGACAAATCAAATAGGATTGATTCGTCATCATGAGTCTATCTGAGCTATACTGCCTCCAGGTGGTCAAGCCAGGCACGCAAGAAGGAACAGACTTTCAGATTCTTTTAATTCTGTTATCACTAAATGTTTTTAGAAGTGACACTGAGCCTTTTTTTTCCCCTTCCGTGTGGCAGCGATATGCTTTGATTAAAAAAAAAAAAAAACATATTAATGGAATAAAAGATGATCTCTTGCACAGAACCTTCCCTGTAGGGATGAGGATGGAACGAGCGAGGCGATTTGTGGGCCACACGTGAGATTAGAACAGGATTCAGTGCCCATGAGTTAGGGTAACTTGCAAGATAAATTCCCCAAAAAGATGCACAAGTCCTGAAATTATGTTGGAGAAATATGTCAATTATAACTTCTTTTTACTACTTTTATCTTTTTAAAAGTATGCCATTTTCTTTTTAAAATTATTACCTTGATCCCAAATCATGACAATTTCTGACTGTTCTCCGAAAATAATTTCTTTCTTGCATCTATTTTAATCCTAAATAAGTTCCTTATTTTTGTATAAAGTATATATTTTTTTCTTGTAATATTTCCCCTTTTTCCCCCTCAACATTAAACACTTTGTCAATGACAAAAAATATCAAATGAATACTGTAAAATTAAAATAAATTATTACCTTTTTCCTTCGAAAATAAAATCACTTCATAATATTAAGAAATGATTAGGTTAGAATTTATTTTCCCAATTTTTTTTAAACAATTTATTCTTAACAGAAAAATTACCAAAAATAGAAAAAAAAGTAGTGTATTTTAAACTGGTAGTGGTTCTTTTTTTCTTTCTTTTTTTTCCTTTTCCATGTGGAACTTACAGCCCTTGGTAGAATGTGAGCGGCTGACATAGTCAGCAGCTATAGAACAAAACAAACCTTTCAACGACGTGCCTTGTTATAAATGTATTTTCTTAAAAAGTAATTTAAATTGTAAAAAAGAAAAAGAGATTATGTATGTAATAGTCAGTGACTGATTATCCACTGTATCTGCTCTAAGTGCAAATGGGAGGCACAGATTGAACACACCATGATGATGATGAAGATGAGTGGTCTGCTGTGCATCCTAGGTGCTTGTCAAATCAATATTCCTGCCAAATACAAAAGTCACTTTTGAAAACCCTCACCATGCCGGATAACTAGAGAGATTTATGAAAGGACACTCAAGTCAAGATGTGTCTCGACGGCGAGCAGGGGGAGCGTTCTGTGCTAGAGACCTGTTGAGTTATGTTCCTGATAGCAGATATAAAAACAAGGTTTTTGTGCGTTTGTGAGTTGTGTGTGTGCGAGCGCGAGTGTGTGTGTGCACGAGTACCTGGTGCTAGCTATGTTTGAGCAAACACTTGAAGGTATTGTGTACGTTCTCATTGTAATATAATTAAAATGTTTTCTACTTAAAATGTGGCCTCGCCTTAATTATTGGCTTGTGTGGCGAGTTACATTGGTAATGAAATATACTACAGAGCAGTGATTTTTTTATTCATTTATTTATTTATTTACAGAACAACCTGTATAATACCTCCCCTCAATTTTTGTCAAAAAAAAAAGTTTATTCACAGAATTTTACAGTACATCACAGCAAATTAAAATACTTTTAGAACACATTTTAAAACAATGGAATCATTTTAAAACTATTTCAGTCCCAATGAGAAGCAGAGGGAAATAAATATTTTACGAGCTTGATGTCAAAGGAAAGACAAAAATTAGATTCTCTAGACTAATAAAAATTGACAGAATTCTCGCAAAACAGGTCCCTAATGAGCAGCAATTTGTCTTTAAGCCGACCTTTGCAGTCATTGATATGTTTCACATTAACAGGCATCAATTGCATGCAGTGTGAGTCATTTTTAACATTTCCTTTTGCTGTACAAACATGATTGTAGTCTTGCACACCCACTCCGTGTTTTTGCCTTTACATGCACAGACAATTCCATTTTATTCCATTTGACATGACGCATCAAGGTGTGTCTTTGAACGAGTGACTATTTAGGCGTAAGTAAACGATGTTGCGTGCAAGTTGCAAGCTTTTGTCTGTGTCATCATAAGTCAGATGTGTTTTTAAAGATCACAAAATGGGAATGACGAGCAATCTTGATAAAAAGTAGTAGCTTATGATATGGATTGAAATGATGACTCCAGCTGTGAAATGTGCTTCCGGGCTAAGACCCTGAGACTTTCCAAAGTGCAGGATGGCTGTCTCCTCCGTCAGACGTACTGCCGAGGGTTCTTCGTGGTGGAAGAGGCCAGGCTCTTGGTGGCTCCTTTTGCCTTGTCGGAGGCTTCCTTCACTGGACTCCTGAGCAGCCGCTGGGGCGTCTCTCCTGTGTCTGCACAAAACCAAAACACTGGCTGTGACTTGAATGTAAGTTTGAGACACGCTGCCAATCTACTGTGACCTAACCACTGACTCTCTCCTCTGCTACAGTTCACGTTAAGCCGCTACACGTCATTTGCATACTCACCAGGCTGCTGACGTCTGAAGGTGGCGGTGGGGCAGAATCACACAACAGCGATAACGCATCGGGCGCCATAGACGGTGGGTATTTTTGCCAAAAGCATGCTTTTTTTTTTTTTTGTGGGCTTTTGGTTCAATCAAGAAGTGATTCTGATTGGATGGACAAGGACCTTTTCCTCTACCAATGTTTTTTAGATGCTCTGTTTGTCGTCGTGTGGACCAACCTTGCAGATTTGACAGCGCGTATTCCAGTCCTTTCATAGATTTGGCTTGGTTGTTTTTGAAGCGGGCCAATCCAAACTCCTGAGTGCAGACAAGGAAGAAAAACAGGAAACTTGTTTACATGCAGGACAGATATGAAGAGCATAACTTCCTGTTTTGAATGTTTACGCCCTGCGGCAAAAAATGTACTTTCTTGCACAAAGCAGTTGACTGTGTGTAAACAATTTAAGGTGAGGAGTTTGCGGTATTAACGAGACGAAAAGTTATTCGGAGACCTGGATGGGTCGAGAGAAGCCGTAAATGCCGGAGGAGATCCATGCCTCTCGTTTCAGTTGGGTGACTCCCGGCAGCTCTTCCGAGTCTCGGAAAACACAACGCTCCTCCACCGACTGGTGGGAAAACAAAGATAAAGATAAGTCCAACAAAGCTTTTTGTGAAACTAAATAATCAAATTGCCTGATGACAGCTTCCAAATGTTTTTTGGACCATTTGTAGAGTTGCAGTGGTGACCACAAATCACCTTCATTGGTCTCTATTTCATTTCAGTGGATCGGCTTTCTCACCATGAGAGTGGTGTGGTTGAGGTTCCAGGTGTACGTTGTCAGACTTCGGCTGACCGGGTCCACGATGGAGTCCTCCACAATGTACACGGAGCGCGACATGCCAGTGGGGAAGAAGCGCTCGGCCCAGCGCGGCAGCCGGTTGGTCTTGGTGAGCAGACGTCTGGAAAGGAGCCGGTGGTCCGTGGTCACCTCGCGGTACACGACATCCTCCGTGAGAACGTGCGTGCTGGACAAGCACAAGAACGTTCAAATGTGATTGAAGAATACAACGTCAACGATGTTATGAGTTACCTGAAGGGGTTGGGATAGCGCTGCCAGAACGCAGACACGACATGGTCCCACGTGTCGCCGATGTCACTTTTGCTAGTAAAGTACTTGACCATTGTTCTGCTGATGGTGGTCCGACCGATGTGTCAAAGTGCAGTCACTTGTGACGACACCATAAAAACAACAGGATGCTGACTCCATCCAAAGTCTGGTATAGTTCTGCAGAGGTGAAACGATTATTGATGGGGACCTATCATGGATAATTCATTTGTTATTTACTTGTTGTATGCAAAAGAGGAAAAAAGCAGACTACAACTACATTTTTTATCATTTCTTTTAAATAGCCATGTTTTCAGTGAACGAAAGTGAACGAATCACTTCCTAAAATGATTCGTTCTTTTTTCAGTTAGTATAACTTCCACCAGTAGATGTCGGTAATGTACATTGAAGTTGGTGCCGCCTCGCCGTAAAACAAAACGAAGAAGAAAATGACGTCACTTCCCGTTCACAAACGAACGTAACAACTTCTGTAATGCGCGTTTTCTCCAAGCTAACGGCTAACTTTATTGTATGAAGGAATGCGCCGTTATGCAACAACGGGGAGATTATGCTTCTCTTTGGGTAATCTTGATCTTATAACAGTTTTTTAACACACAGTTTTTAAATAACGTGTATGCATATATACACGCCTAAATATCGTTATCCAATAGATCTACTGCAATTTCACATTGGATTGCTGGTTTGAGATTTACTTTTAATATTATTATTTTTAATAAACATTTATGTTAAAACTTGTCTGGTGTTTTATTCTTTGTTTTTATAGTCGCCAATTAAAACATAAAAATCAGACATTTGGTTAACTGCTTTATATGACAATATGTGTATGTATATCTACTGCAATTTCACATTAGATTGCTGGTTTGAAATGTACTTTTATTATTTTAATAAACATTAAAAATCTGTTAAAACTTGTCTGGTGTTTTATTCCTTGTTTTTATTTTTTTGGGCATGAAAACAAATGTCTGACATTTGGTTAACTGCTTTATATGACAATATGTATATGTGTTTTACGTTGTGTAATATGTGTTGGTGTCCCCCAAAATAAAGAGCAAGTACTCAAATGCACATTCTTGACACGTACAAAAAAATGCATATAGTTATTAGGTACACTTGAAAAAAGCAGTGTACCTAAAGGAGTGTCTGTGTGACGTCACGGATCAAACAGCCAATCAAAAAGTGGGGGTGAGGGCGGGTGTGGCACTTTTCACTTATAGTTAAGCTTTGGCCATGTTTTTCCCTAATGAACTGGCCTGTTATTAGGTACACTTGAAAATGGTGGTGTACCTAATGGAGTGTCCAAGTGACGTCACAGATCAAACAGCCAATCAGAAAGTGACCCTCGTTAAGCGCACCTGCGTGAAAAGTTTTAGCCACTTTCACGTTCAAAAAGAGCTAAAACTTTTCACGCACCTGCACTTAACGAGGGAATCACACAGACACTCCATTAGGTACACCGCCATTTTCAAGTGTACCTAATAACAGGCCACTTTATTAGGGAAATATCATGGTCAAAGGTCACAGGTGTCAAGCTCTAGTCCTCAGGGCCGCGTTCCAATATGTTTTCCAAGTGACCCTCGTTAAGCGCACCTGCGTGAAAAGTTTTAGCCACTTTCACGTTCAAAAGGAGCTAAAACTTTTCACGCACCTGCACTTAACGAGGGAACCAAACGGACACTCCATTAGGTACACCGCCATTTTCAAGTGTACCTAATAACAGGCCACTTTATTAGGGAAATATCATGGTCAAAGGTCACAGGTGTCAAGCTCTAGTCATCGGGGCCGCGTTCCAATATGTTTTCCAAGTTACCCTCGTTAAGCGCACCTGCGTGAAAAGTTTTAGCCACTTTCACGTTCAAAAGGAGCTAAAACTTTTCACGCACCTGCACTTAACGAGAGACTCACTCGGACACTCCATTAGGTACACCGCCATTTTCAAGTGTATCTAATAACAGGCCACTTTATTAGGGAAATATTATGGTCAAAGGTCACAGGTGTCAAGCTCTAGTGCTCGGGGCCGCGTTCCAATATGTTTTCCAAGTTACCCTCGTTAAGCGCACCTGCGTGAAAAGTTTTAGCCACTTTCACGTTCAAAAGGAGCTAAAACTTTTCACGCACCTGCACTTAACGAGAGACTCACTCGGACACTCCATTAGGTACACCGCCATTTTCAAGTGTACCCAATAACAGGCCACTTTATTAGGGAAATATTATGGTCAAAGGTCACAGGTGTCAAGCTCTAGTCCTCAGGGCCGCGTTCCAATATGTTTTCCAAGTTACCCTCGTTAAGCGCACCTGCGTGAAAAGTTTTAGCCACTTTCACGTTCAAAAGGAGCTAAAACTTTTCACGCACCTGCACTTAACGAGGGAAGCACACGGACACTCCATTAGGTACACCGCCATTTTCAAGTGTACCTAATAACAGGCCATTTTATTAGGGAAATATCATGGTCAATGGTCACAGGTGTGAAGCTCTAGTCCTCGGGGCTGCGTTCCAATATGTTTTCCAAATTACCCTCATTAAACACACACAACCGATTCTAAAGATTCAGTTCACTGAGATCTGGAATGCACATCACTAGTACAAAAGAGTGCAAGCAGTTGTTGGCTGCTGGTCAAAATAGCCGACTGGTTAGTGACTCAAGCGCTTACTCGGTAAGAACTTGGTTCGAGCCCAGGTGAACTTTTGTTGTGCAATTAACCCTTTATTTATTATTTATTTATTTTTTACCTCGTGTCATGCCTATTGTCATTAACCAAATGTCTGATTTTTACGTTTTAATTGGTGAATATAAAAACAAGGAATAAAACACCAGACGAGTTTTAACGTAAATGTTTATTAAAAATAACAATATTAAAAGTAAATTTCACACCAGCAATCCCATGTGAAACTGCAGTAGATATATTGGATAACAATATTTAGGCGTATATATGCATACATGAATGACATACCAGCTCTGCCGAACCCCTGAAGCCGGCTCACCGAACCCCTAGGGTTCGTTCAGCCAATGGTAACATTACCCCGACTGCTGTTTGTCACAATAGCACAGCGGTTAAGGCTCTGCGCAGTAAATTATTCTTATTTCTTTGCGTTACGGGTTCAAATCCCGTTGATGACTTTTCTACACACACAGACACACATGCAAAAAACAGCATACACTAATATATATATATATATATATATATATATATATATATACATACATACATACACACACACACACATACAGTCGTAACTCGAGACGGGGAGCAAGATAACATGGGAGCAACTTGACATGTAACACCAGAAGTACGACGGTGTTAAAGGTTGATTTACTAGCGTGCTAATGTTGCTTTACGACGGCGAGCACCGAGAGCCCTTCTTCGCAGAGGAGCTTACACCTCACGTCACAAATCGTCGTCGTTTAGTTAGTAATGATTGTTTTTAGATATGCCCAGTGGAACGAGACGTAAACAATGAGAGGACGTTTGCTAACATATTCAAGCAGGGTAAACCCCGGCGACAATGAAGAAACATCAACATTTACCTGTTACTTCGACGAAGGAAATGCTGGCTGGTATAGGACTGGATGTCTTCTTGTTCAAGCGTCTTACGATACTAAACTATAATTTGCCATTTTACACCGTAGACATCTTTGACGATCATTTCATGCCACGCCACTTGTCACCGCGGCCAAGGAAGGAACTGCAAACATGGCGCACGTAATGTGACCTAACGCTACGATTATTTTTAAAAACAAAAATTAACATATTTTTATTTGCATAGCGTTTCGTTGTTTGCAATATTTTTTGTATACGAATAAAAATAGTTATTTGTGCATTACTGACAGCAATTAAACAGGCAGATATTTTTACTCATATTACCATAAGAAGCTCATCCCCGGCCCTGAGCTTCTTTATCTGTTAGCATCACAGTACTGTTGCGCAAAACCACATTAGCATTGGTTTGTAACCATTTGACTGTATTATCAAAATGACATTTGCACTGAAATAAAATGTTATTTTTACAACCATCGTAAGCTACTGTAATGTATTGCAAGTGTGAAACAACATAGTAAGCGTCAAAGATAGAAAGAGGCACGGAAATCCCTTTCCCAGGCCTTCTCTTGTTGTTCTTTTCTCCAAATCTCTTTTTTCGTCTTCCCCTTCCGGCCCCGTCCCTCTTCCTCTGGACGCTGTGGTTTCACTGCTTCCCGATCCCCCGCTTTGAAGTGAGTCACTCTGGCTCTCGTTATTGCCCCGTAGCCGAGGCCTTTCTGGTCCCGCTTCAGGACTGTGGCCACGGGTCGCTTGGGTCCTCGTCCATCCGGACCCAGGCCCCAGCCGGGCCGCCAGCCGCAGCTGAGCATCATCTTGTAACTGTTGGCGGAAGGTGGGAGACAGTAGTACGGAGCTGGCGGGGGGCGTTTCATATTGAACTGATGCAGCGTGGAGGACAGATGAGATGACAGGCCGCTTGTATACTCCACACCGCATGCTTCGCACCACCGAGGCTGGGCCGAGCTGGGGGTAGACAAAAGATGACATTCATTAAAAAATGAATGAGACAAATGTATAAACCTTGGTATCAATGTTTCAAGTGCTTGGGACAATTTTTGAACATCAAGAAGAAAGGCTAACAAACCTGGTATGAGTTTGTTGAGGTGGACTCATTCCATAGTTCTCCAGTTCCTCCAACACGTCACTGTGGCCCGCTGAGGAGAAACCAGGTGATATGTCATGGGACCAGTACACACAGGCACATCATCAACATGAGCAGATGTTTACATACCCTCCAAGGCGAGATCTTTGGCATCCCGACCCTGAGTGTCAACAACGCCCACCCAGGCGGCGCCTTCCTCCAACAGCAGCCTCACCGCAGCTCTTTGTCCTGACCAGCTTGCGCACATCACGCCAGTCCAGAAAAAGGTATCCTGAAAGACCAATGGATAGTGTTAGTGTTTCTATTTTTTATTTTTTTAAAGGGAAAATGGGAAATTAGCCCTGAAGTTTGGATACCCAAACTAACTGGACACAAATCGGAGCGTAACCTACCTGGAAGTTGATGTCCACCCCCTTCGAAAGCAAGTCCTTCAACCCAGCGAGGTCTCCATCTTGGGCAAAACGGAGCAGTCGGAGACCCTGGAGCTCCGTGGACATCTCAGAGTTGACATGTCCACTTGTCTCTCTTGTTCGGTTGCTTTCCGCTCCTCCAGTCGTTCTTCTTTCCGTCCCCACGGCTTGTGTTTCAGGCCTCCTTTTACTGGAACCCTTGTTCGTCTTCGTATTTCCATGATGTTGTCCAGATGGTCTCATGAAAGTCACTTGATCATCTATAAGGTTTTCATAGAACCGTCTGGCCTCTTGTCCGCTGGATGTGCTGCTTGTTTGAGAAGGCGATGGTTCAAACGCCTCTATGCTAAAAATGTCCTGTTTTCTGGCACGGGTAAAACCTAACCCAGCCATCGTGGATGAATAATTCCACTATTTGCTTTTACATACCTCCAGTGACAATTTATAGTGCCGTTACATATCGCAAGTTACCTTTGACAACAAGCTAACACTAGCTAACATTTTCTCGGCAAGTGGTCTTTTTTAGTTCGCTGTCGTTGATTTATCACTGCTAACTTATCATTATCCTGCTAATGTGTACGCGCGATTAAAATAACTTTTGTGAAGAGAAAATTACATCAACGTATCGCTAAAACAAACAATTATGTTACTAAGATAGCTTACCACACTGGGCAGTGAAACACTAGACGTGACAATTTCTTCTTTTGAGGATAATCATGGTGCGTGTGATCACAGCCAAAGTTTGTGCTGCCCCCTAAAGGATTTGAGGTGAAGTGCAAAAATCCAAAAAGCATTAAAGAAGGGGCCTACCTTCATTAGTTTTTAAAGAATGTATTAAGGAATACAAATGCACGTTCAACTGTTTAACATTCAAGGCCTCCACTTGTTCTTCTTGAAAATCTAAAACGATCTAAAAATACAAACTAATAAAACAACAACTTCAACTTTTCATTATCAATCGTGGCTGAAAATTAATGACTTGGACCTTGACAAAAGTTAAGACAACCGAGTTTATTTTCACAAGTCTCAATGCAACAATGCAGTTTTGCACTGCCTGCACATAATATAAAGGCAGCCCATTTGTTTTGTATTTTACAGACGCTCAAACCCTCCTGACATGATTTAAAAAAAAAATCACCTGTTTCCTTTAGTTGGTATGGTACTCTTACCATCACCTACCTAATACTGATAGTAATACGTCTTTCGACTGATGAAATTTTATTTTATTTTAATTAAAAACTCACTTTTCCTGATGACATACACTTTCCTATGACATACATTGCTCTTGAATATATATATATATATATATATATATATATATATATATATATATATATATATTTTTTTTTTTTTACAGTAATAACTTGTCACTACTGACCAAAACCTAAGTGCATGTTTTTCGGACAGTCCTGCTTCGTTTCACGTGAAAGCAGTTCGAAACAAGGCATTTTAGTTATATTGGATTCTGAACACTATGGGGCACTATGTAAACAGAATTTAGTACATAGATTAGACAAAGAAGAACAAATAATCTATAAACACAAGGTACCCTCTTATTCCAAAGTAAGGACAAAGAGAGAGCGAGAGACAATAAATACTTGTTGTGAATACCGCATTATAGGAAGCGCAGGTCGCCAAACACGGGAGTGTGCAAGACGTCAGCAGTCACGGTCATCATCCATTTTGCAGGACCCCCCCAAAATGTCCTCATCCCTTAAAAGCACATTTTGATTGGCGGTTGTGTTACGACGGCGTGTGGAGAAGACGACGGGCACGGGGCTATAACCAGCCTGCGGGAGAAAGCAGTTGAGAGTCTTTTGGGTGGAACTTATTGATGTGTCTGTTGCGGTCCCCCGACTGCCTGAAGGTCTGCTTGCAGTGGGGGCACGAGTACGGCCGCTCGCCGGTGTGTATGCGAGCGTGCACCGTCAGTTTGTACTTGCTGACGAAGGTTTTGTTGCAGCTGACGCAGGTGTAGGGCCTGTCGCCCGTGTGGTAGCGCTGGTGCATTCTCAGCTCGGTCATGCGGCCGTACGTCCTGCCGCAGTCGGAGCATTCGAAGCTGGGCGGCGCGTCCGTGTGCCGCCGTCTGTGCAGCTGCAGCCCGCTGGCCGAGCGGAAGGCCTTGCTGCACTCGGCGCAGGCGAAGGGTTTCTCGCCCGTGTGCGAGTAGATGTGCTGCTTGAGGTTGGCGGCCGTGGGGAAGCCGTTGCCGCAGTGAGGGCACAGGTGGGGCCGTGCGCCCGTGTGGATGCTCAGGTGCTTCTCCAGCTTGCTGGCGTTGAGGAAGGTGCGGCCGCAGATGTCGCAGCTGAGCGGCGCCTCGCCCTTGTGGCCCTCCATGTGCGCCGTCAGCTCGGCCAGCGCGGCGAAGGCGGCGGCGCAGCGCGTGCAGTTGTACGGGCGCTCTTTGCGGAACTTGCGGTGCTTAAGGCAATGGCGCTCCAGCTCCTCGTTGTCCACAAAGGTATCCATGCAGTAGACGCACTGGTAGGGTCTCTCCTGGGTGTGCGTTTGGAGGTGATACTTGAAGGTGGTGCGCTTGAGGAAGACGCGCTCGCAGTGCGGACATTTGATCTCGCGCCGGTCGTGCATCTCGGCGTGGCGCTTGTACTCCGCCGGGCCGTCAAAGTTCTTGCTGCACACGGCACAGTGGAAGCTCGGGCTTTTGTGCTTCTCCTCGTGCTTTCTCAGCGCCGCCTCCACCTTGAACTTCTTGCCGCAGACACTGCACAGGTAAGAAGCGTTATGCGCCTCCAAATGCGCTTCCAGCTCCTCACGGCTGCCAAAGTTCCGCTCGCAGCGCGGGCACGTGCCTCTCTTTTCCTTGGCGTGATTGATCAGGTGCTTCTTCAGGTCCTCCGCCGAGGGGTAGGTCTTGTGACACTCGCCGCAGGTGTAGCACTCGTTGCTGGCGGCCCGGCAGTGCACCATCACGTGCCTCTTCAGGTGGAACCTCCGCCCGAACACTTTGCCGCACTCTGGGCAGATGAGCGAGTGCGGACTGCGCGGGATCTGGTCGTGCAACCTGAGGTGGCTCTCCAAGTGGGCTTTCTCCTTGAAGCTCTTGTCGCAGGCGGGGCACGTCAGCTGCTTGGCCAAGTGCATCTTGCGGTGCTGCTTTAGCTTGGCCCAGCTCGCCAGCATCTTGCCGCACTTGTGGCAGCCGTACTGCCGCAAGCCGTGCTGTTTCCTCATGTGGCGGTCGCGGTGGCACGACTGGCTGAAGAGCAGCGAGCACACGGTGCAGCGGAAGGGTTTCTCTTTGGTGTGCGTGCGCATGTGGCGGTTGAGCTTCTCGGCGTAGGGTAAGGTCAGGTTGCACACGGGGCACACGTGGCTCTTCTTGCAGGGGACGCTTGCGCCGCTAAAAGCCATCGTCACAACACGGATGTCTGATTCCTCCCTTTCATTTGCGCTGCCGGTGTCCGTCAACGACTCCGTTACGTTGTTTTGGCTTTCCCCCATATTGGCCTTGATTTTCTCAATATTGCTTTGGATTTCCTCCATATTGCTTTGGATTTCCTGCATATTGATTTGGGTTTCCTTCATAGCGGTTTGGACTTGCTCCCGTGGTATCGCTGCATCGTCTCGCTGTTGATGCGCCTCGTGATACGCGATGTGGCGTAAAAACGCCTCGTCGTTGGGTGACCTCTCGGAACAGTAGGGACACAGCAGGAACTGCGCCGCGTGCTTCCTTTTGTGGTTCTTCAGCTCCGCCACCGTCCCAAAACTGTCGCAGCACGTGGAGCACACGTGCTGGGCGGCGTTGTGCTGGACCCGCATGTGCCGCGTCAGGTGGTAGGACTGGCTGAAGACGGTGGCGCAGACGGGACAGCGGAAGGGTTTCTCCTGGGTGTGCGTCCTCATGTGTCGAGCCAGCTTGTTTGCGGTGACAAAGTGTCTGTCCGTGCAGACGGCGCAGGTGAACGTTTTACGGACTTTTTGGTTGCCGTCCGTATTGGGCTCGTCCAAGGACTCCTCCAGTTTGAAGGGTGATAATGAGGCGCTATCATTGTTTTTCTCATCATCATCATTGCAGACCGCATCACCATGGTCCTCATCATGCTGCAGGTTTTCATCGCCACTCCAGTTGACGCTAGGTCTCAAACTTTGGGTTTCAATCGCAACTCTCTCCATACGCCGAGGCCTTCCTCTTTTGCGTCGTTGCACGAGAGGCTTGACGTCAGGCCCGTTCAAGACTTCGGACTCCACCTCTTTGGCGATGCGCAGGGCGGTGGCGAGGGTGAGCGTTTCTCTTTGCGAGCGCAACCGCTCTCCGAGCCGCGGTAGATTGGTTTTCTCGATCAGTTGATTGAGGATCAGTTGGTTGTCCGTGCAGTCGCCGGGGGCTAGCAGTGCCTCCAACGCTGTCACAAACTCATCCGTGCTCTCACCGATCATCTGAGCCCTTTGGTGGAATTCGAGTAAACACGCCTGAGTTGCGCGACCGGCGCCGAAGTAGGCGGTCAGAGCTGAGACGGCCGCTGCATACGACTGTTCCCGCGAGACAAGCATAGCAAAGAGTCGCTGACCCTCTTGACCCAGACAGTTATGCAGAAGCATACATTTACTGGTGTCAGTCAGCTTTTCGTCATCGAGTGCCTCCAGGTAGCGTTCGAAAGCAGCGAGCCACTTTGGCCAAACGATGTTCGGTTCATCGGGCGTTGGCAGGAAAGGTGGAGGCAGGGCCAAAATGATTAGTTGTGGTTCTGGAAGGAGGACTTTACTGATTAACTCATCCATACTGAGAGTCACTTCACCCATCTTTACTGATAAGACCACTTTTGGAAGTTTTTCAATTGATACAACTTCCACTCTGGTTTGCTGGAGTCACATTGAGGTCAGGACTCTAACAAAACACAAGTTCAAATATGTTAAAACGAAAATGTGTGTCCCTGTCAAGCCCTGCACATGTTTTTACGCTTATTGCAAATGGGAGTAAACATAGCAGCCCATCAAAGTTGTGTATTACATTTTTATGCATGGTGGGACCTTTTGTTCAAAGGGCCCCCCCTGATCATCGTGCCCCTCACTCCAGGAGTTATTGCACCGCCTCTTTCATTTACATACACACACACACAGCAGATCGATGGAGACTTATAAACTCATAATAATACAAGGGACTGCAAAAATATTAGCTCCAAACATGGGTTTAAAAATAGCTCGAGAGGTGCTTGGATAAGTAAGATAATGCAGCATTCACATACAAAGGAACGAAGCGACACAAACTCACCACACCGAATTGAAGAGCACAGTCAGCGGCTTGGCTCAACAGTCGAAATGTTGCACGTTGTAAAGACGACATTGAAATAATTTGAGAATAAATGTGATTTTGTTGAACAAATACAAAGCAGCCATGACGATGTTGGAGGAAAATTCACCGTGTCGACGCTCATTATTTCCGGTTATCTCGAGGCGTGCGGTTAACCACAGCGCCCCCGTGTGGCCAGAATACGTTCTGCCACTGTACCACTGCTGCGTTTTCTACTTTCTCGCATTATGTGAAGACTAATGTTTGAGCCAAAATGTCTTAAGTGCAATGTGTGCTGCAAGGACGGTTTTTAATTCTGCGCTTGCTGAGCAAAAAAATAAAATAAAATAAAATAAAAAAAAAAAAGGGCCACAGCCACACAGTTTAACAATGACCATTTATTCACACACCATATAGGCGTTAAAACGTGTGACAGAGTGCTGGAGGCTGCTGGCTGGAAACTTTAAATAATACATGAGTACAAAGTGTGTGAGTGTGTGTATATGTCAGCTTGCTCCGTCAGGGTAAAAGCTCGGCCACTTTGAATTTGTTTTCCATGTACAAAATTCATTCTTAAAAATATAAACACACAATGCGCCCGCTGCGATTGACGACGATTCTCTTTGTGCGCATGCGTTCAACGTACACACTCAAACTCAAAACGTAAAAAGAGAATGCAAAGGGGCTTCGGCTTAGTACAAGCGTCAAACGTTGGGAGGATAAAATCAAATAGAAAAAAAAAAAACACACTTTTATATAATCAGAAATCACACTCAATTTGTAGTGCTGGGGGAAGAGTCCATACGCACGCACACACACATCATCTAATAGTGATTATCATCTTTTTTTCTCCCCCTAAGTGTGTTTTAAAGCTGTCATCTTCATATTTGTGCACAGGAAGTCCACATCTTGCTCCTGTGCCGCCTTCTTACCCCCAAAAGACTTCACATGGGTTGGTCCACGCGTGTATTCTTGGAGTGCCCAGATATGTGTGTAAAGACAGACGACAAGTTGATTCTTCTTTTTTTTTTTGTGCTGATTTTTCCATGTCCTCCCGGCTCAGGTCTCTTCTCCGAGAGTCTCTGCAGTGTCCGGGTAGAAGTGGGAATGTGTGTGGGGATGCTAACAGTGTGTGTTGTGGGAGCACAGTGACACTCAAGCATGAAAGAGTTGGAGAGTGAATAGGTAGAAGAGCTGCGTCAGTTTTTTTCAAGGGGCATTAAGCTCAAGTCTCCCCTAGCTTCAAGTCGTCCGCTCTCCAGTTCAAAATGTAAGTTCCCCACGCCGGCGCTCAAGCCTGCTCACACAAAGGAGGAGAATCCCGTCACGGGTGTGCGCGAGCCGGGCGGGTTGGTGTTGGGGTTGGCGTGGGCGAGCGCCGGCTGACCCGTTGGCGTGTAGACGCCGCCCGCGCTGTGCTGGGTGACCACCGTCTGGTAATATGGCTCCGACTCGGCGGCGGCGGCGCACTCCTCGTAGCTGAACGGCGAGCCCAGCGCTTTGAGGCCTTTGGGTTGCCGCTTCCACGAGTTGTAGTAGGTGGGGTCGCTCATGTAGTGGTTGACGAATGAATGCTTGGGTTGCTCGTCCTCGTAGTCGCTGTCCGTCAGCTGGACGCACACGGAAAAGACAGCCGGTGAAGACGGTGTGACGCCGTTTCACATTTCAAGCTCATGGCCACGCTACCTCTGACTCGGAGACTTCGGTGGGTTTCTCTGTGAGTGTGGTGCTCTCCGTCAGAACCGCTCCGTTGTAGTTGTTGCAGATGTCCTCATCCGAGTAGTGAAGACCGCCTGGACTTGGTCTGGGAGGTGACCTAGACGCGGAACCCCATGAAAATGAGAAGGTCAGCATAGTGTCTAAAGGAAAGTGTGTGAGACTGATTTAAACATGGCACCTGGTCCCGTTCTTTTTCAGAAAAGTGTTCTTGGTGTTGGTGAGCGCTCTGCTGTTGAGCTCCAATGTGGTGAAACCGCCGTTGTCCAGGGTGACAGATTCCTCCATAGAAGACATGTGCTTTCCTGAATGACCACAAGAGGGCGACAGATGAAAACTTTCCCTTCTTATAATGTAACTTTACTCGGGTAATGCTTTTATTTTCTTCATGTAATTCATGTTGGTATCACAGTTAAAGGAAGGTTCATATATACTAAAAAAATATCTTGCTAGATACCAATAATGACAATATTAAAACAGCAGCCATGTTGAACACCTCCACCACTTTTTAATTTTTTTAAAGAACTGCCTCAAAGGAGAACTGATTCCACAAACCATCACCCAACTCCTAAATGTCACATTTGCAAATATTCCCGAAACGGTGAGACGGGAGCTACGATGATAAACGTTGAACTCCAGGCACTTTATTATGCAGGGATAATAACGAAGTGTATAACGTCTTGGATTCACCCTCTAGTAGACTTGCCTGGATTACTTTTTATTAGAAAGCAAATATGGTACAGTTGCTGGAATAGTTTAAGCCTTAATTAAAAAGCTATGCCAAGTATCAGCCCCAAACCTTTTTCAGAATAGCTCACGAAGAATATTTGTTTTTTTTTAGAATGAGATGCTTGAGGGCAGTATTCGTCCTTGAAGCCTGCAGGAGGAGGAACAAAGATGACCTTGTTTTGCTCTCCGGTGCACGTCTCGGGCTGCTTCAGGCAATGTAACTTTTTAAGTGGAGTCTACTTTTTGCAGGAATACAAGCATTTTTTTTTTTTTTAAATAAATGCATTTTGTCTTCAATGTCGTGCTTGTTATGAGTTAGCAGAATGCGTGCCAGTGTCATGACTGAAGGGCTAAACTTTCCAAACTGAAGTACAAATACCTCAGTAGATTTTTCAAGTATCTGTACTGTTCTTAATTTCTTCCAAGTCTTTCTATTTTTACTATTTGAAATTCTATTTTTTTTTTTTTTGCTTGAATTGGATGTTACCTGTGCCACAGGCCTTGTACTTGTTGCTGTGGCCATGCAGCAGCAGAGCGAAGACCAGGATGAGAATAAGGATGAGGCCCACCAGCGCCATGACCAGCAGGAACCACCACTCCTCGTAGAAAGGCCGCTCGGACAAGGCTGGAGACGCAAAAGGTTGTCTTCAACACGATGATGCTTATTCGATCGCGTGGCGTTTCTGAACGCGCGTACCAGCGAGTGCTGCGGAGGGCGTGCTGGGCTGTCCGAAGCCAAAACGGTTGACGGCGATGACCCGGAACTCGTAGCTGATCCCGGGTCGCAGGCGTTCCATCGGGATCGATACGGACCTGGTGCTGGGAGACAGCAGCCGGATGAACGAGTCCCACACGCCCTCGTCTACGCACACACAAAAGAGGACGCCATGTCAACAACAAGAAAAAAAAGTCAATTCACGGAAATGAATGGATCGACTGTTCTCGTTATATTGTAAATATTTTCTCAATTATTGCGAGCGGCACTGGAGCCCGAAACGTAACGATGTTGAGTCAGTTTACAATTCCAGTCGGGATCCTCGTAATAGTCAACAGTTTACCGCCGCCATTAAATCATTTGCCACTGATGATCACGCCTCTGATAGATCAGCTCATTACAAGCTTGCGGCTGAGTTGATTAGCTCGGCGGGCGTCGACGACTAAATGATGGAGCGGTCCGAGCGTCACCTGAGGGACGGGACTCGATCACGTAGCCGCTGATGGGCGCCGCCCCGCTGTCGCCCTCTGCCCAGTGGATGGTGAGGGCGGAGGATGCCTTGGTGATGGAGATCTCTATGGGCGACCCGGGTGAGCCTGCATAGTCAAATAGAAAATTGGGGCTCTGTAATTAATTTGAATGTTTCCCCCACAGTTCATCCTTTGTGCAGACATAATATCGCAGCTTTTGAATTACTACTTAGAAACATTCACTATGGGAACAATTCAGACACTCAAATTCTAGTTTAATTTTTTTTTAAAAATGTGATATAATAATAAAAAAAGGGAACTCGTAACACTAATATTGTATATTTTAATGTAATAATTTATTATTATTTATTTTAATGTAATAATTATTATTTGATATCATATATTTTAATGTAATAATTATTATTTATTTTAACGTAATTATTATTTGATAAACAACACACACACACTCGCATTGTCGCTCACCTTGGACGGGCTCTGCAGTGAGGTTTGCACTAATTGGGGGTCCGTAGCTGACGGTGAGGGCATAGACCGTGAACGTGTACGTGACTCCTTTCACCAGATCACGAACCTTCAACCATCTCTGCCAGTTGCCCTTCACGTCCACCGTCACCACTTTGCTGACACCTGCTCACACACGGGCCAATGTGTGCGTCACGTGTGTGTTACTCAGCGTTTGTGTGTTCACAGCAGGTTGGGCGTGTACCTTGCACCGGAGCGGTGGGCTGGTAGATGACCTGGTAGCCCTCCAGCAGGCCGTTGGGAGTTAAAGGAGCCCCCCAGGAGACGTTGACGCTTCCTCCAGTCACCTCGGAGAAGGAAAGGTAGCTAGGCTGGCTGGGGGCTGAAAGATTACAGCGTTTTTACAAATTGTCTTCCACAAGAAAAAAAATCTAACACTTCTTACCCGACTGCATTGTCTGTGCACCGCGAGGGTCGCTCGGCGGTCCGTCGCCGGCCGTGTTGAAGGCGGTGAGAGTGACCAGATAATGCGTGTAGCTACTCAGGTTGCTCAAGTGCATTCGTGTGTCCGGGACAAAAATCACCTTCACCTTCTCCGTCTGGTTCTGTTTATTCTTCTGCCAGTAGTGCACCTGCCCACACGAGAGGAGCCGTAAACAACCATGGCTGACTCTTCCGCGGCTCATTTGTTGGCCGCCACCGCCGCCTCCTCTTGACAACACTTTGCTCTGTTTACTTTCACGTTCTCTGCTCTTCGACATCCCCCTCATTAATTCTGATCATGTGAAACGGTGACAAGTCCAAATTCAGAGTTGCTCGCCTTGCAACAAGCACAGTGAGTGCATCTTTTTGTGTGTCCAGCCTGAGCAGAATAAATATAAACTCCAGACTGGCGCAAACTCTAAAGCCGAGAGCTGTGAAGCAGACGTGTTAACAACAAATTCAGCGTGCTGCCAAAGTGCCAAACTTTACCGGTAATGAAGACGCAAAGGCTATTTTGGGCGCAAATGAACCAATCTCTCTCATGATGGAAGCCCATATGCTGATATCAGGTATTGTTGCCATCGTCTCAAAATGACATTTATTTTTCCAGACTAGAACAAATGTAACGCTAGATGTTTTGAAGGCCATTGACTGATGAAAGCATTACTCTTTCTTTCATAAGCCTTAGTGGCCAAGGGTTTTTTTTTTTTTGCATCAGCCAAAACAAGTCCCAAGTGGGCAACACTGTACATGGTAAACAAGCTATGCACTTCCACGAAGCGGCCTTTGGAATGTATCAAAGAGGCGTCCTGTCACCCATAACGCTACAAGCCCAACATCATGCCTTTGATCCATTTGAGCAATGTGGCTATATTAACTCATTTCCATCGTTACGCTGATGTATATAATTTTTGTCTTCTGTCTGTAACGTCGTGTTTCTTTAGATGAGCGAAACGGCTTTGAAAAGAGACCCAACGGAGGCAATGAAAAAAAGTTCTCCAGCCTTATGACAGGGGGCGCTAGTGATCACGAGATGCTTCATGCGCCCATCTGTAGAATAAGTGATCTCGCTGCGTTTCCCGGGAATAAATGAAGGTGCTAAGTGGCGGCAAATAAAGGCTCGACATGGAAAGCGCTTGCAAAGTTGTCGTTCTATCCGATTCACACTAATTGCAACAACGGGAACCGGCTCAGCCTCTTGCATTATGAATGCAGCAAAGAGGAGAATTTTTTTATCTTGTAATCGCCAGAGCTTTTAGAGAGAATAGATCAGATGCGACAGTACACTTCACTTAGTTGGTTTATTTTTAGCTAATTTAAATAAATAAAAATAAGTGTGATTATGACGCAATGAGCACATTTTATTCTACAGTGTATAAAAGTGCTTGGAGGCAGCCCCTTAGGAAAAGCACTTGAGGGCAGCACGACACCGGCAGATTGAGCCAGGAAGCACGGTGAGAGAAATGTTCCAGCCTTTTCCAACAATTCCCGACGTTGAATGAAAGATTTAACCGTCAGCGTTGGAATGCAAAGAGCACATACGCAAACTATTTTTTCATTCCTTGTAATGAAGATGCCATTAGCTCGTGTTAAATACGGGAAATCCTTGGTTTATAATTTGTTGTCAAAATTACAACACGGCTCCAAACACGCGAAGGCAACAATTATTTATACATTTTATTATTTAGACACGTTTATATTACATTTTATAATTATTATATATAGAACTATTTATTCTGACCAGATCTCAATTATCCCGACAAGACAATTTAACACCTTTAATTGCCCTAATCGTCCCGAAGACCAAAAATCCAAGGTAGCAAATTTAGCTAAGTTGTGCCTTTAGCACCAAAACGCATTAATAGAAATCATTGGTTCCCCAATACTTATATTTGAAAAGCAGTCAAATAAAAAAAAAGTAAGGCAACATGATGATAGTAAAGTCGGGTTAAGGATCTAAAAAGCTAATCAGGAGTTGCCACGGTAATATACTAAATCATTGATTTGTGCGCCGGCCTCTGTTGATAAGCACTCAACAGCGTGTAATTTTGGTGATTGATTTTGGCTGAGAGTCGCTATTACCTGTCGACTTTTCTATCAATGTGTCTAACAAGCCCACCAGGGCATTGCGGCCATTTACCTGGGCGGAAAGAAAAAGTCTCTTCTACTCTTGAGAAGAAACGTCGCCCGGGCGCTCGCTACCTGCTGCTGTCTGAGCGACTATTAGCGCAAGTCAGAAGCTATCAATCCATTAAACATTCATTCTTTGCTCCTATTTCGCTGCACTTAATCTGCTTAACCTCGTCGCCGCGTCCGTCCGTCTCTGACACTTTGATGCACTCCCCTTAATCAGGATTCTACAGGGACGGCGCTCTCGGCTCGTTCTTTTCGCTCGGCAAATATTACATTGCCGTCTTTCTTCTCCATTCCACCTCTGCTCTGCTGCAGAAATCAATGTGTCCAAAGCGGGACAGATAACCTTGTGTTTGAAGTACTGAGGGGAAGGAGGGGCTTGTCGGGCCAAACGGTGATAGTGAAACCATTTAAGTCGGTTCCCTTAACTTAATTCTCTGCCCCTCCACAGGACACTTGAAGCACGGCGACAGCCTCGAGACGCACATTACGCACGTTTGTGCCCCTCACCTTGTATCCTTGGATGAGTCCATTCTGAGTCTCCAGGGGGGGCATGTCCCAGCTGACTTCCAGGCTGGAGGACGACACGGCCGACACTCGGATGGACTGGGGCGCCACTGATGGAGCTGCGAACGAGACGAAGAGAGATGTTACGTCGACTTCGCGGCAATGGTCTGTTTTATATCGAAGCAACAACATGGAATATTTTATGATTAATTCACATGATTATTCACATTTGGTTCCATAATGAGCCTTAGAAAGGGGGGGGGCTAAGGTCGGCAACTTTGGACATGCACGAGGCCATAGCACCGCATTTCATCATCAGCAGCCTCCAGCCATTTCTGCCACCTCACTGGACACTGCTTATCATCTGCTCATTTCTCACCGTCTGATATGCGTGGCCTTCTCAAGCTGACAAAAACAAAACCCCCAAAAAACCGCACAACCTCTCCTGAATGCCAACAAATATCTTGGCTGGTTTTTGTTTGTGTGGCGAAAGGTAAACATTAGTGGAGGCTTCAAGATTGGCCTACTGGTCTATTTGTCATTCAAACAGTGGCTAGCGGCCTCCTCTCGCTATGTAACATTTAAGGCTCGGCTGCAACCGGCTGCTTTGCCAAACAACCCATGGCTCGGCCGTTTCATCAGAAAGAACATTCTGGATGTTTATTTATTTATTGCCGGCTGCCAATAACAAAAGTGGCGGATCAGTCATTCACTCTTGTATTCATTCATAACACTGCAGGGATAGAACACAATAATCAAAACAATAGCGGCTGCTTCAACGAGCCGGGAGTGTATACACAGAGGAATCAAAAAATGGACAAAGAGACTGAAAAATTTCATAATTTAGTGTCGTATTTTGGTTCACCTTGTCCAGGCATTGTAATGTAAAATTTCCACTAAAACCTAGCTGTGCAAAATTATATAACTAAATAAATAAACAAACAAACTAATAAGTAAATAAATAATTAAATAAAAGCACTCTGACTTTAAATTGACCTTGACAAAGGCTCAAGATCCTTAGAAGTTTAATGCTGATGAAGATTTCTAAATGAAGTTTACACAGAGGGCTGCAGTGAGGACGGTACGGAAATGATGCAACCCGAGCAATAGTCGAAGCACTTGGACCAAATGTTGCAGCAAACGTGAAACCTAACAAAGCTCGTAGCGGACAGTGGCTAACGAAGCACTTATAAATAATCTGCCTCAAAAAGCTTCCCAAACAGGATTTGTCAAAATCAAGGCTGACAGTTTTCTACTTGCCTGCCTCTCCGACGGACACCTCGATGGGTTCAGATGGAGGACTCTCGCCCACGATGTTGTAGCTGGTCATGACTATTTGGTAGCGCTTGAACTTCTTCAGTTCTGAAAAAAAAAAAAAAAATCCAGTACAATAAACCTACATGCTCATCCTGTAATAATCAAGCGATATAACTTACGTGTCAACTCGAACTCTGTCAGCGAGGAGCTGCTGACTGTCTTGAAGGTGCTTTTGGCTTTGGAAGAGAAAGACAAATGAAGGAGAACATTGATCAATTTTCATTTGGATTGCACTTTATTTATTTATTTCTATTTCTTATTCCTATCTTCTGTAAATAAATAAAAAGATGGAGTTTCATTTCGACATAAGTACTGCTTTGCCGCCATCTTGTGGCACCTATAGGCAATTGCACACCTTGGTTGGATTTTCATTCTGTTCCATTCACAAGACAAAATTACAAGGTGCTACCTCCTCGTGAACTGATCTCACGTTGATGATTATTTATAATCGTCGTGCGTGTGGATTTACTTGTAATGTGGGCGTCCGTTGTGCTTTTGCTTCCCCGGAGCACGTCGGCAGACAAAGTCGAGTTGGCTGGCAGCTCTCGATAATACAGCCGGTACCCCGTCAGCACCCCGTTGATGCGTTGGTCGCTGGGCCGCTGGGGGGAACCACGCACGAGAAATCAGTCATTTATTTCCTAACGAGGACGTTCTGGAGCTTCATCTAGCAGGAGTGCTGACTGACAGCAAAAAAAGTCACGCTGACAAAGACAACTTTTAAAGTGCGCAGAGCTTGAGTGGGTTGTAAAAGATGATGAAATCGCTGGCGACTTTGTTTTCACAGCCTCCTGCTTTTGTCATTAAGCCAGAAGGTGAAGACGCTCTCCACCGTGTTAGAAAACCCAGGGCTGTCCGGGGCGCCCGGTCGCTCGCTCGCTCGCCCGCCGAGCCCCTTCAATTGTCACTTTAGTCTGACGTGCTCCACTTTGATGAATAATGTATTAAAAGCAAGCGCACATTCTGCGGGGCTTTTATCACCCCGGTGAATTATTAACATGTATTTGGACTGCACTTCAAATGTGTGCGTGTCTGAAGCATGTCAAGAGAGCAGATAATGGTCAGTTATGGTAATGGACGGTTAGCATAAAAGGCTGCATGTGATCAGATTATGACTTAGTCGATCGGCGAAGCGAGATTTGTGTCAATGGTCCTCATGTAGTGAAAGAAAAACCCACTGTGGTCATATAGAAATAATTTCAATCTGGCAAAGGAATAACATGAAAATGTGATTTTTTTTTTTTTTTCCCAGCAGAATTCCGACTTACCTTCCACTGGACCATGACGGAGGTAGTAGTTGATGGTTTGACTGTGAGGATCTCAGGAGGCTCCTCAGGAACTGGAAGGATAGCATTAATATCAATAGACCGACGTTATATCTCCGTCAAGGAAATTTTGAAATCTGCCATAACTCACTGTCTTGTAACGTTGTGACCGCATCCGTCTCCTTACTGAGGACGCTGTTTCCGATATCGTTGGTGGCCACCATTCGCAGCCTGTACGAGGTGAACGGCTTCAACCTGCACGGATGGGCAGATCATATTTGCCATTCACATTCTGCTCCCACTTAGGAAATATAAGTCAATCGTTTCTCTCCAGGTTGTAGAGCTACCAAGATTTACACCTGGTTTTAAATAGCATAAAAAAAAACGTTTTTAACTGCTGTGTGAGTACAATATTTTATCTGTGTTTCCTCCCCTGTGCAAGGTGACTGACTGCATTAATAGTCTAAGAGTAATAATAATAACATTACTCACTTTGAGAAACAGCGCACTTAGAGTCAACACAATGAGCATGAACTCGTAACATAAACCAATAAATTGTATTTATTCATGCGAATGCTCTCCGGTGCGCTTGCTGCTTAAAATGCACAGTAGGTTGCGTCATTTTCAACAACAACAAAAAAATAAGAGAAGAAAAGGATCCGAAGTACAAAAGGCATCAAGCTCAGGGAGGCTTGGTCGAGCAAAAAAAAAAAAACGCATTGGGACAACGTTGAGAACATTGCTTGAAGGTGCCTTGTGAAGTGACTGTTCTAGGCCCGAGGATTGTTTTTGTGTTCTGCCAGGATGTCCCAGTGGCAAATCTCAGAAAGTTACAGAATTCTGCAAAGAGATCCGCTTACATATATTTCCGACCTAATTCAAGTCAGACACTCCTAAAAAAAAACAAAAAAAAACTTGATGGACTTGTGCATACCCGTCAACGGTCCAGGAAGTCAGGTTGTGCGGGATATCCGCCATATTTGTGATCCAATCGCCATCCGGCAGCTCTTTGATTTGCACGGTGAGGTACCTCACGGGGGAGGAGCCTGAGCTGCCAGTCACCCAATGAAGGCGGAGCCGACGTGCTTCCACGCCATCTTGAGGAACTGCCAACTTTCTGGGAGGCTGGGGACGCTCTGCACATACGAAGGAAAATTCCGTTTTTCATCGCAAATGCACGACAGGTTGGGCGTTAGCTTAGCGTCAAAAGTAGCGATGTGTGTGGAGATGCTTAAAAGAGCGTGGCTGTCTAATTTCAGGGCTGCGGGGGGGATATTGACTAGGTGCGGTAATAAAAGCGTTATCGATTCACATTCCGAGGTCTAATTAATGTGCACACGCATGCATAGAGGCGAGCGCGGTCGCGCACGCAGCCTCGCTATATTCTCCATCCATCCTTATCGCAAGTAATTAAGACAAATCGGATTGCTTTCCTCCATCCCTCTTTATCCCCATTTCCCCATCAGTCCCTTTTAAAAGATTTGACAACACCACTTATGTTGAATTGTCTCGAGATAGCGGAATTTTAAAATTCTGACCAGAAATATAATTCTTGACCAATTATGCGTTTTTAGTATTCTTCGGCTTTTTATGACATTTATTCATCAATATGTCATGGGAGCCGTCATTTTATTTTATTCGCATTAATCCGATTCTTTCCCAAAACATCGGTAACGGTTGATGACGATAGCAATAAAGCCGACAGGTAGAAAGGATCGGAACATTTGCTTGCTATTAAAAATCTTACCAATTGTTCTTTAACCTTTCGCTAAAAATGTCGCTGCTGGAAAGGGGAGGCATGTTTTATGGCTTAACTCATGACACACACGCAGACACACACACACAATCAAAGAACCAATTTCGTTTTTCGAGGGATTAATTTGGCTTGTTTGCCATCATCTGAAAGAATTCTTAATGGGACCATTCTAAATGCGCCGGAATGCCAGTGAAGTGGAACAGCCAAAGCTGTGGATGGCGGCCCTGAGAAAAGTAAAGGTCATATGTTAAGATAACCAACAGAAAAGACTTTTTAATATTATTTCGATGTTTACCGTGTTGACTGAATTAAGCGAGGAAATTTAAATACGCGAGCGGCATTGAGAAGCATTATTAACGATTGTTAGCCTACGTTGACATTTACATAACTATTTCAAATAAAATTTAAACATATGCTAATTTAGCATGCAGCTATCTGATTACAATTAGCATTAAGCAAAAGTGTGAGATAAACATGCTAATTGCTAGTCCTACCCATATTTTTTTTTTTTTTTAATTAAGCCTGAAATTATAATGCATTAACTTCTTAAGACGCTGGACATGAAAGACACATAAACTTAGGAACTTTATAAAAATAGCAACATTTAAAATACCAATTTGAACTGTAACCTTTTTATTTATTTTTTGCCCATAATGACAAATCTATATAAAAGCGTGACACAACTCATATTGTTTAATTTATTTTGAGAATACAAAAAGAATAAATGCTATTGAACGCAGTCAATATTTTTTTTAAAAATTAAATGGCCTGAACATCATTATGATGTGTCAAAGGTCAATTATTGTACCGTGTGCCTGAAGCGTGTAGCGGCTGACGTTCTTGCTGGTTACGTTTTTTTTTTTTTTTTGCATTAGCGAATGATATGAACTGGATCGACTTTTAAAGAGGCTGTCGCTTCCGGCGAATTGTGCGCTTTACATGTCGCTGACCTGCTGCCTCGTTTTCGTGTCACCCGCGCTACGTGCCTCTGTGAGTGTTGTTTTATTTTCCCATGCATCATTTTAATTGCGCACCGGGTTCCATCGCGGGCAAGCGCATTTCTTTGCAATGAATTTTACATGAGATGAGATGTTGTGCCATAAACACACATCAACGAGTAATAGCATTTTGCAGGTGAATGCATGATTTCCCCCTGACACTTTCATTTTTATAAACTATTTTTTTTTCAAATATATATATAAAAGCTTTCAGCAAGAAGTAACATATTTGGATATGGTTACAATATTTCAAATAGGCGGCCTTTTTTTTAAGCTTCAGTACACATCTTTTCTCTTCCCCGGGGGATATAGTTTTATTATATGCCACAAAAAGACCTTATCAAGGTCTAGCAAGCGTTTGAATATGCTGACACGGCATTCAACAGTATAAATCAAGTAGATTCATAAAGCTTCATGGGCGACACAGTAGCTGAATTGTGAGCAGGCTCGCCATTGCTCAGGGTTCCAAAATATGAAATTTGGGTCTGTTTAATTGAACACTACTGGCCACGATGTAGGTTGTCTCTACCTTCTGCTATCTAATGAAAAAACGTTCTGTGTGTCACTGTACGTCATCGGCATGGATAGATCAGCAGATATATTTCCTGTTACATTTCCGATAACATGGCAAGAACCCAGACGAAGATACTGTCGGTATCACATAATCGTTCTAAATTTACCTCTTCGCTCCGTGGTGACCACCAGGGCGACGTGTTCCTGGCCCCAACCCACTGCGGTGCGAGCCATCAGCCGGAACACGTAGGTCTGCTCCAGGGTGAGTCCGGTGACGGTGAACTGGCGTCCGTTGGACCCCACCTCCACCGTGGTCCACTGCTGACTTTCCCTGTGCTCCAAGCGGTAGGCGATTTGGTAGCCTGAGGAAGGAGATCAATGTTCAAATGTGTCTCCAAAGTTGGGTGTATTTACAAGTGGAGAAAATAATAGTTGCGAGACCGTTCACACTCTGACATTCTCATATACACGTATAACCTCTCATGCTTACCCTTGGCTGGGAATCCCCGTGTACTCGCTCTCCATGTCTCATGTGCAGCAGGCCATGTAATAACACTAACACCTCAGCATATATATTTTGTGCACACACACACGGGACCACGTCCATTTTTCCACAGGCCACTCACAAAAGCACGATAAACAGTCTAATCAATCAAAAGACTAACTCGTACTTGGGATGTGTACAAGGGGTCCTCGGATTACATTAGTTTGATCATTGAAAAAAAGAAAACGACTCAAATAGCAAATCAGATCAATTTCCAGATACTATGCAAGACAATATTTTTGGAAAAGGTCTGGAAGAGCAAAAAAGACTTGTGCTCAAATTCCAAAAGGTCTTAATGTAAATAAGACAACATGGCCTAAATATAAATAAGTCAAATAAAGAAAAAATTTCGAATTGGATATTTAAAGTGATAAAAAATCTTTGGCCGAGAAAAATAAGAGTTAAAAAAATAATACATCTTGTTCCTTTGATTGAGAGAATCTGTCACACCATGGCACAGATTTAAAAAACCAAAATGGAGCATTCATACAGATCCCTTTGCTGAAAATGCGACTAAATTCTCATGAGAACATGCCCGGCGCCGGATACCATTGGTTAGCGCTAAAACTGTTATGACGATAATCTGCTGACAGGCGCTGGCGTTTTGTGATAATCTCATCAGATAGTCCGATTGTTTGCACAGTGTAAGCGGCGAGCGAGACAGATTACCGGATAACGACGAGATGGCAAATCCGGCAGCATCAAAACAATCGCAGCTCAGAGTTATGTACGGGATATCTCCGGGACATCCCCGTCGATGAGATCCACGCGGATAAATCTCCATTACAAAAAGGGACTGTGTCATTTTTCGTAAAAAGCCCCCTCTCTGGAAAGATGCAGCGCATAAATATTTAACGCCGGCCGCCGGCTTTTGGCAAAATGCGCGTCTATGGCGACGCTAGCGGCTCAGCGTGCTTGGCTGCGCTTGTATAGTTCATGAAATACTCATAAGCGCTGCAAGTTAACAAGCTTGTGAAGGTATTTTTAACATCCTTCTATGGAGTGCTTCAAAGAACATACAAGATGTCTTGTAGGGCACAATTAGTCAGCGCTTGTAAAGGGACGATATATAAATGGCCACCAGGGGGCAGTAAAAGACAAACACATACTGTAGCAGAGACACAGCTCTTCTTTGGGCTTCTCAGTACGGCAGTAATCGTTCTTCACAGAGGTTAAAACAAAATATGACATCTCTAATGACGCTTTGCTATAAAAACTGGATGGATGGATTTTAAAATCTTTACCAGTGTGACTGCACCAGGATGTAGACTGACTCTTAAAGGACACACAACAGCTATTATTCACAAAAGGCACCTTGCACCAAATGAGACTTTATGTGCACTTTGCCCCCACGTCGTTGGCACACACACACAGTACGCACACTTCGGGCCCGGCGAGCACAGCAGGATTAGGCGGCTTGTGTGCGAGTCTGTCGGCAAGTGGCATCATTCTAAATGTCGTCCTGCTTACATTAAGCTCGCTCATCATTCACACTGTCCTGCTCAACTCAATGCCCCGCTGTGAGGACAAGTGTTTCTCCATCCTTGACGCTGGCGGAACCATACAAAACACAAATACACACAAAAACTGCCTCCTCAATGAGGTAGCTGTCCCGTGGCGTGTTTATACATTTTGAATCTTATCAATAATCAGCTGGTTCAGAGTCAGTCTTCAGGATGTGTGGGTTAGTATATATATTTGTTTTTCAATCTTCGAGTATGGCGTATACAGTACACAGGCGTGTCGAGTTGTCAGACGGAACATGTTAGGTACGGGACGTGCTCCGGTCACACGTCTTGTTTGGAAGCAAATGAAGTGCAGCTCAGCCTACGGCTGCAGGCGATTGTTGTTGACACTATAATTAAAAGAGCATTACGTAAAAATGAACATCCCTGCTAGGGAAACGTCCATACTGATAATATTTGAACACAATTAGTCATAATTATTGTATTTTTTTTCGGGAACCGATCCACCGTCATTCACTGATGAACGAAACTAAAAGTACTGCTTTGGCGCCATCTTGTGTATTTTGGCGGAAGCCAATCGCAAGACACAAATAGACAAATAACCATTCACTCCCCTATGTGTATGTGTGTGTGTGTGTGTGTCATACCTAATATGATGCCGTTGGGGTTTGTGGGAGGCTCCCACACCACCCTGGCCGATGACAGGCGGACCTCTGGGAACACCACCCTGACAGGGGGTCCTGGGACTAAAGGGAGGGGGGGAGAAAAATACAAATGGGAGATGTCAGCCGAGTGGACCACAAATAATAGAAAAAGAGCTGCAGAGCATCTCGGGCACTTACATTAAATGTAAATAAGAGGGAGCGAGTTTTTTTTTTTGCCCTTCGCACACACACAAACTGTATAGAATGTCTTGTAAATTTTTTAACACATGCAAAAAATAGAAAATGTATTTTTTTTTCTTAACCCCATTGCGTCTGCCTTTGAACCTGATTGAAGTACATGTTCCACACCATCAAAAACGTGTCATTGTGACTCACCCACCCACGTACCCCTTAGGAACACACGCACACACACACACACAAGGCAGGTTCATTATCCTTTGACAAATTGACTTGTTCAGGTTCTAGCCTGAAATGAGAAAAACTTTCCAAATGTGACAGCGCTCGGTGATGTGTGCGTCCGTGTGTGTTTGTGCTGGTGTTTCATTATTTAAAAAGGCCAGTAGAGGTTGCTACGATGGTTATTAGCCCAACTTCCACCATGAATGTGTGAAAATATGCACGCCCTGATGCTTCATTCCACACTTACTGATGAACTGAAAGGTCCCCGTGACACTAGGTTGGAAAATGAGCCTTGAGATGCTGCAGCGTGCCAAAGTCGGATGACTTATATTTTTATATTCACAATTTCATATGTACTAAAAAGCGAAGTGTGGAGAGTCTCTGTTATCGAACTTTAACCCTAGTGTGTGTAGCTGCAAACTTGTTGCTGAAAGAGTTGCTACCGTCTTCTTTGGTTCTCAGTATCACGGGGCTGCTGGGGGGTCCGTCGCCCATCCTGGTGAACGCCGACACTTGCAGCGAGTATACGGTGTACTTCCTCAGCGCGCCGAGAAGCAGCGACGCGTTCCTCTCTCCTTCCGCCAAAAGCACAGTGGGAGGACGTTGTGAGTCCTTCTCGGAGTACAACACCTGAATACACACACACGGGCAAACACACACATTTTGTGTTTGGGTTTTCTCCCAGCGGTCAACAATGCATCGTTAGTTCACAAAGAACTGTGAGGCAAACGTGCTAACCACTAGGCCACTGTGCTGAACGTGTGCGAATTTATGTCGGAGCGGGGGTGGGGGGGGGAGTCTCCTTCGGCTTTTCCAACTCACTGCCTCACCTTACAAAAGCGCGGAAAGGAAAATGTCAGTTGTGACTTGAAGGGAGCGCCAAGCGAAAAGTCAGGAGCCGCTGGTGGCAGCTGGCAGAAGAAACTATCGGGCGTCTAACGGCGAACGGAAGCGAGCGCTGCTGGCAGCTGCTTGTCATCTCTCAGCACAGTGGGCTCACACCAGGGAAGAATATAAGTGTGCCACGCACTCTGGGGCTAACGGATTATATAAGCAGATTTTTTTTTTTTTTTGTCGAAACCTCCAAACAATGGATGCTGGAGTTATTTTGTTTCCTGCATATTAACACGCGCATGTCAACACAAGTGGAAACAAATCCGCCTTTATTCATCTCCTTTGCAGATTAAGACGCGGACACAATTTCTACATCACATTAGCCAAAATAGTTTTTTTTTTCTTCGTGTTGTAAAAACACAAACACAAAGCTGCGTGTCGTCCTTTTATTCTCGGATCAAAACAACAACGTACATTACAATAAACCCTCAAGGGATGCGTGGGGGGAGGCTGTGAAAAGCAGTTTGAAGACAGAAAAAAAAAAAAAAAGACGTGCACGTATCTTGTCCTCGTCTGGCGCTACTATTTATCTATGTCCTGATTTCGATGAAGAGCTTTGTGACATTGTGCGCGTTTGATAGATTGTCGTTTCTTATCGGGGATGACACCTTGATGATGGATCATCTTCATCTTGCGTTCTGTCATGTCAATATATCTCACTGTGTGTTAAGGCCTTAAAACCACTTCCTCTTTTTTTTTTTTTCCTAAGTAGCCTTTTGGAATAAGTTTGTCATGTACAGAACAACTCGCTCAGACATTTTCAGAAAATGACAGACAAGCAAAGATTGATGTCATGGGAAGTCATCTATGTCAAAGCTGTTGATGGTTTGAGGCATGGCCTGTCCATCCCTCCTCTCAATAAATGCATCAATTTAAGGAAAAGTAGCCCTAACGAGCTGTTTTTTTTTGCTACAAGGTTGGTAAACAACCAATTGGTATTCCTCTCACCAACCATGCAAGGCTACGACGGCATTATCCTGCCGTTGAGCACCTGAGGGGGAGGGGGCGAGGAGGGCACACCCGCCAGGGCATAAAAATAGACAGACTTAACAATTAAATATTTTAAACTGAAAAATCCTTTTGCCTCAAAGGAAGTGAAGATGATTGGTGCAAAGAATCAATTGTGGAGATACCCGCATAGACGAAAAATAAAAGTCCACTGTGAAAGTCGTGCTAACTTTGGGGCGCCATTTTGTGGCATTCCATAGCATTAAAAAAAAAAAAAAAAAGTGTCTATTATTTATTCTCTTGGAACTAGAGAGAGGAAACAAAGTAACAAACCTAATAAAAAAGTATTACAAGATGAAAGCATGCAATTAGTTAGTCAAAGATGCAGGAGCTTGGAGTTATCTTTAGATAATACTGCGGTTACCAGACATTACATCATGTCTGGCCTTTTTTTTTTTTTTTTTTTTGCAAATGTGCGAAAGTTTGGGTTGGGTGTTAATGGTGTGTGTAAGATGTGTTATGCGCACCTTGTAACCGAGGATTGCCCCATTCCGCCTCTCCTGAGGGACAGGAGACCACGTGAGCAGAATCTTGGTGGAACTCACGGCGTCGGCAGTCACGTTGACGGGAGCTCCTGATGGGACTGTGGGAGACACACGTTTGAGTCGGTGTTACTTTGTACTCGCAATCAATCTGGTCTTTTATCTGAATCACCTCCACCATCCTTCCTTAGTGACAGAGAAGTAAAGCAAAGTCAGGAAGTACGAAGATTGACAGCACCCATTGTGTCTTCTTACAATACGGAATAGTGCAACAATGGCCACATTGCTGCTAGATACATTTCTGTTTTTTTAGCTTCTGGCATTTAAAAAAAATATATATATATGTATATATATTTTTCTTCTACTCACCAGATTCAGCCGTGCGAGCGGAGACTGCGTCACTCCACGGGCCAGGTCCAATGGAGTTATAGGCTTGTATCCGGGTCCGGTAGTACGTCCAAGGGTCCAGGCCCTCGACGGTGACCTCACCCGTGACCCCCTCTACCTCCACAGTCCGATCCTCGGCCAGGCCGTCTGTTCTACGCACGCGAAGCCGGTAGCCCACCGTCTCCGGGCTGCCGTTGTACTCGGACTCGGGGAGAGGCTGGAGGTCATTGAGGGGAGAGATGTTTATGACTACAGGTTTTAGCTTAAATACCTCCGAAATCATACCATTATCTGAATTTATTTTTTTTGAATGACAGTTTTTTTTTTTTCTTTTATAAGCTGACAGTCCCACAATGTCATGTCAAGGAAAGGACGCATTATTTTTTATTTTTTTACCATGGTCATTTGAATGACACAGATGGTGCGGGAATCTTAAGTAGATCTTAAAAACCCTTTTACAATCTTGTCCACTTTGGCATCCCATCTCCCAATCGCCCTCCACTCCCGTGTCCCACTCACCCTTCATCATGGTTTTTGTCATCATCGTCATCCTCGTTTCCGCTCTCATTTCCTGTCATCGTCACCCCGCATGCCCCTTTACCCTTTATGCTTTGTCACCTCAATTTCTCCACCGTGTCATTATTTATTACCATCCATTCGCCGTGTAAAAGAGCTTCCACGGCCACGGATAAATATAGCGGGCATCGGCCACTGCTTATTATTGCACGGTTGACATCAAATTTGACTTTTATTTCTTTCTCTATGCAATAACAAGACTCGTAATGCTACTCTGTGGAGACAGCTTCGGATAGCTGAAGAGGTTTTGCGCTAGCACGCTGGTAAAAAAAAAAAAAAATTGCTATGCCGCACAGGTAGCGTGGATGCTGTCAAAGTTTGATTTGACAGGGCGATGCTCTCGTTCCCATTCCTTAAATGGAAAATTTCTCCGCTTCACATGTTTGAGCTGTTAGCGAGAGATGCTGTAAAAATATGATGACAATGTTGCTTGTACCAATAAGAAGAAAAAAATCAATTCAATAATCCATCACTGTATTTAAATTGATTTTTACCTGCCATTTTCTAGATTAACAAAGTATTTTGTTTACTGTTTTTTAAGTCGACTTTTCAGGTACTTCACTTGAGTATTTTTTTTTTTTACTTTTACTGTTTGAAAACAGATATATGTACTTTTTACTGTTTACTTTGTCCTTTTTTCAACCTCCACGGAATACGACATGACATAAAAAAAAAAGACGGTAAAGTCAAGCACGGCTGAGCCCTTGGGGATTTATTAGCCAGAAAAACCAGGGACAGCAGCGGCATGGAGGAATGTGAACCGGGGGATCTAACGAGGATGATGCAACACAGCAAGATATCCCTAATCCTTACTGCCCCCACCAAGAACCTTTGACCTAATTATCCCAGAAACGCTAAATTTGATTGGTTGGCTGTTTAATTACATTACAGCTTTGAAAAGAAATCCTGGTGTTTGTTTCTTTCTTGTTACTTCTGTCCTTAAGTACATTTCAAGTATGTGTGCTTCTAATTAGGTACGGCGTGTGAGTGCCTTCACCACGGCACGAATGCTAATGAGCAAACACGGATAACAACCCGAGCGCCGCACGGATGATTCCCCATCAAGCAAAGTAGTTTGTATGCGAGTACCTTCCACCTGAAGCAAAGGCCGCTCTGTGTCGGAGACAACACGGTGAGGTTGGACGGGTGCGTGTCAGGGGCCGCCTGTAAGGTTTGGATCAGCCTGGAGGGGCTGCTAAGGGGACTGGAGCCCACGATGTTCACCTGCTGCATTCGAAACCTGCGGAGAGAGCACGAAACAACAAGAAAGGTCATTCGGCAGGTGGGAAATAAAATAAAGTTTGTGGAATTTTTAGGACAAGCCTTGCCGTCAGATTTTTTTTTTGTTATCCAGCTGATGGTGTTAATCGGGGAGTGAGAAATTCACATACATCACACCTTCAGAGGCAGAAGATATGGGAAAAAAAAAAGGTAAGGGTGCAATGATGTCACTAAAAGTGTTGTATCTCAGGGGATACACAAAACAATTTTTTTTTTAAGTTATCAGAAAACACTGATAAACATTCACTCTATGTTCCCTAAAGGGAACGAGGAGAAATGTGGAAAAGAAATTCCTTGAAAAGACACCCAATTGGGGGGAGGCAGTGCCCCGGCGGCCCCCCCCCTAGCTCCGCCAGTGCTACCCGTCTAGATTTCTTTTCATTATTACACTTGTTATTAAAGTTGACTATTATTGAATTACCTTCACGTCTTAATATGAACTCATCAACATAGTTTTACGCTCGCATGACAGTTACAAATGTTAAAACATTTCTTAAAGCGTTGCCCGTAAGTTAATAAACGTCAGGCATGGACGTTGACAGTTTGACAGATGATTTCCATTTCCGTGATTTCCTAGGAGAAAAATAAATAAATAAAAGCAGAACAAATTGGAGTTGGCCAAGTGTCGTGGCTTTCTGCTTTTCCTCCTCACGACTCTGTCCACACTCTAATGACTTTTCATCTCCCTTTCCTCATCCCTTTCTCTCTACCTTGCCCGCCTTCTTTCTTCCACTGCGCCATTTGGGGAGGAGGTAATGAGGATCTGCATGCTGTAGCTGTGAAGGTGCTGACAAACAAAAAAAAAAAAAAAAAGCCTCATCTGGAACTGTCTGTGTGATTTATCTGACTTCACTTTAGGCTTGCAATACAGCAAAAACTGCCAGAGAGTAACATTTGGAAAAGAAGTGTGTGTTTGTGTGTGTTCATAAATGAGATGGTGCGTTTGTCGTTTACCTATACTGAGTGAAGGGAGTGAGGTTGGGGATCTCCAAACTGTCAGCGCCGGCCTGGTTGTCCAGCTGGTAAACAACCCTCCAGGCGTCCTCGGCGCCGTCCTCCTTCACCACCTGTGAGCAGCGAGGATTTCGTCAAGGATCGTCAGGTTTGGAAAGGCGCAAAACCCACCTGGCCTTCAACGATCCATCGCGAGATGGCCGTCTTGCCGTCGGAACCGGGTCGGAAGCGCAGGGTCACGGTCCGAGGGCTGATGTTGGAGATGACCAAGTTGGAGGGAGCGCCAGGAAGTTCTGGAACACACAAAGTTCATTTGGATGGAAAGGAGAAACACTCAATTTTGTACAGATATTAGGATTCTCGTTTATTTAGGAGCGCAAACTAAAATTTTAGGAGAACGAGTAGAAAATTAAGGGGAGTAAAAAAATAGTGTAACTCGATATATCCGCCGGGTTGGGGACTTGTGATAATAAGTATGGCTCCATGGAAAACCAATTTGTTCAATGGTAAATTAAAAAAAGAAGCAAGGCTTTGGTAAAATGGAACAATCTCGGCGGGATGTCAATCACCTGATGTGTGATGTGGAATATGAATAATCTCGTTTCCGAGCCACGGGGAGGATTATTTTTGATGCTTCTACCTGAATATGAAATTACAAAGGTGCCTCCCTCGAGATAGCTTATTTTGTCTTGTGCTCTTTATATGTAAATAGGAAGGAGGAAATAACGACAGTGGTCAGAAAGCGGTAAAGGCTTGAACATTTGATTCGCTCGTATAATCTCGGTTGTGGGTATTTAGAAGAGAGGTAAAATGGTACTTTTCGAAAGTTTTGTCTGAACGTACACAGGTCGGGTTGCAAATGCTTACCGTGCAGGTTTGGGAAACGCCGACTGAACTGAAGTCAAGCCGCCCAAAGTTTGCGATGAACTATATGGCGTGACGATCCGATGCAAAGAAGATTAATGTCTGGCGGTTAGCGATGAATCAAATGTGCGGTGCAATGTAAGTTCGTCGGGGCCAGACAAGTGCGGGCGGCGAGCCTCGTTAATCACGTTTGACCCTCGTTAATTGCTCCATCCCCGCGGCAATAACGGATGAAGGGGAACTGTCAGCGAGCTCAATGTGTTGTGGGCAGCCGGGAGAAAGCCTTCACTTTGTCATATCTTTTCTTTTACACCTTGTACTGGCTTTATGTATGTAAAGTACACAACTTAAGTGGATATAGAAAGTCTGCACACCCCTGTTCAAATGTCAGGTTTTTATGTGATTTGAAATCATTTCAAAAGTTTCTCCGCTGATAATGTGACACTTGCGACATAATACTAGAATTTTTCAAATCTGCTTCATAGGGAAAGTAAAAAGAACTGGAACAATGCAGTTGCATAAGTGTGCACACCCTCCTATAACTGGGATAAGGCTGTCCTCACAATTAACCAAACTCCTTTGATTGGAATCAGCACACGCTCACGATTATTTAAAGTACCTCCAATTAGCGCCATATAAAGTTCTGATGTTCTGGTAGGCTTTTCCTGACATTAGTTGGCTTTGAAGCTTTTTGAAGGTTTTGTCCAAAGCGCTCATTTGATTCGGGGTGAATCAGAGGCACTTTAAAAGCTGCCAGGTGTGTGCGCTGACTCCCAAATTGGCTGCATTAATGATTGAAAATGTTTCAACATTTTTAATCTTGCTGTCATTTTTCTTTACCTCAAAAAACAAGGGGTGTGTAGACTTTTTATAACCACCGGATACTTACCTAACTGCATTATTAATGTAACCAAAAAAAATAAAAATAATAATATTAATAATAATTATTATTATGATGACGCAGACATTGTTGAACGACTGCATCTCTTGCAAAACATCATTACAAAACTTTTATGGGATATCATTAAATGCAGATGCACCTAATGTTATGGCTAGTGAACGCAATGTGTGAGACAATTTGCAGCGATTATATAATTGCGTGGTTTACTTCCTTCAATGGCATACAGAGCAATTATTTTTTTCACCAGTATTATCTGGAATACATTACACATCAGTGATACCCTTTTTAATTTGCACACCTCAAAGGAAATATTAAAAATATACTAAACTATTAAAAAAAGTCTTCCCTGACAGCTGCTGGAAAAAATGCCTGGCAGGCGGAACATTGGCAATATATGTACAAGCTTGTTTCTGTTAATAAAATGTCAGTCGGCAAGGCGTGTGGGAAAAAAACTATTTGATATTTGCAGATGCTCTAAGTGGTCTCTTGTGATCAGCTGTAATCCGTACGATTCTGCAGCCGCGTTATTTTTTAATGTATCCATAAATAAAAAGAAAAATACACACACGCGCAAATTCTTTGTGTATCGTGTGCACGTGTGCGACAACAGTAAGCCGGTATGGCGATGATGATGTTGACATCGGGCGTCTGGCTGTGATGAATGATCAAATGCAGTGAACTTCATGAATACATGAATAGAGATACAAGATAAGAAAGCGGGAATCCCAAGTCTCTGTTCATTCTTTTGTTCCGTTTGAGAATCTTTAATCCTTTGGCCCCTGTCTTTCTTTGACTAGTTTTGCTTTCATGAATTAATGAATATCCTGTGAATCTAAGAACTGTCTGCATTCATCTTGTTCTCACTCTTCCTGCTTTTATTCATGAATTAGTCATTGGAAAGTGTCACACACACACACACACACACACAAATCCTGCTTTTACACTCCTCTACCTCCTTGTTAAGTCTTCCTGGCTTTAGGACAAATTTTGCTCTGGCTCGTTATACTTTGCCAATTTTTTTTTTTTTTTTTTGATGACCTCTTGTCAGTCCGAGCACCGACATTTCAAGTCAGTCTGAATGACTGCTGATGATCTGAACAAGTGCAATCACGCTCACTCAGCAAGCAAAGTTCAGATGCGGCAAATCACAAATTCTGCGTGTTGGTCTGACTCCGACTGATTATTCAGGCGCAGTCAGGAACAACCGAGAGTTGGCCCCCGTGTATAAGGACATGAAGACAGATTATCAACTGATAAAGTAGGCCTGATTGATTGATTATGCTATTTTGGGTTAAGGGGATATTACTTACTATTGAAAATCCCTGATTTAAATACAAAATAATAAGAAACACAGTGTCATGATTTAAAGTAAAATTAAAAAATTAAATAGCCTGCATTCAAGACAGTCTGTCATACCTGGAGGGACGCCCGTGGAGATATTGGCCGACGTGACCACGCCCCGTCCGGCGGCGGTGAGCGCGGCCACCTTCAACGTGTAGGTGGTGGTGGAGGTGAGGCCCGTGAGTTGGTACTGCAGCGTAGAGTTGGACAGAGCTCGTTCTTCACGCCTGGACTGCACGCCAAACACCTCCCACCACAGCGTATAGCCTGTGGGGTGGGCATGCCGTGATTAAAGAGGTGCTTGTATATTGTGCCGGGCAATAAAATAGAATTTAAAAGAATAAAAATAAATAAATAAATAAAATAAAAATTCAGAATTTCTGTCTGTCCCATCACACTGTCACAGTCACACATTCCACTCTGGCAACTTCAAACGTGTGTCTGAAAGCCATCTTCCTGTGTTTGTGTGAAGCCCAGGAGGGAATTCGCGCGGTCCCTCGTGAGTCCCTCTGCTCACCGGGCGTGGGATGAAAAGCAGGTAGAGGATAAAAGAAGAAATATGGATTGACTAGGTCCTCTCACACTCTGCTGTGCAGCTAAGACAAATCCTGAGCGCCACCTCAGCTTGGTGTTGTTTCACCGTGGACTTAGTGCTGTAGGCGAATTATGAGAAGTGGAATTTTGCCGCCATTCCAGCCGGTGTGGCCAACCGTTACAAAGCGTGCTCTGCGCTGGGGGATTTTGACAGGTATCGAAGTTTGTTGTGCCATCTCCGCCAAAGGGAAGTGGTGGCCTATAAAACGGAGTTTACAAAACAGCGTCTGCACTGAGCGATAAAGATAACGTGCCGCTTCATTCCAGTGTCAACACATCTGGTCGGCATCAATAAAGGAACCAAACTATGCTCATATCTGCACCATAAAGACAAGGAGGTGCGTTTTGACCATGAGAAAGTACACACAAGAAAGTTCGTGTGTGTGTGTGTGGGAAGTTCCGTGCTGGTGCTAACATGAAAAGACAAGCTGCACAGAGTGGAGATTAGCAGGATGACAAATCGGTCACATAAAATGAGGGCAAACTGGGTGAACTTACCGGTAACAATGCCGTTCTTTTCTTCAGGCTCCGCCCAGCTGACTTGCACGGACGTGTCTAAGATTTTGGTGAAACTCAAATGGCGGACTGGCCCAGGTGCTGTAAAACACACACAAAAAAAATTTGGATAGAATACAAGCTACTGATGAAGTACCCCGACTTCAAGCCTTGGTGGAGGTCCAAATATTTTTGGAAAAATCTTTCTAATGTCAAAGTCTGTGAAGTCAGAGAATATTACAGTCGAGTAGCGAGAAGCACAAAACATAGAGTTGTGGCGTGTGTCTGCACATGCTATTATCACGCTGCCAACCAATCATGCTGCTATTGACCACTGCTGCGCTCACACACACACACACACGCTTGTCCATGCGTGCCGGCCATATTTCATCTCATCTATGGCTCTCTAAGCTCCTCTCCCAGCAGAGCGATTAAGCTATTCAGCTGAGACATTCAATAACACACACATACACACAAATACACACAAACACACACACACACAAAACCATCATCAAGCAAGAATTACACCCACCGTTAACCCTGCAACACGCCCAGCACCCGATCAATGCCCGTCAACGATTATGTGCATGCATGTGTGTGTGTGTGTGTGTGCATGGCTCCTCATAGCCAGTCTGCCACTCGATAATTGCTGCATGCTCATAATGCCTTGTCTGTCGGCCATTGGCCATTGTGTTTACTTTGACGGTGCGGCCGTGCGCGTACTCTACTTATATACAATTATATACAGTGCCGCCTTAAAATTTGAGTTGAATCTATGCTTGGAAGTGAAATCACTGATTTCCTTTGGCTTTGAAATGGCTTGAAATGACAAAAATACTGGCAACACACACTTTGCAATATATAAATAAAACGCCTTGCCTGAATTGACGGTGAATAGAAAATGAAATGTTCCTTGTATGCAATAAAGAGTGGAAAATGATTAAAAGAAGTGACCAGACTTAAATATTTGCTATTTGCAAAATCACTATGACTTAGGAGGCAAAGTTTGATCCAAGTCTGCAATTTCCCCTGGATCCACAGGACCAAATGGTAATATGATGAAATTAGAAGCTGATCTAATGAGACTGGACAGATAGAAACACCTGAATATGTTAAATGGGTTTTAGCAGGTTCAATTCAATTTGCTTCCAAGTGTGCAATCTGGATGACATGTTTGAGGTGGTTTATTTGTACTATGGCCACAAAATAGTTTTTGGAAATTTGATTATTTAAATTTGATCGGGAGCTTTGTGTCAAATTTAAAAGCAAACCCTCAAGAATTTGAACTTAAGAAATGGAGTTAGTAAGTGTGAACAAGATATTTTGGGGGAATATATTCTCTGTTATTTGCTGTTCCTGTGCTCAAGCCAAAGCCATGTCTAATATAAAAAATATAAAAAAGCTTTTGTGCCGTCTTGTGGCTTGTCGGGGCCACGGCTCCATGTTGACATGGATTTTTTTAAACCTCATCACTCAGCCTACGGCAAGAAAAACAAACCTGTGTTTGGCTGATTTACTGTATGTTACTGTATGAATAAATGAAGCGCCATCTTGTGGCAAAGAAGCAAACCCACTGGGGTTTGCCAAAACATTTGCATTATTAATAAGAAGAGTGTTTTTTTTTTTTTTTACTGAACCGGTACTTCATTCCCATTAATGTGTGTCTACTCACTGTCCTCATGTGTTTGGAGCATGGTGGGTGGGCTGCGTGGGCCATCTCCAGGTGTTGTGAAGCAAAGGATAGAGGCAAAGTACCAGGTGAATTTCTTCAGTGCACCGACCAGGCCCGTGTGACGTGAGCTGGGGTAGTCCGGGGTGATGGTTACCACGGTGACATCCTCCGGAGCTTGTTCGGGCCAGACCAGCAGCTACAGTTGGTAAAGTGAGAACGTTAATATTTAAAGTTCATCTCGACTGCCATCGGCATATGAATTCTCCTGAGATGATCCAGTCATTTTTCTTATGTGGGCAAAAGGAGTTCGCAGTCAGTTTTCGACGACAGCCAACGTCTTGCCGGCTCGTTCTCCTTCATAAATTTGCGGCAGTTTCACAAGATCCCAAACCATTCACTGCTTCATCTATCAAATAGCATCTCTCTACTCGCCCGCCCACCGACAATGAATTAGCAGACGGACGGGCGGTTCCAAACCCCCCCCCCCCCCCGTGAAAATAGCATTCTAATGGAAATCTAAACGATGCATTAATGCTATTTTTCTACCGGGTGCACACTTCCATTGTCATGGTACTAACAGCAGTGACTAATCGCTTCTGAGGTGAGATGTATTGTACTCACAGCGTGTTGAGATATCCTAATTACATTTTTCAGGTGTTGAACGATCAACGATTACACGAGCAAACTGTTGATAAGGCAAAACTAGCACATAATATCAATAATGAACACACATTGCACATTCCCCCCCGGGATACACTGGGCTCCATTAGATTCCATTTTATTGCAGCAGGGATTTTTTTTTTTTTTTTTAAGCAATCCCTTTGAAAGCCAAATTATTAATTACGAGCAACCGTGTCTACAGCCGGCAGCGCGTCGACAACGCTAATCCGAATGTGTCGATTTATTTGATGAATATAGTTAGGATTATGCGGCTTGATAGCGTCATCTGCAAATGGGCTGTTGGAATTCTAAAAGTAATCAAATAATAATCATACCTTGATTTATGAGTTTGATGTATCCCGAGACCAAGCTCCATTTACTCGAATATCGGATAAAATTTTCCCTATTGAAATGATTCAGCAGTCTTAATTGCGACTCGGCGGCAAAAGCTCCGATCAACAACTTGAACGTGCCACTGACCTCCATTTGGGGAGAACGACACCCGGACACTTTCTTGTGGCCGTTTTTATTCCACGCCTCAGGGTGCCGCACTGCAGCCTAGGCCTGCCGTGGCGAGATAAGGGCTTCTATTGTCGTTTATTATCGCCGTAGTACATTTTGGGCACAGTAAAAGAATGCTGATTTGGCATCCTGAGCATCTGATGGAAGTCTTCAAACAACCTCTCCCTCCCGCGCCAGTTTTTTTTTTTTTTTTTCCCAAAGGGTGCCAAAAGGGATCGGTCACACGGTTGCTATAGTTACATGTTGGATGTGGACCGCAGACACGAGGCGACTTGAATTCACTGAAGAGTGCTCATCACAAGCTGACATAAATCACAGCTTTGCCGTTTTTACCGGGCCAAGTTCACTTTTAAAAGGCTAAAAATCACACGGCATCCCATCCCTGCTTTTTACATCGCCGAAATGCGACGTGTGACTAACAGGTAGAAAGTTTTTGGATGGTCTTATCTGAATGAATGCGGGAAAAAAAAAGTCCAAGGGAGCGTAATATAATATTAAGTAACCTTTATAAAATTATAAATATATTACAAAATGATAAGCTGTGTAATTATATCCAGGCCAAAAGGGGCGATACTTGTGACCTTTGTATTATTAAAACGTTTCGCCTTTTAATGAAGTTTCAGATTTTACCATCAGGATCGACATATTCTGAAGGTTTTTCAAAAACTTTTACCTTGTCACCGTTTTGATGTCATCGTGATGCGTTTACCTTGTAACCCTGGTTGATGCCGTTGATGAACTGCTGAGGTGGCGGATTCCACGTGAAGCGGATGGTGGTGGAGTTGATTGCGACTACTTCCACTTCCTGCGGTGGAGCTGTGGGAACTTCATACACACAAGAACACACGCAGCATGTTTAGCTAGCTGTGACGGTTTGTCAAAAGGACAGGATGAAATGAAACACACATCAGAAAATCAGAAATGGAATAAACAATGCATAAATATATGCTGGTATTCAAATATGCGGATGGGGGAAAAAAATTGGGCATTGTAATTTTTTTTATTACATCACCTGAGCACTTTAGAAGAAAAACATGCAGAAAACTATAGAAATGTATATCCGTCCGAAAATAATCATGGTTACTTTACGTCCATGATTGTTCTTGCATTCTCCCAGAGCTGAACAGAAATGACTCACTTCTTTGTCCGTTATTATGAAAAAATACCTTTATTCCATCAAGACGCAAAAGCAAAAAAATAAAAATGGTAATCATTCGCAAAGTGCGTGGAAACTTTTAAGATCAAAACAGAAAAAGTGTTTGGAGCAGACAGTGATTAAGTGGAGGCGCCGAGGGACGTAGCATTTAAATGCCAGCTCATTTTTAAGTCTTATTATCAGTTTAATTTGAAAGCACAGCGCCTAGGAGAGATGTTAATATGGCTAACATGTTCCGAAGAGAAAGATTTCGTCTTACTACGGGAGTGGTCAGACGTTCCGGCGTGTGACACGAGTGTGTGGGCAGACGTTCCGGTGATTACACAGTAAGAGGTTTACGTCCATGCACGGGGGAACGTTGGAGAGTGATAATACTGCATGACGGGAGTGCCCTTTTTATATCATATAAGGAAGCCCCTGGAATAAAACGTTGAGTGAAAAATGGGAAAAGTGGAGAGGCAGCTACGAAAGAGCGAGTGAGACGGAGATTAATTGATGCTAAAGATGCTCTCCCCCCCCCCGCCATGCTGAGTGCACTCTTGGGGCCCGGCTTCTTAACCCCGGCAGCTCGTAGCTCCTGATAAAAGACTAAACTCGGTCCTCTGGGGAAATCTCACTATGCACGTATGCCAGAGTGCCGGAGAGCAGCAGCAGGAGAGAAATGCTATTAGAAGACAAGTCAGCTTCACATAAGACAGAACGTGACTCATCGAGTGCCTCCACGCCCTCCGAATCACGTTAATGAGCTACACTTCGGAGTCTATAAACCTGTCCACTTGGTGACGAGCGGGTTTACCGTCCGCTTTTAATTACAAAATACTTGAAACACAACAAATTGAAAAAAAAAAATGAAAAAATCACGTGCTTAAGTGGCTCCATCTTTTACGACTCTGAGCAAAGAGCATTTTGATTGGAAATTAAAAGCACCAAGCCGAGTTACGGTCACGGCGGAGCCAAGTTCCGACAAAAGGGCATCTGAACTCCCATAAAGACAAATTCATTGATGTGTGGTCGTTCAATTATGGTAAATATGCACTAGGCGCCCATCCGTTTTATTTGGCGCGTGTCCTCATTAGGATGGCGGGTGAGCTGGAGCCAATCCAAGCAAGAGGTGCGTTCAATTCTGACCAATGGTAGGGCTAAGCACAAACAAGTGCGCTAACACAAAAATGCTGGGCTGAAAGCGTTGGAAACCGGTCTTGGACACAAAGACCATAAGCGCTGGAGTCCCTCAGGGCTGTGTACTATGACCCCAGCATTTCTCTGTCAAGGCTTGACACGTTCCCAATTAAAATAGTTAAATCCTGATTTAAAATTATGATTAAAATTTAAATATATAATTAAATAAATTAAATAAAATTTAAATATATAATTAATCCAGTTTTTAAACTCAAAACGGTGTCGTTTGGTTACACTGAAACAGTTCTTGAAAAACTGTAAAGTGTAACATTTGAAAACGCCAGAATGGTTTATAATATTAAAAACGGTAAAACGGACATCGTGTATTCTGACCTCCTTGCAGCGTGTATTCGCTAACAGGACTGCTGTAGACGCCCAGGCCGGCGCCAGTATAGGCAGCCACTTGGATCTGGTACTGGGTCCAGATGATCAGCTCCTTTAGCAAACAGTAGTTGGTCTCCGGACTGCTGATGTTCTTCTCTTGGTAGTCACCTGGAAGGCCCGCTAGACGGTACCTTAACACACACAGGGACACGCATTGATGAGTCACATTATATTACTATTTTAATTATCATTAATTTAATTATTGACTCTTAAAGAGGAAGTGAATCGAAAGATCGGTCCACAGATTACAATTTTTTTGTGCATACCGTGTTAGCACTTTGCTATCGCTCTTCCATCGGAGCAAAAAGCAGCACTAATCTGTTTGCCAGTATCTTCATCCAGCGTCAAAATGTAACAAGATTGTTTGAACAGCTGACTCAGCGCTGCGGCGGACGTGCTGTGTGTCAAGCCGAGCAACCCGCGCGCACACATCAACAGAGTTACATCCACTGGGGGCGCCACTGGAGGTTGACAGGATGTTTTTATGCAGGCGGGGAGATAAACAGCTCGGATGGAGCAGGGGGTTGAACAGAGCCGAGGAAAGAAGAGAAAGAACAGAAGGTGGGGAGTGAGGAGATGACAAACTGGCAAAATAAAAGGGAAGGATAATCGAGGTGAGAAAGGAGGTGGGTGGCACCTCGTGTCCCGTGAAGCCGAAACGAGCCGGCCGAGGTTGTGCTTTCAGTGAAGTGGGAGCAGATTACACAGTGAATAAGGATTAAAAACAGGAGCTGCAATTATATGCAAATGAGCAGGAGGCAGCGGAGGGCAGTTTGATTGCAAACAGTGTGACACATTCGAAGCAGGGAGGAAGATGGCCCAAAAAAAAAAAAAAAAAAGATGGCGGTGTTTTTTTTTTTTTGAGAGGGCTTCTCCACCGTTTTTCTCACGAGGCAGCTTGGGGCACACTCTGAACTGGTCACGAGCGATGTCAAATATTTGTAATTTTTATGTGTGTATTTTTGTGTGTGTGTGTGTCCTGCTGTAAGTGTCTGCTCAGAACAAGAACAAGCTATAGAGTAGTTTCAAGGTCCTTAAAGTTACATACATATATGACCACTGTAATTATGGGGACTGACAAGAACAAGCTATAGAGTAGTTTCAAGGTCCTTAAAGTTACATACATATATGACCAGTGTAATTATGGGGACTGATGTCATAACACCGCAAATAGCAGAAACTAAACTGCATTTTCACTCACTCACTCTAACAAATTATAGGTATGTTTCCAGCCATGTACTGATTTCAATCTTGGACTATAATACATAAAATGAGCGCTAAATTACGTGTTCAATCACACAAAATGATTGCATGCTATGTGGTCAGCAGGTGTAACTGCGGTTTAGTTTGTAATTTGACTTTAGTCAGTCAAAAACTTTACATGACACACACACACACAGTTCAGTTATAGGCTAACACAGTTCAAGCAAGCTGCTGATTGCTTTATTATAACAAAGGCTGCATTCGGAAATTAATGGGAATGCTCTGCCTCCGAAGTATATTTGTTTTGATGCATACATAGTTACTGTTATGCAGATTGTGAGTAGATGTTGCACCATAATTGTGCCATGAACAATATAAACATGTAGTGGTGATAATATTTATATAAAAAAAAAAAGCAAATTTGTCCTCTGTAGTAGTGTATTTTATTTTTTTAGATGAACGCCAGTGTGTTGCAAGCATGCGATCATGAATAATACATTTGTGTAGGCTCGGTAGAAGAATTTTACAGCAACTAATACACTCGGCTGCACTTGTGATATAATGCTTTCCATAAACGGAGATTAGTTTTTAAAAATGCATACTGTGACGCTACTATATAATATATTACGGAATGCAATTGGCCATGTAGTTAATGTGGGCTTTAATAAAGGGTGCTGGTTACCGTCGACATTGGCAGACTATTGTTTTTTTTGTAGTTACGATAGAGAGGGTTGAAGAGGTGGGGTGGGGTGGGGAGGGGAGGGGGGGTACACAAACCAAACAATGGAGCTCAATTCACACCTATAGACAATTTAGAGTCTCAAACTGTATGCTTCATTCACATTGTACCTGAGCATATATCCTCTGAGGACTCCATTGAGCTGCGGTTCTGGAGGAGGCTGCCACTGGACCATAATGGACTGGTTTGTTCGCCCGCTTGCCACAATGTTCTTAGGGGGGGCACTTGGCGCTTCTTCTCTCAGCATCAACCTGACGTAGCATGAAAACAGAGTGGAGCAGCGATGCTAATTAGGGATGAGCACTTTGATATTTTCCATATTATTGTAGTAAAGTCATAAAGTGAAAACAAATTTGTTTCCAATTCAATTCAGGATATGACCAAACTTGGGACATAAAACACTCGTATCGTAAATGATTTTTCCCCATTGCATTTTTTCTTCATTAAGAAGTAATGACACACGATAATAATATACATAAGTACAATCGGGAAAAAAAAAATTAAGCAGTTTGTGCACATGATAATAATGCTCCAAAACTAATTATTATACCGTCTTGCCTAATGTTAATGGAATTTTCCATACTGTATAAATTAGCATTACGCTAAACAGACTTTAGCAAAGCTAACGGGTTTCTTAACGTGTAAATCACTTTTGCTTTAACTTTTGTTTGACTGTAAATTGAAAGTGGGAGTAGCAACAAAAAGCTTCTCCTTCTCAGGCACCTTGTGAAACTCTTGCAATGTATGACGACAAATCCCGTTACGTCATCCACGTAGCCTTTTGCTATTCTGCGCTCATCTCTCCCATTTTTCATTCTACTGTCACAGCCTTGCAGTGTCACACCATTCATTTGTTTTCCTTGTCTTGCGGTATTGTTCATTTACTTCAAACAATCACTGCAACAGCTACAGCAGATGATGATGGAAGTGCTTTAGCCATCATCCCCGGGGAGCGTTGTCGCTGACACCGGCTGTTTACGAGCGCCAACTGCAGATTGCCTCGTGTTTCGAGGGCCTGGCTGCAGACAGCAAATGCGCGTTTAGTGTATCGCCATCGCAAATTAAGATCAACGCGATGACTTTCACTTGCTTTTCGACATCTGTTTTGTTCATTCTTGATTTTTTTCCCCCCATTTACAATCTCCATCCGCCGAGAAAAGCAGCATTTACCATCAATACAGTACCCTGGATACATAAATATTTTGAAACCGACATACTAAGCAAGAATCTTCTTTTTCTTTCTTCAAAGTGAGTCTCCCATTTCTTGACAGGAAGAGAATGAGGAGCAGGAGCTTCGGAATAAATTTGTGTTTAAAGCCTGTGGGAGAAGTAAAACTATCAAAAAATCTATACGGCCTCTCTGCATCGTAGATTTTACAGAGAACGTCTGTTTATCGCGGAAAGGATAAACGGCCGTTCATTGTATCGTGACACGTGAAAAAGGTCCACGGGTCTCTGTCCTGGATGCTCAGTAGAATACTAAAGAAACAATAATCACAGCCCGCTTCTTGCCCAGAGTCCGCTGGGATAGGCTCCAGCTCACCCGCGACTCTAATGAGGACCAGAGGTATCGGAATTGGATGGGTCGATGTTTCCTAATTGAAAATAACCAACAAGCCAACAAATCAGAGGTCAGAAAGATTTGGATGTAGCGCTTAGCCCATATCCAAACACCCCGCTGTCCAATCACCATGTCCCCAGCTGCTTACTTTTCAACATTTTAATATCCGCTACCCTCATTTCCCCTGCATTTCTTCCACCCAATAAATCGCCTTTTTTTTTTTCCCCTCCCTACCTCCTTTGAGCTGTGGTCGACTCAAGCGTTTCATTTAAAAGTCGATACGCAATGTGGATTCGGTGCCACGAAAGCGTGTGGGCATTAAATGGTGAAGGATGACACAAAAAAACTTGTGTTAATTCCTGCAGTGTGGGGAATGACACACAAGCACACACACACACACACACACACGTAAATGTTCATCTCCTCCAGAAATCCATCCTCTTTTCCTTAATAGCAGGGGACAGATAAAGTGTGTCAAACAGCGTTCAGAAGAACTTATGAGCTAGAGTTATTATTCGGAAGCCGCGTACGCTGTTATGTATATTTTTGCGGGAAAGTGTTGGCGCCTCGTCGTCAGCTGGGACTTTATGATTCATGTTTGTGCGAAGTTAACGTCCCCGTGTTGAACCCACTTGACGTGAAATATTTACTTTTAAACGATTTGGGCGGGAATGAAGGCAATTCACGAGGTGTTTTTTTTGCTTTGGGGTGCAACAGCTTGTGTGTGTGTATGTACTTGGGTGGTGTGCTAATTTACATCATCGATTTCAGTCAAAAAAAAAAAAAAGATTGTCAAAAATTACATTTAGTTTGTTTCCAGATGGTAAACTTCAATCATCAAAAGCCATGGGGCTACTCTGTCTGGTGTCTATGCTAATTCCCCAGCTAATATCATGATTTGTTGTTAGTTGTTGTCAAAATCTTTCTTTTTGTTTTGTCTTATCTTGCCAATCAGGTTTCATTATCATCATCAACAATACAATAAACAGTGACATATATATCTATAACAACTTTACCTTTTGAAAAACTTTTTATTAGCTTAACGCTAACGTAAAACTGCTACTAGTTAATATTTGTGACATGGGACATGGTAGCTAGGCGAAATTCTGCTAGCTTAATGCTAACATAAAATCGCTACTAGTTAACATTTGTGACATGGGATATGGTAGACAGGCTTGTTAGCATTAAGCTAGCAGAATTTTGACAAAATGATGTGATTTAGAGGAATATTTTGGTGTTTAAATCTATAATGTGTAAATGTTTTCATAGCAAATGGGAGGGATAAAAATAAACGCAAAAAAATCTTTGCATCTTATCATTGCAGATGATTCCAATTTACCGTATTTTAACAAAAGTGCACATATCGCCAGCACAAAACGAATGGCTCAGTAGCTCGGAGCATCATCACTCAAGAGGGAGATGTGGCAAGTCATAATCCGTGCCAGGGAAAAGGCCATCGGATGTTGCGGCGCATCCTAAGCCGAGCGACAAATGTGTGTGTGTGTGCGTGTGTGTGTGTGGACACATATGCTTACTGATTATGTAAACTGAGCAGCTTACAGTAAAGCCACAAGCTCTCCCCCTTCCTTCTTTTTTCTTTACCCCCCCCGCCTCGACGTTTTTGGGAGTCATAATCACTATGATGGCCAGGTGGGGTCAACAGCGTTGGACGCCGAGCGAGGTTAACAAGAAGAAGGAGGAAAGCGGAAAGACAAGTGAAAGATGAAATAATTGAGGGCAAAGGACATGATGGACAAAAAAGTAAAAGGTTGCCAAAAACGGCCAGAGAAAAATGAAAAGTGATCAAGCTGTTCGAGGAAATTGGATGCTGGGGGAGAAAGCGAGAGGCCAGGAGGGATCACGCTGCTCCACCGTTAAGAAGTGATTTGATGACAGCGGCCCTGTTGAAGTTCCTCAGGTTGCACTCATCAGATTTGGACATCAAATATCTCAAATATGGCTCTAAACTCATCAAGAATGGTGTTACTGACGCATTTGGTTACGCCTCAAGCTTGGAGCTGCAGGCGAGAGCACCAAGAGTCTTTTTTTTGGCAACTTACACGCGTACGTCGCCTGGTTCCAACTGACGTCCAAGAGATTAAAAGCGTCGCGCGTGTGGTCACATACGAAACGAACGCTGATGAAGAGCCGCATCCATCTGCTCTGATACGCTGACCACCGACGACTTGTCCACCTGCCAGTCTCTCATTTGCGGAGGATCAATGTATTCTGTTCTCCGGTGCTTCTAACAACCTACTTTGCGCTGAGGAGCAGGTGGCCCGCCGTCGGACAGAACCGACGCACGCAAAGACGAGAAAAAAAAAAACTACTGAAGATTGGCAATCGACAAATAAAGGACACGTCTGCACAATTTATACTTAGTGTGTAACGATTCAAGTGGAATTTAGTTCGCTTCAGCTGGATTACGTTTTGATCCGACAAGATGATGTTATAACTGTGTACGCTTAAATTGCAAAAAAAAAAAAAAAAAAAAGCACAATATGTTCAAACTAAACTTCGTTTAGGTTGTTAAACGAATGCACTTTCTATCATTACAATCGGCAGCAGCTCCATTGCTGAGATTATATTTGGAGGAGCGACATCTGGCATCTGTCAATGGCCACATCTGTGCTATTGTGTGTGTGTGTGTGTTCAGAAGCACAATTGGAAACCACACCTCCCTCTATGCCGCCGTCAGTGTCCCGTCTTTTCACCCCCCCCTCACACACACACACCTGCATAACAATGGGTCCGCTTTTAAGGCCAAATCCACTCCCCCACTTTCACAAAAAGGCCGCTCGCTTTCCCCCCAACCCGCTGGCTATTAAATTCCCTGAGACTGGCGGGGAAATAACATAGTACATTTCCAAACAGGACCTGATCATAGAAAGGTCTGCAACTAAAGCAAATGGATTTTTAACAGCAAACCTTCACATTTGAATGCACTAAATTGTGTGGCATAGTCATGATTATAATCCTGCTTTCTGACTGGCATTCAGTTTGCAGCAAAACTCTATTTCACAGAAAGCACAGCGTGTTCCGGCTAGTAAATTGGTTTCCGACTAAATACGCAATAAAACGATTTTTGGGGATGAAAACAACAAATACTAAATACTCTTACCGCTGCGTCTCTGCGCTGTACTGACCCCGGCCCACGTGGTTGACAGCGCAAAGTCGGAATTGATAAGTCCGGGCCGGGGTGAGACCTCCCACGGATATGTTGGTCACGGTGGGGTCCACCTCGGACAGGTAGACCTTCCATGGAGAGTCTGGATGGACACACGAGATAATAATGGTTGATGGAATCATTTTTTTATCCAATAGGGATGAAACGTTTTGCTAAAACCGTGACAATATTTCAAAATAAAAGCAACCCAAAATAACAAAAGGAGCGCAGATATTGACGTCCATTTTGTCTACGTGCACCTTCTCATCCGAGTGGCCACGCGTGTGAATGGCAGGCGTAATGTGGGAGCGTATACAAAGAATGCAAAGGCAAGAAAGCAATTGTGTGATGGATAAATACGAGCATTAGCAACAGCCACCCCGAGCGTCTAATGTGTCACAAATGTGTGTGGGTGCACTCACACAGCGACAACATAACAAAACCACTTTTGTCTATCCTTCAATGTCGCCAGGCTTGCTATAATTTCCCCCCTTCACAATTCTTTTCTCCTTCGATGAAAACATATTTTTGTTACATATTGCTTTTCACATGCGCACAAGAGCAGAAGAAAAACGAACGAACGAACGAACGAACGAACGATCTATCTATCTATCTATCTATCTATCTATCTATCTATCTATCTATCTATCTATCTATCTATCTATCTATCTATCTATCTATCTATCTATTTTTTAATTTTCGCCAATACTCCATGATAAATAAGTCCAAGCTAGCAATGTAACGTAGCGTCGCGTCATTAACGTGTTTGTGAGCTGGAGGTGTTTCTGAGTCAGGGATGGAATGAAGTGCCGCCTCAATCTTGCTAGTCAAGGTTACATCCTCCAGGTTTACACGTGGCGTTTGAGTTTTATGAGTTTTATTTTTAAAGAAAGTGCCTGCCTGTGCACAAAATAGAAGGCGAGCAGACGTCGGTGTAGCCATCTTGTCATTCTCTTCCTCAATCCCTCTTTCCCTCTGTGTGCCATCTGAAAGCGACGCGGCCTGCTGTTACAAACATCTGCGCTGACGGAGGAAGCGAAAGCGAGCGAGAGAACGAGACTGGTGGGAGGGTCGTGAGAATTTATTTATAGAGAACCTGGACGTACATTTACGCTGCAACACTATTCCCCATATGTTTATAAATGAGCGTACATCAGGGCCGGCTAGACAGCGAGCGAGCAGCTGTTAGCCGCTCTGGGGCTATAAATTAGCCCACCAGACCCCCACACACGCTTATACGTACTGTTCTCCGAGAGCTCCAACAGATAGTAGAGTAGCGGAGAGTTGCCGTCGAAAGGACGAAGCCAGGAGAGCAGGACGGAACGTGAGTCAGAGTCGTTGAGACGTGCCGCCAAGGAGCGAGGAGAGTGTGGCAACTCGCTGTGCACCAGACAAAAACAAAAAAACTTGCAACACATATTTTTACACAGAAAAAGTCTGACATTGACAGAGTAGATAAAAAAAAAAATTGTAAACCCCTTCAAGTATTCTTTCATGGAACAACAGAAACGAAATGACACTTAAAGTCGAACCACAGTCCGTATAAGAAAAAACGTGATGACACTGGCGGAGCTAGGATTTTTTCCTTGGGAGGTCCATGGGGTGGCCAAAGAAATCTTTTTACAAGCCCTTAAAACGAGAGTAAATGCGGAAACAAATTCCTGTAAACAAATCGGAAAATTACCAATCATCAATTATCTGGCCTGCCACTGGGGGTCCAAGTATATTTTAGGCGAGGCCAGTAGCTATAAAAAAACAACGGCTCATTTATTTCCTACTCTGCCATTATTAACTTGTTTCTTTTCGTCGTCACCTTTGAGTCGTTCCATATTTCAATAAAGTAATTGTGACGATGATGATGGCAGACAGATGAAGGTGATGCTAAAGGTGGCGATGCTCCGAGAGGATACGGGGAAGAGAAAAGAGGACGAGGGGAAATGAGATTGATGTTTTCTTCTTAGAGCTGACATGACGGCATTAATTAATGGATGAGCATAGAGAATGTTGGAGCGCTTACCTCCGCTGAGGCCGCGCACGCACACACACACACACACGCACTCCGAGAGTGACGAACACATGGATGGGCCTTGTGAGAGTTGAACCAATAACCTGCTGGTAATTAGTCTGTCTCCTCAGCCGCCAGCGTCTGTTAGCCTCGGTGACCCGATGATAGCGAGCTAACGAGAATGTCACTCTCACGCATGCGCCAAATCCCTAATTTACCGTCCCCTCCTTTTTTTTCCCATAAGCGTAAACACGGAGCCACTCCGACGGACAAGCAACCTCGCCGCTCTACGGTTCCGAAGACCCGAGTTCCCGCCTTCCTGCCCTGTAATTGTATGAATATAGCATAAGTATGGTTTATAAATACATCATACAAGCGCTCATTAATACATAATGGGCCCCTACCTGGGAGCATTCCCTCACAGCGGCTTTAATGAGGTGCGCTGGGTGAAATATGCATGCGACCTGATTTAATATTAGTGACTCGTTGGGTGTGCGGGGGGGTGTAATCGTCGACACATTTGCACCATGACAAAAATATTTAAACAGATGACAAATTAAATAAGTTTATATGACTCCTGCCACGTACGTTCCCATTGGGCAAAGCAATAAAAGCATCTGTTTTTAATCTGAATCTAGTTTCAAATCCGAGCCTCCGTTTTTTTTGTAGTTAAGGAATGGCAACTTACATGACTTCCAGGCGAGCGGAGCGAGAATCGTTGCCAGCCCGCGAGATCACAGTGCAGGTGTAATCCCCGATGTCACCTGACCAAGTCTGGCCAATGGTGAGGGAGCCTTGGCGTACGGAGACACGCCCCCCGCTGGTGGTCAAGATGGGCGCACCTCCTCGCTCCCATTTGTAGCTGCAACAGAGAGGCGCTGCATTTAAGACTTCCTGCATTGAAAACAAACACTCTCAAACGAAGAAGTTGATACCTGATGTTGACTCTCGGGTCATGTGTTGCATTGCAGGCCAAAAAAGCCGTGGTGCCTTTGATTACACGTAGCTCGGACGGGGGGACAGAGATGATGGTGCGACCTGAAAACGACAGTCGGAGTCAAAACAATAGTACAGTAATTTGCAAAACTAAGCAAACCTTTAATACCCAAAAGATATTTAATGTTATTTTAAAGCAAGATAATAATAAAGAAACATAAAACCTCCACTTAATATTCAATCAACACAATTTTTGAAGTGATGCTCGGTGTAAAAAGTCTGAGAACTTCTGCTTCGAGTACACAAACGTGACAAATGTCCAAGGCTTCTATTAGATTTGTTAAACGCGATGCTGTGTTATTCTAAACGCAAGGTTGCCCCTGACTCGTAAGAAGAAGAAAAAAAAAAAAAATCAATTAGTCACCATTTAATCCAGGAACTAGCGGAGCACAACCGTACAAGGACGTACATTATCTGCTCGAAAAAAGACACGCCTGCGCTTGTGTTGTCCAAAAAGTGCTGACAGCATGGTATTCCATTCCTCTCATGAAAAAGAAATAAAAATGTGCACGGGCGAGGACGTCACCGGCTCATTCACTGTGGACGACGGCGGCGCTTTAGATGAATCACCCGGCAAAGAAGCACTGACGGCGAGCATCCCGCCGCCCGCCGGCCTAATCGAATCCAGCAGTATTTAATGTGAAGCTGGCGGAATAAATGTAAAAATGAGCCGATCGATACGTTTAGCGGCCACTCAGTCGTCCTCCTGCCCGGCCAATCACATGATTTATTCGCCATCGCATCTGCCCATGACATCGATCGGCAATCGTGCGGCTGTTTGCTATGCTGGACTAATGCCACCCGACAGGGACGGCTTAATTAGTGTTCCGCGTCTGTATTGAAGGATTTCATGTAGCTGCTCCCCCGACAAGGACGACACGCCCCTTGAAGTTTAGTTATATAAAAAAAAAAAAATCTTTTGATTTAAATGTATTTCCACCCAACTTTGTCAAGGCCTCTGGAAGAAACCATTTCCCAGTCCAGGATGATACGGGCTCCATATTACTGATAAAGTGTCGAACAGAAATTTGTCAACAACAAGAATTAAAAAATAATATTCTGGACATACATCTGAATGTTTGGGGGTAGTTTGGAGTCGTCATTGTATTGTCTTACTTACTCAAGACGGTGAGCTTTGCCGTGGCGTTGATGGTCTTCTCCGGATTGGAAGCGAAGCAGGTGTATTCTCCCGAATCCTGAAAGCTGACAGGTTGAACCTGCAGACTACCTGACTGCAAGAGTGTGAACCTGGGAACCTGGACAGAACCGCTGGCTAACACCTGCAATCCTACAACACAGAAATTGAGACATTTCGTTAACCTAAAGCAACGGATTTAATATCATGTATATATTTAGAATTCTGTATGTGACTGAAAAGCAAAGGGTGGAGAGTCTCTGTTCACTTTCGTCTATGTATTATAATATATAAGCAATCCACTCCTGACAGTGGCGCCATGCTGTTTATGGCGGAATGAAAAATACGACAGGACAGTACAAGTGGCACCTCAAAATGCGGTTTCTCGGTCAGCACATCAAGAGTGGCAGTTTTTATGTTGCGTGTGCGAAGGAAGGTCAATTGCCGGGTGTGCGTCAGTGACTATAATTTGCTCTTGATTGTCCAGTTCGGTCGCGTTCAATCATATCGCTCACGCTGAGTGTGTGGCGAGCCCAGGATGCAGACTTCAATTTCTGCGAACATGTTACCTTTCCTCCAGGTGATGCCAGGCTTTGGCGCGCCACTCGTCTGGCATATAAACAAGGCGGTGTTCCCTTCAGTCACGGTTTTGTCGGATGGGCGCGCGGTGAAGGTCGGAGGCGCATCTGAAATGCAGCGGGGGAGCAAAGTTGGGAAGGAAGAAGACACGAGAGGAAAGGATGCAGAGGGTGAAGGAATGGAGACGCAGAGCGAGATGACAGCATCCTTGGACGACTCACTGGAAACGAGGAGCTGCGTGTGAGCTTGCGTCTCTCCGGCGACGTTGCGGGCGAAGCATTGGAATATCCCGCCGTCCCCCGGCTGCACTCGCCGCACCGTCAGGCCCGCCGCGCTCGTGACCTTGTAGCGAGGGTTGGCTAGCTTGGACAGAGGCACGGCGTCTTTGTACCATTCCAATCTGGGCGGAGGCACACCTGTGCAGAACAAAGAGTGCTTCCATTTTCCTGAAACATCAGGGTGCCACTGCCACCTACTGGAATGGATGTGCAATTACACTTGACCCGGCATTGCATAAGTGATATTTCGATGATATCTCAAGCATATTTCACAACTTGAAAATTGAGCCTGGGTTCTGTACACACAAACGGCAAACGTCCATCTTATCTAATTGGGACACAATTGAAAAAACATTTGACCTCCCCGAGCAGTGCTAGTCGCTCCTACAACGCTGTTGCTATTAATATGTATGGCGACATAATGACTGCTAATAATATATTGATTGCAGCCCTGTCTGGGTGATGGGGGCAGCTGAAAAACACTCTTAATAAATTATAGCAGCAAATATCTACAGAACAAGCGGCAACCTACCTGACACTTATGTCGAGAGTGACAGGCATGAGGCTAATGTAATTAGCATCAGCTCTCCATACTAATTTGTACAGTATGCGTGACGCTACGTCAGAATTTCAGCTTCTCGCCTCAATCCGTCGATGTCAAACTTCCCGCAAACCCGCGTGAAGTATTCTAGGTTCCTCAATGCCTGTCACTCTTCGTCGGAGCCGCCATCGCTCTGCTCTGCCCTCACCCCGAGGCGCTCAGACTATTTAATAACGCCCGCGCAGTATCGACGAGGAACGTCAAACTTGCTCGGTGCCGTGTGACGGATGCGAGAATGTTGACTTTTTTTTTTTTTTTCCTTTCCCCTCCTAAGCCGCGTCCACTCCTACACGTTAAATCATCTTTGCGTAATCCACTTTCTAGCAGCTGTCATGAACAATGGGTTTTGGTGTCACTGTTTTAATCTGCTCCTACTGCTAAACGCAATTTTGATGTTCACGAAGCACGCAGACGCACAATGAGGGCCGCTGTTGAAATACAATGGTGCTTTGAGATGCAAGTCCTTGACTGTGTGTAACTCAGCTTTTCCCCGAATGAAAAGTGTTTTGTTTGTGTTTTCATGAGGAAAACTTGCACTCTATAATGTGGTACTTAATATTCAAAGCATAATCACAATTAAATTGAGTGATCAACACAAACAATAACTTTAATTACTGAAGTTTCATTAAGATTTTTCAAAGAAGACAAATAATATATACAGTATGTCTACTAGTGTTGTTTCACCATTGGTGTTCAATCGTAAGTATCAATGCTAATGTTAGCATGTCACTGTGTTGGTAAAAATAATATCAACAGTTTTAATGTAAAACAGCACCTTTTTACCAACTTAGAATTTCTGGTGGCACACTTAGTATTTTTCATGCCGATTCAATTACAATCAACATTGACGTCAAGCGAAAGTGTCCTTGCTTAATAATCAATAAAGTAGCTTGAAGTATTTTACTCTGGCAGCAAGCCAATAAACACTGACCCTGGAACAGTTTAAGTGAACGCTTGGGAAATTGGGAAGAAGATAAAGCTCATATCTGCCGATGGGAAAAAAAAATAAAAAAAAGAAGCAACGTACCCGTGGCCAAGCAAGGAATTTCCACATTTTTGTCAATCTGAGCAATGATCTTCAACTGGGGCTGAGCGGTCAAAGATGGTGGCTCTGGAAAGAAAACACAAAACATGATCTTCTTTCTGTCCTTGCAAACTAAAAATGGTCAAACAATTTTTGTCCCCTTTTCAAAGTAACCATAACATTACATTTTGGAAGAAGACGTATGGAATACATCAATTTCAATATCTCGGACGCAAAACTACATCAAAGTCAGAATCTGAGCAACACAAAAAAAGAAAGTGTAAGTTTAAGACGGCTGGTGTGAGGGGAACTAGAAGCTTCTACATTTATTCTATTTGACTATGCCTGCTTTTAAGTTGTTCTTTGTGCTTTCTCTTTTCAACCACATGACACCCGTCTCATATGTTTATTGAGCACAGTTGGAGTTGCGTGTGATTTTCGACTGGCAAAGTATGCCGTGAAAGAAAACAAAAGCGACATGATAAAAAAAATTCTAATTTAAAAAAAAAAAAGCCCCTGGTGGTGTGACACTGATAAAGCACATGTATTAATCCTCTTCAATCAGATGAGTACCAAGACGCACAAAGCAAAAGACATAATTTTGGATTTATTTAGCCGGTTTGGGTTTTCAAGATGCTTCTGCTGGTGTCCCATTTGTGTGTCAGTAAAGCAGCGGGAAAACAAAAACAGATCTATTGTTGTCGGCGGTGGCGACGCAACACGCCGGCTCCCCGTGTCATCCATATTCCGATTGGTGGGCAGAATAGAAATGCGACTGAATAATGAAGACCTTTGAGGCGCACGCACGCACACACCCCCTCCGCACACGCGGCGTTCTGTATAGAAATTAATTTCGCTGCATTCATGAGGTCTATTGAGTCCATATTACATACTGAGTATTATTATTCATCAGTGATGCCGAGCAGCCCTTTTGGCCTTGAACAGGGGAGGGGGGGGGGGGGGGGGGAGCGTACGTATACTTTTTGTCGTATTTGTTCGAGCAGCTGTTATGACTTGATATTATAGCGCGTGATGAATATTAATTGTGAAAAGAATTTTCAAAAAAGTTAATCACAAAATCGTCCGCGATGGAAATATCAATCCCCAAAATGATTGTCTCGCCCGATTATCAACGCCGATGATGTGTGTGCTCAGAGTAGAAAAAGGGGCTAAGCACACTCTGGCAGGTCTTGTGTCTCGTGAGAATTCTATCGGCGTCACTAGTTTGCTCTCTTTGCGTTAAGGCGCTCCCACGCTTCGACAACCGCAGTAGATCAAAAAAAAAAAGACGCTGACGTGCGGGTAGGAGGGAGCGCTTCATCAATCAACCGTTGGCTGCTGGGGTCTGTTGTTTTCTATTTACACACAAATATCCAGGACAGCCACCGCTTGCCATGAGAGCTTCTATGCGACTGCCTTGATTTTTTTTTTTTTTTTATCCCACTCCTATTATTGATTTGTGGGGGGAAAAAAACTAATTTAGCTGGCGGGCAAACTGGCGTGTGTGTCCATAGTGTCATTTTGCCATTACATTCTAAGTGTGGAATTGACACACACACGCACACGCGCACTAATTTACTGCATGTTGATACACTTTATTGACGGACAAGAGATTTAGCTGGAGTTGTCTCACGGTGGACATTTAATACCCGCAGCGTGCGCATTTGCAATTTCCAGGGACATGTTACTATTTGATTTATTATACCTTTTTCATTCTCCGGGGAAATTCACTCTTCAGTGTGTCGTAATTTTTTACAGTTGATCAAGTTCAACGGCGTGGTGGTCACACACGAAAAAAAAAATCTAGTTTGAAAACGCTGTCGACGTCACCAGATGTCTCACAAGAGGAAGATTTACTTCACAAGCATTTTTATGGTTTTTTTCATTGGATTTTACTGTGATGCCACCGCAGAAAAGATACCAGTGGGTCGTAAAGCCGCTGAAAACATGTGATGGGTTCTTAAAGGGGCTGGACAACAATTCCATTTTTTTTTTTTTTTTTTTTTTTGGCTTACCAATGACAGTGAGGTGCGCCTTGGCCTGGGCAACTTTGGCGGTGCTGTTGTCGAGCAGCGCTTCGCAAACGTACTCGCCGCTGTCCGAGGAGGTCGGGACGGGAATCACCAGCTGACGCCCGCTGGCCAAGTGGCGTCCATCGCGTTTCCATACTACCAGTAAGCTGTCGACATCTCTGAAGAGGAGGAAAAGGAAAATGAGGAAAAAAGCAGAACTTAGCAAATGAGGGAGCAAATGAATGGCAACAGTATGAATGACAGCAACCATTGCGAGATCACTCGTAGAGAATAATATTAATAATCATCATAACAAACATCTGGCTTGGCGAATAAATGTATTTCATTTGATTCTTTTTTTCTTTTAAAAGTTGTCGTAGCACCCTCTAAGGAGATTTCCTTTGTTCTTGTTCTTATAAGACAAGATTGATCAAAGTGCATCTTATATCTGCTTTGGTTTCATTTCAACTTATTGTACTCTTAATTGGCCAAAAAAAAAAAAAAAAAAAAATGTTATTAGCAATGATTACAAGTATTCATTAAATTTGCATTGGAAATTACATAAATCCACGACTTAATTCCCTCATTTAAACAGAATTCCCTGTATTAGTTGGTGGGGCTTAGATATCCATGACTCTACGGTAAATTGACTTAACGATGAAGATAAACAGTACTAATTTTAATTCAATAAAACTAAACTTCCATTGTGTTCATTGTTAATCACCCAGAAAGAGTCAAGACCTGTGAGACGAATGCTAACGCTTAGATGCTAACGCAAATCATGCTAACATTTTGTGAAAAATGTAAATATATATTTAGATAAAATAATTGATAATAATACCAACAGCTATTAATAGCACTCTGTGGCTTGGTAAATATATGTTATTAAGTTTGCTATGGTTCTTTCCAATAGTTCTCAACAGCTACATTCCATTGACTGATATGCGTAACTATCTATTGGCGAGTGCGCTGATTTGTTCCGTGCATCTTGACAAAAGCCCGGCCAAGACACACACACACACACACACACACACACGAACGAGCCAGCCAGACAGCGGCTCAATAAGCCAATCCGACAAAACCCCTCTCCAAACACTCGAGTGCGCTTCGGGAGCGTGTGCAGCTTATCACCTGTTGATTTGAACACAGTCGGCCGGCATCTGAACGCTGATGAAATATATCTTTCGAAAAGCTGGGTCAACACACATAAATGGTTCTTTGCCTGCTATTATTTCACTGTTGGATATTCTGGTGTGTTTGATATAAAAACAACTATGATGTAAGTTTAATGCAACTTCAGGAGTGCTAATTGTCATTTTGTATGCATTTGTCATGCACTTCAAATACATTAAACGGCTCTCAAGAAGGTTTTGCAGTTCTTAACAAGACCAGCCCGCTCATTGTAGAACTCAAAGTCATGCTAAATTAACCGCATTGCGAAATTTATATATTGGTTGCGCTCGGAGATTTCCAAAGCTAAATCATCATTGATGTTAATACCCATGAATTTTCAAATACACTTTAGGAATTAAAGTGCTTGATGATGCTGCCAATACATTTGTATATAAAGCAGCGCTCTTGTATTGGCTTACATTAGATTGCGCAAACATAAACAAATATGGCAGCCAATAAAATAAATGTACCTGGCGTTGGCGATGCATTCCAAGGTGGCCTTGGTCCCTGCCAACACTGTCGTGTCTTTAGGTCCGATCACAATAGCCGGAGCGTCAACGTCTGACTCCAAATCTGCAGTAAAAAGATGAAACTCATCTCACGAGGTTCACCATATTTCCATTCCCCCCCCCCCCCCCCCCTTCACTCTTCAGAGTAGTAATGATGAATTGCAAAGAGGATAACACTACACATGTGTGACAATGATAACATGAAAAATAGTACACTGGTATGCGTGAACAATGATTTATGTCCCCGCTGGTAAAATAAATGGTGGCGCGAGTAAGAGATTATGATGATGATGTGTGCGTGTCTGAGAAGGAGCGAGGGAGAAGATGATTTATGACCCAAATGGCCTTCCATAATAAAAAATAAAAAAAAAATGACTCAATAGGATTCTTATCACTGGAAAAGTGTATAATGTGCTCAGAAGAATTAGTATGAGAAGAAATGGCGCCTACACATACGAACGTCATTGGATTGGCCACGGCGCCACGTAGTTATGAATATGCAGATTTGCAATCAGTCAGAAGTAAGGAGTCGAAATTAAAGAGGCCAACTGTGACAGGAGTTGGATGGGGATGTGAGCGGCAGAAAGTCATGGGTTGAGTAGAGCGGGGTTAGGGAGCCAACGCTCTTGGAGGTGAGCAGGGTCTTTCATCTCCCCTTTGAAACCAAGCACCAATAAGGTGGTAATTGACTCCCTGCTCTTTATTCCTTCTCCTTTTTTTTGGGAGACACTCGCAGGAGCCAAAGAATCATATCCCCGCTGTCACAGGGAATAAGACACGCGGGTGTAATAAAGTAGGCAAATGACTACACACACACATATATATACACGTTCGCACAATCTCACACTCGCGTACACTTTAACATGCCAGCGCCTTGTCACTGACACCCACTTGTGCTCCAACTTAGGAGTACAGGTTGAGTCACGAACTGGGAAGATAAGAGGAGTGACACAAAAAGAAAATTGAGGGCGAACACCATGCTCTGACGTGTGTTAACATTAAATATGGGATTTTTTTTTTCGCTAATAAAAGAGATTAGGAGTCAATTTAATATGACCCCAAAATTTCACAGACAGAAATTCTTTAATGACTGTAAAGGTTGCTAGATAACTCCTGCAGGCTAATATTAGCTTTGTTGCGCTGGTGTCAATAGACTGAAACTAACTACCGTATTTTCTGCACTATAAGGCGCAACTAAAAACCTCCAATTTTCTCAAAAGCCGACACTGCGCCTTATATATGGACAAAGTTTTCAAATGGGCCATTCATTGAATGTGCGCCTTATAATCCAGTGCGCCTTATAGTGCGGAAAATACGGTAAGTTCTATTTGCCCAGAGCAGGCTTCACTTTCAAATAGGTGGATTTTCCCGGGGTGGCTGTGTTAGTACATATCTTCATCGCACATAAACGTTGTCACCGTGCAAAGGGCCAACGTGTCGTACAACGTGTTGTAATTGGAAAAAAAAAAAAAAGACCTGTAGCAGGTGAGCAAGATGGAGGGTGGTCATTAAGACGAGGTCAGACAAGAAGAAATCGGTGAGCGTGTTAAACGCCGCGACAGTGGCCCCGAGTAACGCGCTAAAGGTGACAGCCAGTTAGCTCGGACGGAGGGAGGCAGACGGAATCTCGAGGGAGGTTGAAAGGAGGTGAATAAAAGGGCTCGGCTGAGGCAGACAGCGTGTCGAGGGAAGTGTCGCAGATGGCCGACGTCTCGCCGGAGTAAAAGATGGCGGAAGTGGAGGAGAAAGCAAAACGCCATATGGATGTGTGATCGTCCCTCCTATTTCCTCTCGCTAACAGCCTCTCCCGTCTGGGGAAATATTATTTCATCTTGTCACGAGCGCATCGTCCCTCATTGGCCCAACGCTCCTTTTATGCCGTTGAAACATTTTCCAGTTTGTTTTACGCTGATATAACGGCAGGCAAAACTTTTTTTTTTTTTCTGCTTTTAATTCTTTGCGCGTGCACAAGCTGTGCCAGCTCGAACGGCTCCCTGCAAAGAGGCGAGGCGGAAAGTCCGGAAATTTCATCAAAATATATTGGATTGCTCTTTAAGCGAATGAGAAACACCATGTGGTCGGCCGCCGTCCTACGAAAGCAAAACAACCTTAAAAAAACAGACAACCTTTGATAAAAAAAAAAAAAAAAAAAACACACCGTAGAGACTAGACTTGCCAGTCGACGTCACGTTAGCTTGTGCTAGGGTTGAATGCTAATGACTTTACTGTCTCTTCAGCTGCATGGCACCACACACACACATGCACACACACACAAACCTGTGAGGATAGTGGGAAAGAACACAGTGTGCCTTTATGCGTACGACCGAAAATGTGTAATTTGGCACCAACGAGGCAGTGACGCATTGTTGCAATGTTACAATGCAATCACTGCTGATTGACAGCTAGGCGTGTGTGTGTGTGTGTGCTTGATAGCTGGTCAACAAAAAACCCAAATTAAATAAAGGATGGAATGATAAAAAAAAAAAAAAACAGGGCTAGTAAAAGGATTTGTGCAGCTTTAGGGCTGATAAGAGATAGGATTGGATAAAGAGAGAAAAAGAGAGAGGGGGGAGAAAGTGAGAGAGAGAGAGATGAGAGGTGATTCCATCCAGATTAGAGTGTAATCCCGCTTTGAATGGATTCTCTTGGATTACAGCTTGTTCTCTTATTAAATCTGCCACTCACTCAACACACCATGTAGTGTGTGCGTGCGTGTGAGTTGTAAGCCTTTTAAACAAAACTCCGCAAGGACCTAGAGAGCAGAGGGAATTGTCCCAAATTAGGTTTCCCCATTGAAATGAATGGGAATGTCCTCAATCTGTTCCAGGCTAATTTGTTCAGTCTTATCTTTCAGCCCTACTGTACACTTTTTTTTTGTGGTCTTCCGTGAAAATTTTCCGATGTTGTTTTGATGCCTTTCCTCAATGGATATTCGGAAAAACTGGTAGAATACATTCGGACATCCATTTGGGAAATTAAACAGCCTAGAAGTGAAATAATTTATAAGTAAGTCAAAAGGAGAAAAACACGAGAGGGAGATGTTTTTTGTTTTTTTTGTTTTTTCTCCGGGCAAGTAGAAAACGATCATTTCCCTCACTGGCTTGAGAATCCCGCATGCGATTGCGAAAACGAGGCGAGTGTTTGTGCATGTCACCGCGCTCATTAATGCTACTCGCTGACAGCTAAGTGTCACGGTCTGACTGCGCTAGCCTCTCGACGCCACGACATCACCACCAGCACCACCAGCAGGCAAGAAATGACCCCCATCGACCCACGCAGAGCGATGCCCTATTTTAAATATTCATCCCTCGCTTCGGAGTTGCCAAAATACTCCATCTTCTTTCCGATGGACTTAAGGGGAATGAAAAAAAAAAACTGAGGAAAGAATTTTTTTTTCCACCCCTTACTTTTAAAACAATGCCACAATGTCATATTGACGTAACGTCGTCAGCACACCAGATTAAAATACGTGGATGAATAAGTGGGAGCATGGTGAACACCATTGTTTTTATTTTTGTGATTATTATTTTAAACAGACGCTCCGGGGCATGAGTCCTAAATAAAAAATATGGTGCTCAAATATTTACACGTACAGGATAAGACAGAATACATAGTAGTACTGTACAGCGTCAAATACAGTATTTTTTTTTCTCTCAAAGACTTTGAAATAGGGGGGGGGGGATAATTTTGAAAAATAACCTACAATTCATTGAGTTAGTGCCTGTCGTTTCATTGGCTTCTGATAATGTCCTAGCATGAAGCGATTTTCCTTTGTAGTCATTAAATACAATACATTTTTGTTCCTGAAAAAAAAAAAAGTGTTAAAGGAGATCAGACTGACACCTTAGCAATGTTTTTGGACTCAAGCTCAGGTAACACGGTCTGGTGATGCTGTCAGAAGACATTGTTCAAATGGAGCTAAGTGAGTCAAGTCAGGTTGAAAGTGCGACAACGTTAACGTCCTGTCACTTAAACGACAGGAAAGAGCCGGCGGAAAAGCGACAAGCTAAACCTGCGGGTCGTCTTATTTTCAAGTTCCTTCAATCAGGTTTCATTTTGCCGCTGGATTTTCATTCAATACAGTTCAGTCGGAATATTTTTAGAACCGATTATTCCATCGGTTATACAACTGATTAATGGTAAAATCGGATCAAATTGAATTTTGCGTGAAGGTGTATTACAAAACCATTTTGCCCATTTACTGTTTATTAACTAGTGTTGTTTATTTGGTATCGTTTATTAGTTACAAAAAAACAAACATGAATGAAAAATTACTATTGATACACTGCCATTAGAGGATTTGGATATTTTTTAAACGATAACTTATTAACTAAATTAATTGTTATGATCAATTTGGATTAATCGTTTTTTTAAAACTGTGGTATAGAGGTTACAATCTGTAAATTGACAATTATACTTTTAATTTAATAACGTTTTGCTTCTTTGTCTTGAATCATTTGGGCTATTATAAGGATTTGTATTCCTTAATCCATTTACAAACATTTTTGAGAGGGAGGCTAAACCAGATTTGCGATACACAGTGTACAAAATTCCAGTAAACACACAACTTAGTATCCAAACACGTGTGTGTGTGTTCCACTCCCTCGCATCCAGCTGCCATGCTAACCTTGCCTTTTCTTTGCGGTGACCAATGAGGTCGGACACTTGACACCAATTAACGGCGCTGAACATAAATTAGATCCTCATCATCATGCGAGCTGAACCGAAAGGTATAACACCAAACAACAGGTCCTGTCCGAGTCAGCCACCGGCGTGTAAAACTCCACGGTACAATAACGCCGGAGGCCATTACATTTACTTCAGAGTGTTCAAACTACACATTATTTATGTGCGTGTTTTTCCATAGTTAGTTATTCATGATGGTAGTAGGCTGCAGTAATGGGACCACCCGCCGCCTCCGCCGGTATGAGCATTTAGCAGAGAAAATCCCTTCGGTATGGAAGAGTGGCTCACAAAAATATTACGATCCAGAGACAACACAAAGATATCGATTGTAAATGTAAACATAAGCTTTACCTGTTGACCCTCGGCTCTTCTTGCCAACTGTTAGCGAGAGGGGTGGAAAGAAAGAAGGAGAAAAGAACAGCTATTTTAGTGCATAGTTGAAAATGCAGTTTAAAAAAAAAACTTTCGGTTCGTCTTGAATCAATTGAGGGTTAGACTTTTCGGCGCAGCTGAAAATATACTTTGGGTGGATATGCTTCTTTCGGGTGCTAATTTGTGAGACAGATGTGTTAGCTAACATGTTAGCTAACGTAGCTCACGTGTACGTAGAGTAATCAATTCCCTCATCGCTATTAAACCAATTAAGTCTGTGTTGACGTTCTGTAACTTTTAACATTTATGTACACGACGGATTTCCAGTGTTCACAGTCTCACAGACAAACAACGATTCAAATTTACTAGCGTTAGATTCTTGAATGAATATTATTTGGAATAAGGGAGAAAAAAAAAAAACTCAGAGAAGTGAGGCAGAGGTAAGAGACTTAAAATTCTTCCATGTCATCTCTGTTAATAAAAGCACTACAATTAAACAGAATTCCAAAACTTTCATTCTTTCTACAAGATGCTGGAGCGGCGCCTATGAGAATTTCTGACATTTGTTAGGCTCGAGGTCACGATTCCGTACAAGTTATTTCCACCCGACTCATTCAAGCATGGTTTTGCGCAAAGGGACTAGATAAGAAGAAAAATCAAATAGTCAGGGGGTGAAATGAGCCACTGAGAATAAGAGTAGCTGAACGATTTTTTTGACATGCTTAAATGGATGAAAGAGAATTTTTTGAAAAAATATGACGTTACAGAAAAGGATGTAATGCCGCAAGAAGCTTCTTGCGTCCAGATATGGTGTGACCGAGAATGAAGGCATTGACGTTTTCTTGGCGGTAAATCCGCTTTGGCTCTGCATCTATCGATACACCCACCTCATTTCTGTTTTTGTTTTCATACACTCGCCACTCGCATATTCCAAGTGCGTGCGAGGCTCTTGACTGTTTGGTGGACATTGCGCAATCGGCCCGTAAATTAGATTCCGATGAATCACGTTGCCATCGACTGAACGTTTGCTCGGTGGCGAGACGCGGAAAAATACACACAGTGCCAAACAAAAGATGAGCACAGCAAAAGCACACGAGCTTAAAACAAAAGATAAAGCCAAACAGATATTTAAAAATAATTAATGTTATCATAAAATAACAAATAACTAATGTAAAATTAATTAAAATGATTATTTTCTTTACGAAATCAATCAATTTGACCTGAGATCAAAATATTAAGAACAACTCATTATAATGCCACCATAGCAAATCACAACCACAATCTATTTTCTTGTTGGCCCCTTGACACCGGCAATTATAAGAAACAGCTCTGACTAAGTTCCAGGAAACTTTTACACCACAGCAAAGCAAATGACACAGTCAATCAAAAGTAAATATTACTATTTTTGTCAAGGCAGAAGCTCATGTATTGGCTCTCATTAGACAGTGTGGTATGTGTGTGTGTGTGTGTGTGTGTGTGTGTGTGTGTGTGTGTGTGTGTGTGTGTATAAAATGGCCCACACATTATGTTAATGGATTCCTTTCAGCGCTGAGACATTGCAGCAGGTTGTGGATAAAAGAAAATCCAGATGTAAACAATAACGTTCAGTTCTTGAGTGGTGCCAAAATGGGGGTCACTGAATGAACTCGCTAATGTACACATACATTTTAAAGCACAGAGATTTTAGTGATTTCAATTTTTTCCTTTGCCATATTGAAGGATCGTTTTTTCTGCAGTGTGGGGCGGAGAAACAAAGAGGACATTGCAGTGACAATTCACCTCTCAACCTTAAAAAAAAATCTTAAAATATCCAATTCAAATTGTTTTGTTGCAAGCCACAAAAAAGTTATTCATTTAGATGCAGTTTGGTCTAGCGCTCTGCAATTAATCCAAATTAAAACGATGATGATTACACTCCACAATTACCAAAATGGCATAATTACAAAAATATTTGACATTTATTTTTGCAACCAAAAATAAATCATCATTTAAATAATTGTGACTTCAACTACGACCGAATTAATCAGTAATATTTTCGATCCCCTGTGAAAATTTTCCCGGCCTCAGGTCCACTTTGTATTCATGAATTCACCGTAGTGTATTAATCTGCCCGAAGGATTTACAAACAAGCAGGTCACAAGCGTGTCCTCGTGGTGTGTACGCGTGTTGTTGTTTGTGTGATTCTGTGTGGTACCTGCCCCCTTTTAATGTGTGTCAAGGTTGTTATGTTTGTCATGTCTTATTGTGTTGACCCGAGTCCCTGCAGTGAGTCACCTATTAGCTGAGGTGACTTTACAAACCCCTCTGGACACACAAACACACACACAACACACACATAAAGCAGATGTCCTTTGACCTTGGTGGCAGCCTCGCTTAGTCACAAATTTTTATAGCGAGACATTTGGGAGTTTTCTTCCTCCCTGGTGTGTCCAAGCTCCACAAAAAAAATCCTCACACTCCAATTTACCCTGTCAATCTCACAGTACCCACAACCCTTCTTCTCATTCTCCTCTTCTCTAGTCGCATTTGAAATTCATATCAAGCACCATGCAGACGCGCAGTCACACTTTGGTTTTCCTGCGTAGACAAATTCATAAAAGTACACACACACGCAGCAACACACTGGTAAAATAATAGGCTGGCAGCTGTTTTTGACCTCGGACCCGGCAGTGATTCCTGTAGGACTCCGATTCTTACAAAGGTCTGGCTTTCAAACGCCGGCTAGTGAAGAGCTGAACTATTTATGCCCAACGTATATTTAAAAGTGCTGAGTAGGATTTTACATATTGAAAACGTCAAAAATACACACACAGATCTTCTTTAGACGTCGACTCCGGGAAGGTTGCAGTTACCTATCCGTCGACCCCCCCGGACAACGCTTGACCTTTCCGATTTGAGATGTCAGACTGCCAGACGCGCACCAATTGAGTCTTTCCGTACGTCAATCACAATCCAAAACGTCAAATATTTTGACCTTTGGTCTTCTCTTCATCAGCGCTGTTTGCCTCAATCACTCGTTTATCAACACTGTTTGTTTTTGGAATCTATTGGCTTTGTGTAATTAGTGTTTATGACATCAAAAGATCGGAGAAAATAAACACAGATAACCCCCCCCCCAAAAAAAACGCAACTTTCCTTCATAAAGTCAATTTGGGAACTGACAATCGGGTGCGCCTCCTTCCTCCCAGCGCACTGCAAAATTAATGGACTGATGAAATCGCCTACCTTAGTACAATCTAGAAATTGCAATTCTCACAGAAAAGTTTCTGGCAATGCCATGACATCATTGCTTTTCTGTCCAAGAGAAAAGTCCAAGTCAGATACGGTGTTAGGACAGTGATAAATCTTCACCAAGGTCAGTTCAATCTTTGATTCCTGCTATTTGTGGTGTGAATGTTTGATTTTCAAGCCCCACAGGAGGCATGATCCAGGCACCATTTTGGTTCCTGCGATCCAGATTGCGTCCCATCTTGCTAGCTTTACTCTTCACTCCGCGTTAGCACGAGCGCGGTCATAAAATTGACCGGCGGTACTCGGATTTCAAAGTCAAACTAACTGAAAGATATCTGGCGTAAAATGTCTACACGATCTAATTCCATTTATGCTTGCGTAATTGAATCATTTTTACAAATTGAGCAGCATTAGCCGCCTTTGAATTTGCAAATGTGAAAGCGCAGCGTCGCTCTAGAGGTTCGAGCTGGCGGCGGAACACCAGATGGAGAACAGGCGGCAACAGCGAGCATCCGTCCTCATCTAATCAGGTGCCTCACCCCCCCCCCTCCCCTGAAAGTGGTCAGGTAGTCCTCCACATACATCACACTCCTTCATTGTCTCGCCTCTTTTGTCTTTATGTCCTCGGCGCTCTTTATCGCCTCGTTCTTGTCCGATAGACGCGAGTAAGTGAGCACAGCAGACTCTTGACGCAAGTAAATGTGCCGTCTTGTGAGTGGATATTGAATTTCAAGTGTCCCCCCTCAAGGAAGGGGAGCTATTCCAGTTTTGTGTTCATGACTCTTTGCATACACTCCATTTTTTGGCCACTGTCCATTCAGACACATCAGCGGCGGTCGACAAGGTCTTGGCACTGGTTTGGCTCCTTGGGTGCTACGTGCTATTCTGAGACGAACATGAGAATATGAATGCACTTGTGGAAGCACATTTTAATTATTTCCGCTAACAATGATGGCAGAGAGAAATGTGGCATTATTATCGCCACAATAAACCGGGAATGGAAACAAAGAAAATAAAGCCAAGTAGTGACGAACTGGCCCTTTCCTGTTTAATTTTGACTTTACCGTACGTCTTGTTGTCATGATGGGCATACATCCATCTCATTTCAAAATTGATATTTTTTTCTACTGAGTGAAAGATATTTTTTTTAATTGTCGGGGGGCATACATTAATTTTCATGAGCATCCGAAGAGTTGAACAAATTTGTTTTTTAGGCATGTCTGGACTAGTTGCTAGAAAAACACAATAATCCCAAGAGGGTTCTTCCATTGGGCCCAAATGAAGTAGACATGGTAAACTATATCTATGTATTATTTATAAATTGGGAATGAATAAATATGTAGATGGCAAATGAAAAATTAATGCAGATGATGTCATAAAATAAAGACAGAAATAGCAACAAGTAAGCAGACGCTGACTATTTTCAACAATTTGTGCTATTGAATAAAAGTCGGATTAATCGTGGTATTTATTTTCCCTGCTGATCCCATCGGCAAGGTTATTAATCCAACTATATGCGAACGTAATCATCCTCTATTGAACACGTCTGCTCGTAATTCTCAGAAAAACGGAAACATGCGAGTCGAGTCATAGAACGAGCGTATGTGCTAATTACCGGTGTGTGTTGTCGACGTGTAAATAATATCAGAAATAAATTCTTATGACTCGAAGACAGCTGGGATAAGGTCCAGCAAGTGAAGATGAGCAGATACGGACTGAACGGCTCAGCAAATTCCGACGTGCTAAGCGAACGTTTGAGTCGGTTGCGCTTGTTCGTTGCGTTTGGCACACTTGCTGACTCACAAGTTAACTCCACGTGTTTGTGTGTCTTTTTTGTCTGTGTTTATATGTAATGTGATCACTCATCCTGGCCCAGTCCCCCGGCAGGAACAGTTGGGGTCCGCGTCTGATTAATGGCCTAATTGATTAAGTGGCTCGGAGATTGATTGTTTAGGTCTGGCCGTAACAGATTCATTAGGGCGGCAATAGATCAGTGCGATCTGGCTGCAGCTGTTCCGCCTGGTTTGGGCGGCTTGGTAATGGCCGTCATCTGTCTGCGGATCACGCCATGGCGACCCGCACGCGCAAACACACGGCTGTCGCATGAGGTCGGGTGTGTTTTGATACACACGCGTGCAAAGAGTGATCGCGAGTTAAGCAACACAGACTATATTTGGATTAAAGGCCCTGTTGATCTATTCCTGTTTTCAGCATTCCCTTTCAATATTTATTTCACAACCCGCCTGTCTTTCTTCTTCCCAGTTTTGTCCTCAAAGCAAGCGCGTTTTCTTGAACTTCTCCCCCCTCACACACCTTCCCTGCTCCCTCCATTTTTTTTTCTATGTTTTTCTCCCAATGACTTCTGCGTTCTTCTTCTGCATTGAAATAAAAGTCCTGATTGTCTGGAATAATAGTTCTAACTATACAAATTGGAATTTTGTAATGAAACTATAATCTCAAATTAGTTGAGTGTTGTTTTACAGAATAAATTAATTTCCACTAACAACCCAGGTCACACCTTGCTCCGCCTCTAATCTTCTTCTTCTTCTAATCTTTCTTTTTGGATGAATGTGTAAACTGTGGGGATTTAATTTACCGTTGGGTATATTCGTAAATAGGCATCAAAAACAGCATTGCATTAGAGTTTATATGACAAATAAAAGAGTTATGCAGCCTCCGCACTTCAACACCTTGATGCTAATGAAGCAACATGATGCTAATATGTGCTTATGTACAACTCAGTTTTGTGCGCTAAAAAAAATCAGAATCCATATTTTACTCAGCATATTTTACTTTTTGTTTTACTCTACATATATACTTATATATATACACACACACACACACACACACACACACATACATACAGACGTATATATGCTGAGCTAAGCAATCGATGCCCTCATATCCCCCCTTTTTTCACTCTCCATTTCCGCTTCCTCAGCACCTCGTTATCTAGTGTCCCACCCTTCCTTTAAGTTTCTTTTCTTCCTAAACCGCGTCACACTTGCTTTGACATGCAGCCTCATCATTCACTGGCGCCTCTGCCGTCTTTTTTCTGTCACGACAAATGAGCATCCGCCGACCGGGCCGAAGCTCTCATCTAACCTGTTACGCAGTGCGCACGAGAGGAAGCAGCGGCGTGCGCGAGACGGGATGGCAAATTTGCATGCATAATAATACTTCATTTGTATTCTGGAAACTCTGAAAGTGTTTATCAACAGACGAGGGTATGAACGTTGCAATCCTGCCTGGCTGCTCCATTTTGGATGAGTCTGACTACGACCCGGGGACAAGGTGGAGAGGACACATTGGGATCCATTTTCCCTCCAGAATTCTTTCTACCTACCAAGACAAACTACGACTTTGACTTTGTCCCTCCCAGTTCCACACGGGCGCCGTTTATACGTGCTCTCCCAAGTAATGAGTGTAAAACATCTGTCTACGCCGATGTGTTGTCTCCAGCTGCTCTCCACAACACTCATTTGCATACACACCGTTTGGTTACGAGGACAGCGGCGGGGGACCGTTGGGATTATTAAAACAACGGGCGACTTATCGGCGTACTTGACATCTCATCCGGCATCCCTGAGTAGCTTTCATGTGCGCTCGTGCATTCCATCTCCTTCAAGCGGCGCCAGATCAAATCCGAACGCAAAAGCCCGCGTGTGAATTAGTCAGCGTCGATGGCACATTTTTTTTTTTTTTTTTTTTTAGCTGGCATCCCTCACAATAACGCCGCATTATTCCGCCCGGCAACCCCCTTCGGCAATTCCTAACGCTCTCTCGGCTGATTCAACATCGGACATTGATCCATCTGCTTCGTTTGCATATTGCCACAGGACTTGTTGACGCATACAAATAATATGGAGATGCTCGTTTGCTGTTGAGACTCGGCACTGCTACCATGAAGTTAAGAGAGACTTTTTTTTTTTTTAGTCCAAAACACTTGTTACCGGCAGTTTCTGGCTTCTGGTTTGTTTAGTGGCTTTCTTTCCCCCCTCACTCTCCAATTACAGCCATTTTCCTTCAAAATCTTCTCGAGTGTTGGCCGACGTGAGTGGGTGTGTTGCCTACGTGACTGTCAAAGCAATCCACATGGATATCGGGAAAACACATACAGTGAACAAGGTGGAAGGGCAACAGAAGTACACACAAAACAGTCACACTGTGAACATATTGCTTGTCAGAAGCACATAGTGCATGACTCACTCTCCTGTCCATCACTCCATCTCTTTGTCTGTGCGCCTGGGTTTTAATTATAGAAGCAAAGCGGGAGACAAAGACAGCAAAATGAGAGCTCTCGGGATGAGGAGGAGGAAGGGAGGGATGGCGAGGGGGGGCATGAACGGAGGCCGATCTGATCCCTCTGCAGCTGCAGTAGTCAATAGATTCATTTCAGACGCAAACTCTTGTGGCGGGAATTAATAGATGTACAAAGTCATTAGACACACGGAGCTGTGCGGGAATATTTATAAATCAAGTGTGGCTCCTCCGGAATATAGAAGGGCCTCTTTACTAAAAGCTCTGAAAGTAAAAGCTGGCCTTGTTTACACAGAGATCCTGCTCAATGAATTCTTCAGAGCTGTGACCCAAAAAAAAAAAATTCCACTTATGCCTGTTACACAAATCAAAGTCAAGTATTGCCACAAGAGGCAGTATAACGATGCGGTCCTCATCTAAATAGTAGAATAAGTAGTAGTAGTCTTTTTCAAGCGGAACATAAAAAAATGAGAAGACAGGATGTTTTTGAAGAGCACGCTAACAGCGATGCTAAGCCAACGGCATTTTTACATGGAGTCGCTTGTGTAATACGGTTAGAAAAGGTTTTGCGAGTAATTAATTCAAAGTTATTTGAGCGGAATTTAATGTCGCTGTTCAGTGCTCACGTGTGATCTTATCGGTGGGGTAGAAAGCTGCTAAAGCGTCCAATGTGGGGCTTGACTCGTCTTTGAAAATTGGAGAAAACCACCAGACAGTCTTGTCATGTTGAGTTGGGAGCAATTGTATAGTTATTGTCTTATTTCCATCCTTTAGTGCCTTTCTTAAAAGTTTAGGTCACTAAAAATACACTTTTATCACCGATTTAATGTGTGCCTTTTCCATTAAGCTTCTTTCTGATTGGCTAAAATGAACATTATTTGCAAAATTCAGGTGCCTCCCAATAAATAAGAATATTGCGGAAAAATATTTCAAGATGACAATCACCATTGTCATTTTCAGAATGATAACTTGTTTTATTTTAGTGAACTACTGAAATAAGAAAACTTTCAAGTCATATTCTAGTCAACCAAATCATCTGCCCACAATCAAATCCATTAAAATTCCAATAATCTGTTCCCTACAATCTTTTCGTGTCTGTTTAAGACAAACAGTACTCTACTGTATAATTTAACACTACAAAATGTAATCATTAAATAAACAAACAGATGGATAAATAAATCAAGTGCCTTCATAAAATAATTTATAATTACTGTATGAAAAGTCACAACAGCTGCTGGCATCAACGTAGCAGCGATGTAATGCATGTATGACATACAGTACGTGTGCACACCTCCAGACATGCACACATTACACTCCACAACAATCAAACGCTGTTCAGGGGACAGTAAAATACCTCCAATTAGACGCGCCGCAAAAACAAGAGATGGGACCTGGAGCAAACACACACTCACAAATACACACAGACAGCAAAAAGAGCAGCGGCAGGCTCTCATTTAAGATTCAGTGACGCGGAACGGAAACATCTGGTCAAGGAGGGGATTAGGGACAGAAACAAATGGCACATTGGCACACAAATATAACAACAAATATTGTCAGCACACACACGTACGCCCGCGTACACAACCACACAACGCTGAGCAATTATTATCAAGTAGTTTTAAACGCTTCCGTGAATATTCAAAGAAAGCTCGATTAGCAATTATTGCACTGAATCACATTCACAAATAATAAATGGTTAAAATTCTAAAAAAAAAAAAAAACTTTAGAGCTCCTCCGAAAAGAAAATCTGACTGTGAATGTGTTTCTGCTTAATGCTAGCATTAGCATTAGGCTAGCAGACTGAGCTATGTGTTTCTTTTAAATACAGAAAGTCTAATTCTCCTTGTTTTATGCCTAGTTTGACAGTAACTGGGAGTAGCATTAAATTTCTCAAAGGCTAATTTTTGAAGAATTGTTCACGACTTGAAGGGCAGGGGGTTAGGGGATGGGGGGGCAGTTCTACAGAGGTCAGACACCGGCTATGCAAGACCGAACAAGACACATATTCACTTCTGGGAAAAGAAACTGAATAAAAAGAAGGAATGGAAGCAGATGGGTTGGTTGGCGCCTTGTCTGACTGCAGGTGTAATCAAACCCTGAAGGATTTTCTTGCAATCACTACTCTGACGTACATGCTCTGAAATACTACATTGTGGAGGCGTCTAAAGTCATTGTCCAAATTCTTCTTCCTCTGCCAGTCCTTGCTTGCACTCTACGTACGCTCTCAAAAAGAAGAAATCCAAATTAATTGGATTCTATAGACCAAAGTGCAGCCTGATATAATACAGAGCCTTGCATTCCGAACAAATCATTCAAACGCGTGTTAAACGGGAGTCAACGCACAACTACCATTCAAAGTTCCTCTGATGACCTCCAAATAAATGGTAGGTGTTCTATTCAGCTTTAGTGAAGATTTATTTTTCTTACTCACCCAGTTGTGCATTTGGAGTAGATTGGCTCAAAGAGTGCATTTGGGCAGGCAGCAGAGAGCTGAAGCTAGCCGCGATTGGTCCACGTCTGAATGGGACTAATTTGAGCATTTTTCTTGCACTTCAGCAATCGTTAACAAGTGTGACATTAGCGCCTTCGCTATAGAAAGATGGAGGCGGCCGATCAATTATTGAGGCTAGAGCTGAGATAGCATTCGTAGCGCTTTAATAATCTCGCCAGAGCGTATTGCCGAGCTCTACCACAAACCCGTTTGATCCACACGCTTGTGTCGACAATGCGGCTACTTCCCTCACCTCGTCAACGCTGTTCCAGAACCGCATCCTGACCTCTTCTTCTATGGACGTCCAATACTTACTATTTTTTTCCTCCTTTCTTTACTCTCCTAAACGCTCGTCTAGTCTTTGATGGTGTCCAAGACATGGTGGGCGCCTCGAGGCGGGTGTCTTTGCTATGTTTGTGTGTCTTTCATGTGCCTGTGTGCGGTGGCGCTCTGTTTGGGGATATTTTTGCTCTAATGGTCTGCAGCAGAAATCTACAAAGACCTCCACTGTGCTCAAGTGAGAGGAAAGACATGAAGGCTACGCCACCGCGCCTTTGATTGACAGGCGGGAGGTGTGTTGGTGCGCTGGCGCATCAAAGGGAGATGGGAGGATGTATGTGTAGACTTTAATTAATTGGACTACAGAGCCTCATCTCTTATCACTTACAGGGAAATAAAAGCCCATAGGCAATTGGAAGTGGTTCTCTGGCATGTTATAGACACACACACACACACACCATCCATTTTCTATCGTGCGTGTCCTCATTACGGTCACATGTGAACGGGAGCCTTTTCCCAGCTGACTTTAGGTCGGTGCACCCTGGACTGGCCGTGACTATCAATTGAATTTGGCTAACAGCTAAAGCTAACTTGTAGAAGAAGTTAGAAGAAAATGTAGCATTTATTCCATCCCTCGGGAGCAGTGAGAGGCAACAATGTCGCCGCCGGGTATCAAATTGAAGATTCCAGACGGCATAGAGGGGATGGGGAAAAAAACATTTCTTTCTGTTATGACCCACTGTGCAGAGATGAAATTGAAACACAGGTTTGTTTCTTGACAGCTCTGTGGGTAAAACTCAGGAGTCAAGCGGAGCGAGCCCGGAGACAGCGGTACCTTGAAATCCAAACGTTGGGGACATGGAAACTCTGCTTCTGACTTCGCCATTAATTCATCGGTGTTATCAGTTCCTCTGATTACCCACAAATACATTTTTGATGTATTTATTTATGCTAACATTGGGCGCCATTTTAAACTGTTGATAATTCCTTCCTTGAGTGTCCCATCGGACCATAACATATTTTCCCATTTTGCTTTGGGTCTGGTTTTCTTCAACTGGAACTGGGGCCTTAGACAAAGTGAATTATGAACAGTTCAAAATAGCAGTCAAAAAGTTTGGAAATGATTTATTTAGGCATTCATAATCCGGCATGTGAACAAGGCCATGTAACTATTTTATATCCACTCTTACAAGTGTGTGAATGATGGTTTTATTTTAGAATGACAATAAAAGTTCTAAGAGTGTCCTGCTGTCTAATGTGGCGCCTTGGTGACTGAGGATGTTAACTTTATGGCCATATATTGTCTTGAGCATTAAAAGTGCTGCAGGAGCTGTTTATTTTAGAGCATCGCTATGCTCTCGGTGATTATAATGTGACCTCTCACCGTGCTGCCGAGCCGCCATCAATTGCGCCTGTTCCATTTCGAGCGCCGGTGACAGCGAACGCTTTTTTTTCTTTTATCTTTAGTCGTCTTCAAGGCACTCGTAGGGAAAGCGGGCGGGCGCGTGGCGATAATGGATCTGTCAAGTGGGCGGGTCATGTGGCCGGTCGTACGCCGCCGTCTAACAGGCTCGGGAGATTAGTCAAATGATTTGAACTGTCCATCACCGGGAAGCGAGATTGCGACAAGTCGACTCTCACCTGTAGCGAGCGGTTTAAAAAAAAAATGATACAAAGTCCTCCGCAGCAGCGCTGATGTGATATTCTCACTCTATGCCAATGACTCACTTCATTACTTCCTTTTTGTCGCTGCCTCTGCTAATTTGACTTTCCTTCTGTTCTTCTTTGCAGAGCGCAAAGTTGGAATCAAAGTAAGAAAAGGGAGAATAGGAAATAAGTGTCTAATTTATTCAGGCACATGTAAAAAAAAAAAAAAAATAATAGGTGGTTCGACAGACTTCTGAGAATGTGCCTGTGCCGATTTAACGGAGAGAAGGTGGAGGAAAAAAAACCCCCACACAATTGTCATGTGTCAAATGCGTCAAAAAAATCCCATCATGCCACGAAGAAGAACGTGATTTTCTGCCTATCAATTCAGGATACTTGACAAATAAATTTCTCTTTCAGTATTCTTTGTTCCAACATGCACAATCGTTCCTATTTCAGAGGAAAAAAAATCCCTAATTTCCCCAATTTCCTTCCTTATCTTTCCTCTCTCAATATCGTCAGCACCTTTGTTTTATAACAAAGGATACGAAAGTTTACTGTGGGAAAACACAAGCTGATAAAAAGAGACAAACACAAAGAAAAAAAGCCAACAGGCATTTTACGACCCGAGTCTTATCAGTAAAGTCTAACTGTGCCCCTTCTTACCAATTCTTCGAAAGCACCCAGGGGAACACTCGGCGCTGACAGCGGTAACAAGGTGCTGTTTGTGTGTCAGAGCGTAGACGTGACAAAGGATGCCAAAGGATACAACCCCGTAAAGAAAATCTAATTAAAAGTCGTTACAGCCACGAGGGACAGAGCACCAACTGCCTCTCTCGCTCTCAGCTGAAGGACTTGCGAGACGCTGAAGTCTATCATCTCACTCCCACGGAGATAAAGAGGAATGTTAGGGGAACCATGATAAAATAATTCCGGGGTCGTCGTGAAAAATTGGCAAACCCGCGAGGACAATATCGTCCCGTTTGTACGCTGGACACAACCCCCCAAAAGTGGTACCATTTAGAGTTTAAACAACATTTTTACCAAAGTCAAACCTAACAAGAAGACTTTTGAAGCTCATTGTTAACACTTGTTCTGGCTTGGCTTCCACCCATATTCCAAAAAACGTGCATTGTTAAGTTCATGGAAGTGAGTCAAATACTTGTCTGAATGTGTCTGGTCTAAAATGAATCTTGAATCTTAATTGGAATAGGACAAAATGGAAGGATGGATGAATGCTAGCATTACTAGCATATCAATATACAAACTAGCATGACCAGAAAAGCTAGTTGTTGAGGCATTTTCAATTCTTTAGGTTTCATCAAAATTGCTGTTTTTGTTTTACATTAGTAGGGATGAACAGATTTCTTGAGACCAAATATCTGGGAGGAGAACTAAAATCAGCAAAATATTGTCCGATTAATCGGCATGCCCCAAAACATAACATTACTTAAACACCAAAATCAACTTTCCACTATTTGGAGTTCATCTCACATTTTCTCCTTTGGTTATTTTACTTACCCGAGATGCTCAAATAGACAGCGGGACTGGTAACATTATCGCCCGTCATTTCATTCACGGCCTCCGCGTGGTAACGTCCCGCGTCGGCTGTGGTGGTTGCCAGGACGACCAGCTGATTATCCAAGGCGATGGCACTGCGAGGGACAGGCATAAAAAGAGGTCACGAAACAAAACAAACAAAATCCAGGCAGGTACATTTCTGGAAAGAAGACATTTCGACCCGTTCCGAAACAAGGAAGGAAGAAACAATTAAATACGAGCGTCAGACAGGAACGAGGATTTTCCTGACGGCTATTGTTGTTGAGTGTTTGCCCTCCTGCTTATCCGTCATCATTTCTCTCCGCAAACTAGCTCGAGTCAACACCTCGGGCAAAATAACATCACAACAGACTTCTTTCGGAAGCGCTGATCGTGGAGTACGTTGAGGGACTAAGCAGTTGGATATATTTTACGTCGCTCCGGAAAGTGCCGATAGTCGGGAAGTCAGCTTGGTTTATTGATGCGACTGAGTTGACGGGGACTAGAAACCCCGATATTTTGGGGGGGGGGGGGGGGGGTAAACATGAGCTCTAGTTATAAAACAAGATCAATATTAGAAAAGTCAGAAGAAAGCTTATTTAAAGCATGATGAGCGTCTTATTTATTCTGCGTCTACTGTACACGGTGTTCTGATATATACGACCCTGAGAGACGCACTCAGGATTTTAGGCCACATGAATAACGCATAAAGTGGAATAAGATATGAAATGTGCATGAAAGTGAATATTGTGTCTAAAGGCATTTTGGGGGGAAGAAAAGTACATTTGTATGCACTGTTAGCGAGGGTCGCTCTGTTTGGCAGGATGATAAACTCCAACCTTTGCTAACTTGATCCGATAGCATGCCGGGCGCAACGGAAGCACCGGAAGTCATTAACAAACATTTAAAATGTAATTAAGCTATCGGTTAGCCACAGCGTCTATAAATGGAGGCCTTAGTTATTCCGTTAGCGAGGGATTAAAGAATTTCACAAGAGGGTGTGAAGAGTCCATGACAATCCCCAGCAGCTTGTGAAGGGCACTTGATAGACGGTAAAAAAAAAAGAAAAAAAAAAGCCTCTGGTGATCTCGGCGAATATTCTGACGGCACTGACTAGGCCCGCTTTGATTACATCGCCAAGACAGAGAAGTAGCGATAGGAGGCGGCACGATATGTCAAAAACACTCTGGAGTGTGCCTCTTCAAAAAGATGAGGGAATGAATGAGAGAGAGCGGACCGGTCTGGAACTTACCGAAACAGGCAAAACTATCCAAATCTGTCCTTAGAGAACTTTTTCGTTTTCAGATTTACAAAAACTGATGCTAGCCATGTGAAGCCATTTGAGACGTTGACTGGCTATCGAAATAAATTTGACTTAACTTTAAAAAGTTTACCTTATCTTAGATGGGTTTTTTTTTTCAAAACACACAGAAGGGCTACAACTATTCAAATTAAAAAATGTTTTCCTCTGGTTTCTTTTATCCATTTCCATAAATATTACCCGCTCTGCCTGCGTTTACAGTGACTGAGCACATAAAATAACAGGCAAGCACAAAAACACAAATTGCACGTAAATAACTCCAACGATGGGAAAGTTCACTTTAGGGGTGTGCTCACTTTTGTTGCCAGCACTTTCGACATTATGTTTTGAGTCATTTTTGACACTGTGATGACACAAGCTTGAAGCAAAGCGTCACTTCTCCAGTGCTGTCTCATGGAAAAAGTCAAATCAAATATTCATAGATATGTGAGCGGCTACACACATTTCTTAGAGTCACCGAGAGAGTTAATCTTTGTAAGTTTGAGGTCAAAAGAGCTCTTAAAAAAAAAAAAAAAAAAAGCAGAAGAGCAGCGCTAAGCAGAGAGAATCTCATCCATCGTCTAACAAGAGCTTTTTGACACACACTCTGACCAAGACACACTCGCGTTCAGAATGTCTCAGGTCTAATTTTATTCGGGGTGATTTCCCACGAGGGCGTAGACGAGAGCCAAAGATTCAACACGTTGCCTGGTGAGTCGACTTTTCCAACTGGAGCATCGCTGTAAGAGGTCTGTAATGCAATTTGCAGCTTCTAAGGCTATTAATTGAGCTGGTCAGCCTATTTTCATTTCAACTGTTTTATTCAGCAGATTCGGATTAATAGGCAAGGACAGCGCTCTCTTCCCCTTGTCTGTCATGTGCAAGGCTGGTTCGAAAGAATTTGGGCACATTAAATTAATAACATTCAAAAACACAGGCGCTCCGAAGAATGCAACGAGGCCAATTAAGATGTCGACATTAAAGAATGTGTTCATTTTCGTCGTATTCCCCCCCCCCGCCCCGTCATTTGCATTTTCTCATTTAAATGTTCCATTTGCACGTGAAATTACCGCCGATGACACGGGCTGATGTTTGCGGTGATTCGCCTTGCTCGTTTGCTTCAAACTGGGAAGTCTCAGGCTTGATTTCCCATTAAATGAACACATGGAGCGCTCTTATCGGAAGAAACCCGGCAGAAAATAAATGAAATGTGCCAATGTGTGTCTGCTTCAGCAGCAGAGATTAGAGCACCTCAATTTATTGGATTTTTTTTTTTTTCTCAAAAAAGAATAAAATAATTTCTCTAGCTGGAAGGTGGTTGTACATTCTCTCAGAAGAACAATATGTGTAAATTGGAATGTGGATGTAATGGAATAATTGGGAGAGGGGCTCTTCTATTGGAGCCAATTTTCGGTTACATCTAAGTACTTATTTTTTCCGCCTAAACACATCCAGTACAGTACGAATTATCGCTATCTACTTTTTTGTTTTTTAGCTGGCCTTATTTTAAGGTATTGGGTACTCGTGGAGGCGGCCGAGATCAGGCACCAATCCTTAAAGCAAAGAAAATCTGAAATTAAGTAAATCCTCCTTGGCAGTAGATGGCGCTAAACAGCGGCAGTCCGACACTGGTGAATCCACTATCTGTGTCAGAAAGACACATTTTTTGCTCATTATGGGTTAAATGATATTTTATAAACCAAAAGTACTTCAGGACTTTATATCAGTGATGACTCAAAGAGAAAAAAAATGGTACTGAACATCCCTAGTCAAACTTTCTCTGGTCTTATTATAGCTTTTTAGTAGTTATACAAAAAAAATGAACAAAAAAAGTATTATAATTATCTGAAATAATAATAATAATCATAATAATAATAGTTAGCGGTCTACAGTCCAGATATTTTATGTAGGAAATATTGCCTTGGTTTTCATACAATTTAATTTGCATTTGATTTTCTGGAACAGATTCGTCGGGGAAATTGAGGTTCCAATATTTTGGGGGTGGCAGTTAAGGGATTAACTGAACAATAAATATTAACTACAATGATAGTATTGAGCAACAGAGCCGTTGGTGACACACACTAACGTCTATTTACCTACAGTGAATCATTCATCCAATATGAACCGTTAATAAGCAATCGAAGAAACCGCCGAAGCAAATTCACGCCCCTAACGGCAACGGAGCTCTTAATGCTGACGGCTGCGTCGAACGGAAAGTTGGACGTTTACGTCCGAGCGATGTGTGGGTGCTTGTCTACCGCTCACTTAGTGGAGGAGAAGCTAGAAGAAAAGCTCCCTTCAGCCCTGAACTTGCAGTCTGCATAAACGTGGTGCCTCCAAACGTCACACATTGAACATTAGCATTTCTAAAAAAATAAAAGCGAAAGCTCCAAAGTGGTGAAGGAAATGAGTTTCTTGCGAAAGACAAATGTGGCTTTGGCTTGAAGACATTATAGATAATTAATAATGAAATTGGAAAGGATGACTGGGAGGGACACGGGCAGCAACAATGCACGAGAGGCTGTTTGGTTTTGGATTGCAATAAATCAATTTCCTTTTACCGCCTAACACACACACAAACACACACAGTCGTATTCAACAAGCTGATACTGCGCACCAATACTCGATAATGTTTTATTTTAATCCAAAATGGTTAAAGACAACATTTTTGATAAGATAACAATAGCAAATAAATAAATCCCATATGACAAAAAAAATAACATTACAGTTGTTTATGAACATATCATGTTTTTGTTCGACAACTGGATTAAAAAGTCGAACTAAGACAAGAGTAACAAGTGGAACATATCCAGTCGGCTTTGACGTTCCGTTGCCAGTCGCTCTGCAATGACTGCTTGAGTGATTTTCCACACATAGCTTTAATGGTGCCATTGTTAACAGCCTGGGGTTGGATTTTTTTTTTTTACGAGCATATTTGCAGAGCCCTCTTTAATCCTTTCGCTGTACCAAAAACAATTATCACTGAAGAACATTTGTTATAAATTACTGCAAAATGTCAGTGAGGACCTGTCAAATTATTGCACCAGAATTACTTCAAATAAAAGTGAGAATAATCCCGATACCTCCCAAAAAAAATTGCTTTTATTATAAATTAACACAAAATGATGTGCGTAAAAATTATTTGAACATGCTGTTGCAATATCAATATATAACTCAATGAATTTATTTTTCAATATTAAATGTAATGTAGAAATGTATTTGTATATTGCTAGGGTAGAAATGATGCTGATAATCTGTATGAGGTGTGTCGGAAAGGTTTCCAGGTTGTTTGCATAAGTCGCCAAGGCTACTCAGATATTCATCCTTGAAGTGATGTCAATTTTTTTCTGACATGATGTAGATTAATATTTATGTTGAATTACCATATATGGGGGGAAAAAAACAATCCAGTACATCTATCTTCTATAAAAACGGAATGAAATGACGAACTGTCAGTCACCTGCACGCCCACCGCTGCTTGTTCAAGCACTTAAAGAAAACAATATTCTCGCCAGTCTTCTATCTCGTACGGAACCAAAGGGCAAAAACCAACAATTGCACATTTCAATAATGAGCTTGCTGGAGCTCAACCAAATGACACGAAATAATAAAGAAGCAAGCTGCCAACACATTAAAAATGTGCATCAACTATTTAGAAGGTGCGGCGGCTGTCTGTTTGGATGCGGGCCTTTTTTACAACGATAACAGGGAAGCGTGCGTGCATGCTCGTTGAACTGGCTAATTGGGAATGCGGCGCTAGACAATCAGGTTAGGAAGCGCGAGACTTATTGTTATTCAGTGTCTTCCCGTTTTCACTTGCTGTTCATTAATTGATAGAAGAGGACACCACAGACCTGCTTCCAGGCAAAACCTGAAAGCATTGATGGGCTGATGTTAGCCAATAAATAGCCCCAAGGTTGTGGCCAAGGCCAATCCCATACTCCAGAAGCTGAATCATGACTTTGTGCACAGTCATTGTGCCGCAGAAGGAAACACTTGCCAACTTTTGGACACGCCCGCTTGTCAAATACATAGTCGGGGAAACAAAATAAAAAAGACTTGATATTATGATTGTATAAAAAAGTTGAAAGATAATTGTTGCAACAGTAGACATTTCTTGAGAAAAAAAAAATTCATATTATATGGAAAAAGTTGTACTGTTCCAAGAATAAAGTTGTAGTTTATTTATTTATTTAGGGTTTTTTTTTTGAAGGTGCGCATTTCTCGAATAAGCCAGCGATTGAAACGATTGAAAAACGGCATATCTTAAAGTGGATCGATTTGGATATTAAGAATTATTTTATTTGATATTCATTTTCTTTTCATCCTTTCAGTGTGTCCATCATACAATTTTGTATTTGAAGCACACACAACCTACAAAAAAAAAATCTGGCATTTCAATCAATTTGCTTTTCACACCATGTTAATATACCCAAGCCCTGCTTTTACGTCTTAGTTCTGCTTGATAAATCTTTGATTTTTTTTTTTTTTTCCCCTCAGCCTTAGATATATAGGCAATATATGTGACTGCAAATGAGAGCAATAAATGGGAGGGAGAAAGGGTGAAAAAAGAAATATGGTAAAGGTTACAGCAGTAATGAACCCTGATGTGTTTGTGGGATATTTTAACAGCCCCCTTCAGTGAGTCAGAAAACATTTTACTGCCTTCTCTCCCCCCCACACACTCTGCAGCTTTGTGACTTGTAATTAATGCACTACCTAAATCACCGCCTCTCTTCCTCAATCACCTTTAGAGCTCCTTCAAACCGCCAAGCGGCCTCAGAGAGGGTGACCTCGCCACCGTGGCTCAGCGAGATAACGTTAACAATAAAAAGCAGGTCCAACTTTGTGTCGTTCAATAGCAAGCGCTATGTCTTTTTTTTTTTCTTAGTTATCTATAAACATGTTACAGGATAGATTTAATATCGGGGAATGTTTTCTTTTCTATTCACAGTGGCACTTTGTAAAGAAGAGGCCATGACTAAGCTTTCATAGACGTAATTAAGTTTCCATGCCTGTTTTCACGCAAATTAAAATACCTCGCTCCTCCTCCAGCTTTGCTTTTAAAACCATTCCGATAGTGACCGCACCATTATCGACCATTAGCACTTTCCACCCACAAAAGACACGCTCATTCATTTCAGGAATCTGACCATCGTTAACAGACCTCATTCTTAACCACTAGACAGCAGGAATTTTAATTCATATGGAAAGAAAAGCATGTTGACTAAAGCAAATGGATTAAGAAATGATTTCACAGCCCTGCGAACAAAAATCGTAAAACATGTTACGAAAATGCCTCGGATTGTTCGTGACTTTGCTTGCGCAGTCCGGTAACACTCGTTGCTTATTCAGCAAAAAAAAAAAAAACATCCACGAGCGGCCTCCTGTCTTCTTCCGCATAAAGGCGCCGAGAAAAAAAATGATTTGATACATTAAGCTAAGAACGCCCTCTTCGAACAAGTCGTCTTGATTGTTTGTGTTTGTGTTTATCCGCATTTAGCCGCATCGCTGTTGTAGGCGGATGGCTATCTAGACAAATGGCTTTTATCCTAATTAGCACTAATTACCCGCATTGCTGATTAACTGCAAAAACCGGCGGTCATCTTGCAATGGAAATCGCACTTACGGACCGACGGTGTATTCACAACTCAAATGGACTGTTGTTATCAAGCTCGGACTTATATGTGACTGTAAGAGCAAAAGTCATTAAGGTAAACTCTGAGTCTTTCCAGCTTTAACAACTTTACTAAGTGAGTAAGTGAAGAAAATAGCCGCGCCTGTGTAGGGATGGCTATTGAATCTGTGTAACAAATGAGCCCTTGGGGCTAAATTACCAAGTTAGATTAAGAAAATGAAGAAAATAGGTCTTTTAATCCTACCAAGTCCTTTTTCTAATTTTCATTAAGAGTCAGACATTCATCTCCGAGGCCTAATCGTTATTCCCTCACCTGCCCGAGAGTCTGCTTCATGTCTTTGGCTTGCGCGTCGGTACTATTAAATGTCTTGGTCTAGAAAAACTCATCAGACCTGCCTGTCCGCCAGATCGGGACAAAGATGAGCCTAAGCATGTGGATGAAATGAAGCAAACATGTCAGCCTGTCGGAGAGTCAGAATCGGAGCAAAGATGCTGACGGTGCATTCCGGGCAGGGGAGAGGACGGTAAATCAATGGGGGAGTCGGGTAGAATTCACACAGTGACATTTTGACAGCATCTGTTTCATCTGAGGGGCACTTTAACGGCCTCCTTCAAAGAACGGGTGGCCTTGCGTAAAGCACAAACTGTACATGCAGATCCATACAGCAGCTTGTTTGGAAGGAAAGCAAAGGCCCATTAACACGTCACTCACTGAGGTGCATTTCTTCCAATAGGTTTAAGAATCGGCTCATATCGTGGCCAGGGGAATCGGTTCGGTCAACTGCCGAGAGAACAACAAGCAAGGTCTGCTGGTTCGATTTTTCCGGGGAATTTCCTATTAGTTGTACTCGGGAAATGTTATGGTGTTGTGGGCTAGCTAGCTGTTTTGGCTAATGTTAGCATTTAGCACATGGAGGAGCTTCAATTAGCAATATGATTCTGTCTTTACACCTAACTACTGACATTTTTTTTTAACATTTTTGAGATGAACTTGAATACTAATATCCTCGTTTTGCATCAATGTATCATTAGCATTATTGCAAAAATGTAAATAAAAAAAACGTCAATGTCCTGACTAGAATTTATTTTCCTTTTTTTTTCTTAAATATTCAAATATGACTTCAAGTCCAATCCGGTTTATGCTAGCTCACATATAAGAACAAACGCTATTCAAAATGAATAGATAGCTACAAGGGATTGTCAGTCCTTGTTTAGGTAATGGTCATGCGTCACGATGCCTCCATAAAGTACCTGAGGGTCATAATTCCTAACAGCGCACAACATAAATACAATCTAGTAATGACAAAGACACAATTTAATGAGTCAGCAATAAAAGCATACAGCCAGAACAATGCCTCAGCTTTATTACAAACGGCAAACCCAGCAGTGTTGTTAGTCCCGGTGTCTTCTCTCGCAACAAGAGTTTTTAAGTGATACACTCGCCACCGCGCTAATCGCAAATCAATGCAACGGAAATAAGCATTCTACCCAGAGGCGAAAACATTTTCATCTACATTACTACGTAACCTCACGCCCACACGAGCGCACACTTGAGCGTACGCTCGCCCTTTTAGATGCTTTTTTAAATTTTTTTAAAAAGCCTGAAGCTATATTTTCAAGTCAATACATTGCTCACCTGACCTCATCTTCTGTCGGGTGGTTGTGTTAACTTTTGGGAAGTTTCGTTTTGACTAAAGTTAATTAAATAACGTGACATAAAAGAACAGTGCATCCGACACAGAAGAGGAACATGACGCAGTACGCGTGGAGAAAAGATCAGAGTTTAAAGTCAACAGAATAAACGTATGACCTTTACTCATCGATCCAGGTCTGCACTCATGAGAGTTTGAACCATACACTTGTGCAGTGTCTACAATCCAACAAGGTGACCATCTATCATTAAATCCAGTTGTCTGAAACAAAAACAAAGCAACTCTAAGAATTATGATTTAACTCCACCTTGAGTCGTATTCATACATAGAAAGAACATTTCAACAAAGACGGGCTGTTGACAAAGAGCCATGGACGGCGGAGCGAGCTTTACCGAACAGATGTGTTTGTCTCGCCAACGTTTTGTTTATTGCTTTGTTAGCGTCGCCCTTCCCGTGCTAACCAGCCGTCGTACTAAAAGCACATTTTCATCAGTCACTCATCGCTGCGCCGCCCTCCCCGCCTGCACCGAGTCGATTGCTCCCGTTCTCGTTTGCATCGATAGGTTAAGAACTCTCTCCGATGATACGTGTGTGTGTGTGCGCGTGAAAAGTCAAGGGAGTGTGTGATAGATGTGAGCGTGGCAGGTAATTAAAAGTGTGATTAGTGGATAATTAAAAGAGGGTTCTGTCTTTCGAATATTTAATGACTTTAGACAGGTGACACGTGCACACGCGGTCACATTGCGTGCACGTTTTGCAGGTGTTGTTTCGGGCCTTAATGGGGTCGTAATGATTTTGGAGACGGTGTAGGGATGCGGGCAGCGTCGAATGAAAGAAGATGGAGAGCGCTTGAGAAAGCGGGAGAGGAAAAAAAAACATGGTAAGAATGAATCACCGTCGGCGCGGGTAAAATGGACGCGCAAAGAAGCGTGCGTTTTTCTCTCGCTGACTTTGAGTGATGGCGTCAGACAGGAGCAGCTGCTCCCTGGCAGGTAGAAGAAGCTCAGCCACCAAATTATCAAAGCAGGATTCCACTTAAAACTCAATTTTTTTTTTTTACAAGAGTGACTTGCTGTTACCTTAACATGCTTTGTCTGTGTTTACAAACCATTCAAAGTTTTGACAACGTTTGGCTATTGCAGCAAAACGAACAGCGTTTCGAAAGTGAGGCTAAAAGCATTAGCATTATTCATGAAGCAGCTCGCTATTGTGTTTCGTGCGATGCCGTTGTCGAAGCGCCGTGTTTACACCTTGCATTTGCATCTGTTTTTCGACATCTGCATGTTTAATATCGGGGCCAAGGGGGCCAATTAAGAGCAAAGGCTGATCTAATCGGGCTTGTTATGATGAACACGTCTGTGTACTGTGGTATCTGGTTTTTTTTTGCTTCTTTGGATTTTAATGACATTAGGAGTGCATAGTAGTCGTGCTGCGTACATCTGAGAATAGAAAAAAAATCCATACGGGAAGACACTTGCTGAATCTTTGCTAACCAAACAAACTGATGGAATACAGAAGGAAATGTGTTTCTTTATAACCCTTTAGAACTCGTTTCATTGATTTGTTTGGGCCAATCAGAAGAAGGCATTTTGGCCTTACAAAAATTGCATGTGTGCACTTTGGACCCATTTGGTTCTAATCAACCCCATTAGTAATTAGCTCATACCTGGACTCTGGTTTTGGAATTTCCTAGTCTGTCTGAAGTTATTTTACCTACAGTTACCGCAATTTACCTAGTTTAAAGACTCGGGAAATCCAATTGGCCAAGTGTCCCAGAACAGAGAACGTTCAAACTTTTACTGAATTTAGAGATGGTAGTCACATCTGTGTCTCAGGGCATTTAAGGGATTCTTTGTTCTCGCTCTTCCGCTCTCCTCCCAGCTGAAGGTCCCTTGAGTGCACGAGGCGGAGTAAGCTTCAGTCATCGGGGAGCGTCATTACGTAGAGCCGCTGAGTCAATTGGCTCACCAATTCCTGCTTTTAAGAAAAGTTTTGTTTTCCCTCTGCTGTGTAACATTCAATATCAGCAAATTTGGAACAAACATCTCAGATGTACCCATCGGATATTTGATTTGAAAGATATGAATCTGAGTCATTTCATTTTTGAACAAGAGGACAGACTGACAGTACTTGATACTAACTATACGATTCAGGAAATCGGCAAAAATATCGATCAATGTTTCTAAACAATACCAAACCGATAACAAAATATCAATACATTTGAAATTCACATAGTTGATCAATGGCCAACCTTGATAACCCAGGAATTGATTTGCCTTTGTCTTTCGATCAGCCCTTGCCTAATCGCCTGACAAGCAATCTTGTAGCCCCGCCTCCTGACAGCAACGTTCCAGCTTGCCCATGACCCCAATCAAAATAACTGGATGGATCTTTTTCCACGTGGTTGCTCACCTCCACGTTCTCACATGGCCCAAGGCCGGCCCAAGAAGCAGCGTCAACACTGAGCAACAACAAATTGCTTTTGGCGTTGCAACCGATGAATATTCATGGCGTGACAGCAGGCCCTAAAGTGCTCTCTCCATCGTGTAATTCCTCCGCACTCCACGCAGACAATGAATAATATTACTTGAAAATGCAATTAAAGCAAGCCCTTGTTCCCTTCCTGACTTTGCCACATGTCGCTCCTGCACTCCCATCCAACATGCGGCAACAGCGGTCATATTAAACATTTAACAAGTCTTCTGATTTTCTTGGACTGCAAAATTCATGAAATGTAAGGTACAAGGGGAACAAATCGTATTTTCAAAGTGGATTACCATTCAGACCTGATATTTTGAAAACTTGTGGGCCAACGGACGAAGCGGCCTGTAGCATGTAAGAAAAACGATGCAATAATCCTATAAAAAAAATAAACACCTCTCTAACCTAATGATTATTATTATGTTTATTATTATTACTATAAATATGTCCTTTTGTCACTGGCTCTATTTGCAAAGCATGGCAATGACAATTCACCAAGCAGGTAAAAATAATAAAAATAAAATTTGTTTAGAAGAGAGAACTATATCCTTATCATAAGGCCCTCAACTATTGTTTCAGCTGCCTGACTCTCACGCCCCCTTTCTGAAGTGTCACAAAGGCGACATCGTTTTCTCCTCAGGCATGTCGGCGGGACGGCGTATAATAGGCGTAATTAAGGTGATTATATTTAGGTCATATTGCAAAAGCAAGAGAGTTACGGCGGAGTGGAAGAATTTTTATCGACAGCTTTTTTAGACGCGAGATTGAACGGGGAATAACGGAGCAAGGGTGGAAAAATAAACATCTATTTAAAAAGATGAGAGGGATAATAAAAGCGGAAATGGACAAGTTTACAATAGAGAGCGTTTATTCGGGTCTTTGGCACCACATTAAGGGAGCAAAGGGAGTCATTCAATTATAGAGAAAAAAAATGGAGAAAGAAGAGGGAGCAAAGTCAGTGCGGGGATACTATAAAATCATCAAGATGAGGCGGACATCCAAAAGACATTTGGCTTCTCTTAGAGATGGACCTTTTTACCGATTATTCGACAACTGTGCCGAATTGATTGTATTCCGTGCGTCATATTTATTCTGATCGTACTGACAATGCCTTTGACTTCAAGTATACAATATGGGTCTTAAAAATCAAGCCGCGCTCTCTGCTCTCAAATGCTGTGGGAAAGTCCGCTAAATAATTCAATCGTACAACTCTCTTATGAGAATCTAAGGCTTAAATTCATTCAATTCAAAATACAGTATACATCAAAGAGTTGTCGCAATCCTTTCACACTGTTGTGGCGCTAATCATTAGCTAGCTTACAGGCTAATGGGCTTCCGGTGCCTCTCTTGGTTGTCACCTCCTTGCTAACAAATTTAAAATACGACACCTAGCAAGCTAACTAGCTAACACTATAATGGGTCGAAGCAATCATAACTAAAAACTGTCCTTGTATTTTATTTTATTTTTACCATGCAACACTGACTTTTTTTTGACAGTTCTTATTAGAGCCATCAATTCTAAACAGACAGTAGAATGTCGAGCGAAAGCAAAGTCAGACCGGTGCGCCGGCTCTCTCTATTTATCTTTAATTTTCTTAACGTTGCCTGACTAAAAGCTCACATTAACACACGAGTGGAAAGTACCTTGCAAATGAAGATGTACTACATTGGCATTTTCGCCAAACAAGTCAGACAAGCCATTTTAGCCTTGCAGGAAAGAGGCTGTTCTGATGAAGAACTAATGTAAGAGACATTAAGATAATTGAAACACAGCTGGCATAAAACCCGGCACGCCGGTAGTTTGTGATTAATGTAAAATTAGCTTTTTAAATGTGCTCGAAATGTTTGGAGAGGCTCTGATTTGGTTTTGGACTCCATTTATTAAATATGCATGACGCACGAGTCTGTTAACAATAAAAAAAAGAAGGATGATACATAATGGAGCTGGATGAGAATGCTAATATGAAAGTCTGACAATGATAATGCAGAATATACCTCCACAATAATTTCTGCCGCGAAAGGTTGAGACAGCCAGATAAATCCAGCGGGTGCATGACAGATGGATTCAAGCAGACGGCTTTGCAAAATACTCCAAACCGATCAAATGATATACCTGCTGCAAGACTTATTAACAAAAAAAAAAAAAAAACAGAATCCGTTTCATATCCCGTAAACTCAGATGGCAAAGTAGATTGGCACTTGGTGGATTGCAGACATTCATCAAGGCCAAACAATTCCAATTGGAAGGCGTGGCAAATTACACACCTTTCAAGATTGAATTTGGCCTCTCATGCCAAAATGTTGTCATCACGATTAAAGCATTATTTATTGACAAATTAGGCAAAGTGCATTTATTCTTTCTTGAAACCTGCCCCAACGGGGGAACGATAATTTGCTTGGAAATAATTCATCCATTTTCGGTTCATTTGTCCTCATTGTAGAGGACACCTAGGATTGGTTGCCAGCAGTCCTTGGTAATCCGTTAAGTCATTTTGCGTGTCAAGGCAACACTTTATTTTGATTATAAATAGCATATTTGGTAAGAATGTTTGTTGCCTTCCTTATTATGCTATACTGTTATTTCCAAAATTCATGGTGGTGATTATCATTAATAACATTTGGCAGTTGTGCTCGCATTGATCATCGCAGTTGGCACGCAAAACGCATAAAAACGGAACTAAAATAAAGCATTAGAAAAACCCTGAAAACTAAGAAAAACGAACAAAGCGCATAAAAACGGAACTAAAATGAAGCATTAGAAAAACCCTGAAAACTAAGAAAAACGAACAAAGTACAAATTAAAACTACTTTAAAAACCGAAATGAAACAAAACATTTTGGATCGGAGGTCATTTCGAAATAAGTTCGACCTCGTACGTGTCGTTTATATTTTCAGCAAATGAAACAATGTTGTCCTTGCAAGTTTCCACTCAAATCTGAGAACGCCATTCATGACCGGAGCACAAAAGAGGCACTTTTTGCAGACATATGCCCTCAAACCTTCAACCTGTTTCCCTAATCTCAAAAGTAACCAAATCGTATCACTGAGAAGAGAGTAGCATACACTATTTAAATTCCTGCGGGCCCAGAGATTAAGTTCCAGACACAATGGATTGAGAAGATCTTAAAGTCCACACTCATTTCCTGTTTTCAAGTATGCTGTCACTATGAAACGACTGTGGCTGCCGTGAGAACGTGGAACGGCCGATTGTATTTACGATACGGAGCCAGCCGATACTTTGTTCCGATCTCTCCGTAATTCCGCTCTCAAAGTTCAGCTACCGAGAAAAATGCTTCTGTTCGGGGTTCGGACCTCTTTGGTGTGCGGGATAATGAATTGTCTCCCCGCCTCTGTTAAAGCGGCGTGTGACAAATGAAAATAAATGAATGTCGAAACACACGTACGCATTTTTACAGCATATGGCCTCCCTGCTGAAAACAAAAAGTCCTGTTCCTGCCATGCTCTTGCATAGATCACTGGGTTTATTTGATCATTATCATCAGGAGGGTTCTAATTCTCCACACCTTGGATTTGTATTTCGACGTCTCTTCATCACATTCACTTCATGTCCATCTGCCACAAGCCTCAAAGCTAATTAAAGGCAACGACTCGCTCCTCGCTGCCCAGGGCTGCGGGGGTCACCGCTAAAATATACATCGGCGGTATCGAAATTATTTTGAGCTCGGACAGCTGTGACTAAAGATTGTGAGGTATAAATGTTTTTTTACGATACTGCATGTTAATATTTTATATCAAATAGTTGAAACACATTTTCCCATCCAATTGTTGGATGTTGTTAGCCGCCTGCTGGACGCAGAAGAATCGACTGACTCAAAACGATATCTCCAGCGAAAATAGCAAGTGTCAAAGGAGAATGCTACTTCAGATGAACAACACAACTGAGCAACTGTGATGTCATTTTTAGTCGACAACAAGTGACAAAATGGCCGCCCCGAGACTGGCTGGATTTTGATACGCAATTCATAGTTACGATTACTTCTACAGACATGAGCCTCTAGTTCAAGTTTATTTCCAAGATTGAATATTTTATATTCAACATATTAAAATATTTGTAATTTTTTTTGTTTTGTTTTTTAGTGTTTGTCCTTTCTTTGCTATTAGCCAGTTTTGTTGTTCTGTTATCATTATCTGCTTTTTGTTCGTGTACTCGGTGTTCTCATACAAGCGTGAATGATAATAAGTTAATTAAGTTAATTTCTTTTGTATCTTTCTCCCTACTCGAAGAAGGCGTGGGAGTACCTGCATGTGCGTGCACGTGCAAGAACACGAGGTTTTGAGGGCAGACGCCTGGACATAAAGTGCAAGCTGTGCGCGAGGGCTGAAAAGACAGCGAGATGGAGCGCATCACGGATCAATAAACATCATAAACGACATCATCACCTTGGCCACCGCCAAGATAGCCAACCGCCAGGCGCCATCTGGCCTCGTCTCGCCGGACCGCGGGATCGGCCAGCGTCACCTCACCCACACACACACGTCGTCGGCAAGCTCGCAATCTACGCACGGCTGCTCGCTGAGATCTTTCCAGCCAGGTATATGTAATTGAGATAACTCTTTGGAGACAGATTGTGTGCGTCTTGACCGAGGAACAGACGTTTACGGCTTCTCCGACAGTAGATCCTCCGATGCTGTAATGACCGTAAAAGAGACGGAGAATGCAAGTGCAGCGAAGGAACGTGGCGGTATAAAGAATAATTTGGAGGCAGGGAAAAAAAAATGAGATGCAGAGGGGTTGGGTGGTGGTGGGGGGGGGACGCGTCTTGTCGAGACAAGAGGGGAGCTGTGAAGAAAGGTGCAAATTAGTCTTATGAAGGTTCAAAGGAAGTGCCACGCTCGAGTCTTCAAACAGCGTTTGTGAACGTGTGTGAGTGTATGTGTGGGCGGCAAGCCAATCAGGGAAATTTCATTTCAAGATGAAGAAATAAAGGTTTCTGTCCGGATTATTCGATGCTTGAAAAGGCGGCGGGGATAGAGTGTCTTGGAAGAAAAATGAGATTCTGACATATGTGTCAAACTAATCAAATGGCAGAAATGTTGCCAACATCGCACGGCAGGAGTTGATTTCACACAACCGCATGCAAACAACAGTTGGATGATGGAGAAGATCTTCTTCATTGATTGATTGCTCAACCAATAAATAAATTGTCCACAACATGCGGATTAGCGATTAGCCTGTCTGCTGAACAAAAGGAGTCCAAGGGTTGACCCTTGCGGGACACCGCACGGCAAGGCCTGAGCAGTTCCCGCGTCCTGCAGATCTTACCTTAAGCTACCCTTATTGGCAAGAACAATGGCGGCAAGAAAAGAAAAACTACCATGGAATCAATCGAGGTTTCTAATTGCCTTTCCTTGCTATCTTGTCCGTCATTTGCTCAACAGGAGGTAAAATTGATTTGCAATCGTTACAGCTTTCTAACCCTACAGGTTGATATTTTAAAATAATAGTTACTTGGAGCTACAATGTGATGATTATGTTTTTTTTTGGCAAGGTGTTTGACCAGTTTTCACACTGTTCTTCAGATGATATTGTCAAGGACACAGGTTATGGGGGAATGGGATGCATTTCGCTCTCTCTATTAAGTACAAAGTGCTTCAGAGGCAACATGAGCAGCATTAACTGTAGCGTCCTATTTCCAGGGCTGCTGGCAAGCTTTTTTTTTTTTTAAAGAAAAATACACATTTCATATTGCACCAAATGTTATTCCAGCGAGAGACGCTTTTCAGAAATGAATAACTGAAGGAAAGGCTGTATCTAATTTACACTAGACGGACATCTAACTGTCCATTACGCGATGCAATAATGGGCGAAAATATGGAGACGCTCCAACATTTGGCTTGCATTCCTCTAGGAACGCTTTCAGTGGAGATTCTGTGACGTCAACCCTCTATGCGAAGGATAGGAGGTGTTGGATGGCTTACAAGATCTTCCAAACCTCATACAAGCATTACCGATTTTCGGTAAATGTTGAATTAATATATTGTGCCTTGTAAAAATTAAACCGTGTGGAATTTTGACACAGACAAACTGAACAAAACGTCGCAAGGACTTTAGTGAAAGTTTCGTCCTCTATTTGGGATTTATTCAGTAATCAATACATATTCAAATCGAATCTCTTTACGAAAGCTATTGATGCAAGAGCACGTTTCTTTTCATCAACGCTAAAAGTTAAACCTAATGAACAGAACATCATATTATAATTGAAATAATAATTGTTCTTTTATAACGCTAGGTAAAATATCTTCCCTTGGATCGGTTGAAATGATAAAAATGAGTTTATTCCTTAATGACCCCGTTGAGCATTTGGGAAGTGCCATTAGAGGAGTGAAAAAGCAGCAGACTGACCATTTACGTGCACAGAGAGGCCACAGACAATCTCATTCCATAGCACGCCCGGGAGCAGTTAGTGCTCTTAATGGTTAGTTATGCTGGCAGGCCACACACATCTTCGCATATTTCACCCAACAAAATATTCCAATTGCACATTTGTATCATTTCGGCCAACACATGAATCTGTTGATCTTCACTGTGGGTGGAAAAGTGTCAAAAATGTCAACAGACTCACCTGCTTCAAGTGAAAATCCACAACATATGCTTAAAACAAATTTATTTTACTCACATTCGGTGGTTGGGAATAATCTTGTGTCCATCTTTGTACCAAGTTGCCAAGGGCTGAGGGAAGGACGCCAAGGGAGGCGGGCTGAGGACGGCGGCCTGGCCTTGGCTCACCGTCGTTCTCTGCTCTTGGCCTGAGAACCTCCCCATAACTAGAGGAAACAGGAGTTTGTGTGACACACCAAACCACCGATACTCTTTCTCGAACTCGCAAATGATTTTTTTTCTACTCACAGGCCACTTGCACCTCTGTTCTTCCGTGTATGATGGCGCCCATCCTGTTCCTCACAGTGCATTGATACAATCCGGCGTCTGTCCTCTGCAGCGACGGCACAAATAACCTACAGATGACAAATCAGATTTAAAAAATTGTGGAATGACCTTCCATATCATGTGATTCCCCACTTATCGATTTTCCACTTATACAAATAACAATCTCTATAAAAATATCTACAGATGAATAACAAAATAAATAAATGAAATAAAGTAAATATTATACAATAATCCCTAGTACAGTCATCCTCTCATCTGTGCGTTTTTTGTGTGTCAATAAATGTATATGAAACCATTTAAGTGCATATTCTATTATTGGAACATTAAACAACTACAAAACACTTGAATTCTTGAATCTTGAATTAAATTGTTTCAAACATGTAAATACTTCATTAAAAGTATAAATAACATACAAAGAACTTTGCATAACGCTTGAAAATATAAAGTTTAAACGTGTGTGCGTGTAATATGTTCGCAAGAAGTACCGGTCAGGCTACCGAGTTAGCGGAAAGACGCTAATTCGCGATCTTGCTAACGCGCAAAAACTATTGTGTTTCAATAAATATAAATGAAACCATTTAAGTGCATATTCTATTATTAGAACATTAAATAATTGTTTCAAACAAGTAAATACTACATTAAAAGTATAAATAACATACAGAGAACTTTGTATAACTATTGAAAATATAAATTTTATACGTGTGCGCGTGTAACATGTTAGCAAGAAGTACTGGGCAGGCTAACGAGTTAGCGGGAAAGATGTTCATTCACGATCGGGCTAACACGCGAAAACATACCTCTAAACGAATGTAAACGAACATTTGGAGCAATACCACATTGTCCTAAAGGTTAGACACATATTAATTATATTATATTATTAATATATTATATTATTATTTTTTTTTTGTTAGGAGACCCACTTACATCATCAATGACTCTTGTAGCACTGTAATCGACATATGTACACGAACGTAAAACAGGAAGTGGTACGGCCTGAAAACGGCCTTCAAAATAAAGCACTGCTGAATAACATAAATAACATGTTATAACAAGCTGTAAATCTGTTTTAGAACAACTTTTATTATTATATTTTTTAAAACAAGGTACAAGTGTACATACTGTAAATATGTTTTTAGTTTTTTTTTATAAAAAGGTACAAGTGTGTGGGCAATCCTTGCCTTCTGCTGGCATGTGGGTAAGTTTCGTGCCATAATTCTTCAATTTAGAAGTTTTATTTTGACTTTTAAATTATTTTTTTTTATTTTAGAAAAAAATATCCACGATGTAGTGAGCGCGGGATTACTGCAGTGAGTTTTATGAGTTCCTCATAAAGAAAACATGTTTCCATTGTCATTCTGAAAATTATTTTTTTCTGGGCACTCAGCACCTGCATGTTTATTTCACTGTACCCATGTTTTGTTTTTCGTCTTTTTTTTCCTGAGAGGTTATTAATGTATTAATGGGTTTTAAATGGACAAGGATTCCCTAATGGCAATCTTGGCGTAGGAACTAGGTTGCTCCCACAATGGACAAACTCTCTAATGCAAATACACACACACACACACACACACATACGCACACAAAACTGGACATCGCTTAGGGGCTCATTATGAATAATAGGCCAGCCAAGTACTTAACTCGCAGGCTGTCAGTGTATGATGCCAACTTGTGCCAACAACACACATAGTGTCCAATGTGCATTGTTTGCACGCCGGCGTCATTTTTGAAAGGCTCGTATAATTCCGTTTAATCAAGAATAGCACATAGCGTAATGTAACATGGTAGCGCTCCCTTTCTGGCTGTCATTACATTTTATTAGACCGATACGGTGGCGGCGGCGGTGGCGGCAGGGCTGTCACTGCAGTTTTTAAGCACCCGGCAAGTTTAGCTGGGAGATATCTCACTGGACTCAAAGTTCAGTGTTGACAGTTGCCAATCAATACAATCATTTTGGTGACACAGTCGCTGCTTGGCTTGCAGGGCTCAATTCTCTGGATGATTTAGGACGGGTTCAATCAGCTTTTACTCGCGGAGGCGGCTTGCAATCGACCTGGCTGCCCTTGTTGCCGGGTGGGCTCAACGATGATTCAACAAGCACAATTTTAGAAAAGAGCAAAGTGAAGATTGGGAATAATTTTTCTTTTTTTTTTTTAATTCAGTCTTTAATAAAGACAAGAAAGAGGAAGAAAACAATATTACCGTGTCTAATAAAACAGAATTGAACTTAAAAAACATCGGGAAATATTAAAAACTTTTGTATTATTATTTTTTTAAGTGTTATTAAAGGTTTAGTGTGAAAATTGACCACTTAAATATTTTCTTGCCCGGGAATATTTTAAATTGCACAATTTCAAACAACAATGACAATTTAATATTGATCATTCTGAATAGAAATTCTGAAGATGTTGGATTTAGCTGTCTTTGAACAACCGGAGGTAAAACGCACTCGTAAAAAAAAAAAAAGAAAAAAAAATCCTGCAGCTTTTCCGTCCTCTCTGGTGTTTGTCCTCACATCAGACGTTATAAATTTTGACAGCAGCGCAAATACGACACACACAGCGCCCTGCCAATCTGCCGTGTTGCCGACCTCATCAAACTACAGCTGCCGAAATGTTGAGAGCGGTCCAACGCGTTACACAACACCTCCTGCTTCCTCACCCGAGTAGATCGGCTCTCCCAAGTTTATCGCTATTTTAAACGATCACAAAAAAGTACTTGATTCTGTCAGCTTTGGCTCTCACTACACAAAACACAGGACAAGGAGAAAGACAGAACGGTGTATTTCTAAATGTTGGGCTGCAATTATGAGACCTTTTTGGTATTTGATATAAACTGACAGAAACGTTTTGGACCTCATTAGCCCGACGAGAGCGAGGCGGCCAGTTGGCGGCAGCTGACCTGTACTGCGGCGTCCAGTCGGTGATGTTGCTGCTGTTGAGAGACCAGCGGTACTGCAGCGGCCAACTGCCTCCAGCCAAGCAGGTCAGCACCAGTCTGTTTCCCTCCAGCACCACTTGTTGCTCCAGGCCGACCCCTCGAAGGTAGGGCGCCACCTCTGACGGGCACAAAGAAAAGTAATATTTGGATTAGGGCAAAGTTGAACCTGCTACGGAAAGCCATGAGGCCGCAGGTGCATATTAGTCAACAGCACATGAAGGTGCAAAATCACAGGCTTCATCCAAAGTGTGACAAACTGTCACTTGCGATTCCAATAAATGTATAAATTCCCGCAATGGGCAGACATAAACATAAAATGATTCACTCTGGAGCGTCTAACTGTCCAAAATGATATAATTTTTTTGGTTGACTGCAACTTGGGCTGAAATGGACGACAGATTTTTTTGACACGGAAACATTTCAAGCATTTATTTTAGACAAAAAGACAAAAACAAAGTCTAGGGGGGGAAAAGGTATCAAACTTGTGCAATTAATGGAAATTCAATTACAATTATTACACTCCACGATTATTTACAATCATTTACAATTATGCCAAATTGGCATAATTGTAAAAAAAACTTGATTATTAATATCCTTTAATATCTAATACACAATGTTTGTTGATACAGTACTTTTGCATTGCTAGAAAAATGTTTGGTCCATTAACTTACATTATCATGTTTCAAAAAAATGCATCTTAATATTTTTTTTTTACATGTTCTTGTTTTGTGCCAAAAAATAAACAATCGCTTGATTTGACTAGTAATCGTGATTTCAATTTTTACCGTAATTCATATTTTTTCTAATATCAGCCCTCCTACCTCCTGATCAAAATAATTGCCATCATCTCAAGTTCCTTTTTGATCACCACCCGAGTTGATCTTTTTCCCAGCAGTGAGTAATTTGATACAGCAGGTGCTTTTAAGGTCAAAAGTGTTTCACTCTAAAGTCTCCTTCCTCATTCTAAGCAGCCCTCTCATTCAGCGTCCATCGCATTCGCTCCCACACTCCTTTTCCCAGTGGAGATCCCGGGGCCACATTTCCCTCCCTTCTCTCCATCTCGAGTTGCTCCTCTACTTTGGATTGATAGCTGCCTTCGCTATGCTCACGGGGGAAATGTTCCATCTACGCTTGATTTATACGTGAGCCAGTGTGTGCTCGGCAAGGATGCAACCTTAACGGTTTATCATACCCGGTGACTCGTCTAAGAAAGGCAGGCACGCTTGCAAAAAATAAAAATAGAAGCATGTGGATGTTTTTGAAGTGCCCCAGCGATTTCACTTATCTGCACTTTCTTTCTAGCGCGCTTCACTCCTCGTGGCCCTTTAATCCTACCTTGCGCTTTAAAGCCAAGTCCATTAGGAATGACAGATGGAGACGGTGAACGCTAGCAAGCATCTGAGAGGAGCAAGGTCAGCTAACGGCTGTCTTTGTCGCCCGATGTCAACAAACGTCTCTCCGCCATTATGCCTAAAGCAGCTAGTCCAAACCACGGAAAATCAGGGTCGCTCCCGTTGCCAAATGTGCTGAGATTCGAGGTCGGGTTTTTTTATATTGTGTGTTGACTAACAGGAGAGTCAAGAAGGTAGAACTCACGTGGCGTTAATGAATTTGAGTGGGAGAGGTCACCCTTGGAGGCAGCCGCCCTCGAAAAATCACTTCATCTACACCCCTGTTGGAGAACCGACCTGACGGAATTGATTGTCGCCTACGATGAATACTGATTGGCTGCACACGCTTTTTCTGCAAAATACCTAAATCAGTCTTTTTATGACATGTAATTTGACTTTTAATAAGCAGTAGCAATTTGTTTGGCTAAGCACTTTTCTCCCCCGCCGCAGAAGACTTTTTGATTATTGGGTGCAAATGAGTTCTAGTCCATTTTGATCTAATAAATCTGCCTGCACTTGTTTTAACAGTCATTTACAACACGCAATTAGAGCGACGCGGCGGTCTGGGAAGGGAGGAGTTCAAATTTTTGCGTGTTAACAGCACGCCGAAAGAAATAGGAGGGGGGAAGGCAATTAATGAGACGATGCAAGGTGAAAGGGGGCTGATGATGATGGATTCGGTCATGGTTAGATGAAGACCAAAGCGAATATTAGAACCAATGCTGTTCATGCTACCTTTAATTACTCAAAGGCGAGACTCCACTGGTGAAGTGGATCATGCCCGTGTCAAAATCAGATACACTTCATCAATAGCAAAGTGATAAATACATTTAAGTGTTAATCAACAAGTTTCATTAACCTGGAAGGAGGATGAGAAGCTCGATTCCTGGGTGGTCAAAATGTTTCCTCAGCTTGCGGCTAGGAGTCACATCCTATTATCTATTCCAACAATTCCGAAATTGCAGGTAGTGGTCGCACTATTATTATTATTAAATCACTAACAATAACAGCGGCTGTTTTAAAAGAGCAGAGCGAGAGATTTCACGAGATCCATCGGCGCCGGCTTCTATCACGCTCTCCATAAGCTTTGACTGATAGCTATCAGATCAGAGTCGACGGGTGACTGACTGATCCCGACTCTCTGATCGACAGATGTCAGAACAGGCCACAAGTTAGCGAAGACGCCGCACCAAAAAAAAATAAAACGCAAGCGGGTGTCGTCGGGCGGAATAGTCACATTTTTGACTACTCCGTTGCTTTCAGATACGAGTTGGATTTGTGTTGTCTAAACTTGTGACTCAAATCATTCAATTCAACTCAAAGAAAGTTCTGGATCTCTGGAGTTGACTTTGGTTTCTTGTTTTCCCTGTGTTCTTGTCTCATTTTTCGTTAGCCTGGTTCCTTGCGTCAACCAATCAGCTCCCTCCAGCTACTCCTCGCTGTCTGGTCAATTTACATCTACGTATGGCTTGAGGAATTGACCAGTTTAATCATGTTATTATTTAAGTTAAGCAATGCTGAATTTGTGACCTAAAATAATTTAGTATTTGAAAAATTCTTTGCATTTAACAATACACTAATAGTGCATATGTGAGCGAGAGAGAGAGAGAAAGAGAGAGAGAGAAGCAATCAAATGGAAGAGACTGTGCTCAGTGACATTTGTAAGAGGTGGGCCACACTGCAGGGCACATCTGCTAGAGGACACACAAATGCTACATGATACTGTCGGCTCTGATCGCCTGACGAGCTCACATCAGACGAGAGCCGACAGTCGGGGCCGCCGTCTTGTCTCGTTTTTTTTTTTTTTATGCAGAGGACGCGAACACAAATTGTGTAATTGGACTGTAAAAGAGACTGACCAATTGGTAAACTGAGTATGCATTATTTATGAGAATATGTTTTCTCTTTAGAGTATTTAATCATTTTTAATTGCTGAAATTGACAGTCAAGTGTCATTTCATTAGGTCTGCTTGTATGATGCGCCCAACACTCTAATTATCCTTTCCCATACGCTTATTGACACTTTCTAGGTGGGCTTGATCTATCAAATATTTGCAGATATTGCAAGGTATTTTTATGATACCAATGCAAAGTATGCATGTGAGGTGCAGGTATTATTTTCGGGGTTGCCATCAACTCGTTTTAGGGCGGAGTTAGCTGGCTGTTAAGTGGCTAGCCTGTTAGCTAGTCTGTGTTTTTTTCTAAGCATGAATGTAAGATTGATTTTAATTATTTTTACGTTTCAGATACAATTTCTATAGTTTTGAAATATTTTTATTTGTTTTATTAATTAAATAAAATTGTTAAATATTTTTTCTAATTTGTATTTTTATTTATTTATTGATACAATTTCTATAGTTTTGAAATATTTTTATTTGTTTTATTAATCAAATAAAATTGTTAAATATTTTTTTTCTAATTTGTATTTTTATTTATTTATTTATTTTATGGATATTTTATGGATATTTTATTTATTTTATTTTATGGAGCTCCTGTACTGGATCTCCTGTACTGGATCTCGTTACAATGGTGAAAAGTACCTAACGTTTATCTAATGTTGTGGCTGATGCAAAAAAATAAAAAATAAAAACCTCAGAGTCTCAAATACCTTGTCATTTAGTCTGGCGTCTGTTCTTTTGGAAGAGAGTGAAATAAATAGCTCCCACTGCAACCAAAGACTCCACAGAGGAAACTTGTGCACAGTACACAAGTGACTGTGAAAATATTTCCACACGTTGGAGTGACACACACTAATGAATTCTCAGTTTTACTCACTCTGCTTGATCTTCCCCAATGCCCACATACACCCCAACACTCTCCATGTCCTCATTAAAACATGTTATATTGGGAACAAGTGGATGGCGTGTGCCGATCTAATTGTGTTGAGTGGGTGGGGTCAATAGCAGCTCGCTCCCGGGGGCGGCGTCCTTGTCGGACACAATCATCACACAACCTCAACGCTATCGCCCTGGGCTCCGCACACGCTAACCCAGATCTGGGTCCGACTCCGATCTCCACGCCATTCAACATTTACACACGGAAGAAAAAAAGAGAAAGCCATGTCTAACCTTGAGGTTGGTCGGGCAGTCTGAGTCGAGTGTATTTTTGGCCTCGCTCTGGCTATTGTTTAATTATCCTTATCTTGTCTCACCTCTTTGGAGGATCATTTCAAGCCAGCTCACTTCATCCCCCCATTTTGTTCTATTTTCTTTTTTCCCCCGCCCTCACTAAAGTACCCCATCCATCCATCCCGTTCGCTCCCTCTCTTGTGTGTATTTCGGCACCAATCATATCGCCCCTCTGACAGCTGCCACTGGCCTGACCTTGCACATTGTTGCCCGCCTGCTTGTGAAGTGATTGACGAATTGTATCCTCTCATTCATTATTGAAGGTGGAGATCGCAAGAGCGGCGCCAAGGGGTATCGCCGTTACAGCCCAGCAGAGCAGACGGCGATAAAGTGCTTGGGTGGAGGGGAGGTCATCCGAACAAACAAGAAGTAGTACGGGAGGGGAGAGAAAGCAATGGATGCTCTTGGAGAACTGGATGGGATAGAGTCGAGACAAGTTATGAAAGATAAAAGACTGCTGAAAACTGAATAATACAATTTTATGGAAGGTTGTTGCTTTTCATAATGCTTAGGCCAGCGGAGAAGGCCCTGAAGGCCCTCGGTGCACGCTGGAGTCTTATGTGATTGTTTGAGAGAGGTCATCATCGTAGCACATTTCACCCATGTGGGTGTTCTGCACAGAAAGGCAAAATATTCATGCCAAATAGTTTCGTGCCATGGTAGTGGATCTCAATGAAATGAGAATAGGCATGGCTGGAATTGCCTGTGGCCTTTTAATAATTGTGAGGAAATAACCGAGACATGGCTTTATGCTACAGTGCAACATTATAAGCCTTAAAGGGGAACTCAACCTAAAAAATATATATATATATATTCTGTGTTGAAAGACAGCTTTAGAAAACTGCTGAGCTGTGATTGGTTGTGACCTGAGATCTGGCAATGTGATGTCATTTTCGATCAAGGGTCAAAATGGCCGCCCCCATGATGGATAAAAAAAGGTGAATATTTGGGCTTAACTCATATTACATATTTATCAGAATGTTGTGTTTAGACTAGTGGGAGCACTAATGAAAAAATGACAAAAAAAAGAAAAAAAAAGTTAAAATGAGCAAAAATTCTTACTTTGATGGTCCCTCAAAGAAACAAAAATAGAAAAAAGATCATTAAGAGCAAATTTTATATTATGAAAGAGAGAAATGGGAGGAGGTAATGTATATAAGAACATTTTAAAACTCATAATTAAAATAAGTAAAAAAAAAAGCTCAGTGTATTTGAGCTCGGCAGTCATACTAGTTTAGTTTGTGCAAAAAAAAAAAAAAAATTGTGCAGTGGCTTGCAGCTGTATTGCACAGCGTAAACATTATAGACGTAAAAAAAAAAAAAAAAAAATCGCACGGTGTGGTTGACAGATTGTGATGTCATTCGTTCAGAGGTCTGATGGCATGTGGGTAGAAGCCGTTTTTTTTTTTGGGCTGTCATCTCTAGTAGCGTCTGCCAAGTAGGAGAGGTAGCGTGTGTTTTGGATGTGTGCGTTTTCGGATAACATTCGGTGCTCTATTTGCGTCACAACACTTATATATGAACGAGGATTCAGGAGATTTGCTGTACAGCTTTTACGCATTCCTCACGTGGGACGTTTTTTTAACACTCAGTCCTTCAAACTGCAACATATTCAAAAACTTCAAGCATCTCTTTTTATTGGCCGTGACAGTTTGACAACGCACCGTTTTTCAGTCACCCAACGATACAAACAGCGATGAGTAATATCGGCTCAGGTTCCTACAAAATCCAATAGCGAGGCTCCGGTGTCCATCATCCATTTTGAATGTTAGTAGTCCGCAACGGCCATTATTTTATGTCTATTTTCAGACGTTTATCGTGTCGCTCCTCATCGGTCTCCATTACCCATTGCCTTGTGTTTATCTCAGTTCCATCTCGAGCATAGGATAGCATTGATTTTTTTTTTTTTTTCCTGAGCTGGCCCACTCGCTCGCTTCTCTTTTCAAAACACACTGTGTATGTTACAACCTCGGGCATTGCTATTTACCTGTTAGCTACAGTACGTGGGCAGGAGAGTAAGAGAAGTGTTTTAAGCTTCACTTCTACGACCTGCTTCTTCCATTTGCGTACTTTTCTGCCATTTTTGATGCCGTCTGGTACGGAAAAAAAAACTGATAAGAATCCAAAAGCACGTCCTTGTAATCAATTCGAATGTTAAGTTGCTGTAGTTTGAAAAAAATAGATCAAAAATAACTCAACGTACAGTTTTCTCGTTCGAAGTCCTGAAAGAAAGATGTCCTTCCGAAAGAAAGAACGACTTTGCGATTTTCTCATCCGCATTTACACACAAAAGGTATCGACGTACGAAGGTCAACCTCGATTCCGGCGCGGTTGTTTCGAGTAACAGCCAACAACTGCTAATGACGAGGAACACGCGCAGAGAGACGCTCATTATTTGCTAGCTCATTGGATTTTTTTTTTTCACAAAAAGCAGTTAGGCATTTCTATTTTGAGGTGGATTTTATTTTGCATGTATGCAAATGGAACTTGTGAGGGGTATTTTTTTTTTTTAAGTGATAGCTACTCGGAATATCTTTAATCAGTTTGCTGTCACCGCTACACTTTGAGATAAACCGGAGTTGTGTTTGTTTGCAGGTGCACTTGAACTCTCGCAGACACCGAGAAGTCATTAACAGCACTCGGCTGTCCCAGTTTAACAAGCAGGAGACGGGGCTACGTTACTTTCCGCCATTTTCATTTCTCTTATCGTGTGAGAAAACTTTCTTCTGTTTTTGCTCTCGGGATATTTGGTAAGATATAGACTGTATAATTAATGGCATTTCCGTAACATATTTACGTACAAGTGTTCTTTGTTCAACTTTATAGCGAGAGAGAGAGAGAGAGAGAGAGAGAGAGAGAGAGAGAGAGAGAGAGAGAGAGAGAGAGAGAGAGAGAGAGACTTCAAAGACGGTATAGAATTCAAAGTTCAGAGTTTCATCTCCTCACTTCTTGCAATTTGTAAGTCAATGTGGTGAGTGGATGCGTGCAGTGTATCAAACACTTGACAGGCTGTGAAACCTTTGAATTGAAAGATAAGGTACTGAGAGCACAGACTGACCAAGGCATCAGTCACTGATTGATTATTCGCTATGTCTGCGATGGCGCCGACGTTGGTTGGTCGGTCGGATGGTGGAAACTTACACGGTTTTGGATTTTCAACAAACTTTTTTGGGTCTGGCATGGAGCCGATTTTTATTTTACGTGTGTGCACCACTGCCCAATCGTGCACCGTGATGATGACCCTTTTCCATTAGCAGGTACGAGTCAAGTGAAGGTTGGTCGGGATTTGCTAAAACATTATGCGAGGTCTATGACTCAGGAAGTGGCTCACCAACTGCTCCACTGGCAGGGGCGACACAAACCACTGCCAGTAGCTCAGTGGTCCGTCAAATTTGTCACACTTCCAAAGTGATCCAATGATAACGTTAGTTTATCCTGTTGCCGTGGACGCGGCAGTGTCTCGTTATAATACCGCAACGGTGACATCAGAGAAACCAGCCCCTCAAAACCAAAGAGAAAAGCCAATTGAACCAAAAATATCAGACCAGAAACTCGGCAGACATAACCGATGAATCGTGGTTTGTGCAAAAACAAAATGGTGGCAGTTAAGACTTTACTTTGCCTGATTGTGATAAATAGGTAATCTCCCACGCTTCCTTTCCAGGATGCCTCACGCGTTAGACGTGACACTCCGGTTATATCCGCATTCAATCAGGTATGCAGACCCGACCGAGCCGGGTTTGCTCATGAATAGCTAACAGGAGAAACGCAACAATGCTCAGATTCACACAAAATGGCCCTCTACCAACAGTTCCTGTATTGGCTGGCGGTGAAGATGGATGGAGCATAAAGGGTGAGAAAGTAATGCAACAGAAGAGTGGGCGGAGGAGCAATCAAGTGCGAGAGAGAGAGAGAGAGAGCGTGTGGAAAGAGAAGAGGAATGGGAGATATCATATGAAGTTATTGGAAAAAGAAGGAAAAAGTCATTTCACATGCAGGCCATCTGCCAGTCTGTCTGCGAGGCTTATCAGTTTGCATGATAAACAAAGTTGATAAATGAACAGGAGCATTTTTTTTTTTTTTCTTCAGGAGACGCAGAGTAGGACGCACTTGTGGTTGGTGTGTCACGATGCCACCATAGTGATTTTGGCTGATCTCCTGGAACCATTATCATCTAGTCTGTCTTCACCTTCATTTGTCCTTTTTTTTTTTCAGGTTGCTTTTAAACAAGTCCTCCTTAGGAATTTGTTTCGCGGGTTGGTTTGTTTGGTCAGGTGTGAACACAACGACAGAATGCGGGTCAAATCTGTTCCAAGTGAAGTGTGTGAACACTTTGTTGTGAAAAGAACGGAATTTGATGGAAAGGAACCAAAGATGTCTGGCAACGCTACCTCTAATTTTCAACAAGTGAAGGAGGCTTTTTGGTGGCGTATAATTACGAACTTCAAGGATAAAGCATCACTGGGTCCACAAAGAAGTCAACACCAAACCTTTTTTGCTGTTATTGACTGGATTTAACAAATATGACTCATCTGACCTCAGCCACAGAAATGTATGAAGTCCAAAGAAAATGTCTTGGCTGCCTCACCAGGCACAAAAAAAAACACAAAAAGGTACATTATCAATATTTGCAATTTTCTGTCTTTTGCAGAATTAAAAAAAAAAAAAAAAAAAAAAAAAGTCTTTGTGCTTGCTTCAGAGGAAAAACATGTTTTTTCACGTTGTCGCTGGCGGATATTTGACTATTTTTGTCCCATTTTCTGATTTCTTCAGATAGGTTGTGGTTTTCAAACAACAAAAGTGAAAACAGCTTCTTTTATCTTGTCTCTTAGTGGAAAAGGCTCATCAGAAAAATGTCATGGAAAGGGTTGTGATGTCTGGAAGTAGTCACAATCAGGAAATTTGAACTTTGGGGCAAATTATTATAATTTTTTTTTATAGGGCTGCAATAATCTGCTACAATCGAAACACTTTGGATTGCTAATATATTGCATTTTAGAAAAAAAAGTAGCTACCAAGCAATCAATTAATAATACACTTGCACACTCCTTTTTTATCCAATTAATCGAGGCAATAATCGATAAAATAAAGTCGAAAAATATGAGTGAAAGCCCTACACTCTATAATTGACTCCATTTCTGAAATAATGCTAGCTATCAATTAATCCATTTATCAGTTTTTAGGCCCTGCCCTGCTAATTCTAACATCCATAAGGAAGTACAGATAAGTGTGAGGAATTTCTTTCCATTTTAAAACAATTTTTCCCCCAAATATGTAAATCGGCACTTTGACACGACGCTAGCTGCAAACAACAACGCAGCAGGATATGAAAACAAAGCAGGAGCATTGTTACAGTCCCAGATATGGGACTGAGATAAGCACAAACAGTGGATGTTGATTTAGAGGAAAGAAAAAGAGCCCGAGCAAAGCCAACAGGTACACTAAGCCGCATGAATATCGCTCCAACTGCGCTCCTAACCGTCTCCGTGCTTGTACACCGACTCCAAATATCACACGAACAAAGTCGAGGTCTAATTAATCAAGCTCGTCGGCGGGGTGAGGGGGTGGATGGGGGGGTTGGCAGCTCAACCAGGCCACTCTGCGGTTACTCTTCCAGGCTCTGACTCTGCAGCAGTGGCGGCTAAATGTTGGCTCAGGGGGCTTTTTTTTTTTTACTTCTCGCCAAAAGTAAACATTCAAAAAAAAAACATCCGCCAACTTCATAAACGTGACCTCGGATGCCAGGGAATCAAACGCTTCACGGAACGTTTGCATAATATTTGTGTGTTTTCCCCAGAAGAGTTGACTGATGCAGTATATCATCGCTGAGAACCATTTGGAGATATGGAAGCAGAAATCCTTTTTTTTTTTTTTTTTTTTCAATGTTCATCACGCTGTCAGAGGTAGAAACGTCGCAATTTATCACAACCGAGTTTTGGGACACAAAAGTATTATTATTTAACAACAAAGTAACGACTAATAGCGCTATGAGTTATGCATCACAGTGAGTTGTCATTGTGATGAGGCAGTAAGAGCGATAAAGCATTTCGACACCGAAAACAGAGCCGGAAAAAAAAAAAAAAAGGGAAAAATATCGCTTTGTTTACCAAAAAGAAGACTGCTCGACCTTGCTTTTAAGACACTCATTGGTTCTTGATGTTTTTGGTGCGTATCCAAGAGCAACAACCGGTTGTGCTCACACCTGCTCAGCTCACAAAGGGTAAACGAATTTTATCAAATCATCTCAACAAGGATCATATTTAAAAAAAAAAAAAAAAGAAAAAGCCGGTTGAAACTCGCAACTAGCATCACCTTAAGTGCCTTTAAGGGCTGGGTTAGGGTTAGGGTTAGGGTTAGGGTGATTTCTGCAGACCCCGATGAATCAAAAAAAAGACATCGGCAAATATAATCATATTTTGATATCGATATTCTTGGCCTAATTCGACATTTTATGACTGAACAGTTAAGAGGAAGAACCAACACTGCCTTTGGCTTAAGTAGAACATTCATTAAGTTGAAGTGAATTACAACATCGAGTTTGTGCAAGACATCGCATTATGCAGCTTCGTTTTTTTTTTACGATCACACCTCAATCACTAAGCACTTCTCAGCATCTTGGACCGACTTTTGACTTTGACCTTTCCAGCCGCCCTTCAATCAGGCCCCGGCGATCCTCCGCCGCCTCGACACTTATCAGCGTCCCTTCTGTCTGGCACAACAGATGCGCACACACGCGGTGACACTTCCTGTCTTCTCTTGACAGGCTTTTATATCACGTCAAGCTGGCCGGACCCACCTCGCCAGCGCTGCCTCTTCCCTCCTGACCCCGCGACCACGCCATGATGAGATATGGGACAATCTGCTTGGTGACAGCGCATAGACACGCGCTCGAGCACATAGGCACCTTTTATCGGAATGGCAAACTCATTGAACGCAAAATAATGGAAGGGCAAGGCGCAATTTAACGTATGCCTGCTTCCAGCGCCGGGGTCTGGGAATACCACAACAAAGCTCGTGCATGCGTGTGGCAGCCTTTTAAGTGGAGACGGCGTAAGACATGCTCGTCAGAACATTGAAGTCATCGCTCGCGGGCTTGGCGGCGAGAAGCAATTTTGTTCTCGTTAGACGGAGGAGTCCATATTAGCCTCAACCAAACGTCAAGCACACAAACGCGGCGCTACTATTCTCCGGGGGGGTAAGTTACTTATAATGCAGCTATGCACGCTCTAATCACACTTGAGATTCGATCAAGTGGGCTTGGATTCTCATTGCGGCATGTCCCGACTGAATGGCAGTCAGTGAAAGCAACGTCGAAGATTGCTGTTGTTTTGTCTTTTCCTCGTGTTTTCACTGAGGCTTATTAAAGTGGTCAATAAACAGCAATTTGTAAAGTCAATATTTACATAATAATAATTTCACAAAGAAATGTAAGTACACATAATGGTGGAATGCAGTTTCAAGTGGGTTACACAATTAAGCGTGATCAATAAGTCTCCTTCACTGTGATTGGATTTTATTTAGAAGCCTGAATAGCTTTTCAAGTCAAAAGCCATTTGAATTAGGCTGTAATTCATTTTCTATTCCATCTCAGATCACGCACATCTCAAATCATCTTTGCAAATCACCAAAAACTTGTTTTGATGTTTTTATAATAAAACTATCTACGATCTTGTACTTGGTTACACAAAAAAATGATATAATGGATATAAAATATAACATAATGGTTATATAACTGATGTAGGTTGACATCTGTCAATAAAATAAAATATGAGAATTGTTTTATTCAAATATCTTTTGCTTAAACGTTTATATATGCATTTCCCATAACTATAGCATTAGCATTAAGCTAGCAGTTTTAGTACAAGTGTAATTCTTCTGGTTTTATGTTTTGTTGAACGGTAACTTTTAACCGGGAGTGGCAATAAATTACTCGAAGACTTTGTTGTGGTTTTGTCAATGGTTTTTTTTGTGGTATGTCAAATAAATGTTAATTAAACTTCTTAATAAAATATATGAAGTATGCTTAGCTTTCCAAGCACGCTTTCAAAGAACGGATACAGTCTGACTGCATTTGATAAAAACAACGCCCATCCATAAAAGTCGAATTTACACACAGTCGTTGCATTTATCCATCCCTGAAGAACTATGATGGAATGATCGGCTACTTCCAGCAAAGACTGCTTGGATTCCCTCATTGCTCACTTCTTTCACTTAGTGTCTTTCCCATAGCTACAGAAGCTCTTGATCTGAAGTCATTGGTCTCCACCGCTTGATCGCCAAACGACGATCACAAGGTGTCCGTCTTTCATCCAAGTCCACTGGGATGACGTCCAGCCTCCCCCGACAATCAAGAGGATAAGCAGTATGGAAAAGGAATGAACAGATGGATGGAGTGCAGGTTCCTTGTTTCATATGTCTGTCCTCATCATTCCATCGATCTATCAACTTCACGCAAAAGCCGGACTGATCGCCAGTCAATCACAGGTCAAATGTGAAGAGCGCGACGAGTGGAAATTGATCCCGTTAAGATCGGAGCAGCGTGGCGAGCAGGATAAAGAAGCAGAGTAGAAAAAAAAATCTTGCTCACATAAGGACAGGTACTCAACGCTCGGCCGAGTTCGAGTAACCGCATCACGTAACTAAAGAAACAAAACGCAGCCACGAGGTAAACACTTTTAATTAGCTGTTACACATTTACACATGCCAGTGAGACTGTACCATTTAACGCTACAGCTAGTGTGTCCAATTAGGCAGATAACGACAACAGTATCCATAATCAAACTTACTTTAGCGTGAAAAAAAAAAATCCTCGCTTGCTTGGGTTCTTTTATCTCTTAATGCAGCGCCTCCCCATAAAAAAAAAAAAAAAAATGTCGGCAATGAAAGCGACTTGACAGATGAAGATGCAAAACTTTACTGACACAATATCAGGAGATGAAACAACGGATTTTAGTCGAAATGAATGAGGCCACTGTTTTCATCACGTTGCGCAAAAATGGGCTTGATTGTTATTCAACGTTTGTGCAGGCAAGAGACAAGCCGAGCCAAGTCAAGCAAGGCCAAAATTAACTCGAAAAGACAACAAGGTTGCACGAGAGCGACAGACGGGAAACATTGTATTAGCCAAAACAAGTCAGGTTGAACGGAATGTTGAGGAGAACGCCATTACCATACAGACTGCGCCACTATTTTTTATCAGTTCTTTTTCCCACTGTCTTTGTCTTCTTCGAGGAAATACGTTGTTATGCTTCTCTTTCAATATCGGTTGACGATCTGTGTTATCATCTTTTGGACTAAACGTAGCAAGGTCAAACCTTCAGCGGATTCAAAGAAGCCCAATGTCATGAGAGTCCAACAATATCCCGGTTTTCCAGTTGAATGGATTCAGGCTCTGACCTTCTGACCTTTTCCTCCACACGTCTTTCCTCTTTCCATGTCATTCCTGTCCTTTGGTCCATATCATAATAACACACTTTGCATTTGGCGTCTTTGGCTATCCGTTGTGTATCTACCGTAATTTCCGGTGTATAAGCCGCGACTTTTTTCCAAAATTTTGAACCCTGCGGCTTATAGTCAGGTGCGGCTTATATACGATTTTTTTCGTGATTTTTGTGATGACTTTTACTCTTAACACTATTACATACAGTAAAAGCTACAAAACAAACTGACAAATAACTCGTTTTCTAATCAGACGAGTAAAAACTGGTCAAATATTTTTATTTTATATCTGCATCCGTCATCATCTGTCTAAATTCTTTCCCAACAATTGCTAATTGGCACAATTGTCAATCAACCCGACACCAAATTTCCAGGTTTGAATAAGAAAATCTCGTACTAGCACCGAAAATGGAATTTCTTCCCTCCAGTTGTGCCCTTTATAGAGAACACAGAAAAAGGGCAAAAACAATGATGGCTTTTACAGTGAAAGGGTATTCACATTTACAGATTGCCCTACCTACTATTGAGAGGTAATCAGTCCTGGGTATAAACTAACCTCACCCGCCTGGAGTCATCCGAGATGTCCAACCCCTGGTGGATATTTATAAGCGGTGTAGAAAATGGATTGTTGATAAATGTTTGTCTGCTGCCAGTTGGTGCGGCGTGTCAGATGATCTGAGTGAGTGAGGATTCCAATTTGCGGTGATATTTGACAGCTCTTTAATTCACAGGGCCCAAGCGGTGAGGTAAGGAGGGAATTACTTTGGGTTACATGGCCGCCAAGCTGATTACCTATCGACTGGTTTAAACACCCCAACGAGTAGATACAATTGTGTGTGCGTGACAGTTAATGTTTGTCGGAAGACATCGTCTACACAATTCTTATCTTTACGTTTTGGCAAATAAACGCTACAGTGTCCGATTGCCTCTGCGCTATTTATCATGCGGGTTTTATTAGAACTGACTGAACGGGGCAGCGACCGATCAATAATGTGAGGAGAATGACATCACGGCGAGAGATGGACCTGGGTTAAATGCTCATCAGTCCAATCAACTGCTCTTCTGACACTAATGACCTCATTGCCCAGCGCCAAGATGGCTGAAAGATGGGCCCGGCCCGGCCCAAGCCTCGATGAAGAACTCAATTATGTTCTCGACGAGCAAGCCACAAAAGCAAACTTGCGAACACACGTCTACAAATCTTATCAAACCTCGACACAGAATGAGTTTCCGTTTAGCCGACGTCCGCACATGAATAACAGTAAACGTACAAAAGAGAAGCCTACAAAAGATTGTCGATTCATTCAACACCTTTCCGCTTTCATCGGAGCGGCACAAAATGGAGATTGAATTCGACATTCATCGCTAAACTATGGCAGCAAAAATACACAAATGAAAATCCACCTATTTCATTTACCGTAATAACAAAGACCTCTATTATTTCAACATAATTAGATAATAACTAAACCTATAAATCCTTCTCCGAATATTTAATGCAATTAAACCTTGCATTGGAAGGCGGGCCAATCCATTAGTTAAGCACTATACGTTTTTGCGAAATAAAGAGCTATTACTTGACGGTAAATATTAATATTAAATGGAAGATAAACTGATTCACCTGAAAAATGAAAACATTGAATGAAAAATGTTACGCCTCGCATTATTTTCAGGAGAAAGGCAAATAACGGGAATATTCTCCTGGTACTTTATCACGTTGATAGGAGTTACAGAAATGTCGAGTTCGCCATTTTACACGGTAAGTCATGATAATGCATATGCAACGGCAATCATAACATGATGACTAACGCCGCTCACTTGAGTGTGTCGCCGCCATCTTGGATTTGGACCCTTTGGTTGTTTAATGGCAAATATCATTTCTCTAGGGTGATTATTTTTCGTAGTTTGGTAAAGCGCCAACCGGAATACCTCACAAAGCTGTAAGTACTTTCCAGCGCGTAATAATTTTCACTCCAAGCCCATGTCTCTTTCCTCGTCTTAATATAGATCACTTTTTATTATGCCCCCCATCCTTCTAACGCTTTCACTGCAGTAACTCTGTAAATTTCCCAGCGGTGAGACTAATAAAATAATTTTTTATAGCTTGATGACTGTTAAATCACAGTTACTTGGAGACAGGGCTAACAGACTGCTTCACTTTAATCACTTTTTAAATCAATTAGACACAAATTCAGTGCCTCTGTGGAACCTCATGAATGAAGCCGAAAAGAAAAAAAAAATAGCTGGTCAAAGATGTCAGTAACAACAAATACATTCGGAACGCTTACTCTCAGTTAATACTCATTTTAATGATATTAAAATGAGAATTATTATGAGCAAACATAAAATGACAAGATTACACAGCGCTATGAAACAGATAATCGTTTTGAGTTAGGAGCAAGGTCACACAAAGACCCAAAGTTGTATCTCAAGGCACCACTGCACTTAGTTGTTTAAATTCACTCTTCATACGTGGGCGAGATCTCCAGAGAGCCACTTATTGTATCCAACTAAAAGGCCAATTCCATCTAAACAACAAGAAAGGAAGCTGAGCCAGAGACGTGCATTAGCAAAGCCTTCCATTTCTCCGATTGTTAGCAATTACTAGCATCGCGACTAACTACTGCGCAAATTAACGTTGGCATTAGTCTTTACTTGTAAATGGACGGATAAAGTCCAGACAAAGTAAGCAAAACAAGAGTAGGAGGGCCAGGCAAACAGCTCGTCGGCCTCGCACGGCGTGGGCGATGTGGCGAACGGCAAATGGAAAGAGCATGACGGAGGCGAAGAGAGAGAGAGAGCCAGCACGTACTCCGCTCGGGTAGAGGCCAGACAAATACGGTGCGTTTACTGGGCTTTCAAAAAAACGTTAATTCCAAAGTCATTCCTCACGCATGTGGCCGGCTGTGTCCGAGCAGATACAAAGGCCCGCGCCCTCTCGATTCAATCAAGGCAGGTGCCGTTTCAGCGGCGACGCGCGATGAATCACGGGATTGATGATGCGCCCCAGCAAGCGGACAAGTAATTTCTACTGGCCAGGAGATGAAGGGAGGAAGGAATGGATGTTGAGGGAACTGAGGAGAAGACAAAGGAGGAGAAAGCAAAGACGAGTTAAGAGAATAGAGTGGACCGGGGACAAACGGGCCGCCGCCTTCCTCGACCCGCTAACAAGACGGCGGAATCACAATGGAGAGTTTTCCGGAACTGACTATGGAGTGTCCAAAAGAAGAAATAATGAAGGGGAGCAAGATGGCGAAAGATGATTGTTTCAAGGAGAAAGGGTGATAAAAGGGAGACAAATGTGGTTGACGCCAAGATAAAGACCAGCCATTTGTCCTGCTCTGGGTCGCTTACAAGGGCTGGAGTCCATCTCACCTGACTGGATTGGTCGCCGGCCAATCGCGAGATACATTTAGACATTGGGTATGAAGGCACTCCAGGAAGTCAAATATTTGTAAATGATCAGCCATTTTCTAGAATATACCCCCTTTTGATACAAATGAGGAATTTTCAAAGTTATTCATTGAACATCTGGGTCAAGTCGCTTGGGGTGTCCCAGAAACATTTGATTCGTTCGTCAGCAGTGATAAGAAACTTTTTGGTTTTGACTCTCAGAATAGTGCAAAACTGATTTCCACTAAACGGGTGTGCATAGTCCAAGCCAGAACTTATCAAATATTCAAGAGGACAACATTGCAAATGTGGATCATGCAAATTTTCCCCCCCACTTTTATTATTGCTTTTCAAAGTATGTTTGGGTTTATTGGCGAATAATAAATATTAAAAAAATGCAAAAACACTCCAGGTTTAACTGCAACCCGAATGAAGAAAAGCAGGATGGAAAGGTGGATGAAAACGCCGTAAGCGTGTACATGATTACTTATTTGGTGCTGATCCAAATGAGGATTTGGTAGCCTTGAGTGAAGATTAACTGCGAGCCGTTCGAGTGCATGCTTTGTGAGGCAAAGTGCCATCACCTTTCCATACGTACACCCACACGTAGCAACACATTGTCTCGGTCCAGTATGGCATCCTTTTAAAACCCCCGCACACTCTCTCTCCTGCCAAAGTGCTTCAGACGAAAAAAAAAAAAAAAAAAACAACACTCATACAAAGAGTGAGATGTCATAGTAGCCTGTCTGGTGAAAATAAAGATGATGTCGGCATAAATATGACTCCCGCGATGATTTTGCTCCCTTTTCAGCCCACTCGCCCAGAAATCAGCTAAAGTCGATGCTAATTGCCATTAACAGAATTACTACAGATTAACATTTGGGTCTTTGGGGCTTTATGATGGCAATAAAGCAAAAATGCTTAAGAACCCACGTCGCAATCCATCACGGAAATATTTAATTAGTACGCCGCCATCAAGTTAAAGTGATCTCGGAAATATTCACCAACTCTCCGGCGGATGAACTCCTGCCAATAAAGTGGCAGCGAATTGGCTTGGCGAGAAGGCTTCAGTACATATTTGTTTTGCAGTGTCAAGGCGTGAGCCATGAAATTTGAGCAAATTGCACACCAACCAACAATTTGGGAGGCTGGAAATGACACCTCGGGCCCAGTCTGAAGGAGTTGATTTCTACACGGGTGGGGGGGGGGAGTGGCCCCTCTGTAAATCTCCCGTGCCTCTATAGTTTACTAAATGCACATCTTGGGCTAAGTCCCATAAATCAGTGGGACACTATGCCAGGCGGGGCTACAATTCAATATGCATTGGGGCCACAGTTTCTTTTACGCAACAATATACGCTGGAAAATGATTTCAAGCTAGGACATACTTCAGCCCTCAAGTCCAGCTACTGCATCATACCAATGAATAATTAACTTTTGACACCTACAGCATATTGTTTATGATGAAACAGCCCCCAACTCTAATGGCGTTAGCCTTTTAAGCTAACGCTAATATACGTACATACTATGGATAGCAGCCTTACATATTAAAATGATGAAGCCCTTGAGTGCCCTTTGGCTGCAGACATATTCTATTGTGTACTAGCTAACCGCAATGAATGCATAAATCAAAGAATTTCACTCAGGGATTGGGCCTTTGCCAATTTTTTTTTTCACAAGGCTAAAAAAAACAAAAAAGAGATAAGCCATGAGCACTTAAAGCCACGCGTTCACTGTCAGAGCCCTTAAATGTTGCTTTAATAAGAAAAATTGAACTCACCTAACGGTGCAGATATGTCCAGGTGTCCAGCATAGAGAAAGAGAGAAGAAAACAACATTAGCTTGACGACGCAGGAGAATATTTAACAAGTTTCATTTGTGTAAAGGCCGTAAAGAAACGGCAGCCCAAAATATGACACGGCAAAGTGAATTATGAGTGGAAGGGTACAAACAAGGCTGCGCAAAAAAATATGCCTCCATCCTCGCTCCTTTCTTCCTGCCAACTACAAAATGTACACAAATAAAAAGAAGCAATAAAAATGGAGGTGGCAAAGTATTTTATAGCTCGGAACGGTGTGAGGAGATGAGAGGAAATCATTTGCCCGAATACAGAGAACTTTTTTTGGACGAATTCAAATCATACAAATCTGACAAATGAAACGTCTGCTAGCTTAATGCTAACATACAATGGGTTAGCCACCCTGGCTAACGATTAGCACCTAAATGACAGTATTGTTAACAAACTATTTTTCACCAGCTCAAGTTTCACCATTAACATTTGATAACTTTGTTAAACTCTGACGATTAAGCATTATAAGAAGAGTCATCATTCCATTTTGCTATGGTGTCCATATTATGTCATCAAACGATGGCCACCTTCCATATTTTTCCCAGCGAGTCATCTCATAAGCTGATTATGTTCAAACTCGGTTCCACTGTCAAAGTGAAAATCCAATTGTTATGGAATCTTGTCTCCATCTTAAAGGATCATAAATCCATTCTGAAATGGAGAGTTAGTTAGTTACACAGAACACAACATTTTACAGGTCAATGTATCAACAGCAGTGACATGGAAAAAAAAAAAAAAAAAAGTCCGTCCATTTATTTTCTGTAGCGCTTGTTCTTAATTAGGTCACGAGTCACTGGAGCCTATCAAAGCTGACTTCGGGACCGAGGCTGGCTACACGCCGGACTGGTCGCCGGTCAATTGCAGGGACAAACAACCCATTTACGCCCACAATAGAATATTTAGTCTTCCATCAATCTAATAATAAATCTTTAGGAGGGAGAAGACGAATGGAAAACTTTTACGAACCCAACACACATGCTTCATCTTAAAAAAATAGGAAAAAGCAGAATCACAATGCTGTGAACGCCGCATAGTGACTTTGCCATTTGCGACTCTACTGAGTGAGTATAGAACCTGCATTGGGCAATCTGCCAACTTGTGCTTCACACTCTAACCGAACTGGAAAATAAGTCTCTTGCGTACACACACACACGCAAAGTCACACCAGGTAACACACAAAGGGAGAGACCTTTCCGTCAACTCTGCCGCCGACATATTAAATACAGCATTTTCGCAAAAGTGAGCACGCTTTCTGGTATAATTACTTCTTACAAATTTCAAGGCCAGAAGAAAAAAAAATGATATATGCCTGTTACAGCTCGACCTCCCACGACGCATTTGGATAAATGAGCCAATCACAGGGTACAAGTCCTCCCACAGTTTCAAAGAAATGAGCGTTATTATCCTGCCCCCACATTGTCTGTGACGACAAGTCTGCGTGCGACCGTCCATGCGTGCTTGGGATCGATGAGACAACACGAGCCTAGCGGCACTTCTTGTTTGCTGCAGAGAAAAGAGGGGGGGGGGCCCTAGTGAGCCTTCATTTAAGCTTGTCCTGTCAAGCAGGAAAACAAGGGGCACCCCAAAGGTCAAATGCATCCCCGTGGTGTGCGAGTCTTTCATGAAATTGACCATAAGTTTAGCTTTACTACACTTCAGATGTAATACATTAAATTGGGACCAAAACGCCAACTAAAAGTTTGGTGAAGGAATGAGGAAAAATAAATAAAAACTTCAACATTGGGTTTTAGTCGAGTGGGATAAGTAGAAAACTAGAAATTGTTTTTGCAAGTAGCATAGAGGAGAAAACCCATGGTAAAATACATAGTCGGCCATATTGGTGGATAGAAGCAGATGGAGTGAAACGAGAGATAAAGATAGCAACAAGTACGAGAGTGACCTGTGAGAGGATGGGATGTGGAAGAAATCTCCCATGAGGAGGTTGATAAGGAAAATGAGGGGCAAAGGAGTGAAGAGGGCGGACAGATTTGGGAGCTTGGTGAAAGATGAGGGCGACGCCTCGACGGAGGCTAATTAGGATGGTGGCAGCGGCGGTGCTTGGCGTGGGAAAGATATTGACCGTGGAGTTGGTGGAGGGGTCCATCTGTCCATCTTTGGCCCTGAATTCTCACTTCTATGGTCTCAACAGGCGTAGGGAGGTGGGCAAGGGGACAACTTGCAAATTTATTTGCATGAATTATGCAGGTGTCGTTCTTGGTTTCGGGGGAGCGGTCATAAACCCAAAGACTGACTTTTCTAGAGCTCAAGATGCGTGAAATGAGATGTTAAAAAAAATAATCGCAAAATATTACAGTGGTGTTTTGAATTGAGCATTTAGAGCTACCAAATAGCTAGCTGTTAGCTTAGCTTTCTTTTTCAGCAAATTAATTGTGAGCCAAGTTATATAAATACTCAACACAACCACTTATGCTAACGAGTGCTATGCTAACAATAGCTAAGCAATTAAACACGTTTTCTCCGAGTAGCGGTAAATTGCTTTTAAAAGTCGATGCCACCTTCTGCATCTTGTGGGTCAACGGGCTAAGGTGGCGAGAAAGTCAAACAAACGTTTTTTCCAGAATGTCAAAATTAAAGGTGGCACTTTTCGACCGCACGGTCATTTAGACAATCCAGAAAAAGCCAAACAAGTCGCCTCCCTCTGTAATGTACGACGCAGCAAAGCGTAACTTTGATTATAAATCTGCCACATATATCAACAAGACCACACCACATCTAATTGTAATTAAAATTCTGTGTTCTTCAACACGATCAGAAGACCGGAAAATTAGAGCGCCAACAAGGTCCAGCAGAGCAGAAACAAAAGGCGTCTAAACCTACTATGTCAAGTCAGAAGCGTACACTTCACTCGAAATAACACGGGGCTGGAAATAGTCGTTGTGATTGCTGAATATGATTTATGAATCCTGTTTAGAAAAGAGGTTATTCCGGGCTCTCCGACGACTATAAGCTCCCCTCTCATACATATGCAGGCAACATTTAAGCTGCTCTAAAGGCCAACGAGGTAAACGCATGAGCATCGGAGAATCCTTCACCCAGAAAAACATGTTCCCAGCTCAATTTCCTTTGAGAGGTCCAGAGGAGATAATTTGTTTGGGAAATGTATGGCTTTAAAAATAACACTTGAGAGGTCTTCTCCTGATATCTAAGTGGAACCGTTTCGCGGTATTCCTGAGAGCCAAATAGAGCACTCGATATTGCACTAAAAAAACAACCCCAAAAAAAATCATTGGAGGATTTTGTGTGATATCGTTCTTGGACTACCTGGTCAAAAAAAAAACAGCAAATTAGAGTAAAACTGGAAAACTCAGTTCTTTTCCAAGATATCTTCTGGGCCTTTTCATTTCATCCCCATCAAAATCCCAGACTTCCCTCTTGGTCCATTTTTTCCAGGGGATGCTGAGACCTTAACTTCGAAAGTCTCTCCAGCGTGTCCTTGGTCTTCCCAGAAAACCCCACAAGAGAAGCATCCAGAAGGCATCCCAAAACAGATGCCCGAGCCATTTCATCTGGCTCATCTCCATGCAAGAGGCGCTACTTGAAATCTGCTAACACAGTAGTAAAGTCCTAATTACATTAAGTACCTTTGGCAGTAACGGAGCGTTCATTGCGTGTCGTTCGAAACCTAAAGTCGTAAACTGAGATCCCGCCTATTGGTTTAAAAAAAAAGTTTGGGATCCAGGCAAATCAAAGGTTGTCCGTTAAAAAGCCGCTAGATTGCTAGCTAAGCTAACAAGCTTATCTCAGACATAAACACTTGAAACTTTCATGCTTTGCATCTTTCATCAAATCCCCGTTCCTCACTCTGGCACGCTCTCTAATGAGGCAGAAAACGGAAAACACGATGTACCCATCACAGAAGGAAACAACTTTTTTTTTGCACTCCAGTACAACATCTTGTCTGGAAGCACTTTTCTTTCATTCTTTGGCTGATCTCAGCCTTCTCTGTCTTTGATCGATCAGAAGGGAGAAAAGTTGGATGGTGTCGGGGAATCGGTTTGCGCTAAACTACAATTTTGCAGGACCAAACACGAAGTTGGCTCGGGGAGGGGAGGGGGGGGGGGGGAAATATTGCCAGCCTGCCTGAGGCTTTATGTTGATGTCACACACAGTGACGGAATGGCGAGTGAAACATCCACACAATCCGGTTCAGTCTCGGCACGAACACGGGTCTGGATGACCCATAAAAGCATTTTACATACGTTTCGGCCTGCCTAGCAACAATGCAAGCTGGATGATGTGAAATAAAGGGCAGAGGTGGCGCTAAAAGTACTTTGCCATCTCTGAAGCAAATGTAAATAGCCACGGCGGCACTAATGCATGAGCACTTGGTCCGACTCGGAATGCGTCGGCCTAAGTGAACGGTATATATCGAACGAAGCGCAACCCTACATCGGTACGGGTGAACGCTCGTATTGCTGTAATGTGGTGCTTATCTCCAGATTATGCTGACTCGCAGCTATTAGGAACTTTTACATTTAAGCCGACAGGGAAGCTATTTCTAAAACCGTATGCGCTGTCTATCAGCCCATTGTCTGTCCCTTTGCATACGCCAGTAGGCGTATATAAAGCTGTAAAACGAGCGGCAGGGAAGGGAAGGGGGGGGGGGGGGGGGTAGCGGAATATAATGGGCGACAGATAGTGGGGATGTCAGCATTGATAAGCAAGCGTGGCAGCCAGAAAGAAAGCGTTAGGGATGGATGATGCGGGGAGACGAGACGACCGCGGAGGCAGTCACGCGACGGTATTGACGGCGAGCCTCGATCAAAAGCGACATAATGAGACTTGACGGAACGCGATGTGACGCAGGGGCGTGCGAGGAATGTTAGCCGCCATTGAAACAGACAGGGCGTGGATCAGTGTTATAACCATCACCCGCGACAAGCTTGTTCTGCCGTACAATCAGTCAGGAGGGATTATCAAAATTGACTTGGAATAAAAGATTGGCTGTTATGACATCGCAAACTTTTTTTTTTTTACATTTGGCCTGCTGGACAACTTTTTTATTTATGTTAGCTTATCAGCAAAAAACTTTTATTGGTGTACTGAACATTATAACATTTTATTTTTGTAGTTTTTACACATTTTTGACTAATTTTTGCTTATTTATTGTGTTACTTGTTTATTTATTATTTATTCATGTAGTTTTTACACATTTGTGACTAATTTTTGCTTATTTATTGTGTTATTTGTTTATTTATTATTTATTCATCACTCCTATTTATTCATTGTTTGTGCCTTCTTGTTTTTATTTTTATTTTTTTGTGTTGTTTACTTGTATGTATATTGTGTACTATGTCTTGTCACCGTGGGATAGTGGGAACGTAATTTCGATTTTTTTGTGTGTCTTGGCATGTGAAGAAATTGACAATAAAGCAGACTTTGACTTTGACTTTAATATTGGTGTTTCTGGATTCTGGACTGCCATTGACAGCTATAAACGTCAAATATCATTTTAACTGTTAACGAGTGAAGGTGAAGTCTTTGTAAGCCAATTTATATCGTTTTTATCGTAATTTCCCGACGATAGAGGGCGAGTGAGTGTAACCCGCACTCACAAAATTAAAATCAAATAACCAAATAATTTCTTTTCTCTGTACTTCTCTGATTTGCTGCTAATTTCCCCAATTAATTAAATCAATGCCATAACTTCTTATTTTTGACACTCAAAGGTAAAAAACAGTGCCAAATAATTGTCGCATACACGTCTATGTTCATAGTCACGGAAACGACAACATGTCAAAATGCATTTCAACCCGGCTGTTATTGAATATGTGTCTGTGATTTCCTGCGTGCCTCATATAATGTGCGTATAGCACCTGTCCGGGAAGTCACAGACAACGAGAAAGAAAAGGAGCCTTACACAGTACTGAAAGGTCTCATATGCATATGCATTGCATACTAATATAAAAATGGTCAAAGGGGTGCAGAGTGTGATGGATGAGACGGGCAACGCGATCAATTTTGCAAGCAATTAGGAGATGAGGCCTGTGGCTCAATTCCGTAGTTCACCAGCAAACACACACAAGTTATAAATCACATTTAAGGGTCTATCTACACTTAACTTCAAGTTGTCAGAGACTGATTGGTGATGTAATGACAGGCTTGCAAAGGTAAAAGCTACAAGATGGTAGGTCTGATACGGAGAAGAAAAGTCTATTCTCAGGTAAGAGCACTTTGGCCAAGGAAGGATCGGACGGAATGGGATTTTGGATGCATGTGACTTTGTCGCTTTGTGGATGCTCCATGCTTTTTTTATGAGTCACTGGCATTCTGTGTCATTACTAAGAGATGGAGAGGCGAGCAAGATGTGCTAAAATGACCACTCAGTTCGCTCGGTCGCTTCGTGTTTCGAAAGGACACTTGTTAAATCATTGAGATTAAAAGAGATGGTTATAAATGTGCTAAAATGGCTGTATTTTTGTTGGGAGGGAAAAAAAAAAAACATATTTGCATTCTCAGGTGACAGGTGAGAACAGCCACTCTCAAACTTCTATTTCGGCTTAAAAATAGATGGATTGAGCCACTCCATAGTGTTGAATTAGTTTGTGTAAAAGTATAAATTTAGTTTTTTTTTAAGTAATTCTTTTGTGACTTGTGGTGCAGTGAAAAATAGGCAAAAAGTTTTAAATCACCGATGGTGTGCTGCGAAATATTTTAGAAAGAGTTAATTTAGCTTAATGACCAGACTTGTGGTTCAGAACACTATCTCAAAGAATCGTATCCCATTGAAATGAATGGAAATGCTACTAATCCGTTCCGGGCTGTGCGGTGTCAGTATTGCAAACTGCGATTATCAATGCTAACATTAGCATGTTTGCACTTGCAATTCAAGGCAAAATCAGCCTGCTCACATCTCAAAAAAGAAATAAGTTGGGTCACTTGTATCTCAAGCTTGATGGCACCGTAAACAAACAAAATTTTTGTTAGTAGCAAAACTGTGGTTGGTATTTGATCGAAACAATGATTTGTTGTTCAGCTTTAACGCACTTCTTCTGCTGAGGTGACTTTTGTATTTGTCTCAGTTGTCAAGATATGAACATATAATATGATGTTTCCCCGAGGCAAGCGATGCATCGAGTGCAGCTCATGTGTGTGTAGGAGCAATTTACAGCCTGGGATCAAGCAGATGCTTGTAATTGGGCCACATCTTTTTTGTTGTGTGCTTTGCAGCATCTTTATCAAACGCGTGTGCCGATATCATAGCGCCGATCTGCGAGCAGTTCCTCAACTCCAGTATCAGCTTGTGAACACCCGCCTGCTCTTGACACTATCTTCTCCCAAGTCTCTCTTGCTTCCCCCCCACAAGCTAGAAGAAAAGTACACACTGATCAAGCGCTACTTTTTTGTAGCACCACAATAGAACTTTTTCCACAAGAACAATTTTCAAAAGCATATCGGTCTCAGTGAATAAAGTGCGTGCGTTGTTTTTTTTTTTTTAGGGGGGTCTTTGTGTGATAGATTAAAAACAGCAAGTGGAAAATATGGGCTTGGAGCGTAAAGCAGAGGAGCTTTGCTGACTACAAGCTTGGCCAAACTGCAGATGGTAGTGAGACAAAATGGATCAAGTCCAAAAAGCAGGCACGGTATGAAATACTGTGTGCTAGCACGGAAAGCTAACGAGCTAGCTCTCTTTTGAACATGCTCCTCTCAATACAATCGAGTTAAGAATGGCTCCGAACAATACTGCGACATTATTGTTGACGAGAAGATAGATCCGGAAGAAAAAAAAAAATTATGGAATACTTGCACATAGGCAAACACACCAGAGTGCCTACTGGAGTGTGACAAATGGCAGAAATATATCTTTAAAGGGTTCAGCAGTGGAAAAACAGGATTGGACGCGGCGAGATAACAACATTAGCATATATTTAAGAGACAAAAAGCTAGTGAGTAACACACACAAAAGAAGTTACTACAAACGAGACTATCCATGAACCCTCTTGTCACTCGCTCGTCATTTGTCTTCTCAGTTCCACATTCCAGAACTGTTATTCCAAATTCTTTGGGGGGATCCTCCCACATTTAGGAACACAGATAAAGCTGTGGAGCTTTGAGGAAGGGGGCGGCTTTGGAGGTGGATTTGTGGCTAAAGGTGACGTGAAATGACAAAAGCACTATCAGCGAGACAAACTGCATGACCTCCCTGTCACCTCGGTGTCAACGCCACAGAGCCTCCTTTTGACCACTCATTTAACTGCGTAGTGTGTGTGTGTTGTGTGTGTGTGTTTGACAATGATCTATCTACCCTGTGATGAATCCATCCAGTGCACGTGACCCACAGATTAAATCATCTCTACAAGGAAACTGATTAACCTTTCCCAGCAACGATGGTCTCTTTACCTGTCGATGGGAGGAAGAAAAAAAAAAAAAACTAAATGACACTCTGTCATGCTTCTTTTTTAAAACTTCCAAGCGCCTCAGCAGCGACTTAATTAAAAAACCTAAGCGGCATTACGAGTGACTAATGCGTAAAGCAGAGGTAAACATCGAATCGGGCGGCCTGTTTTGGGAATGAAACGAACTAGCTCGACTAATAAATGCGCAGCCAGATGAGGAAAGACCTAAACTGCGATTGTTCTTCAACGGCGTCAACAGCGGAATACTAAAGAAGTTGATTTCGCCGAGACGAGGGGAAAAAAAAAGGCAGCGGAGTGAGCAGAATAATGGCCGCTGAAGAAAGAGAGAGAGAGAAAGAGTGAGAGAGATGGACAATACCCTAAAATTCAGCTTTTTTTTTTCCTCTCTCTCTTTGTCTGTCTCTCAGTGGAGGACAATGAGAAGATGAGATGGGTAAGAGGATTAGTGTGAAAAGATATAGATAGATAAAATACAAGTACTGGATTCAGACATTTAAATGAAGAATTAACATTATATTATTATATAGCTTGAATGGAAATGTAGTCAAATGCTAAATGTATCTAGCTTGACAAATAAAATAATTTAGTTAGGAGTACAAATCTATGATTTCAAGATTGGAAAAATAAATATGGGATAAATGAGGAGATGCTTTTAAAAATAAAAATGGATGTTTATTTTCTTAACTAACAGTGGTGTTAATAAAACCGTCTTCAATGTTCTTGTCTGGAACAAGAGAGGAAACCAGCCCCTTAGAAAGACTACGAGCAGCGTCTGACAAACACGACAACGGCCTCGTTAAATCTGCGGGGATTTCGTAGGCTTCGGAAAACTCCAAAGGTAGTCCGTTCTTTTTCCCGCCGTCCCCTGTGATATGACTAAGAACAAGAACAGCGTTTCATGCAAACCCTTTCAGACTCCTCCTCACTCTGGCACGCTGACGGGAAACATCCACACCTACACTTCACTCGAACCATTTTCCCATCTTTTTCGTAGTAGTCAACTCAACATGACTTTCAGCCCTGGAGAATTTTTTTTTTTTGCTCCATCGCTGTACCTGAACTGGTTTGTATATCAAAGAGCATCCAAGTTCCATCAAGTGCTCTCAGTTTGTGTGTGTTCCTGTGTGCGTTTTGTGTTGGCGCACTCCTCGGAGACGGCAATCTGATCCATTGAGATGAATGGCCTGTCTGTATCGCCTCTATACAGCTGACACTATCAAATAGCCACCGCCTTTCTCTCGAAACTCTCCTCGCCCGGCACCCCACTTTGTCTTAACGCCGGTTTCCTCGTACTCCGGCCCGCGACCCTCATTTGTTGTTTACGATCAGAGCCAAGGATGACTGGCGTTTTATCTCGCCGGCGAGAGAAGCTACAAAGATAGAGAGGGTAAGTAATGGAAACGGAGAGACGGAGATTCAAAGGAAGCCGTTGTGTGTGCCAGCATCTGTTGCTGCCGGGCACGGACAGAGAGGTGTGTGTGTGTAAAAGTGTGTGTGCGTGAAGGAAAAGCCTAATGGGTCAGGATCAACTCCGACAGATCATTTGATGCCTTAAGTCCCCACGTTGTCCCTCCGACAAATGCACTGATATATACTTGATTATTTTCTTTTTCCTCTAAACCCTTTCCCGTCTTCTCCTTGTCTTTGACTTTAAGCTTTCTCCAATATATTTAGTGGTCTGACCTGACGGGTTAAACAAGTGGAAAAGCAATAGTGTTGAAACTAAAATATTATCTGAACATCTGATTTTAACATTTTATCATAGGGAATGAAAAATAATTATTTTAGCGGGGATGGATGTGAAGCATTATCAGGTTGCTAGTTGCTAGCTAAAATCCTGGGGATGTTAGTGGAAATAAAAACTTAGGCCAGCTTCTACTTCGAGGTCTAATTTAATAGAAATAGAATATAATAAAATGTTATAAAAGCCAGTCAAGGTATTATCTGGTAATCTTTAATTTTGAAGTTGGCCTTCGCAGCACGTTAGCGGCGTGTTAGCATTACAAATAGCATGAACAATTATCGCGGCTGGCTTGACTTGTCTCCTCCCACCCCCACAGTGCACACCAAATAAACAGTTACCCGAGGCAGGAAAGAAAAAAAAAATCCACAAGGATCTTTTTTGAAAGAATTACTCAAGGACTATACAAAAAGGAAAGGAACAGCCTTTGTTGCAAAGATGAAACTCGATTGGCGCTTGCTAAAGGTGAAAAGTCACAGTCATTTGAAATCAGTTGTGTTTGCATAAAAATGTTTTTTTTTTTTTTGTTTAAAACATTTCTCCCACAGTTATGAATAACTGCTTTAGAGACCTTACTTCCCAGTAAATCCAATTTTCAAATTCGGGGCGTTCCACTTCATTGATTTTTCAATACGAACGTACTTAATGGGCCTCCCTGAAACGTTCACATTACCATGTTAGCCTTGTAGCATGTTCAGACTCATTGATGTCATTTATGCGTGTTTGACTGATATGGCGTGTTGTGTCCAATCTTCTGTGCAACTTGGTCCTTAGTGCTGAGTAGGAAGCTATGCCTCATTGAGAAACATTAGCAGCTCAACTGGGCAGCAAGAAGTCCATAAATCACAATGTTCTAGCCCGTAATTCTACCAAAGTTACGGACTGTTATCATTTATATTCCCCTGAGGAATATAAGCGGTCAGATATGCGGAGGATCCCCCGGGGGGCGCTCATAGGATCGTTTGTAATACAGTCGATACTTGATGGTTTCCTAACTTTAGCGTCACACCTAGCGTAAATACACTGTAGCGGAAATTGAGTTTGTCTCTTTGTGCCATGTCACAATTTATTCTGATACCACGTGTCATTCCGAATTATGAAACCGTAAACCGTATTTTTATCATGAAAGGATTTTAAATAGATGCTAGATAGCGAATCGCTCTTGGTTAGCGGTTAGCTTGTCGTCAACCCAGTCTGAGGCTTGAATCTCTTCTGTGTGGTACTCTGGCGGGGTTAGCTTGCTACTTGCTAATCTTTCTGAAACTGAGAGCTACTTCTTGGATATTGATTCATACACAAATTAAATTGTCACGAATAAAGATTATTTTTTAATAGATTGAACTCAAAGCAAAAATGGATGGTTGGATGGATAGCTTGAATTTAAAAAAAAAAAAAAACGTTTTAGGATAAATAAATTGTCCAGATGGTTTCTGAGCCATATTCGGCATATCAGCGATACTAAACATATCAAAATCCCTCTAAGAACTCTAAAGTAGGATGTCAAGTGGCGACATTAAACAAGTGATTACCTGCCTGCAAAATGCCAAGCGCAAACTGAAATATATCAGTCAAGGTCAGCCTTTTGCTTTCAGGCTTTTGAGGAGCACACAAATGGAAATATATCAGTCAAGGTCAGCTGGTTGCTTTCAGGCTTTTAAAGAGCTTCAAAGCTAAAAAAAAAAAAAAAACCTGGATGTGCCTTTGTTGCTTCCGCGATCAGCATCTTCAGAGATAATGATAGCGGAGGTAAACAAAAAAAAAAGCTTTCATTTGATACGTGATTGATTCCAGATCTCGGATCGACAATGCGGGCGAGTACATACGACGTAGGATGAAAAATATTTTTTTTCAAATATTTCAGAGCCGGTCACTCGGTTAAGTGTTTCTTTTTAAAGCTGGTAAGATAACCAGGCTTAGCAGCCTTTATTCCTTCATCCCGCAAAATCTCCTTCTAGTTGCCTTTCACTTTTCTCTTCCAACTTGTTTAAATCAAATCCGGCCTTAGCCTCTTCGATGAAAGCCATGGCCCATTTTCGGCCATTTTACCATTTATATTAGTTGCCATTGTCATACGCTAGCAGAATCACGCTGTTCGGAGGTGAATGGATACAAATAAATGAAACTAGTATAAAAAAAATATGCACGGCACAATAGGCCCTTATGAACCGTAGTTTTTCAGCATTGTACTCTGGCTAAGCAGTTGGGGCGAGTTAAATAAAAAATGAAAAAATGGCTTTTATGCGGTTGTTGATCGATTTTCTGTACCTCAGTAATGTTTGTTTCCCTCTTCCACTAACAAAGAGCACAACCAGCTTTTAAATACGGAATACAAGCTGTTTCCTGTGTAAGACCAAAGAAACGACAAGCTGGACTTGCTATTCTCCTTTTTTTTTTTTTTAAATGAGAAAAATGCTCCCCAATTATTCTTATTCAATATACATTTCCAAGAAAATGGATTAAATGGGGGGGGCTAGAAATTAGTATGCATGTGTCTACAATAATAAAAATAATAATAAAATTAATAATAAAATAAAATAAAATAAAATAATAATAATAATAATAATAATAATAATAATAATAACAATAACAATAATAATAATAATAATAATAGAGGAGTACAGCACATACTCCATTCTGGCTTGTCAACATTGCCATACTTTAATTTTTGGATATTATCCAGCAATGGAATTTGGGTTTGTTAGTATGAATGTGTGTGTGTGTGTGTGTGTGTGTGTGTGTGTGTGTGTGTGTGTGTGTGTGTGTGTGTGTGTGTGCGTGAGTGCGCTTTCAGAGGCCGGGTGATCAGGTCTAAAGCTGTGTTTAGGAGATAAAGGAAGTCATTAGTGATTTCTGCCTCTTAAGACCCTTTAATACTTTGGATGGGACCCTGTCCAGAGGTTAGGGTGCATAAGTGTGTGTCTACTGTATGTGCGTGCGTGTGTGTGTGGCGCTGTAATTTCATTCGTTCACCAGGCAGGGATAACCGACATTGCAAACAGATTTGAGTGAGTTTAACATCACGGGAAGCAGCAACAAATTGAAATGAACGCTTCAATAATATCCAACACAAAATATTTGCCTTCATATTTTGTGTTATTTGGTATATCAACACATTTCATCGACATGCCTCATTGTCTTCCTTCCTGCATTTGCAGCATTAACCACATAGATGATGGAGACAGTCAAGGGCTGGGGATACGCTGGGATGAAAAGGGATTTATCGGCTCATAATGTATCAGAGGGCTTTTTGATCAGCATTTAGCGGGCTTAACAGAGCTCTCGATCAATACAACTGCGGATAGATGCATGGATCTGCATTTATTACAATGTCTGACCGCCACACACGGTGCTACAACTCCCTACGGCATCCACGAGGAGTCAAAAGAAGTTTAAGAACTCAACTAGTGTTATAAATAATCAGGGTTATTTACTGGCTATTTCTACCAGTTAGCTAAAAATAAATGTTGTGTATTTTTTACGCAAAAAAAAAGATTTGTAAATTCACGCTCAGAACTTGAAGCCAAGATGTTACACGCAAGCACGTCTGGTTCGGCAAATCGGTTCAGGGCTCCTTAGTCATCAAATGAATGAATAAATGAATACTAATTATTTGGAGCGAATAGCGTGTCGGATATGAAAACACAGTAAATAGACAAAAAGATTAAAAAGGCAGTTAAAATGGCATGCAAACATGAAGAAACTCAAATTAGAGCAACATCCAACTGTAAATATTATCCTGACTGCTTTTTCCCTTCCTCTCTTCCATGCTTCCTTCCCAAGCATATTATTTGTCCCTCTGGGTAAACAGAATATTAAAAAAAAAAAAAAAAAAATGTTTTTGAATGCAATTCAGCATCTGACAAAAACTATTTTCGTCCACCTGCCCACTGTGGTTTGACAATATGGCAAGAGCATGTGAAAATCTATGACTCCACAAAGAATATTCCGGTAAATAAGCAATTTGCGTGAAGTTAAATGCACACTCGCTCACTTTGATTGTCTTGTGCGAACAAAGCAGACCGAAAGAGAATCAACATGAAGGTGAGAGATTTACAGCCGCGAGGCAACGACGACAACAACACCATGAGGGGTAATAACAGAAGCTGTTAAACATGTTACCGTGACAACTTATGGAAATAGAAATGTATTAGTACCTGACTTATGTGCTTAATATTTTCCCGGACCAAACCCGTGACGTAATGTACTCCAAAGCAAATGTTCCTATTGAAATTAATTGAACTAGTATTTATCCGTTCCAACCACATAATTGTTAATAACAAAATGAAACATAGTAAAAGAAAAATGTGAAGATAAACTGGTTGTATAAAATATAAATGTACATTGGGACAAGCCAAGTCACAAGAATAATAAAAAATGTAGAAGAATAGCATAAACGCATCATGCTAGGCGTTTGCGTCATTAGGTTAGCTTACTTGCTACTCAAATTTCCTCCTCTGTCTCCTTGTTGAGTGAAGCGAGCATAGCCGTAATTTGATTTGAAAGAAATAAAACTCATACTTAGCCGTCACCATGGCTTCTCGACTCAGCAAATTAACGTGCCGCTACATAAAAATCGCCCACATTTGGCAAGCTAATTCCCACCCTGCGTGCTCATCACGCAAAAAAAAATAAAAATTGTGTTCCCAATCACATATCTCCCTGCTGATTTCATGCCGGAGAAAAAGCAATTTATTAAGCTGTCTCTTAGGAGCCGGGCATAAACTAAACTGCTACAATGGCCTACTTAGGCACACTCGCCGGAAAGGAGACACTTTGTTTGCTTCTTCGCCCTGCTCCCATTCATCCAAAAACAGACTCCAATAATTCTTAAAGAGCTCCCCGCAGAGTCTCATCAATGATCAGGTGAATAAAGCCACTAATGGAACTTGCAGTCTATTATAATTTGATGAGATATGAAGCGACGCTAACAAGTGTTGCATGTCCCCCACGTGGAGCAGTTGCTCCGAGGGGGGCTCTGTCGCTATAGCAACCAGAAGAGTCAGCAAACTCCTCGTGACTAGGCCCCAAAATTTTGCTTTGACCTCTTCTTTTATTCTCTGAGGATCGCTGATAATCCCGTAGCCACTCTTGAAAAAAGTTTTAAAGGAGCAGAGATGTTGTTGAATTGTTTTTATCCATGAAATAATACCAAATAGACAAAAATAATTAAAATGTTTTTTTTTATATAATAATATAAAAATAATAAATATTGAAATAATAACTATAAAAATACTAAATATAAATAAAAATAATTATATCAAAAATTAAATTTTAAAAAAGAATAAATAATATCATCCATCCATTATCTGTACCGCTTATCCCAAATACACAAAAATAATTATATTAAAAAAATAAATTTGAAAAAAGGATAAAAATCTCAATACGCTACTTGGGTGATATTGCTTAACTGTTCAATACAAAACAAACAAAAATAATTAATAATATAAAAAAAACAAATTTTAAAATAAGATTAAAAATTAAAACAAATAATTGGCTTATAAACGGTAATCGGGGGAAAATGTATTTCAATGCGAATAAAATTGTATCCGATTATTTGATCTAATAATCGATTCTAAAAATATTCCACTGTGACCACCCTAAATCCAATAAATGATGCTCCGGCGTAGTAGCTGCTCATACATTCTTGTTTTAGACTCATAAACTCATAAATTATTAAGTGACACGTGCATCTTCCCCAAAATACATCCATGCACACATGGATGAACACAATTTTGGTTATTTAAGTCTCACACAGGCTCGTGCGGAGCCGTGCCTAATTCCATTTCACTAATACAGTCTCAGTATTTACAACCTGCTTGTGAAAACAGGTTCCCGCTTAATTAGATTAAACAAATGCGTGTGTATGTGTGTGTTACTCATTTACATGCGGCGAACAACAGGTGAGGCGTGGAGACGGGTCGAGACGGCGTGCAAAAGACGCAGTGAGAGGGAGAGACCAGACCGTTCTATATTCATGGAGGTGGTGTAGATCGTTAGCTCAATAAATTAGTGCCTTGCGGCTGTGGATAGCACACTGCCATATGTCAGAGTGAGAGAGAGAGGGAGCAAGAAGAGGAGGAGAAGGAGGCAAAAGACTGCTGGAGAGGAAAGAAGAGAAGAAAAATGTGTTTGCTACATTAAGTGTGAATAAATGCATACAAATGCAAACAAGAAGACGACGCGACGCCTCGGCGGGGAGAAGAAAAGTTCATCCGGGAAAGTTGAACGAGGAGCAGATTTAAGCATAGATGATCTTCTTGCCCGAGGCTTTCGGAGCGCTGGCATAAGCAATGTGAAAGAGATTAATAGATCAGGTTTTTTTTTTTTTTTTAAAGAAAAGGACGATATTAATTTGTATTATGGAACGTGTTGATGCTGAGGATGACCTCGTTATTGACGAGGCGAGCAGACAATGGCAGACAGCACAAAGGGTTATTAAGAGAGGTCAAAGGTCAAACGAAATTTGACACCGGTCCATGTCTACTTTAATCACGTTTGATTTCATTTGACTCCATTTATGAACGGGCATGGTGTACAGGTTTGACAGTTTTAAAGAGTCCAAACTTGCTAATACTGGCTGTACAGCAAGCAGAGAGGGGAGGGGGTGAGCAAGGGACCACCATGGAATATTTCCCAAAGTTTTTCCACAAACTTTCTTGAAACTTAAAATGCATTATTATTTTTACCTTGACTGTCCTTGTTTTTCCATCGTGCTTCTTTATTAAACCTGAGACCTCCTTAATAAATTACAAATACAAAAATACGGAGCACCACAGCATCCAGGGGGAGATTTAAAGAGTTTGCAGCAGACAATGATTAGACACACCTCAAGTCAGGAGGGAGGATGCCACGGGCGGGGAAACATTTGCGAGAAAAGCGTGGGGGGGGGGGGGGGGGGGGGGGGGGGGAAATACAGAACAGAAGTATGGGTGGAGAGAACAGGCCTCTCGGGGGAGTAGGCGGGTTGGAAGTATCAAGGTGTAAATGTCTTGCATCAACGTCTCGGATGGGGCCGAGCCAAAACGTCCAGAGAGGTTTTAACACTCTTGTTTGCGACTGAGGTGCAAAGACACACTTGCAAAACACACACACACACTCAGCAACCCTGAGAATAGAATCTCTCGACAACAATCAAAATGCAACCTGGCGTCATAACTGCGTATCTATTAATAAGTCCCGCAGTCTACACGGGACGCAAAAAAAAAACTTTCCCGTCCTGTTTTTAACTCTCTTGACTCTTTATCACCCTCTGGCTTCATTCTCAGTGTAGGAGGGGGGGGGGAGAAAAAGTTCAGCGCAAACTCCAAAGTGGAGCGCAATCTGTTCGGTGCAGTTGGTTGATTTCCAAGGTGTTCTCGTTTTAATTTATTGGGCTCAAACTGCCGCCACCGTAAAGCTTTATTGACTTTAGAGGCAACATTCCGATACAATACAAACAAGACGTAACGGACTAAAAACACAACTCGTCTCTACTTAGCGGTGAAACTGATTTTGTGTAATAGAAATAGAAAAATACACAATGCTGTGAGGGGCAGGGATTATTTTGGTAAAAAAAAAAATGGAATGAACACTTTGAAAATCATCCAAATATTTTTGCAGAAAAAAAAAAAGTGTGTTCACTGTACATAATGAACAAGACTTCAACGATTTATCAAATGTGTGGTGGAAATCGCTGCATCCCTATTTGAAGATGCCCCGGAATGTTTCTTCATGTTTTATTCCTTTTGTACCTCAAATAACACACATTTTATTCATGAGTTTCCAAACTTGTTCTTGGCTTCTTTTCTACAAGTTTACCTGTAAATATTAATATATATTACAAATTAAACAAAATACAATTTTGCAGAAGAAAAGCTCTCCTGACAATATTTTAATACTTAAAATATGTTTAAAAATGAATTTGAGTTATATTGCGAGTTCACTTATTATTCTCGGCCAGCCCTAATTGGCGTTGTTTGGTATTCAAACATGGTTTGGACTAGACTTGTTTTGGACTAATTTTTTTTCTTGACTTTTATATTAATACAAAATACTCTCCGGGACCGATGTTGTAGCAAAATAAACTTTAAGTGTAATGCAAAAAAAATATATCAAAACAGAAACAATCTATTTATGCAACTGATTATTTTGAGTTTAAAAAAAAAACTAGAAAAAATAAACGATTAATATACGACACCCTTTTCTGTCTCTTGCCTTCTCATTGTCTTACCGGGTGATCGGTGATTTATGTCTTTAAAAGGAAATATAAAACTAAATGCAAGGAGTGAAACGAACTGTGAGATTAACCCGGCCCTTTCTCCTCTCTTTATTATCGGAGAGCTGTAATTAAAAAAAGTGGTCTTTGGTTCTTGCGTAGCCCTAACAAGCAAACTAAAACACACACGCACACACACACACGGATGAGTACACTCGCACGAGCACCTTTTACACCGTTTTAATTGAACTTGCTGCAATTTAGTGTGGTGTGAAAACAGCAATTAGAGCGAAAACAGGAAAAGAAATAAACCACATAGGAAGCGAGATGCAGCTCAGAAAGGGAACGAGAATTGGGAAACGTCTTGGTTCCCTTGAACGCGACGTAAGAGCCTTAGAGTGTGACGTCATTTTGACGTCTAGCTTTTATTTTGAAGGCCCGACTACCATTCGATGATGCCCGAGATCAGGAGTCATTGTTGCCTGCGGTTTGGAATAATAAAAAAAAAATAAAACTACACAGAATAAACATCCTTGGTGCCACTGGCAACAAATCAAAATCGACTTGAATCTCATCAATGTGGCGGCGACAACCTGTAATTCTTTTTTTTTGTTTTATTTTAAACGGATTGTGAGCCTTTTTTCTGCCCTTTTTTCATTTTCCAAACCTAAAACGCCTGCAGCAATCGTTTGGTCGGAAGAAAACAAGACACTATGCCAATTTGTACTTGGCTGCAATGCTCCAATCAAAATATGGAAATTTTCACTCGACAAACTTCAATATCTAAAGAAATACGGCGTAAATGTCTCAGCGGGCACCAACAACTGTTTTGACAGAACATCTTCAATCAACTGGTGGCGTCTCAAAGTGGCCAATCTACAAAAGCTTTATAGACTTCAATCTGGGAAGTGGTGCTTTTTTTTTTTCCTTTTTTTTTTTTATGTTGCTCTACTGTGTAATTTGTAGTTTCGCATGTTGTGGCTACTCTTACCCGCTGAGAGATGTTGTAATGTTTGGCGTCCTGCTGACTTGGGAGGCCAAAACAGGATCAGACGAATGTGAACGCCGAGGACTGTTTTGATGTTTAAATGGTCGTTACGCCACCAAAAAAAAAAAAAAATAAAATCAGACATGCTTCACTCCAATGTACCGCCAATAAGAACACCACTCTTAAAATAATGTGTTTGTTTGTGTATGGATTTGCTTAACCGTTTCGTCATTGATTGGAGGACTGCAAGAGCATTATGGACTCTGTGAGATTAGCTGAGGTTTAGGCTTTCTTCGTGCTTTGCGAAATTACAGCTCTGTGCTACAAAGCCTCTCAGACTTTTCTAAGTCCAGCTACAAATATTTTAAAATGACTTTGAATTACATTTAACACGGTTAATTGCTTGAAAATAAAGTCAGCGTTTTAATTTGATAGTGTCATGGTCGTGCTTTGGGTGAATTGCAAAAAAAAACATGAAGCTTCAGCATCATTTGGGAATAATAAAATATTAGTGGGGGCGAAAAAAAAAATCATCTGTATAGTTGATTGATGCTCATTTTGTTCTGCGGATATCAGGCATCCCCAGAGAACACCGACGGCAACAACTTTATTTGATGATTGTACAGAAAGCATTAAAAGATCTGCTGAAAGTGCTGCACGCAGACATTTATGGACCTAATTAATATGTCCGAGACTAATTCAATCCCCATTTAAGTCTATAAAACGTGCACTATGTAAAGGCAAAGCAGTATGAGGCACGATTTAGAGCATGAGAAAATGAGAAATGATTATTCGGATGGATGGTGGCCACGCCCTCAGGACATATCAGCGACATTTTCACATTTACAGATTTAATATCGTAGAGAATCATGTCGGATTATTTACCCAACAACCCAACTCGACTCACACATGATTTTCCCATTTTGTTTATTCTTTTTTTATTTTATTTTTTTTATTGTTGCCATTGGTACCAACCCAAATGCAGATAAGGATCTCATGATGCAATTCACGGACTTTGAGTATAAGTAGCTAGTGAAACATGTGATTTCCTCACCCCGGTATTTGCAACCCCCAATACGCCTAAGATTGTCCAAATGAGGCGGACTAATGAATAACTACATGACGACCGGAGACTTATTCTGGTCTGATTAATGTGTTTTCCTCCATGCCAATTATACAGTGATTACACAAATTAACAACTCTAGGTCCCCATAATCACTGACTGCTCAACAATGTCCCCCAATACTCCCCCCGCTGCCTTCACACACTGATGTGAGGTACCACACCCCATTTGTTCTTCTATTTTACCCGCAAATGCTGGCAGGCCTGGCAGTTGTTATAAACTAATGCTTTTAACCGCACATGGTCCCGGATCGGGTTACCGACGGCATTCACCGAGCACCCCTCCGCTCTGACTCATTTGTTCTCACACGCACGGTTAAAAGGAGTACCAAGTCATGGAGACTCCGAACGACAGCTGGTGCCAAAGGGGGGCAGTTAATGGATGCCCCCTCTGGAATGGATCCCCTTGTATGGAGTCGGAGGGATGTCAGAATGTAAGGAAGAAGGGAAGGAAATGGGGACAGCAGTGTGTGTCTGGGACGGGTGGGGGCAAGAGGCCAGTTGCCGGAATAAAAAAGGAAAAAGTTTGTGTGCAGTTACGCGACACCGCGATGGGGGGAGGTGAGGATGACGGCATGGAAAAAGAGAGTGTGTTTAGACCGAGAAGTAAAATGAAAGGGGATCTGAAAAGCTCCTTAAAATGTGGAAACGACCACAAGTCCTCGCACGGGCGTAAAAATGAGAAAGGCCCAGCTGTGCCATTACACGAGCAACCATATACATCCATACAAACATCATGTAAGAGTGAAGAAGAAAAAGAAAGAAGGGAGGTTTGGATGATGGACATGCTCACTTTGTCAAAAAAAAAATCTTCGAAAAGATGTGCTTTAAAAGCCAAATCAAATCCACATCCACAAGGCAATTACCCGCCGACATAATGGGCTAAAATGCTCCGGTACACAAGGTAAACACACACACACACACACCTTGATGTGTGTGATATCCTAATAAGCCACTGAAGAAGACAAAGTGAGTGTGCAAGCACTAATCAAGTCAATTTGGCAAAGAAGTATACGGAGCAGAAAATACAGAGCTTCGAATGCAACACGCGCAAACACAAAAGCCATTAAAGGCTCGCTTGCCTGGCACCAGGATGTCTGAATGGTGGAGCGGCAGATTGTTGGAACCAAGCCCACCTTGCCCGAGTTTGCCTTTCAGAGGAAATCGTATTATTTCACAAAAAAATTAAAGGCTGCGGTCACAATGGCAATCATATAGCACGGCGCGGCAAATGGGACCTTGTCTGAAGCGTGCAACACATATTTAGCAACAACTGTTACAAATTGGCCTTTCACAAGTGTAGGCAGGTGGCTCTTGTCTGTGCTGAAAACAGAAAAAGGTGCGACTCTAATGGCGGAATAAATATATGGAATGGATCAAATGATGCTTAGCTATTCACATGCACAGTGGAACCTTAAAAGTTGAACAAAAGTCTGAAAAAATACAGCGATAGGTTAATTCCATGCCCCACGCACTAGCTTAGCGTTAGCTAGGATGAGGCTAGTAGCAATATCAAAGGATTTAAAATAGGACCAGGGCACTTAGCGCTAGCTAGGATGAGGCTAGTAGCAATATCAAAGGATTTAAAATAGGACCAGGGCACTTAGCGCTAGCTAGGAAGCGCACTAGCTTAGCGTTAGCTAGGATGAGGCTAGTAGCAATATCAAAGGATTTAAAATAGGACCAGGCACTTAGTGCTAGCTAGGATGCGCACTAGCTTAGCGTTAGCTAGGATGAGGCTAGTAGCAATATTTAAGGATTTAAAATGGAACTAGGGCACTTAGCTAGGATGAGGCTAGTAGCAATATGAAAGGATTTAAAATGGGACCAAAGATCTTAAAGGTTATAGTAAATGATTCAATCTAAAAATGTTAACCTTTCCGTGTGTTGATATGCTACGTCAACAAGTTTATGTGTGTTATACTCTGATAGGTTTAAATAAGATAAGTGAATATGGCTAAAGCCCCGTCACTTCACACGGGGCAAATGTTTAGCTATCATTTGCTAATGTTTATGTCACCCACCAGTCCAGTACCGGCTTTTGAAAACTATACACACAGATACTACAGTTGAACGTGAGGCGAGTAACCTCGAGTGGACAAAATAACACACACAAACACACACACACAAAAAGCATTTCAAGACTAAAAAGCTCCAGCTCATCCAAGAGGCTAATCTAATGGCAGGTTGAAAATGCAGTGGCAAGGACATTCTGCTGAGTCAAACGCAAGCACAAAGCCAACAGAGGCGAAAGGCAGTAGGTCAGAATGGAGCAGAAGATGACGAAGCGTATGAGGGTCGGCGTCTTTGTGCAAACACTGAAGCAGCCTGCTTCTGCTGCATGGTGCCCACAGAGGAGTTTGCACGAAGAAGCAAATGGGATAATTAATTTCTCCTTTCTCTCCACGCGAATGCTTTCATTTGTTTGCTTTTCTCCTCCCACACAAAAGGAAACACAGTAAATCTGTGAAGAGAGAAAGGACATTTACTTGATGGTAAAACGGGAGTCTGCATTTGTAAGGCTTCACAAAATGGAAGATGTGCGAGAGAAGCAGAAGAGCAACATAATATTCAATGATTGGATGAAAATAGCAGCTGGAGAGGAATTAAACCAAGGGGATTGGGGAGGAGATGAAGCAAGTCCATTAAGCATCAAACTAGTTTTTCTTACTTTGAGGAATTCTCTTCATCTGTCAGGACGACAAATCTCCAACTGCCTCGCTTCTCTTTTTATGCTGTCCTTCCGTCTTTAGTGACCCAAAATTCTGACATCCACTCTTTCAATTTTCTTAGATGAGCACTTTGATGCATCTTATCCCTCTAATTATCATCAAATGAACACGTCAGTCAAAAGTATCCCTTTCATTGAAATGAACCAGATCGATTTTTGCGAAAAACTCAAGTGATTATCCTTACAAAATGAAGATATAAAATAGTAAATATCACCACAATCTCAGCTCAGTCTTTATAGTTTGATCATGTGCACCTTTCCATATGTGACCGGAATAAAAGCTCTTATATTCCCCTCGGAGGCATTTTCGTAGAAAAGTATTACGAGCACCGGAATTTTAGCACTGAACTGTCCATCAGCCAAGAAGTTTCCTCGACAATGGCGCTTCTTACTTGAGATGGGTTTTCTTTTTTCCTTCTTCCTATTCTTTCCTTCTGTGCCTCCTATTCATTCCTTCCAGGTGCCAGCAGCTTGATTGGTTCCCACCTGAGTATTCCAGTCTTGTGCTCATTGATTCTCTCAGACTGGAGGCTTGAGGCACATCAAGCATTCCAGGGCTCACGGGAACAGAACATGTCACCAAAAAAAAGTTCTCTCTTCATGATATTAGCCTGTCTGAGCCTTGGTGGATTGAATTCAAAGGAGATTAGATCTTTTACCTGAAGGTCTGGTGTTAAGCTTCACTGATTGAATACATTTGAGAGGTCGTTAGCAGTTTTGGATTCCTCTGTTGATGTGATACGGCGGCAAGGTTGGTTATCTAACTGCTCCATCTACTCTGACCAATTTGGATCTTCTGAAGAAAAGCATCGAGTTATCCTAAGGACAGAGTCTTCCACCTGAGCGGTGGATTTCTGCAGCTCAACTAGAGTGACCATGGACCTCCAGGCTGCTTCTCTGATCAGTGCTTTCACTCTGTCAGGCTAGGTGGAAGGCCATGTCTTGGTAGATTGAAGGTTTTGGTGCACTTTTCAAGATGATGGATAGAATGGCGCTCCCTGAGATCAAAGCTCAAAGTTTGAGAAATCTTTTTATACTAACTCTACTTTAAACGTCTCTACAATTCTTTTTCTGACTTTTCTGGTGAGTGTCTTGGTCTTCATGACGTTGTTGTAAACCGGCGCTTTCAACCTGCCATTAAAACCAATCAAGGCTGCCGACCTTGTGCAATTTTGACTGAACCTCGATGGAAAAAAAAACATTTGCAAAAACCTTCGCCACTCTAAATGATCGTGAATTTTTCATAGCTGAAATTTGTCATTTCCGACCTGAACAATTCTGACATTTAAAAATGCCAGTACAAATCCGTTCTTTGGTTTCTGTATTTATCCGTTCCCACTCCCAGCAACAACAAAAAAAGCAAACATTTGATAACATGAAAGAGTTTCTTGACAAACACAGGCACTTTTGCTGTAATCTGGCCACGGACACACACACACACACACACACACACACGCACACACGTCTGTTGCATGCCAAGTCTGGAGCCACCTGCCATGGTGAAGCCCTCCTTCCATCTAGATCAAAGGAATAGGTTTATAAAAAATAAAAAAAAAACTGGCCAGACACACATCGAGCGATTCCTGCTTATTCCTAGGTGACATCAAAAAGGATTTCTTTTTTTTCCTCGCTTGGAGCTTATAGAAGTGATAGACACACACACACACACACACACACGTGTGTGTGAAAGTGAAGCCAGCCCGCCTCTCGAGCGCCTGTAGCGGATCAAACGTATCGTAGTGGGAACCCGCACCTGCAGAAGGGTGCAGCTTGTGTACTGAACAAGCAAATCACGATACTCGAATCGACTGAATACACAATCGGACAAATGGAACGCTTGTTTTGATGTCATCGCAACCTCGCTTATATTATCCAGGGACCGGCGAGTCATTTTGCCAAGGCAACATTCAAAATCAGCAATAACAGAAGCCTCCATAAATAAATAAATGGATACTCGATTAATCATCGATTAATTGGATATAATATCATGAGTTACTTTTACAATTCCCAGCCCAAGAGTGGAAAGAAATCTGTTCATGTCCACAGGTTCAATTATAGTTTTAATCCAAATAGTGAATGAAACATTTCAAGAGAAGGTCAACTCAACATTGTGAGACTTCTATTAGCTTAGCTTTAAAATAACAAGAATAGCTCGATGGAAGTCAAGGCTACCAGATGTGAAATGGGGAATGAAAAGATTCAAGCTAGCTGCTGGTTGATAAAGATTCGATTATTAAGAAGGAAAGTTTGTTGCTACGTTCAGGTGAATACCAAAAAATGAACATCGATGTTTGTGTATCAACCAAGTGCCATTTGGAAAAAAAAGCCTTTCTGCACAGAATTCAAATACTTCCTCTGCTCTATTGTTGACACAGAGAAAGGCAAAGGCGAGGTCCTTGAATCAAACCGTCACGTTCGACAAAAGCCACGAAAAACAGTCACATTTTGAGACGAGCAGCAGGATGTTGCTCTTGAAAATCAAATGAATTCATCTACGCTTCCTAAAAGTCCACAACAGTATTTCTGGAAGATTTTCTTTGGGCTAGCCTGGTCCCGATCTGCCGGGTATAGTGAATTGAACGAGCTTTTTATTTAAAAAATATATATATATGATGTCATTGTGTTGTTTGCCCTAAGATCAAGTCACCTTTCCAAGGCTAAACTGGCAATTCAGGGTTATAGCGCCACCTACTGCCTCACAAAACCTCCCCAGTTCTGCCAACATTTGAGATGTTGGTTTTGTTTTAGAAGAAGGCTTGTTGATTCGTTCTTCCCGACAGATACGAAATAAGCGAGTTGATGTCGAGCGGGGCAGTCACTCCCTCTTGCTAAAGTCCCAAAAGAATTCAAATTTAACTAGCGAGGTGAAAAGGTAGAAAAGCAACAGGAGGTGGTCCATGCAGTCTAATGAATTTGATCAAGTCTGTAATTTATCCTTATTCTCATTACAACACGCTTAAGTAAAAATTTCACATTTGATTTAATAGTTTGACGCTGATGAGGGCGAGTACGTGTGAGTCAGTCAATGAGTTAGTGAGTCAGTGTGTGTTTCCCTTAGTGCGCCTTATATTAAGGAAAATTACGTCGACCGTGCGCCTTATAGTCCAAAAAATACAATAATGCCAGATTCCCCTCAAGTCATACCCTGATGTATCGCCAGAATAAACAAACGCCACACCTCATAATTTTTTTCCCCGACTGGTGAAAAACAACAGCTGGTGTGACATAGGTGTCTAATTATAATTACAATTATGATGATCGATACCACCATGTGTCGCGGTAGACGTCGGTACCACGCGAAGGTTGGAAAAAAAGCGTTAGATACCAAGCGGGAAATGCGTAGTTTAGATTCCAAATTTGTGATAGTGGTTCTGAAACGTTTCTAATATTAAATGATATTAATTTAAGAATCTGGACCGCCCGCCGCAGTTACCTTGGCCAAGGTTAGGCAATATTACCAACGAGCATTCACTAGAATTTGTCTACTTATAAACTCATTATTATTATTACGCAGTGACCAGGACAGCTGTTCGAAACCAAACGATCCGCGTCACTGTTATGTTAGCTTCGGTTGACTTTTAGCATCTGACTAATTTTACATGGAACTTTGTCAGGGCTCATAAGAATGCTAGCAAATTAGAACGAGGGTGTCAGTTGACCGAAAAGTCCAAGTCTTCTCATTTTTGCCATATAGAATATGATGAAGATTGTCAATTAAACTTAATGTTAGACTTCCAAGCTGAATGTAAAGTACCGACTGTCGAGTATCCGTGGCGGAAAGGTAAATCAGTCCAACTGCTGTGGGGCTGAACCCACTCAATGACACGGGGGCGGTCAGAAAGCGGCGGGATAAGTTATGAATAAAAGGAAGGAGAGCGGCGAGGTGAACAGATGAGAGGCGGAGTGGGGGGGGAGACAGTAAAATGCTGCCGTCACTTAAACTCTAAAATGAAAGATCGATGAGCTTATTTAAATGTGCTCCCTGAGACGGGGGTTGGCTCGTATAAAAGCCTTGCATTTACGAGGGTGTGGGCATCGATTGACCATGGGGAGAGAAAGATGGCGAGATCAGTAGGATCAACCTTTGCTCGTGATTTTCATCCATCTCCACCTAAAATAAAACGTCCCAATAAATGTTGGTGATAGAAAGCTCGGAACACCTTAGAGGAAAATTCGAAAGCTTGGCCTTATGATGCTGGATGTCAACTCAGCAAGACTAAACATGCTAAGTAGGGCCCTAAATAGGAATTTAATTCAATTTAATTGATTGTGATGTGAAACCTCCCAATAACTAGTTTTTACATGACACAAATAGGTTGTGTTGAGAGTTTCTGATATAATAACGTTGACGAGGAAACTGACCAAATAAGCTAACAGTTAGCTTAGTTCCTTCTACTTCTTCTACCACTGCTACACATTCTTCATATGCCTAGTGGCAGTATGCTGCCTCTCACAGGTCAGTCCTGGTACTACACTTTTTTTCCCCTTATCCCACATTAAAAAAAAAAAAAAAACCCACTAAAACCACCAAACAATTCTAGTCAGTTCAGTACACATTTTACTGCTTTTGCATTGTAAAGGGACCCAAATTATCCAACTGTATCTTTTATGACGCTTCTTTGGGGAGTGAGCTGATTACAGTAGCACACATGACTGGTTGATGAGTTGGCTGAATTGTCTGCCTTCTTCCACGCTACAGTGGAATAAATAGAAAAGTACCACTTGGACATACGGCGGATTCAGTCAGGGTTTACTTGTTACCCCCTCGGGGGAAACTGCGCCTGGTTTAGAGACGCATCAATTAAGGTCTGTGGGGGAACTCGGGTGCTGATGCTGCTGCTGCTGAGATGGTGACATCGCAACGAGGAGGAGGGAATGGGGAGTGGGAGCTGACTGCAGCCAAGCTGCACCTCCGCCTCACACCTCCTCTTCCTTGACACCTAGGACCAAGGGGTGAAGATAGGCAGCGTGCCGACTGAAAGAAAAGGTACACAGAGGTGTTGTATGACGCCGTCATCGATTAAACTCCAGGCGTGCAGCAGTACTCCCTATTCGGCCAATAGCAGCCCCGTTACCAACCCCCTACACCCTCTTCGACCACCTTGTGTTGTTTCTTTCACACTGGCACTTTCCAATTCTCAAAGCGTTCACAAATAGCTCCCCCCACCACCACAACCGGCACCACCCCACTCCGCCCGACACCTCACACACGTTCCTCCAACTCCCTCCTCCTCATAACCCCACGTCTCAGCCTTCGCCCACCACGCACCATCTGTGACCCAGAGAACATTTGTGTGCTGACACCGGCCTGACCTTTTTCTTTGCGTCTTTGTTTTGCCTCGCCTGATCCCCCCTCCCACCACCACCACACACACACACACACACTTACCCTACTGTCTGAACAGCAAACACAACGCACTTCCATCTTCTGATTCTCCCATTTCTCTTTGCTGGATTTAACAATTACCCATATAGTCATACAAAAGAGTCTAAAATGATGAACCGAAGTGACCCGAATGAGTAAACCCTGTGTTTGAACGTGTGACCTGTATTTGTGTTGCTATAGTGTCAAATCAGGGGCCTCAGTTAAGCAGGTCATTGACTGAAAAGGGGGAATTATCAATGCTTGCAAAGGTTAACACTCTCCCCAAAGCAGACACACAATACCATAATCCTCCAGACATCAATCTGCATCACATAATGCTCACAAATAAGGCTTGATTTAATTTAGCAAAGTGCAACATGGGGCAAAAAAAGAAAAAAGCAAATACCAACCATGTCTATTTCCTCTTTTTTTACTTCACCCCACTTGCAGCTATATAATGTTAAAAAAAACAGGTGAGTGTATTTGCAGTATTAATGTCATAAATGCATTTTTTTTTTTTTTACCTTGGCCGTGCAACATGTGGTAGTTGCATCCAAGTAGGAGCAGCAGGAGCAAGACAGGAGCCTGCTGGCTTCTCAGCATCATCCTCACGCTGCCGAGAGAGAATCCCTCCACGACCTCCGGAAGGCTTCCGAACCGGCAAAATCCCAACATAGGGGAGCCTCAGGCAAAACTGTTCACTCCCGGGAAGGTAAGTCCCAATTCCCAGATCCCAAAGTTCTGATGCGGCTCACGGCTGATGACTTCAGTCGGTCTTGGCGTTCAAAAGTCAGCTTGGGGTGGAAGGAGCGGAGCCACCGGGGCAGCGAGACTTCACGGCTAGAACACCCGGCGATGTGGACGTGCTGTGGCGGAGTCCGCGTCTTCCATCGCCCGGCCGGTGTACATGGCTGATCGGCGTGCAGAATTATTACATTTGAGGGGGATTTTTTGGGACTTATCGGCTTACTCTCCACTATCGATCTCCAATCCCACTTTGCTGTGGAAACCAGCAGCGATCACGTAAATTCTGCCCAAATTAAGCCGCTCTCCGGGGATCAATTCCGTAATTGATTCGATGAGTTCAAATACTCCAAGTGTGGAAATATGTGGACGAGTCTTACTAAACCGTTTAGTTAGTACTCCCAACTACACTCCTAGTTAGTGAGCAGCTGGTGGGTAGCGAGACGCTTTACTCTCCCCGCTGATGGGTCGCCTTCCTCGGGTAAATGCGTCGGGCACCGCCGGTGGCACAACAGGTTTGAGTAAAACCAGACGAGAACGATTAAATACCTTGCTTGTGCTCTTTAGTTCACAGTCTGGTGGTTTATTTTAGGATACGGGAAAGAGTTTATAGCAACGCGGCAAAAAGTTGGTTGTGAAACGGAGGAAGGACCACTGGGTATCCGTGCTCTTCCACTGCGTCACGGTTGCCCTTTTGCCGCCGCCACCGACGTCTTACCCGGGACCAGCCAGTCCATTCGCGGTACTCCGTTGCTTACCCGCCAGTCGTAAATATCTTCCGGGGTTCCGTCAACTCTTATCGGGGGTTGTGGTCCTTAAAGTTGGCGGTTCTTTTCGCAGCCCCTCTGGCACCCTGTTGAAGCTCAGGGCGCAGACTGAGTGAAGCGAGCAGCTCCCTCGCGAGCGAACACCTGCCAAGCTCCTCGACGCACACTTGGGGGGTGGAGAGAGAGAGCGAGAGAGAGAGATTTCCTTATTTCCGACTTTTTATAAGCATTCCAGCCTGATTAAAGAAAACAAAATGAAGAAATTTGACTCTGCCGGTGTACTTTTCCCATCCATTTGCACGTTTGAAGTCCAGTCCGTCTCACGCCGACTCTCTTTACACTCGATCTATCACAAACTCAAAAACTTCCATTCAATATCATCCCTCGTCGCTGATTGGCCCATGCCGAAGACTCCGGTGTTCCTATTGGACAGGCCGAATGAAGGGGTGGGACGCAACCAAACAAGAGTGTGGGGGGGGGGGGGGAGTTTTATTCAACATTTACTATTAAGTATACTTGCACAATCTAAGTAGGATTTGATTCAAAGTATGAATCCGAAATCCTGATTCAATTGGGGTTTTAAATTAGGGTTGGGTTTTCAATTTAGGGTTTTAAAAATGGGTAAGGCTTTCCAACGACAGTAATCCCTCGTTTACCGCGGATAATTGGTTCCAAAAAACACCCGCGATAAGTGAAATCCGCGAAGTACGGTCACCAACGAGGAAGTACTGGGCAGGCTAACGAGTTAGCGGAAAGAATTCGTGCTAACACGCGAAAACGGACTTCTAAAGGAATGTAAACGAACATGTTGAGCAATACTACATTGTCCTAAAGTTTAGACACGTTTCCTCAATTTAGAAGTTTTATTTTGACTTTTAAATGTTTTTTTAATTTGGAAAAAAAAAATCCACGATGTAGTGAAACCACGATAAGCGAAACGCGAAGTAGCGAGGGATCACTGTAGTTTAGTTTTAAAGCCAAATAAGGCGCCATCTAAAATAAAGCAATCAAGATCCATCCCACTGATGTTGACACCAATGAGCTTCGAGTCTCTCAGGACTTGGCGATGACGCTCGCTCCAAAAACATGATTTCATGTGCTTTTTTGGAGTGTGTTGTAATTAGCTTCGTGATTACGCATTATGCTCATCATCACAAGGGGCACCATCATGATGTAGACAGGGCGTACCATGAGATGAGCAGCACGACGACTGTCTCATTCTCCTTGTCCTGTTTTGAAAAAGATTCATGTAATCCACCAAAAACAGATTTTGTGAAACACCGCTGGAGCATCAGCACCTCAAATAAAAGCCTGCAGCTATATCTTACTATTCGCAAAAAGCTACTTTCCAACACTGCAAGGGTCATTAAATAGCACATTAATATTAAAGCTTACAACACAGTGACCTTATCTTTTATTTCCCCTATAAATCCTGATAGACTTCCCATCCCCTGATTGGCCAAATAGTCTTCCCACTTGTCAAGCTGTACCCAACATACTCACTTTAAGCACCTTCACCTCATCTATTGCTTTTTACGCACATGCTCATTTCACACTATAGACTCTCAAAGCGCTGTTTTCTGCAATAAAATAGCTATCGTGCTATTTGGCTATTCTTGGATCTCAAACCTCAGCAGTTTCTTAGGTATTGTATTCAAAAAGTGCAAAAGATTAAAATACGGAGCAAAGTTACGGTGTCTGTAAACAAGCTGTTTTGATCCATCTTAAGCGGCGGCCATTTTGACATCACTGTTGCACTGGGCTTATCTTGCAGAGGTCACATGACCAAACTCTGTATTGACATTTCCAATGATGACAATTAATTCCTTCTTATTCCAGTGAGGGAGATACCATCCCAAACTCATAGTGCCTCGATCGAACTCTGTTGGTGGATGAATCAGCATAGCGTCCTCTCTACACTTTAACCCTACGATTCAATCGCCCGAGGCAAAATCTGTACTCATCACTGAACAGAACGTTCCTAACCCCAATACAGTCACAGCAGGTCTCCTGAGATTGGCCCCGGGCAGTCGCTTACGAATTGTTTGGGCAGACTGCCGTTAGCGATCTCATCCTGGAACCCTTAACTGCAAATCTCTAGAAGAACGTACATGGAGGAACATGGAGGGGAACAGTGACTTTGGTTAGGTTTGTTTCCAACATGAAATAATTGCCAAAGAAATATTAGCCCCAAAAAAAAAAACAGTCTTATTTTATAATATATTATGTGCATATACTACACACACACAGACACACACTCATGTATCCGTAGCACCCGGGGCTGATAGCTGGCGGGGTCTAATTCCGAAGCCAATTTAGCTTCCAATTACTTGTGTAGCCACTGCAATTACTGCTCCATTTTCTACTCTCAATCACTGAGTGGCTCACCCCCCAAAAAAAAATCCACCCAAAATTTCCAAACACATAATTCAACCATTTTTTTTGTGTTTCCACTTCTAATGGTCGGATATAAAAAATATATTCTTGGCCTAAAAGAACCTTGGGTTGGAGAAACTTCAAAATGAATTCTTGACTTTGTTTTTGCTGCAAAATGCAGGTAAAGCCAACTTTGGCAAAATATAATTTTTAAATGCTGGCTTTCAAATTTCCTAATTTGTTGCCTTCAAATTTTGAATCGACCCAATTTATTTTTTTCCTCCTCCAGTGTTTCCCCCCCCCCCCCCCCCCCGACTCATCCTTTACGCTTCAATTTTCGTCCTCCAAAGCGAGCACCGTGAGCAATGGCACCAATCTGTTCTTCTCGCTGAGATAAACATCTGAGCCGTCCATCATCTCTTTAACACATGTTAGACCTGGCTAATGATTTCCGTCCTAGTAATCAACATGACTCTAGGTGCGCACACACACACACCCGCTCACACACACTCAGAACCTCTGAAGCACACACCCCGTACATGCCGGGGCGCAGTTAATGAGTGGCTTCCTGCAGCTTGAGCCGTCATTGTGGCAGAGGGAGATAATGTCAATATTAACTGACCTGTCATAGCGGCTAGGAGGATAAACACCGCGGGGGAAGTGGGAACAGACAGAGGGACGTGCAGATTTTAATACCTCGCAGTAGGATCTCCACTAACACCATCACTTATTATTGTTGCTTAGGCAACTCCCGGACTCATCATCATAATGGTGCTGTTGAAAAAAGAAAAAAAAAATGCTCATGTTAAAGTTATATTCTGGTCACATTTCTCAATTTGAGGGATTATTCTTTAATGTCATGGATTTTGAATGCTCATTATCTGAGGTCAACGCTAATACCAGAGATTAATCATAATCATTAATTGCACTTCAATTTGAAAGGTGTAGCCAAAAAAATTGACATCATTTAGAAAATGAATATCTAAGTACCGGGATGTCCGAAAAGTAAAATATTTCTTGATTAAAGATCCAACGATGATGTAGATTTGTGATATATTACTTGATTGTATTTTGACAGGTTGTCATAACATTTAGCAATGGCTTCAAATTATGAAAAAAAAAAAAAAAAATCTCCTTTAAAATTCACTTTCACGTACAGTATCCCGTTCAACACCCAAAACGTCAATTATCTGGCCTGGCTAACACCTTGAGGGACCAAGCAAGAGTTCAGGGAGGCAGTGCCCCTTTGCCCCCCCCATCTAGCTCCGCCAGTGCATATAGTCATTCATTTTTGCAAATTACTATAAGACCAAATCAATCAAGCAAAGCTTATCAATTATTCTAAGTCATCACCGGTGACAATAGTCTCGCTGAAAACCCTACGAGGCTCTTCTTACTGTACGAGTGAATGCATGACAACTGTGTCATTTATCGTTTCCATCCATTGTAGCCTGGGGTGACGCTGTACTATTACGTTTCAAGACGGAGAACTTGATCCCCTCCCAGAAACCTGCGGCTCCACCCGATATCCGAGTTGTCCCCTCGGGCGGCGTGTGGGGGTGAACTGAGGGTAGCGGCGGGAAGCCTTTCATCTGGATGGCGAGGGGGGGATTGTAAGTGAGGGTTAGGTCACACCTGTATTGGACTAAAAGAGACAGGGAGGGATGGACGTGTAATACCAGTGGGGGAACGGTGAAAGAAAGAAATCTCTTTTGGTGAGTCCAACTGAGAGAGGAGAGTGTGAAAATCACAGTTTTAGCTCTTTTATAGGAGTGAAGAAAGTAGGTGAGAAAACGTGGAAAAGTGTGCCTCAAGTGAAGTGTGCGGGGGGGGGGGCAATAAGAAAATAGATGATTCCAGAGTCATCGTGTGAGCTGAGCTCAGAAAAATGTCTCTTAACTTCTATCGGCGTGCCTTTAGCAACAGCTAATCCTGCTGGCCGGCTCCTCGGGTGTCCGCCGTGACGAGCGGGAGCCTCGCGGCTGGTCCCAGGGACCTGCAGTGCGGACGTCTGGGATTTTTCTGAAGCTCTTCCCGGTGCACCTGTAATCACAAGCAATTATCCAGAACCACACTGCGGGGCAGGAGCGGCCCGAGTTGGAAACACATGATGCTCACAAACCGTCGTGGGAACTTGAAAGCAGAACATTTCTAGCTAGCTTTGAAGCGTAGAAACAAAGTATCAACACAAGAAGGTGATTATCACAGTAAAAGTGTTCGATGAGTACCGTATTTTCCGCACTATAAGGCGCACCCAAACACCTCCAATTTTCTCAAAAGCCGGCGCGCCTTATATATGGACCAATATGGATTGGTGGATGAGGACTAACTTATTAAAGTTAAGTATTTATTTTGTGTGTTGTGTGATATTAACGTTTGAGCAACGTTGAGTTATTGATATATTGGTATTGTTTTCACTATTTCGAGTGTTACTATATTGTGATTGCATTAACGTTTGAGCAACGTTGAGTTATTTATTTTAATGCGCCTTATATATGAACAAAGTTTTAAACTGGGCCATTCATTGAAGGTGCGCCTTATAATCCGGTGCGCCTTATAGTGCAGAAAATACGGTAGATAAAACTCGTACAGGTGTACAGTCGGCCTCCTAATATCCACACGTCTGTATTAAATGTGTAAAAAAACAATCAGAAAATTTTACTAAAATCTTTTTAGCGACAGGGTGTCAAACCACGCAATATAAATGTGAAGTTGTTCCATATGAGGAGTGAAATTGTTTTTGCCCGTGTTGTTTTTGTTTCCAATATCACAAAATATATCAAAATCAATAACGATATTAACGCTGTCAAGTTGAAACCACCATCTGTCCAAATAGGGTCAATTTGATATTTTTTCACAAATCAATACTATTTGTCTGTCTACACCACGGTCATTCTTAATCAATTTAAAGTGTTGTAAACAGGCGGAAAAAAACAAATCTATTAATCCTCCAGAACTGCGGCATTATCTCAACTTCAATTCTGGATTATTTTCAGACAATAACAAAGTTTGAAGCCGTTTAATTAAAACTAGCTAGCTAGCTGTAATGTGTCAGAACAGAAGAAGCTATTTAGCCACAAAAAGTAAGTTTGTAAAGTGTGCTGAAGCCTCGCAAACACCAAAACAGCAAATCAAATAAACAAGCATCAAATTAGCATCGGCGTTCTTGTCGTTATTGTTATAAATGCACGCGGCGCGGCAAACGTTTGTACAAGCAAGCGGCCGCGAGGCATTCCTGACCCCTTTTGGTCCGATTGGGTGTGGAGATCCTTCTCTGATCTCCCAGGGAAAATGACGGCGTACCCTGAGGGAAGCACGCCTTTAGCTTTCATTTTCGTCCCTTTCATCCGTCTGACTTGATGCCCTTTATCCACCATCCTGAGAACTCAATTCCCCATATCCGTCAAATACTGTATACATGTTCTCCTCACTCTGGAGGCTTACAAACTGACTTTTTATTACCCCCCCCACGGTTGGTCTCTCCCAAATCTTTCCTTATTATTTGTTCCTTCAGCCAGTCGCTTACACGAGCTAACGAAACAACATTTTTAATTAAGGAATGCAAATCAACTAATATGCACACGAAGAAAGCAATTAAGAGCATCACCAGACACTTTTGAAAATGAAGTATCTCGGCGGATAAAAACTATTTAAGGTTGGGATGGGAAAAAAAGAGGTAGGTTCGCTCTTCATCTGCCAAGTGTTAATCATTATACTTTTTGTCATCGTCGGTCATTTTATTGCTTCATCCTCCTCTCGCTCGAATCAATATGTCACCACGGAAACCTGATCCCTAAAGTGCTCCCGCATAAGGATTTACTCATAATCAATTTTGGACTGCGAAAAGAAGTGAGGGTCATTGGCAAGGAGGCAGATAGAAAGTGGTTTTATAATTTTTGTGATGAGGATGATTATTTTTGTAGGTTTGTTTTAGTCATTATGTGTTTTGATGTCATGATATCAAACCTAACATCCTTTTATTGTTGTAAAATCTTTCAAACTTGTTTTTTGTCTTGAGTCAATCAATGCATGCCATAGAATATCAAAATTCTAGTTTGGGATTTGTCGTTATTGTTGGTTAGGTTTTCTTTCATTTTTTTTATCAATTCAGTTAGTTGTAATTAGTTTTTAAAGCCATTTTAATAGTTATATCATTTTAATTTAATTTAATTTAATTTAATTTAATTTAATTTAATTTAATTTAATTTAATTTAATTTTATTTTATTTTATTTTATTTTATTGACCCGGAAAGTGTGAGTAAAAAAAAAAAAAAATCTATAAATATCAAAATTCTAGTTTGGGATTTGTCATTATTGCTAGTTAGGTTTTCTTTCATTTTTTTTTTCAATTCAGTTAGTTGGAATTAGTTTTTAAAGCCATTTTAATAGTTATGTCATTTTAATTTAATTTAATTTAATTTAATTTAATTTTATTTTATTTTATTTAATATAAATTTATTTTATTTTTATTATTATTTTTTATTGACCAGGAAAGTGTGAGTAAAAAAAAATAAAAAATCAATCCAAAATTCTTTGTGGCATGCTTCCGCGTTTTACACACGTACGCACAAAAAAAAAATCACTCGCACATATTTGAAGCGGACATGCGCTAACCTGGCTGAGCTAGTAACTGGTGCATGTACATCCCTGACATGCTTTCCACATGCACATCTGTCACAGATGCATTTCAGGACACGCTGTCAACACCCCCCCCCCCCCCCCCATCACCTCTATGAGTCAACACACACACGCATGGATGCACACAATACACACGGCTGCCTTCAAAACAGATGTCACAACCAGTTAATAGCCGAGTGCATCGCTTGTCAGACAAGGTGGACCATATCACTCAACACTAATGTTTGCTTCAAACCAAACTCAGGAAATACACATCATGGATGGAAGGGTGCTTGCTAGAGGTGCTTTTTTTCTCCTCGCACACAATTGCTGCACGACCTTGTCCGTTGCTTATCTAGTGCCCGAGTTGTAACTTTTAAGATGTGCTTGGAAGTAAGAGCCACCAGACCTTTGAGGACTGCAACAAAAGTGGACAAGATTGACACATGGGTGCTTAGTCGGTCACCATGTCTCTCGCTTTCTCTCTCATTTTTTTTTTTATGGGTGCTTCTATTCTATTGGGTCACAGAGCTACACTGCCCCCCACAGGCTAGCTGCTCCTTCATCCGTCACAGTAGAAAAGGGCAAAAATGACACAAGACGGAATTAAAGTGAAGCCTCTAAGGGCAACAAAGGTACGTACGAGACCTCGGATTTGTTTGTAATAAAATTTAAAATGAGTATGGGGTACTCACTGATGGATGTTGCGTGCGTCCGTGTGCCAGGTCACATGGACCAATTACAGCTCGTGTTCAGCCTGACCTCTAAAAGGTCACCAGGTGTGGGATGGTTGACTGGCAAATGAAGTGCACGCAACCAACCACTTGATGACATGCATGCAAAATTTCATGCATACACACACACACACACACACACACACAAATCAGGAAAAGGCAATGGAACACCTGCCTTTTGAACCATGAGATGATTTGATTTTTTTTTTTATGGGCATTTACTTTTCATCCGCATCTGTGGCGTGGCAGATGTGTATACTTGTGTGTGTGTGTGTGTTAAAGGAAAAACACAAAAGTCTCAGCTGCAGAGGCTGCGAATAAATTCAATAGAAAACATGTTCTCCCGCCGCAAACCAAAACGTTCAACACGGCCCCCTTTCGCTGTCTCCTAACAGCTCGGGCGACATTCTTCAAAAACGTTGCATATTTCAACGCTCCCGTTTGATGTAGTGCTCTCTTAAAACCTCTTGACGTTATTTACCGCCATTACAAATGCTGCCCCACCGCTGTTATTATATAGTTGTTGAAAAGCAATTTAGCGCCGCGCGGACTACCGCGGCTCACGTTGGACGCCGAAACAGAAGCGGTCACGCTTCATCATGTTCAGCTGTTCAGGCACTGCCTAATCACGCTGCGACTTCGGAAAAAGCGATTTCGAGAGTTGTCAATCACAAGAAGAGAGAGTCGGTTAGAAAGTGATACGATATAAAAATGTCATTGCGCTAACTTTGTAGACGAGTTCGGCTGATTGCGTGCTGGAATACGTTTGGCGCCAATACGGATCCTAATTACGAAAGATATTAGCCGTGACATGACTGTCCTGCATTCAATTTCCACAACCATATCAGGCCTGCACAATGAGGTTCACGGCAATTTGTATAGGGAAGTGATCAAATCAAATTAGCTCTGTTCATCTCAACGGAGATATCAGCGTCTGTTTGGGGATTTATTATGTTTCCGAAATTTGAGGGATTGGAAGGGTAGAAGCAAATTCAGTCATGGTTTGGTGACGCTAGGCTAATGAGAGCCCCTGCCAACATGGCCGCCACAAAGGCACGTCTGTTAGCGATTTTGTTTTCACCCCGAGCAATCGCTTTATGCTAGCTAATTTTTGCCCAAATTGTATCGCTGAAGTGACTTTGAATCGATAAATTATGCATTACTCTCCGTTCGCCTGTCAGATAAAAACGTTCCTCTATTGTACTGAACCGGTTTCATTCATTCCAGGTATTTCCTGTCTGTCCCAATGCATTAGCATGACAACAGTTTTTCAGCTTCCTACGTCCTGACGAGTCTGAACAATGACTAAAAACATCAGCCCGAGATGTCAGGAACTGCCGCATGCGCCTCAAAATGACTCCAAAACGAGAAGACGCCATGTCGAAAGTCTCTCTCATTGTACCTCGTTCAGAGCTCTTAAACAAAACATCAATCTTTCGACGCAGTGTGGAATCAGTGCGCTTTCCACGTCCATGGCGCAATTGAAATGCAAATACCATTGTGTTTCGTCTTTTTTTTTTTTTTTTGCCGTATTTAACCGATGGGATTATCTTCTTGTCTTTGAGCGAGCGTGTTATGCTCTAACTATCGGTGTATGCGTGAAATGAACTCGGCCTCTCGGGGGAAGTCGCCTGCTGACAGAGATTAGTTAACATCGTCCTCTTTTCAATCCTTCCCTCTGTTTCTGTACAAGCACACACACTGGTAAATATCAGCCACGAGCGGCAAGACAGATGGAATCGGATTAAGTACACGTTTTTTTTTTTTCCCTTTCGTATTTCAGCTTCACCTTGTGCTCTTCTTAGAGCGTCGAAGGATGAAATGTGTGCTAAGAACAAATCCCAATCGGAGAGAAATCGGTTGCCATAGATACGGAGATGAACTTTCTATATCACCTGGATTGAGTCGGTGTAAAGGAAGTACCAGGCAGTAAATTAGTGTACATGTTCGTACATTTCCAAGCCTGACGTTTGTTTACTGTGCTAATGCTAACTTAGCATTGTAGTATGAGCTACTTTGGTCAGAGATTTGAGTCAATTCATTATCGTTAACAGCACTTTAAACTTTGTTAGTTGATATATTTTAGTTAGTTATGTTGTGGGGAAATATCTGAAGTTGTGTTTATAATCACAGAAAAAAAATAGCACCAAAAAATAAAAATCTGAGTGCAGAATCCAAAATGTACAAGGAGATCAAGCTAGTTTTCCTAGAATCAACTTATTTGATGGAAACATATTTTTTTCTTTAGATGGCTCAACTGGAGCTCTTTTTATAATTTTCCTGCGAATGGAGACAAAGAGAAAACCACAGAGACCTTTTTGATTATGCTCGAATGTTTTTCACCTTCTTATATGAACGGCGCATGGAGGGGAAACGGTTAGATAAGTCTGTTTATGTCAAACATGTTTGGCCCGCTGTGACTTTGACATTGCTAATCCATTCTTCCCGAAAAGGACGTTTGTGCCAGTTGTAATAAAATTCCATTCACGTCTTCCTGAGATATTGTACACACAGGAGCGAGTCTGGACGGACAGACAGAGCTAAAAAACATAAAGCCCGTGGATGGATTAGCCAATACTGAGCGACATTAAAAGTCTCCTTAGAGGTTACACGGGGGAGTTGGCAGCCATGTTTGAAACCTTCTTATGCCTTTCAATTGGGAAATCCGCCTTTGCAGAAATGAATTAACATGAAATACTGAATAAATATGTCCAGTTTTTCTTTCACTCTGCAGTGATAACGTCATATAAATGTGCTCATCATCTCAACGTGTTGGATGACGCACGCATGAATGCAATGAAGATAGTTCACACGTTCACCGGTTCATTCCAGTTCTCCGACAAAATGGTCGTAGTCCGAAGTCCCTCAACGAGCAGATAAAGGGTAATTAGGAAGCTATAGCCTTTTCAAACAGGTCTCTTTCACAATATGAGCGTAGGGACGACTGATAAAGCTGCTTAATTAAATTAAGTGCTTCTCTTCCATCACCTCTACGACATGAAGCCTCTTCCCGTTGCCGCAAAAAAAAAAAAAAGCAAGAACAGGCCTGATTAGGCTGATATATCAAATCAAGCATATTGTCATTTTCTGAGGAATTGGACACTTCAGATTTTAAGTTCAACATGTCTAAGAAATGTTGATGAATCGTTTTTACAAGGGTTAAATGCTAGTGGCTGCAGCCTCCTGAATTGTTGAATTGTTTACTTCAATCTGGTTAGACTGCCCAGCAGTAAAGATTGGAAAATAAGTGTCTTACCAACGCTCCGATATGCCGTATCAATTCCATTGATTTGCGACGACTCGCTATATGAGCAGCAGCCTTACTTCTTCACACTTCACAACAGGCAGATATTTGTCAAATCATGACCAATTCCTAAAAAAAGGAGGCTTGTTTTAATCCCACTAAATCAAGCAAAACATGTTTAAATCAAACACCATCCACTAGCCTGATGCTAATGCTAACACATACTGACATTTGAACAAAAAAGGTGCAGCAGCACATTTAGACATTAAACAGCACTCAGCCCATCTACTGTCCTCGGTCTCGGGATCCGGTGGTCCCACAGGTTTTTATCAATTCCGACATATTTCACCTCCTCTACTTGGCCCCTGTCCTCCTCAGCGCTCTGTATCTCTTCCTTGCTTGCCATTCCGTCCATTATTCATGGCGCACTTCACCTGTCCCACTCTCTGTGCCTTTATGACTCTCTTTGTCATTCCCCACTTGTTCACTGAAGCCAACAAGCTCTCGTTCCTCCTCTGCCATCATTTCTCGCCGTTAACATGTTGCTTCTTTAACTCTCGCCCTTGGTTTCTTATCTTTACCTCCACACACACTCACACACAGGAGAGTCTCCAGTTTCCCTCTCTCGACGTTTATCTTCTCTCAGTCTATACATCCGAGTCTTCATCTTCCTACAGGCGTTCTTCCACACATCCACCCACTCTCAGCTCTTCATTACATTTTAAGTGTGGGTGCGTTCCTGACTTCGGGGCTCCATGTTTACTTCTGCGGCTGTTAAAGTGATGACAGCCATTAAATAAATTCTTCCGACATTTCCCATTGGCAATGAGCTTACGTAGTTTCTGTTAAAGGAGTGAAAGTCACAACGGGTTCTACTTACGTTCCTAAAAAGAAGCTTAATAGAACAGTTTTCGATGAACATCATTTTGTTGTTCTTGGGGACGTGAAAAGGTTTTGCATATGCTGTGCAGTTACATGAGCGCCCTCTACTGGCTTGAGTGCTAATTACAGCAGGGGTTTAAATGTAATTCAGTAATTTGCCGTGCAAATCATATTCTATACCCTGTATATAAATTACAGAATAGTACTGGCGGAAAATATATTTTATTAGCCGTACATCGACAGGAATCCGAGATGCAAAAAAATAAATAACGATAACTTTTTCAAATGAAAATTAAGTGCAAGTCGCTAGTGACTTGCCAAGGTTCTGGCTTTGGGCCTCGTGTCCCGATGGGCTTGTGACTGTGCCAAATGAATCTAATTTAATTAGCCACAGTTTTAAAAGAGAGTGTCCCTTGCTGATGATTAAAAAGATGCTTTAATGCAAACAGTTTAGGGACTAAAACTCCGGCGGCGACTTAAAAAATATGCTTTTGCAGTCGTCGAATGAAAAAACATTGACGCTTAAATCACAAATGCTAACCGCTAGTGTTCTACTAGCTAACATTTCCACGCAACGTTTAAAATCAGCATGAAGAAGACTGACAGCTCATCATGCCTCATAACATAATGATTGTTTTGACTGGCAATCACGTAAATGAGGCCGGCCTCCCTTCCCTGCCCTGCGAGCCGGCTAATCAAAACTCCGGCAATCAACCTAAAACAAAAGTGAAAACTACAAATCGTCAAATCATGCACCTAGGCAGGTTTCTCTGATTAAATACACAACGAGCAAATATCATCACGACGTCCTGAGAGCTGTTTTCTGTTTCAGTCAGAAATTGTACCGCGTCGTGCTGTCGTGGATGATTGCCATTCTAGTCCGTGTGAAAGCCTGATAAAGAACTTGGTGAATGCAAAAGAGCTGTAATGTGGCTATGCCTGATCTCAATGGGAATCCAATTGATTTGATTTTCACCATTTCATTCCGACGTGAGATGAATACGCTCTCCTCGATTCACATTACATCTGCTCGGCAGGGTATCTTTTTTTAAATCCCCGGTAAAGGCCACCCTCGGAGTAAAAAAATATATTGAAGCTCAGTCACAGTCAGACGCAAAATAAACCTGAGATAAATCCTCCAAAAAAACATTGCTTGAATAATATCAGTTATTTTGACGGCAAATATTTTTGGGTGTTCTGTCAAAAAATGTCTGATTTATTTTAGAGAGCTTTGACACACATGTGGCTGAGACGATGTTTACGGCAACAATTATTATCCACTACTTTGGAGTGATTTACTGTACCGACTCGGGAGAGCCTATCAAATCTTTAATACTCTTTCTGACCACTGTTTCAATCACAGAGGGATCGCCAAGCACACACACACACACAAACACACACACGTACAACTCCACACGAGTGGATCCAGCGTAGAGAAGATTACTTTTCCTCGACTGTGGAAATCAATAGGAGTGCTCCATCGCTCAATTTAATGCCCTACACCTTCTCCAACAAGCTCACACACGTGCACACACACACACACCTGCAAGTTGCAATTGTGTTAAGGGAAGTTGGCTGTAAATATTCAGTGGAAGAGACTGAACATGCCTTTTGTTTTTCAAAATGAAAACAATTGAGTGTTTTGCAATGTGTGCAAAATCAATTCTGGGATGGAGAGGATGTATTTGATTTAATTGTATGAGTCTCAGGAAAATTTTTAAAGCCAGTAGCAACTGTGGGTAAATCACACCTTGTAGGTGTTCCCGTGTTTCTTCGCAGTTTCTCCATGTGTGATGTCACAAGTCTTTTTTAATGACGTCATCAAACACACAAAACACCAGAATGGGTCTAATCGGTGACGCCGACAAATAGAAGTTCGGTGAAGTGTGTGAAAAGAGAAGTCACCCAGGACAAAGACGAGGAGGAAGAAGAGCGACGGCTTGTGATGAGATAAAGCAAGCCATTATTGACCTCGTTTTTCCCCGAGCGAGCCAGCGAGATGCGAGCAAAGCTTCTTTTTCCGTCAACAGCGCCATCTTTCTCAGCACAACAGGTGAGACGAATGTTAATTGATCGGTGTTTAACTACAAATTACAGCACCATCCAGCCATGATGGGGGGGGGGGGAAGGTCGTAATTAGTGTTCGGACGGGAGGATTGCCTCGTTACCGCCGGCCGATGTTACGTAAACAAAGCCGATTTGATATCTCCTTTTTTTGTTGCTATGTGAGATAACAAAATGCTCGTGCGCTTCTTGCAGAGTAACACACACACACACAAGCCCAACACCTCTGCTCTTCTATTCTTCTGTCTTGTTCCCACGGTGTGTATAAAAGGTCATGTGACATGTTGAAGTCACTGAAGGTTACTGTCTACGTGTGTGTGTGTCCCAAAAAGCACTGAGCCACATCGTAATAGGTTTGCCCAGCCGTCTGTTGTGATTGTTTTGCTCCAGCAAAAAAAAAAATCTAACAAAGTGGTGAGAATGACCACTCACAAACACACACACACACCTTGAATTCATTCAAGAGTTTCTCCAACAGCTTAGCATCCGCTAAAATGAGCCGCCATGATTTCGACCCAATTTCGGACTACTCCCGCAACTTGTCACTCAAGTCTCAGCCAATTTGCAGTCCCTAACAGTGGAACCAGACAACGAGGGCCAAATAATCCATAAAAACATATTGGTCACACGCTGCGTAAAATGTCGCCCGTTAGCTTGGCCTCGAAAAAATCACCGCTGATGTTTCGAATGTGGGACGTAATTCCCGTTGCGGGAAAGCTCTCATCGCATTTGATTCAAGTTGATTAAGCATGATAATCACGATCATGATGAATATTTGTTAGCAGCATATGAGCAAATGTGTGTGTGTGTGTCGTTGCCTTTGACTTGCGTCTGATGTAGATGAGTAGGTGTTACATTAAAGACGTTCGCCGCTTCACTCACTTCGTCACAGAGCTCTGATCCGAGACGTCACTCCGTATTACATCTGCGTGTGCGTGTATGTTCAACAACATCCAAATGGCTGCCAAGCTGTTTTTTAACACACACACACACAAACAGGAAGCGACAGACAAGTTTTCGTCTGATCGTGTTCGCATTAATCCGACCAAAAGAGGGGAACATTTTTTTCAAGATGTTCTCCCAGTTTGGCAATGCTGAAACTTTTTTGTATTTTTAGCGGCTTCATGAATAAACACGAGCGACTTCTTCTCTGTGTGATACTTTTTTTTTTTTTTTCCGCTAGCATATGATGTGCAACTAAAAAGAGATGCAGTTGATTAATTAATCAGAACAACAACAAGAAAAGCGCCGGATAGAAACTTTATCATCTCACTGGATACTTTTTCTTTCCACTTCTTGCTTCGAAACTTTTGTAGCTTGCTTTAGTTTCAGGCACAACGGAACCTCGAAAAAATCAAACGCTCTTAAATTGCGCAATTTGAAATTCTTCCGAGAATTAAAACTACATGATCAATTAAAAAATCTAAATAGATAGATAGATAGATAGATAGATAGATAGATAGATAGATAGATAGATAGATAGATAGATAGATAGATAGATAGATAGATAGATAGATAGATAGATAGATAGATAGATAGATAGATAGATAGATAGATAGATGGATAGATGGATGGATGGATGGATGGATGGATGGATGGATGGATGGATGGATGGATGGATGGATGGATGGATGGATGGATGGATGGATGGATGGATGGATGGATGGATGGATGGATGGATGGATGGATGGATGGATGGATGGATGGATGGATGGATGGATGGATGGATGGATGGATGGATGGATGGATGGATGGATGGATGGATGGATGGATGGATGGATAAGCAAATTCACATACTCACAGATTTTTTTTCCATTATTGTCTGAAAGATTCACGTTTTCACCATTTTGTGCCCAGTCTGTGTTCACTCCCACAACGGCGCAGATCAGATCCTGCAAGAACAACAACAACGCAAAAGACAGATGTTTTGTTACTCCCCGCCTCCACAACAGAACCCTTTGTCGTCCTTGTGATGAAGACCATGTCATCCAGTGTGACTCTAGTTTGGAAACTCCTTTTTCACAATATGGCAGGCTCGTTCAAATAATAACGTCTGTCGGATGGCTACTCACTCGTGGGACGCAACACGTCAACAACACAACCCCAGCGTGTGCATAAGCGCAGCAAGTGTAATGAGATGATACATGAGAGCTCTTCAGCGGCTTCTACGGCGGACGCCATCTTTTTTTTTTTTTTATTTCTGCCTCCACTCTGGCGTACGCGCTTTTGATGAAGTGTCAGAAGAAGGATCCAAGCTGACGAGCATGCGGCGAGAAAGATTCACCGTGAGATTTGGAATATAATAGAATGCCTTCTCAGTAACTCTCCCCTGAGTCCAAATCCAAATTTAGATCTGAAACATGACCTTTGACCTTTTTTCTTAATTTTTTTTGAGTATTTGTAATTCTTTTAATATGATCAGTTAAATCTTGCATTTATTACAAAATTTAGACTCAACTCTATTGATATTATGTCATCTTGATTTTTGTTCCGTTTTTTTTTTTCCGAACATCTCGAGCGTTTGTATTAAAACGTGTTGCGGTGGTCGTTATTTGCAAGCAAGCAATCTCTGGCGCAGTCACAATGTGCGAGCTTCTGTCCAATTAGATCTCCTCCCGTCTCACTGTGTGTCATTCCAATGAATGTTTTCCTCATCTGTCTGCTTTGCATATAAATTGCTAACCGCGCTTTTGAAACGGCTGTCAAAACAGCACTAGCCCGACAGATGCTAGCAGACGGCCATGATCAAAACAAATATGCTTTACGAATCTACACAATGAACGCCGAGGGATACACCAAATACGGAGGTGGCAGGTTTTATTATAATATTAATTGTATTTATGTCTCTTTTTGTATTCTTCTTTGCAAATCTCAAAATCGACTCTGTCAAAAGATGCAGACAAAAAAATATTAGGAAAAAAAACATTCTTCAAAGAAAATAAATGGGTCTAAAACGTTTCCCTGAGGAATGCCACTGAAAAAAAAAAAGAGACAAAAGTTTTGGGACAGTCCTCTATATCATTAATAGAAAATGAATGGTGCTAAACAAGAAAAAAAAAAATCAGCTTTTGGAAACAATATGCACAAAGCTCAAATTAATAGCTACATTTTCAAATTTCAGGGTGGCAGAGGACCAACAGATGCTTTAGTGATGAAATGAGCTCATCATCCTGTGAGATAACTTGTGTTTTCTCACAGCAGACTTATTCCAACTCCACTACCGATACCAAAGTTCTATGAATAAAATTGATATATTTCATAATCTGCTTTTCGCTCAAAGCTTTTCATCTACCTTTTTTTTGTTTGAATTTTGCAAACAATCTCAAGCTCGCATGAGGGGGGAAAATTGGCTGCATAATGGAAAGAAACAGCAGTAAATCATCAGACATAACAAACCTCTACTGAAGCGCCCTTGACACTCTTGCTATTTGTTTATAAAAAAAAAAAAAAAAAAAATGAAATAAAGTTTAACTTTAGCAAACGCAAACTGGAATCGAACTTTAATGCGAGCCGGAGTGCACTTAGACGACATTTTCAACATTCAGTAAAAAGTACACAAGTATATACAAGTTATTTAAATATATAAATATAAATAAATAAATAAATAAATAAATAAATAAATATCTGTTATTATTATCATTATTATTTTAAAATTATTTTCTTAATGTGTAAAATTACACACGTAAAGTCGTCTCTTAATATTTGAAGGGGTTGTTGTGAATTTATGAAGTTTTACCCGCTGGCTCCGAGAGTGTGTAATAAAGTATTTGACAGTGATTTCTCCCTGTAACACAAAGTGCCTCAAGAACAAAATTGTCTTTCACGAATGGAATTGTTGCCGTTTGTAAAACGACACAACGGCGAGGAACAAAAGCAATGGCGTGGAAGCTTTAATTAAGTGCACAAGCACAAAAAATCTTAAGTGCTTCTTCATCTTGGAGAGCTCACACTGCTTTAATAATGAATTGGCTGATCGCACTGAAATGAGCTTGCTGCTATTTACTGCTGATGTAGAAGCTGCTAGCAAACACTTACAGCCTTTCACACGCTCTCATATATGCACGGGATCTCTCACACGCTTTGTCGCTCACGCACATAAACTTTCACAGCTCGCATTTTTTCTGACTCATTCTTAATTCTCTTAGAAGTCATCTTTGAAGACATTGCTGTGCTGTCGCTCGGCTCTTGTCCTGCTTTTGTTCATATTTTTCCTCCAGATATTCATTTGACACCCGTGTGTGTGTGTGTGTGTGACTGTGTGTGTGTCATAATCCCGCCTCTCTAATTACTGAAAACATAAACAGATGAATACACTTCACACAAACACACGCGCAAATTCAATTTGAGTCCCCGCGTGAGTGTTTGAGCGTAAGCTGTGGCCGACAGCAGCTTCGGGCGCGAGTATGTCGATTGCGTTTGTGTTTAAGTGTTCTCGCGGGCATTCAACAAACGCCTGAAAAGAGCATCTGCGACAGCGGATGGCACGGAAAGGAAGCCATTTTGTTCCGAAATACATCTGTGAAATGTTATTTACGTCGTTTTTAACGTGTGCTTTAGTATTGGGTGTGATGTGAAGCCCGCTGCAGGCTTGTGGGTCAGCGAGGGCGCGTGTTGTTCTTGCTGGTGGCTACTCAGACGTGTGAATTGTGTGTGTTCACTCATGCAGGAAAGCCGTGGCCTTAGCGTAGTGGACGGGTGAAAGAGGTCATGCGTGCGTGTGTGTGTGTGTGTGTGTTGGTGTCACACCGTTACGCTCAGAAGAATGCAGTTACATGGCTGTCACTCAGAAGATTCGCGGCAGAAATAAAAAACCATGTCAAAGTCGTAAGAGCTGAATTTCCCAGCATGCATTTACGATTTTATTGACGAAGTATCGGGAAACCTGCACCAAACTATTTCAAATAGGCCAATTAAATTAAACACAGCTGTGAGAGCACATATATAGATTTCATTGAAAAATACGCAATTTGGGATAATGGTTTAGTAATCCAGGATTAGTCTGATTAAGATCTCCACACCAAGTGTCAAACGATTAAATACGCATAAAGTATTTGAAGATGAAATCAACAGCCTTGAGGTGGACTGACAGCCAGGCACATCTGGTTTCTAATATCCAAAATATGAAATGATTTGAACAATTTTGTCATATGCCCCGACGGCTACGTGCTTACCTCACTTGAGATTGTGCCGGCGGCCATGACGGGTCCTCAGCGTCGCTCGGCCTCCAACAGAGCTGTCATCGGAAGTGTTTGTCGTCCAGAGACATGCTTGACGCCACCTCCTCTTGAACTGGACACATTTTGGTGAAGGTCAAAAAGGAGAAGAAGATAGACATTTTCCTCCTGCGCAACACCAAAAATTGCAGAAATGTCATTTTTAATGATTTTCAATTATTTTGTTAGTGATCTTTATCCTCTCCAAGCTTGCTTATTATATTACCAAAAGACGTGCCTGGCTTCTAGAGTTTTATTTTGTCATACCTCATATTGTTGAATTAAATACAGCCAAGGAAAAAAAAAAAATATATATATATATATACATTTAAAGAGGGCCAGCAGAGAGAAGCTTGACAAAAATAAAGGAAAAGATGGATGCCCTCTGCAGGAACCCAATGAAAATAATCAAGACTTCAACTGTTGTGATGGAAGACTGAGTGAGGGACTAATGAAGATTTAAAATGAGAAAGTTTCTGGGAAAAACAAGATAATCCCCCACCTCTCCTCTCCTCCTTGCCGCCATTACTGAGGACACTTTTTTTTCCATCCCCCCCACGCTCCTCCTGCATTATTTTAATTAGAACGTCTCCTTCCCCCTTCCTAATTTTCTCACATTTTATGTGATAAGTTCATAATCATAATAATGCTTCTTTATAAAGGAGTTCTGAGGGATGATTTGAAAAATCTTTTATAGGGTAATATTTCATAGATGTGAACTTTTAGGTTTTTATGAAGCATGGGGGAAGGTAGATGTGTGTGTGTGTGTGTGTGTGTGTGGTTTGAGGCGGGTCATTTTCATCCCATCGCCTTTCCTATTTTACAAATTCACTATTTGGCTAAATCTAAGAGCGCCAGCTTATGCTATTTACCTGAGGTAATTGGTTTTCCCAAATGGTTTTCCTCACACACACACAAACGCACACACACACGCAAATAAAGAGTGAGTAATGGATGGTAAAACAACAAAGATGCCATTTCAGATAGGGCGAAACAAACACACACAAACACACACACAGATGGCCGTGTGAATGGAGCGACACACACACACACACACAAATACACACAGTTTATCTCGGGATATAAATGTCCCACAGAACGGAAGTACTAACCAAACTCACACACAATGATTGTCACGCCACATGATTTCGTCCGAGTTGTAATCTGACATTATTAGGAGCTTCTAATTTCCTCGAACGGTGGAATGCCGTTGCGGTGATATGAGTCGCACAAAACCTCCGGGTGTTTCTATTTTTCACAGTATGTAATACATCTTAAAAAAAGAACACTATTTTTTTGTGTACAGTTCATTTATTTTGGTCTAATACTCGTATTTAGGGTTATTTCAAGCAAAAAAAAAAATGCCAGCCTAAAAATTAATCAAATTTTCAAAGAAATAAAAAAAAAACAAAAAAATACTTTTTGGGGTTTGTAATTTTGTTTTGAATAAAAAGGACATCACTCCACTCGTCGAATTTGTGATGTCACGTTGACCATACGTTTTTTTTTTTTTTTTTTTTTTTTACGACATATCTTTTCAGGGATGGCAGACGTAAAAGCAAAGAAATGGAAGCAGACTTTGTTCCCAAAATGAAATGCTTCTCAAGGTGAAGCCGCTCATTTCATAAGTCACATTGAATTACCATCAAAATATCTTGATTAAAGTATTTTTTTTTTTGCATTCCAATTTATTGATAAAATTTGAACTACATGCTAAAAATCTAGCTTTATTCCCATAACGCCACACATGGGGGGGGGGGGAATCTATTTTTTTTAAACTTCTTCTATTTTCATGCTCCTGTAAGACAGATGGCCAGAGCTTCTTCCCTGCACCCTGTTTCCAAATTTCAGCAGCTATTACTCAAAGCAATCATGGGCCAAAAGTGAGCTTGGACACTTTGGCTGTTTTTCCGTGCGAGTTATAGCCAGAAAACACTTTGAATCATGGCGAGGCTCTGAGGTCGCGACTGCCCTTCTAGCCGCCGCACTGCTGCCATTGATATCCCATTTTGAAACGGTCCACCTCAGCATCCACCTGAGAGCCCACAGTCTATTGTACCCCCAGGCTAAGTTATTATTGTCGCTGCCAATTTTTCACTGTTAAGCTTTGGAGTGGCTGGAAGTGAGGTCAGAGCCTCCACATCAATACTGTACATAGTCGACACATCTTATATGGCCCGCTATTGACCTCGGACACCGCAAGTCCAGTCGCTGGAGAGAAAGTGTCTGAAAAAGAGCAAAAACATCCCCCCCCCCCAAAAAAAAAAAAAAAAACGGAAGGAAGGAATGAAAACTGGCTTTTCATTACGCCTGGATTTACACTCCAGGGCTCACATGACACAATATTATTTTTTTTCCCTCGGATCTCAAGTGGTACGATTGGAATGCGTGTGGTAGTAGAATGATGGCTTGAATTGAAATTACGACTGTCGTGCTGCAATTTTCCATAAGTGCAGTGTGAAAAGGGTTTCGTGTTTAACAAGTTTGAAGTCAGTTCTTGCTTTTATCGCTTCTAAACGCTAGTCGCTATCTGTACCGGTGCCGAGCGACAGTAAGCCATTTATGACTTGCACAACTTACGATTGTTTGTCATCGTTAACGGCATGCTCGTATTTCGCAGGCTCGACTCTTTCGGGCTCCGTTTGTTTCACTAGCCGACAGCTCCGGTAAATTATGTCCGGCAAGAGAAAATCTCCTTTGTTTACGCAGAGGTCTAAAAAAAAAAAAAAAAAAAAAAAGGAGAAAAGAATTCCATCGATCTCAAACACTAACGTAAAACCACTGGTTTACAGTAAATAAATCTCATTTTCCCAAACAATTCAACTTTTCATCTCACAAATAAATATACATCAATAATCGTATCCAATGATGTACATTATGAAATAAACCATACCGTATTTTCCAGACTATAAGGCGCACCAGACTATAAGTTGCACCTTAAATGAAGGGCCCATTTTAAAACTTTGCCCTTATATAAGGCGCGCCGGACTATAAGGCGCACCCTTAATGCATCATGTGAGATTTTTAATCCAAATCAAATCATTCTCCATTTTATCTTTTTCATTTCAACTTCAGATGCAACAAATTACTTTACAGTCACAAAATAATGATCCATAGTCTTTTTGATTCATGATTCATAGTCTTCAGCGGGCCACTTATGATTGATTTCATGACACGAGGCCTCGGGCCAGTTTAAATTTAGGAATTTGGTCCATATATAAGGCGCACCGGACTACAAGGCGCACTGCCGGCTTTTGCGAAAATTTGAGGTTTTTAGGTGCGCCTTATAGTCGGGAAAATACGGTAATTTTCAACAAAATTGAAGCCGTTTTGTTCTAGCCTAGCCTAGCTTAGTTTAGCCTAGCCTAGCCTATCAATCCCAAATGCCTTTTTACTTCGTTTAAATGACTGTCATATGAATTACCAAAGCGTCCAATTTCTATTTTGAAATTGTCAAAGCCACTACGTAAAAAAAAAATAAAAAATAAAAAATAAAGGTTAGGGACATGAAAGATATCCGCTTCCAATCACCGGCAGCAAACAGGTAGAGGCACGTGGTGCTGAGTGGAGTGCGGGGTTGTCACTCAAGCCATTTTGGCATTTTAGTCAGGTATGGTGGAGGAGGGGGGGGGGGTCTGTTTGGTATTGGAATACCTCCAGTCAGACAGCATCCAGACAATAACAATATTTCATCACAATCGCAGCATAGAAAAGGTGCAGGAGGAGGTCGAGTGGGATAAACATAGTTCACACCAAGCCGTAAAATGCGTTGTGATGACTTTTTTGAAGGAAAGAAATCCACGGCATGTCTTTAAGGTTCTCCTGTCTTATCTGCGACGTCTCTTCTCGCTTCTCTTCTTCTTCTACTCTGACACAAACCTTCTCACTACTTGACAAGGCCTTCTACGTTCATTAGCATATAAATGACTCATGCAAACACCCGGCAACACAGCCGAGGCAGGAAGAGACAAAGTTGTGTGTGTGTGTGTGTGTGTGTTGCCGCATGCCTGATGAGAATGCTTTTAGAGTAATTACACAAAGAGGGAGAGGGTGACGATATTTGGGCGATATTACTTTGGAGCTCAGTTTGATTCACACTGCGCCTCAGAAGAGGCAACGCTGTCATTTGAGTGTGTAAAGAACGTGGTGTTCTTTAGGTCTCCACTCATCCTGGTCAATTAGTGATCCGACTGTGCCTTCCAAGAATTTTAAAAAAAGTCAGAAGGTCCCTTCATCTTTTAAAATCTTAGCCAACAGCGTCCTCTGTGGCATTAAGTGGAATAACACCCATGTCTTGACATAGCCATATTTATTGTTTGTTCATTTGTTTTTAAAATTTCAGTCTTGATAACATTTGTGAACCACTGTTTGAGTATATCACATTGACTGCTATTATTATAACTATTTATAGAAATAAAAAGCCCTCCTTCCCTAATAAAACGAATAGTTGCCCAGTCCTCGTCACAGTCTGTCGTACAAGTCAACAATGTGTCAAGACACTTGTAAAGTTGTAGCAAAGACGTTTGACAATGAAAAAACTTTGCACACAAAATCACACGGACCTTGACTGAGGACACGCCGCACGTAAACATCAGAAGCATTTGTCCCACGCTCATAAAAAAAAAACTCCAGTGACCTTTTGCTTGCGAGACAATTTTACATTTAATCGCAGATTTTGTTGAAGGCCTAGGTGGGGGACAGTACAGCAAGGGTGTCTTTTCACATTTATTTAATTCCAACTCTCAATTAAATTCGGGCCTTCACACTATGGGAAGGTTGTTTCATTGTGCTTTTATCTTGTCATTTTTTTGTGCTTTTTTTCCCAGCATGACATTTTTTTTTTTGAAGAAATCTTTCAGCATTACATCTTTTTTGGGAGAAAATGTTTAGCCGTGTCATTGAGAGGGAAACACTGAGGTATAAATAATCACAGTAAAAACTGTGATAGCTGAAATTAATCAAGTACTATATTTCAAAGATATGACATCAGCTGAATGATAATCAAAAGAAGTCAGTGTTATTGGGAGCACCTTCGTTTCCTTGAATGACACACTGGCAAAATATTCAATATGAATACCTTCGATACAACGCTTGTGTCCTTGTCCAGGATTCGAGAACAGCCTATTTTGCATTTCTGTCAAAAGGGACTCCGTGAGACCTTTACAAAGACATTCTGTTCTATTCTACATGACTTCAAGTGATTTACATAAAAAAAGAAAGTCACATTTGAAATAATATAACAAAGTACAACTCAGTATTGTTTCATAACTTATTGTATGCCCCTTTGAAAGTTAAATAGCTCAAAAGAACTAATAAATTAATCATTTAATATATTCATGGACAATAGGGTAATGGTAAATAGCAACAAAATTAAAAGTATAATTGACTCTTATTGAAATGAATTTGGAAAGAAAAAAAATCTTACGAACTATTCGAGAAAAAAAAAACTCAAATATCCAATAAATAAATAAATGATGGAGAAATGTCGTTAGTATGCCGGGGTTCATGCGACAGTCATGCTGAGCGGTACAGATGAGTGCGGGCGCCCTCTTGTGGTAACACTGACCTCCGCTTGGGCCGTCCCACCACCGCTCCCTCCCCTCCCCTTGCGGAGTCGCACCCTCCCGGCCGCTGCCCAAGTTCACCACCGCTGTGTTGGGGAAAGTTTGGACGCGCCTTGGACGTTACAACCTGCCTTGTTATTTGACTTTGAAGAACACGAAGTGGATTTAACTGGATATTTTGTAGAGATTCAAACTTTTTTTTTCAAGCGCGTTGCATTTTTCTTTGCGTTTACATGGCGTGCTCCAACCAAGACTCGTCCCGTCTGTCGGTGACCGAACAGACGTCAACGTTGCTCGCTCGCTCTGACTGTTGAAATTAGACATGATCTCAACCCTAAAAAAACAGTTTTAATTAAATGTAGGCCTAACAAATTATGTCGGGAGTGGTCCGCACCCTCAGCCGCTGTCTGCTGCCGGCTGAGGCGAGCCGAGACGCGGGCAGCAAGCAGAGCAACCGGGGAAGGGACGCCGCGCAGGAGCGGGAGGCTCGTCGGAGAAGCCGGGAGATCGACGCTATGCTCGCACGGGAGAGAAGAGCCGTGAGGCGGCTGGTGAAGATCCTGCTGCTCGGCGCAGGAGAGAGCGGAAAGTCGACTTTTCTCAAGCAGATGCGCATTATTAACGGACAAGAGTTTGACAAGAAAGCACTGCTGGACTTCAGGGACACTATTTATGAAAATATACTGAAGGTAAGTCACTTAAATGGAATGGAAATGTAAACTACTGTATTCAACTCAATAAGTGACAATCACAGCTCTTTTGCGCAAAGTAGATTTAAGAAAAGCTATATCGACCCTTATTTATAAGATCAATATATTCATTTAGTCCAGGGGTGTCAAATTCATTTTTTTTCACGGGCCGCTTATAGTCATAGCTTCTTTCGGATACCCAAATAAATGTATGAGCGCCTCATATTATATAAAGTAAAAGCGACAAAACGAACGGACAAATAGCTCATGTTCAAATCAGACGAGTAAAAACTGGTCAAATATTTTGGAAAAAAGATATTAAAAGTGAAGAAATTTGCAATTCTAGTACGAATTTGAAGCACAATTTGTCTTTGCGGGCCACATCAAATGATGTGGCGGGCCGTATCTGGCCCCCCGGGCCTCGAGTTTGACACCGATGATTTAGCCTATCTATAAAAATCCTATTAAGTTGACTAGAATAATTGTTTGTCCTGCAACTGACATCATCCTCCCACTGTAGAGTGGTTTGTTGACACAATGCATATTTTTATCCCGTGTGTGTGCGTCCACGTGTGTGTGTCCATGTGTGTAAATGTCCTTTTGTTTGCTGCCATAGCCGGGCCTCCTTCACTAGCTAACAATACCAGACTATTCCTGAGGGATGAGAACATCCGCTCAGCCCACACTGGGAAAAGAAAGGCTCCAGTTAGACCAAAAAAACAAAACACAATGCTTCTCCAAACCTTCCCTGGTCTGGGACGTAACTTATTTGTACACAATTCCAAACGCGCTTGAGTAATCGATGTCATAGCAGAAGTCACGATGGTTGGAAATAGTTGTCGTTTCTTTTGTTTTACGCTGTGACCGTTCAAAACCAGATCAGGGTTTACCGTCGGTGAGCTCATCGAAACGGCATCTCGTGGTCGGAACATGCGGGACGTAAATTTTGTATCATTGAGGACAGCAAGTATAGTAGCTACAGTTTAGCTTTTTTCCTTTGGCCGGTCAATCTCAAGCGCGAAAACTTATCCAGACATCTGGTTAACCTTGAGATGGAACCTTTCACTTTCAGTTCTTCTTTTCCTAGATATTGCGTTAACAAAAAAAGATGCCGTTTCCTGTCCAGCAGACATCCTGCATTATTTTTTACAGCTAATGTCAGCTCCAAAATGTGTCAAGCTGCGTCTAGACTTGTGAAACACAACCTTTTGGAAATAAAACTCCATATTTGGTATATTTGACAAAGATTTAAGTGCCATTTTAAAAAAAAAGGCTTTATATATTTGGCAAGAAGAAACCTGATGCCGAAGTAGATTTTTAGAATGTTATCTGGTCCTGAAGAGAGATTATGAGCCAGCGGAATACCTCGTTGCTGTCAGAGATAGAAAACAGAGACACATCCAAAGCAAATACAGGCCCCGTCCGTCTCCGCAAAGCAGGCAATTAAAAAAAAAAAAAAAAAAGAGACGTTTAGAAAGGAAAAAAAAAAAGAAAATAGCACAGTGAGGCTGACAAGCTGCTTTTCCTCCCGCCATGTAAAACATCCAATAAAATACCAAATAACATTTACACGAGTGAAATAACTGGAATGTGTTGCTTTGCATTTGGATGTTTTGCCACCGACAGATTTCAAAACCGCAAATCAAATCTTTTTTTTTTTTTGTCAAACAGTAAATGGCTTAACATTGAGGAACAAATCGGAAACATGTGGCGCAAGTTTCATTCCATGCTGAACAAGGGATGTGAGTCAAAGCTCACTCATAGTTTTTTTTTTTTTTTTTTCAAAATGTTTCTGCTTGCTGTGTGTCATACAAAGTGTTAGACACGGCTGTCTTTGCGGTAAACACCAGTTCAGCTGCGGGGCGTCTGTGTTTGTTTAGGTTTTTTTGTCCATCTTAGACACACTACTTAGTCACAGAGGTCACCGAGGGTCATCGCAGTCAGATTGTCAACACGAGAATTCCTGCGAACCGCATCTCGGAAAAAAACTATTTCCGAATGTGTCTTTGTTTGGTCATGTTTTCGTCTGGATTCGTGAATCAGCGGATAAAAACGACAATCGCAGAAGTCCCGTTTAAGTGGCTTGTTTGCGTATGAGGGATTGATAAACATGAAATAAATTGATGAAATATTCACTGTGATCGATTGCTAACTCCAAACAAAACTCAGCATGACTCGAAATAAACATCTGATCGTCGGAGACAACGATCAACCTCTTTGGCTGCTCTCCTTGTATTATATATAGACCGTTAAAGTCGCCGTGGCAACAAGAGACGCACTGTTTTGTTGATTACAAGGCAATGTAGCACCCAAATGATGCTCATTAAAAGGTTGCTTGCTAACGATAAGACAACCACACCAAGGGTTTGTGGGGTTCGTTTGATCCCGAGGAGACCTCCCACCAAAAAAAAAAAAAATCCTCAGAAGGCTTCAGTGTTTGGGTTACTCCATTTGAGAATAGATTCACTGATTACACCTCTGGTCCTGATTTTGTGTCCCCCGCAGGGAATGCGCGTGTTGGTGGACGCCCGTGACAAGCTCGGCATCGGCTGGCAAAGCTGCGAGAACGAAAAGCAAGGCATGCTGCTGATGTCGTGGGAGGGCCGAGCAGGCGCCGTGGGCGTCGAGCCCGGCGAGTTCCAGCTGTACGTGATGGCGCTCAGCGCGCTGTGGGCCGACGCCGGCATCCAGCAGGCCTACGCTAGACGCTCCGAGTTTCAGCTGGTGAGTTGAGACTCTGGTTTTCAGACAATCAGCGACTCATTCACAATCAATTTCACAACACAAATCAAATTAATCCAAGAACATCTGTGAAGAACTTGATTTGAGCCGTGCTGGAACAGAAAAGGGTCTTCCCCAAACTCCCCCCCACAAAGTTGGAAGCAACTGACCAAAGGAGAGAATAGAGGAACCAAGGGTGTACTTAAAAGCGGTCTGTTTTTTTTCCAGTCAGATAATCATTTCTCCAAGTGTCTCCCACCCTCTCATGTCTGAGGAGAAAAAAAAGGAGACTCCTAAAACTGCCGTTTTATGTTCTGGTGGGGGGAAAAAAAAAAAGGGAGTTGTAGAAGAACTGGAGAAGCACTTTGCTCAGCAAATAACGTCATGTTGGTGCCAACAAATCCTCCGTGATGGAGCAGACAGATGCTTCATGGCAAGCAAAAGGTTGAGTTTCATGGAAGTATCACAGACTGTATTGTTCTTTCTGCTCCACCGGCCCAGCCCTTTTAGCTGCCGCTGCACTTTTTATTTCCCCGCGTGTTGCTCTTTTTCTGACACGGAAGCAAAGCAGTCGGTCGAAAAAGCTCGACCTTCTACCTTCTTACGCTTTTACTATCAGTGACAAAACAATCTGGAGTCAGGCGGCACTTCCGTCTCGCCTACGTGCGCGAGACGTTTGCCAACAGCTTTATGTCACGCCGGCTAGCTTTATCTGGAGGCTCGCGCTGATATGGGCACTATGCTAAAGCTTTGCTTTTTTTTATTTTATTTTATTTTAAACCAGCTAATGTAAAGTCTCTGTACAGTGAAATTAAACATTTTATAAACTTAATAAACCAGAGAAAAAAACATTAACAGAATGAATGAATTTGCTAAATGAATTAAACAAGATGGCCTCCTCTCAGTCGTCGGAGACGCAAACTCATTCACTGCCAAGTCTCCTAATTACATATTTGACATCTATATCCATCAATAAACAGTTAACTTTCCCTCAAGTCTGGCGCTGACTTATTAGATAATTCTGACCCTGGCCTGTGGGCTAGCAAAGCCCGCTAGCACTTTTAGCCCACTAGCTTGCTAACCGTCGGTTTAGCTCTAATCAACTTTGTTATGAATCTTTGCATATTTATTAAATTAGCCTCCTGCGTTTACACACAAAGAGGTGCACATTTGTGTCTGGCACCCTTTTTTTTTTTTTTGGGCCTCGAGGAACTGTTTTGGGAATCGGCGTCATGCTCAAGGGCATCCCAGTCTGGGGGAAGCTGGGTGAGGATGGTCCATTGCCACATCCTCTTTAGATAAATCTGTCCACAAGCTAAGGGGTTATTTTTTGCTCGCTGATGGCCGCTGACCTGTCCGGCGGGGTCATTTTAAAATAACGACAACTTATGTTCCACATTCATGCTAGGCCAGTTAACAATGTCTCTTGGAATCACGGACTGCGCTACCTCTTCCAATTTGATCAATAATACACTTTGCGAGAAATACACCAAAAAATAATGTGAGAATCCTCCGGGGGGGGGGGGTCACGTCAGTACATGTTTTTCGCCTGCTTTCAACTTTGTCGTTTGTCTCCGCTTCCTGACACAATGAATTCACAATAAGCCATTTCTAAAGTCGTAATGAGTGTATGCCAAGGGTTACAATCCCCCCCCTCTCTCCCCCTCTCTCCACGCTGCCTCTCTCTCTAGCTCCTCTCCCGCAGAGGCTTTTTTTCGGTCAGCTTTTCCCAGGCTCGGCTGGACCCGAGCCACAGGCAGACGCCGCAGAGAGGGAGGGAAGAAAGAAGGGAACTTAGGAAAGAAGGCAAGGGAGAGGTTGGGGGAGGGGGTTGGGGGGGGGCAAACTCGTGCAGGCATTTTGTTTACTCGCAGGCGCACCCTGATAACACCCTGCTACGATAGGGCCACCGACACAAGTCTTGTTGGGACTCCAAATTTTTTTTTTGTGGGAAGCGTTGTGTAAGTGTGTGAGAGCCTTCAACAGATGTACGTCCAAAGGCCGCCGTCTACTGTACACGCACACACATAATGGTTTACTGCTGCGGTGTCACTGCATCCTGTCCCGCCGACACAAGGCAAACTTTGAAATAAACATGGGAAGACAGAATGGGTTTGGCCGCTGGGAAAGTGGATGTGGCAAAATTCGGACTGTACTTCACACACAAGCGTGGGGAGAAGATGCAGTACAAGAACCCAAAAGATTTACGCGGCGTGGGACAATTTGGATATTTTGGGGAGAACATAACGTGAGCCCGTTGAGGTTGTCGTAATAAAGCCAGTAATCTTTGCGTACGTGCCATGGAGACATTCCACTCGCTCTACTCAACCACACACACACGCACAAAACACAATATTTTCATTTCCATCGAAAACTCTGCAGCAAATGCTATTAAAAGCTTCATATTACACTTTATAAACTCGATTTCAAATTTGTCTTTTCACGACATGGTGCAATTAATGCTGACGGAAGTCAAAGTACGTGTGTGTGTGTGTGTGTCTGTCTGCCTGTGTGGGTTTGCACATCCCTTCATGTCCGGGAATTCCCCTCCATGTCCTGCTTAGCCAATCGGAGCTTTACGGCTTTGTGTGTTTTCTTCTAGTGTGACATTGCAGGTCAGCAGCGGGGTCACGGGGGTCCTACCCCCTCCGGGTTGATGCTCGACATGTGCGGGCCACTGACACCGATTCTTTTGAAACGTCACTTGAATGAATCTGTTTCTTCATGGAGACAGGAAGTTTGCAAGATGAAGAAGCGCTATGAGTGACTTTGTATCTCGATTGTCGGGCTTCCTCCCTCCCCCGTCTCTTTCGTCACCGTCTCCACACACACACAGCTGTTTCCTTTCACGTGTGTGCGCGGGCGTGTGTGTATGTGATTAAGAACGAAAGTTAGGTGTTCAGATATTGTAGATAAGGTCGGTTATTTTCCCTTTGTCGTTTATGGATTATGTGCGAATGGAAGTTATTTAATGAAAATAAAATGATCCTCGTTGCCGTAAATTGTTCTCCTGGTTCATCTTGCTGGTGATTACAACATGGACGGACAAAAAAGTGGGTCAGCGAGTCCCGTCTGACATCTTATCGAGTCGTCCACTTGGTTTATCTCATTTCGCAATGTACACCGGGAGATGTTTTGACGCACGCTCCCCGTTTTTTGACCTTCAAGCTGCTTGTTAATTGCGCCGTGTGTCACACGCTTCTCGTCTTTTGTCGTGGAATAAAAAAGCCGCGGTGTGTGACAACATCCGTGGAGGAATGGGTTTTAATCACGTTGGCGCAAACACGTGGGAACCTTTTCATCTATGTGGAGCCACTTCAGTTCACTTTTTATGGTTGAACGAATCTTAATTTGGACATATTCCTTGTACTTGTGCTTCAAACGTTTTTTTTTTTTTGTTTTTTTTTCGGAATCTCTGTTTATTACTTTTCCTTTGATCGATTGTAACTTTCAGAGCTCGTGCTCTGACAGAGCTTCTCGGGCTCATGGGTCAAACTTTTCAATGTCCGATGAGAAGATAATAACAATTGCCCTTGCTTTTGATTATTATTTGTATGTCCAGTTTTGAAATTATGGAAAAAAAATTGTCACGTGTTTGTGGGCTACAAAAAAAATGACCGGACGGCTGAATGTGACCTTTGGGCCTTGAATCGATATAAAAATTGTAAGCACGAATATACGATGGACATTTTCCCTCCTCAATACTGCGATTAAATGACTTTTTTTAAAGTCCACTTCCCATGTTTTCATCTACGGATATTACAATATTAATATCAATTCCTGATGACTAAGTATCATTTTACGACTAATGCTATTTTGCCCCCCTTTCATTTGTCCGCAGAGTGAGTCGGTCAAATACTTCCTGGATAACTTGGAACGGATCGGTCAGCTGGTGAGTCACGTCTAGCCAAAGTTGGCCTGTAAAATGAATAAATCTAGTTTTGGTGTCATCCCGTTGTCCTTGTCTCCCCTCAGAGCTACACCCCGAGCCGGCAGGACATTCTGTTCGCTCGCAAAGCCACCAAGGGCATTGTGGAGCACGACTTTGTCATCAAGAAGATTCCCTTCAAGATGGTGGACGTGGGCGGGCAGCGGTCGCAGAGGCAAAAGTGGTTCCAGTGCTTCGACGGAATCACCTCCATCCTCTTCATGGTGTCGTCGTCCGAGTACGATCAGGTACGGGACGGCGAGGTCACAAACCAGGCAGACAGTGGCTTCTTTCTCCAGCCGCGTGTCCTTTCCAAAAACCACAAAATGGACAAGAGACAAAGCTCTCTTTGTGCTCGCCTTGAACAAACGCGACTGTTGCCTCGGCGCTGGCTCCTTTTCCAATAAGCGGTCATATGACTGATTTTTTTTTGATTGCTGTAAAGTTGACCACCGCCATTTCTGAAGGCTTCAGACCAGGCCGGCGGTTTCATCTTCATTCTTGAAACGTACAAGACAATGTCCCATCGTGGAAGGCTTCCCTTTTTCCAATCATGGCGCCATGTTGAATTAGTCCCTTGCTGAAACCCGTGCGTGTCATTTCCAGGTCTTGATGGAGGACCGTCGCACCAACCGGCTGGTGGAAAGCATGAACATCTTTGAGACCATCGTCAACAACAAGCTCTTCCTCAACGTCTCCATCATCCTCTTCCTCAACAAGACCGACCTACTGGTGGACAAGATCCGGACTGCCGACATCCGCAAGAACTTCCCAGAGTTCAGGGGTGATCCGCGCCGGCTGGAGGATGTGCAGGTGCTGACAAAAATTTCAACCCATCCGTATTGGCAAACTGTTCAATCCTTCAAATTCTACGAGATCTTTTAGAGTGATATTTTTCCTTATATATATTTCAAACTTGCATCTCAAAGCATCACTGTTTGTAACCAAGCAGATAACAGTCCAATGAAAAGAGACACACTCACTGTTGCCCCGTCTTGTTCCCGCAGGCGTTCCTGGTGCAGTCGTTCAGCCGCAAAAGGAGAAACCGAGGCAAGCCGCTCTTCCACCACTTCACCACAGCGGTGGACACCGAAAATATCCGTTTCGTCTTCCACGCGGTCAAGGACACCATCCTGCAGGAGAATCTCAAGGATATCATGTTGCAGTAACACTCAAAACATTCTTGAAGAAAAAGGAAAACCCGGGAAACCTAACGGTGTGGAGCGATGGAGCGGACACGCTAATGTGCTCCTCAGACAACCTGTGGAGCTGTGACCCAACCCATTTCAGACACGCACTTCCCTTTCTTACTTTTACAAATTTGAACAAGACAAGCGCTCAAAGTGTTTGGTTGCTCTGGACGTCTTAAGGACTAATGCCAACACAGTCACTAAATCAAGTCAGGAGGCGGAGCGGGGGGAGGTGGGGGGGCAGGGAGCGCCACATGACCTAACGTTTGGGCCTCGGTGGTCATATGCTGCGTTATGTGAAGTGTCCCGTCAGTGAACTTGCAGAAAGGGTAGAGACGATAATGATCTTACGTCGGATTGTCTTCTCGCTTGTATTTGTTCATTTATGTGTGTGTGCGGCACAAAAAAAAAAAAAAAAATACCACTCTCTAACAGCAGCACTGTAAATGTCCGACTAACCCACATGGCACAGCGTTTTGTTTTTTGATTTTGAAATCATGTAAATAGATGTCGTCACAGCACTGGATATATGCTGAGACAAAAAGGACAAACCGTGGAGTGGAAAAAAAAGGATGAAAAACAGGACGAAGGACATGATGGAGAGAGACGTGTGTTCCCTCGTTTTGACCTTCTGCTTTTTTTTTTGTTTTTTTAATTTTTGGGTGCCTTATTGGCTCTGTATTTTGTGGTGAAATACACTGCTGTTTGCCCAAAAGCTGTTTTACTTTATTTATTCGTGTGTGACAAGTTTTGACAATGGCAGAGTTGGATTCAAGTCTGCTGGAAAGAAAGAAAAATGGAAACGAAGAGATGGAGGGGCGGGGGTGAAGGTTACAAAGGGAGGAAGACAAGTAAAAGTACCACTAGGGGGAGGAGGGGGGGATTGTATGGAAGGGGGTCAAGTTTCCTCTGCGGAGCCCACTTCCTGTCCTGTTGCTCAAATAGAGTAACACACACACACACAAAAGTGACCTCCTGCAGTGTTCTACGAAAGAAGGAGAGTGCAAAAAATACAGCAACATTTGTGGTGTGCAAAACAATAGGGAGGACATTGTGTTCTTTGGTTGTTCACAGAATTTTGGGCACATTGAACTCATACTAACATAATATCAACAATTTTCATACGGAAAATAAAGGGGGCAGACAACAGCATCTGTGGTGTGTTTAAAGGCAAAAGGTCACTTGTTAAAAGTGAATGAAATATTGATTTCAATTGCATAATCAAGAGCAAATAAAAATATAATCAGCCCTTTAGCTATAGTGGCAATTAAACAGTTTGTGAACAGTTAAAAAATAAAATGATAGGTTTCAAGCTGTTAAATGCCAGCTAAACGAGACATAAAACTGAGAATTACACTTTAAAACAACATAACTTTCTTGGCTTCAGGGAAAGTCTGCTTCGCCTAATGCTAACAAACAAGCTAATGCATTTAGCAGTTAGCAACACAGAGATGATACAACATTCACTTCATATTCGTTCTCCTCTTGTCCAATATTACAGCATCTTACTGACGTAAAAGTGCAAAAATACTTTACTTATGTTTGCAGGCCGCAGAACTTCTTATTTAGATGGTCGTTAACTTAAGAACTATTACAGCAACAGTGCATTTTTTGGTGGTGTGTCTGTGGCTTACCTTCTTACTGCGGTTAACAAGATGGCTCCCCATGAGGCTTTTTTGACTGGAGACACTGTTGAACTCTCTAATTAGTCCATACACACACTACACAGACATACAAAGAAAATGGCGACCCACATAATTGTATAAAATAACAATTCGACCGTCCATTAGTAGACGATTAGGCCGTGAAATGCTCCTGGATAACTCCCTCGTGTTTTGTTTTTTATGAAGAGTGAAACATTGCCCTCTGCTGGTCAGCATGAAGTAGTGCAACATGTTACTAAACCGGACCTTAAGAAAATTTTAAATGTTTCTAAAACGTTTTTTTTTTTTTAAATCCCGTCGTGTTTTACGATATTTACATAACAAGCGAGTAAAATTCTGTTAAACACTTTTGTTTCCCTGAGCTGTGGTAAAAATAATCGGGGGGTGGGGGGGGGGGTCATACTTGTATGATGATCTGGGTTAAGTGACGTAGTTTGTAAAAATACTCATTGAAGAAAATTGACTGCCTGTTTACTGCTCACCGAATGACTTCATTTGTTTAGGAGGACGTCTGGAGACATTTCCATTAACTCCATGTGAAAATAAATCATGTTGGCTGCACCAGCAAATTCTGTGTTAACTTTAAAACGACAGAATACACATAAGATCATTTTAAAAGTAAGTTTGATGCTTAAATCTCAACGCTAAATGTTACAAAATTTATCATATAAAATTATTAATATTTACAAAAGGACCAAAAAAAATACACTTCAATCTTAGGCGCAATCAAAGTCGAGATTTAATTTAGAAAATCAGGAAATCTCAGCATTGTTTCTACAGCAGATCAAATCAATAAAGATAAGCGTATAAATATGTCATGTAGAGTACAGTGGTTATCAATGGAGATTTATTTGACTTTGTGCGTTGCCAGTCAGTGTCGCTACCTTTAGGAGTGCATGAACTTTTTCTTCCATAAAAGCCTTTATCAGAAGCACGCGTCCTTTCTCAAGTCTGTCAAAAAATAATAAATACACAAATCAAGCCAAGGTATATCTTAAGGTGTATCTAAAAACAGTGACAGCTTTACAAAAGCAATAAGGAGGAGTGAGATGGCTGCTACTTGGCGCCAGGAGGCATGTAGTAGGGGTGAAAGAGTTTCTCGTTGGCGTAGGCCTGCAGCGAAGTGTGTGTGTGCATCAGCAACTTTGGGAAGCGGTTGGTGAAGTAGCGCACAAAGCCGTCGGGCAGCTCGCCGAGACTGTACTGCACTTCGGGCGGCAGCTGGTGGTAGTGAGCCTTCTGTGGAACCACGAATGAATACAATTCAAATAAATTGATTTTTAAAAAAACAAAAAAAGTGCGTCGGGATAACGCAGGCTGACCTTATTCCTCATGGCCCTCAGCAGGTCTCGCACCGAGCTGCCTTTGTACGTCCTGAACCGCCTCAAATCTGCATCGGGGAAAAAAAAAAAAAAGGCATTGTGTTCCAAAAATGATTTATGAATGACACAAGTGTCCCTGAGTGTGTTTTTATTGTGCATCCTCCTTACCAGTCTGCAGAGGTGTAGAAATGTGCAGCCTCCAGTTGCTCCGCACCACGACTCGGCACTCACTTTCAAGGTTCCACACGATCTCACTATCGACTGGTTCGTTCTCAATGCGGTCGCTTACATCCTAGGTGAAATAATAAAATACACACAACTAATTGAGAAAATTGTATTTTAAAATTTGGTTCCAGAGAACTTCTGGATTTTGATGTACTTTTTACATGCATTTTTGCAGCCGACAGCAATTGAAAATAGTAAACAAGAAAATTTACTGCTTGCCTGTGGACTGGAAACAAAGTGGCTTGTTTTGCAAAACTGTCTGGAAAGATTTTTGCGAGCAGGTTTTTATGCAGGAACTAAAAGCCAGTTGCTAGTTTCCAAATGCTTTTAGTTTTCAGACATGACTCAACACAAACGAGTGAGTAAAGAGTGAGTGAGGCGACTGACTTGGAAGAAAAGCAGCTGTTTCTCAGGGCTCCAGAAGAACGGATGCTTGAGCACGCCGACAGACGAGGGCCGAAACTCCGCCTCCGCGCTGATCATCTGCTTGATCAGGTCCTCGGCCACAACGTCTTCTGTTGAGGCACAACATTGCTGCAGCTTAGTCAATGGACTGGCATCATCGTTCAATGACCTTCACAACATTTGACGTCACTTAAAAAAAAATAAACATTCAAATCAACGTTGCATTGATGCAACGCTGTTCTGTCTTTTTTTTTTTGTACAAATAATTAGATTTTTTATGATGGTGTAATTCCACTGTTGACCACAAGTTAGCAGCTCACCTGTTGGGTTTGAGAACAACTTTGAATGATTAAGAACAGGAAGCAAAGAGACATTTTTTTTCCCTTGGAAATTATTCATTTACTACGGAGAGCAACATCTTAAGGTTGTTTGGGAAAAAAAAAAAAGATTTGTTTACTGTGAACACATCGAGGGACAGTAAAAAGTTATCCAGTGTGTTTTTACTAAATCAGCATAAAAACAATTTTAGACTAGGTTTCCCAAAAAGCAGCATAGACACGCTCACGCCATCCATCCTCACCGTGTATGGTATCCATGAATTGCGAAAGTGAATAGTTTCCAGACAGGATGTTCATTTGCCGCATCAGAGTCTCGCCAAACGGGTGCTTCCCCCCGCTGACCACGTAGTAGAAGACGCAGCCGGCGGAGAAGATATCCACAGCGGCGGTCTAAAGAGAAACGACGGTCAGTCGAGGAAAAGTCAACACAGCTAACACGAGAGACTCACCGGCTTGCTGCCAGGAATGTTTTCCAGTAGCTCGGGAGCAATCCAGCCTTCCGTGCCCAACACGCCCGAACGCAACGAGAAGCTGCTCTGACCATCTTGGATCTTTTTGCACAGCCCAAAGTCGGAAATGAGAGCTCGGACTTTACCCGAAGCGCAGGGAAATGAGATCAGGATATTTCGAGGCTTCAGGTCTCGATGTACTGGATGAAGGAGCAGAAAAACGATCGTTTTGCTAACTTCATATTCAAAGTTGACATTCTGGGTTTAAGTTCAAGACTTTTTGAGTCTTTTTAATGCAATTGAATAAATTTCAGAGCAACTTAGCAATAAACACAAATGTAAAAAAAATGTAGGTGTTACATATTTGAGACTTTGTGTACGTGTGTCGCAAACCTATATTGAGCGAGTGGAGGTGTGAGAGGCCACACATGGTCTGCTCCAACAACATAATCGGACTCAGGTTGGGAAAATTGGATGGATCCTCCACATACTGCAAACAATAACGTTGAAAAAGATACACGTCAGCGATACCATTTTATATTTTAAATTTAAAGTGACAGCAAGCAATAAAAAAAAAAAAATCACTGACCTGCTGCACGGTGGCGGCGCACAGCTCGATGGCGATGTACTTAAAGAGGTTGTCCCTCTCCGTGCAGAAGTACCTGATGACGTTGGGATGCGTGTCGGACTGTCGCAGGAGCTGCACTTCCCTCTCTGCCACATCGAAACACTCGGGGAGGATTCGCTTCACCGCCGCACGCCGTCCGTCGAAGTTGCCCCTGCGTACGGTACGAGGTCAAATCGTGATGACCTCCGTGTCTCGGTGGGCACACTTTTAAACCTACCTGAAGACGAACGTTCCCGAGCTGCCGCGACCGAGGGCCTCGGATGTGGTGAAGGAGATTTTACCCAAGTGCACCTCCTCGCTGTTTTCTGTAGACCGAAAATCAGCGGCAATGAATCAACTTTATTTGCAGGATGGAAAGAAAATAAAGTTCATCCATACTTGAGGTTGTGCTGCTGTCAAGGGAAGAAGGCATTACAACAAGATCTTCCGATGCATGCTGAGAACCTGCACAGAAGCCAACCAGCGACCTTGAAGTTTTATTCAGGCCATCGTGAACGTGTGCGCTCAAAAATATGCTACGGTGACAAAATGAACGAACCAGTGGAGACGCTCGTGTTGGTAGAAAGTTCCGAGTCGGAGGAGCTGAAAGTCGGTGTCGGCGTGTTGGTGGTCTGTGTGGACTGGACGCAGGGAGATTCAAACGTTTCCTGGAGCTGCTCCTGCAGAGCTTTCAGCTTCTTGGCCGCTCGCTAGTGAGAAGCACAAAATGTCCCCTTCGCGATGTCCTCAATAAAACGAATAAGCGGCCGAGCGTTCTCGACTCACCGTGTACGTGAAGGCGAATGCCAACCAGCCTCCCAGCAGCACGGTCAACACAGTCAGAGCCAAGCAGTCCTGCGTCATGTAGACGGAACGCACGCCGATCGACTTCTGGGCTCCTGCCGATTCTCTCTCGTCGACGGCTCCTTCGCCATCGCTTTGGCCTACCAACCGAAACTGGAGGATGACAGCGACATGAAACAAAGGAGATGGAAGATCTTGCCCAAGGACTTGAAAGGGCTCACGTTTTGGTTGTAGCTGGTGGTGCGCGAGGATGGCGGGGCAGAAGGTCGAGGGGGGATGACGGCTTCACTGGGGAAGGGCAGGCTGAGCCGCGATTCCCTTAACATGGTGGTATGTGCTACTGGCGGGATCTCGTGGTGGCCTGTGAAACATGGCATTTTCCCAATTGAGCTAATCTAAATGGTTAATATGAATGTCAATCATTTCCCGCCGCAACTAACCACCACTTGGTTCAGTCCAGTTGGGGCTCGGTGTGTGTGAGTACCTATTAACAACCAGTGGTTTTGAGGGCTGTTGCTGCTCCCTGGAGGATAGCGCACGTCGGTGGACGGGATGATCAAGCACTCCCCTTGCCCGCTGAGCGTCACACCGGCCGTCTCAGGACCTTCAATCCGGCCCAGGGTCAGACCCCGAGGCTGCCGTGGGAAGAAGAAGTGGCCAGTGAATGGTCTCGCCGCACATGTGATATCCTATTACAGACTGGGAGCAAAACTTGGCTGGAATGATCACGGAAAATACATTTGGAACTCACCACTAAGGAGAATCCTTGGTGAACGAAGGAAGGCAAAGCATAGAGGTGGGAGTCCAGTTTCCCCACGTAGAGCGTGGGCCTGAAAGAGACAGAAGAAGCCACGGTTTTGAAAAGACGGATAAAAAAAAAAAAAAGAGTCCCTGAAAATGGAAGAATTGAAGATTGCGCTCCATGTTTTTTTTTTTCCACCACACTTTCCATGGGAATTTCTGCTTTGAGGGATACACGCAAAATTGTTGGGTCTCCGGAGCGACTGGCCCAGCGAGTGTATAATTAAACAGCCAAGCCGATCTTTTCTCGTCTGACTCGCTCTTAAAACACATCTATGAGCAAGCCACATTCAATGCAGTCTGGAAGCGGAGGAATGTCACAAAAAGTTGCTTAATTTATTACCACTGGCTTGTTTTGACAAACGGCCATTAAGCGTTACTGAGAAGTCACTCGCTTTGTTGCGAGCGCTACTTGCGACAACTAGAGAGACAAAATCTAAAACAAAAAAAACAAAAAGGTGATTTGAAACAGACTAACTTACACAAGTAGCGTTTGTGCGTTGGCTTCCTCCTTCACAAACTGATAGCGCCATTTCAAAACGGAGTGGACTGCCGTCCGCTCGTCGGCGACGGAGGAGAAGGTGAGGAAGCGCAACGTCTCGACGGCGAGCGACAGGTGGGGTGTGTGTCTGAGCGAGTCGCCCGAGTACAGGTAGACCCTGACCACGGGCGCGCCGTAATCTTGACTCCATAGCACGTCACCTGGACGGGAGGACCAATTTGGGATCTCACTTAGGCAGGAGCTCCGTTTCCCAAAAAGAAATCCTTACCTGACTCCCTGTCAACGGTAACCACAAGGCCATTACCACTGGACACAAGATGAGCCATTCCTGGAGGGAAAGACAATACAAAAATACATTACATACATTTAAAAAAAAAAAAAAAAAACTAAAATGGACGCCGACTATTATGGTCCATGTGATGATCTTTCATGTCTATTAGACATAGGACACTTTTTTTTTTTTAATAAAACATACATATATACACATCTTTCATTTCTTAATGCGATTAGTTTTTTTTTTAATACATATTGGTAAAAATATGAACTTTTTTGTGGCTTCTGTTTTTGTTTCTCTGGAAGCCGACCGTTTCAGTATCAAAGGTTGCCGGCGACCCCCCTGCTCGATGAACACTTACGATAGTCTTGTTCGTCGTCGTACGGCAGAGCGGAATAGTCGTTGTACGTGATGCTCCATTGCAGCTCCTGCTTTGTGGTGTCGAACATCGTGACCACGTATTCTGCGGAGAGGAAAACGCGGCTATTATTTAAGGGGAACGAATATGCGATTTAAATCCGACGCGTTCTACCTGTACGTCCAATGTAGAGTAGAGAAGTGTTGACACACAGGGAATCAGACGAGGACGTTGTCAGAATGGTTTGTTTGGCTCCCGTTTCGGGATCCACTACAAACCACACATCCTGCTTTTTGCCTGGCAGATTAATATAGGCATTGTTGTCAGGTTGTCTTATTTTTTTTTTCCGATTTATTTTGAATGCATCTCACCTGTATAGAGGATGCCATCGGAGCTTCTACAGGGAGCCGACTGAACCAGCTCCGGAATGGTGAACGGAAGTTTCTGGTGAACACATCGTCGAAACCACGTTATGAATTGAACACAGTTTTGCACTCTATTGCTCACCATTAGGCCTTCTTTGTGCTTGCCACCGAGTATGTATAAGCTGCCATCGTTGGGGTCCGGGAGAAAACTTGGCCTGGGAGGAAAATAAAAAAAATATATATAACATGAGAGCGGGAATGTTGGTGCGTTCACTTGAGTGTGCGTGTTACTCACTCAGTGATGTTGATGGGCACTAGTATAACAGGATCTGTCAATTAAAAAAAGCATGTTTATATAAGAAAACAATTGCAAATATAATATCAAATGGAAAACTCCCTGTTATATGAACCAACCTTCTCTTAGAGTCCATTTGATGTCTCCTGTTTTTTTGGAGACAGCATGCAGATTTCCGTCCAGCGTGGAGACAAACAGAAGGGATTCTGGGCGGGTGACCACCTTGACCCCCTCCACCTGATAGCCATAAAAAGGACAATGAGTGGCGGTGGGTGTCAGGTCTTCCAGTGTTTCTAATCCATAAAAGATTCAGAGTTCCGTATTTAGCAGGATATCCAGACAAACACCTTCATGAGGGTTTATCTACCCCTCCCATGTTTGCCTACAACTGGGTCACAAGTGTCATCTGCACAATTGAGCAGTACAGGAAGCCAACAAGGCCAAATTACGAAACAAGACCAAAAAATAAATAAATCATCAAAAAGTTGACTTGAACCTCTAATTTTGTCAACTTTTTTTTATCCTTAGGAAAAAACAAAAGTCCCAAAAAAAATCATCAAAAGGTTGACTTGAATCTCTAATTTTGTCAACTTTTTTTTTTTTATCCTTTGGAAAAAACAAGTCTTTGTTTCTGTGTATATTTTGATGGTCAAAGCACACAGTCTAGCACAAAGTGGGTTTTTTTTTTTCTGTCGGCGTAAAACTGGTGCTAAACCCAGACGGACTAAATAGAACAAAGCATGTCAAACAAATGATGTCCATATAATTTACCCCATCACATATGACAATCCCATTAAAGAATGTAAACATAAATAAAAATTCACCTGAGTTATTGTGACTTCCCCGGAGAGAATCAGAAGGCACAACAGCAGGCGCCCCAAAGCCCCCATGACACCCACCTCCTCCTCGGGGCTACGGACCGAACTCAAAAACCAAAGGTCGAATTCCTCCCTGAAATCCCAGAGCGGGGTTCCACACGTCCGCGTCGTTTCAAAGCGTCGGTTTTAACATCACAAGAGGCGGACATGTCGCTGTTTTAGACAGCTATCATTTTTCAACTTAACGGCAATGCAACAGTAATTACGCATTTCCGTGTTTGGAACTACGCGTGACGTCATAACAAAAGTGGGCGGGACTGCTTTTCGTTTTGAGGACGTGGTGCTCACGGCCAATGGGAGCAGCGATAAAGCGTAAAAGGGGCGGGGTTTGAAGGAAGCGTCTGGAACACGTGGAAAAAGACAGCAAGGCAGTTGACAACGTCATAGAGCGCGGTTTTGTGCTATGGAAAGTGGTGGAGGCGCTCATTCTTCACTTTGTGAACTTACATTGACCCATGCACATTATTTCACAACAATTTGGCCCGGTAAAAAAAGGCAGGGAATGGAAAGATCTGTTAAAATGGGTGCACAGGTGGTACTTTTGTTTTAGAGGGTAGACACTGCTCCAGAATGTTCCCGGGGTTAAAGGGAGAAAATATTTTATACATATTTGAAATGATGGAGAGGCCAGGAGGGGGGCAAGAACCCTGTCAGAAATCTCCTCTCAGCATTTTTCGATATTACAAAATATATTTTAGTGTATATTATAATTGGCGGGCTTGAAAATCTATTCATTGATAAATATAGTTTATCTGTATATTTAAGAGAGTGTTTATTTTATTATGTTATTTGTGCATAATAATGTCTTTATTCTCTTGTGTCTGGATTCACTTGTTGCCAACGTGTTTCTTACTTCTGCCACAACACACCATTATGAAATCCACTGCCCTCAGCAAGTTGAAAGTATCTAAAATTTAAATTCTTGCAATCGCATTTTTATTACCCAGCAAAATAAATTCTTATATCTTATCCTGTTTATCCATTTTTACATTTGGCACTTGTTTCTTGTACGCTGGTGTGACAAGCAAATTTCCCCACTGTGGGATAAATAAAGTTCTATCAATCAATCAATCAATCAAACCCTAATCCGCCCATAATTTATAAAAAAAAACACCAAAGTGCTTTAACATGGGCAAATGAAGCGTAAGAGTAGCTTTGAAGTGACAGCTGAGACGAAAATACAAAAATAATACTGGCAGGCACTTATCGTCTCATGAGGTATTTGCTCTAACAGCATTGCAGACATATCTTGGAAGGCTTTTTTTTTTTTTTTTTTCATCAGGGGGGGCTTGGCCCTACTGGTGGTGTAGCACGCTGTCAGGTTTGGGGTAGCCAAACAGCTCAAAGTCTGGTCGGTAAAGCTCGTACAGCTCTGTCCTCATTGAAACAGGAATTTGGGCAAACCAGTCCCGTTCCCAGCTGGCCGCTGTTCGGTTTCTCGCCCCAGAGGGGAACCGCAGCAGGTGATCCACTTGCAAAAGCTTCAAAAGATGCTCGGCGTCCGTCTCCAGCGTTTCCAGTCGCCCGATGAAGTCGTACTTCACCTGGCATGGATGGCAGAGACGGTAAACCTAAAATAAATAAACAAGCATTAATTTCATTGAGTACACCGCCTTATTAGGTTTGCCGTAAAACACTTGAGAACCACTGCCCTAGAAAAACAAACTATACAACTAACTTTCACAATTAAAGTAAACACTTAAAGGAAAAAAACATATAACCATCACTCGTGAGGATCATGGACTCAACCCAGAGCCTGTAAAGTTTTCTATGTCAATCAAAACTAGGCATTGTTGTCTTTACAAAAATATTTACAGCCGTATTTGCTAAGTGAGGTATTCAAAGTTGGCTGCAATCTCACAAGTGTGTCATTGTTGAAGCGAAACTGTATAAAATGGTGCATTTATTATAAGTAACACACCTGCCAAAATAAAGTTGACATTAGCACACTGTGCACTTTATGGCAGCAATATAAAATAGTAGAATGTAAACATATGCATTAGGTCACTGGTAGACCCGACTGGCATTTCGTTACGATCAAGCAGTGGTGGGAAGTCTGTACGTCAAATATATGTACTTTAACTGAGTAGTTATTTTGACAACTTTTGACTTTTGTCCCCCTTTTCACCCCACTTTTTTTTTTGCTTCAATTACCATGGTGTTCACATCTTGGCCACCGGAGGGCAGTATGATGTCAACAGACACACAAAGAAGAACTTCACAAACAATAATAGAAAGAATGTGAGTCATGTTGTTTGCTCGTCTACATGAGGCTGTTCAAATATCAGTTTCTTAACGCACATTTTAGATTTTGCAAGTTGCACTCAGGAAATGCGATGTCTTGTGCTGTATTACCTGGCGCCAGTGTTCGTTAAAGACGCTCTCCTTCTCCGTGTCCTCATCCAGGAGGTACGAGACAAACTGCTGGAAGGTGGGTTTGATCCCAGACGCAAAAGCCTCAGCCGCCGTTTCCGGCAAACTCCCCGATAGGTTGCCGTAGCGACGCAGAATGACAGAGCCAAACTGGCGGTAGAAGTCCTCATTGGGCCTGATGGTCAAAACAGAAGATGAGTTGAATAAGTCCGTCATGTGACCCAGTATGACTTGAGTTGTCGCACCTTCCAAACTTGTTCCTGAAGGCTGAAATAAGGCGAACAAAGGGGTCCCGTACAAACAGGAACTTGGTGTAGTGCTGGAGCTTGAGCGCCATCAGGTGGCGGGATAGAGAACCATAATGGCGCCAGAACCTGGTGGATACATTTTTTGTATTACTGTTCACCATTTTTTGGTCCTCCTGTTCTTCATCCCCCACTGAGGCTCTCCTTTTGTGCTCAGACCAAAGCCATCTCTAATCCTAAAACACTGCTTTAGCGCCATCTTGTGGCATCGAGGAACAAAGTCGTAGCGGCTTGGGTGAATTTCTTATCATGATTATAAAGCTTACGGCATCATTATGAAGCAACATTTAATATACAAATGAGAAAAATAGGTTCTACCAAGTGCTCATCCAATATTTGGACCCGGTAGAGGTAATCAATCACGCATGTGTCATACTTGGCAAAAGTGAGGTGAAGCGAGGAATTGTGGACGACGTCCGGAGGAACCAACTCCGGGTCGGTATAAGGCTTTCCTGAGACGGGCGAGACCAGAGACTGGGCCAGCACCACCATCACCCTCTTCCAGTTGGTGCACGCCACCTGAGCAGACATTCGATACCAAATGTTTTTTTTAAGTCGCAGAAGCGCATGTGGTCATATTAGCTACCTTGGGAACATAGCAGTAGATGATTTGATGCGTGTCGTCGACTATCAGGTGGTCCAACTCCCTGTTTGGGATCTGCTCAAATGCACGGGTCCTTCCGGGAAAGTCCGTCCCCGAACACACATCGGAGATCCTCCGCTTCCTCGCAATCTGCTCTTGGCTTCCGTCCGAATCCCGAATCTCGTCCTCTTCCTCCTTCTCATCCTCTCTTCCCGGCTGCAGCAGACTTCTGTTGGCCCACGTGGTGGTGGGTATTCCCGCAAAGGATGATGGGAGGGTGGGGGGCGGGTGTGAGCGGACCGTGTCAGTCTGAGGGCAACGCTCGTGTTTGCGGTCCCGCAGAGGGTAGAGGTTGAAGCCACCACCCACGTCGTCCCAGTAGACGATGATGAGCAAGATCGCGAAGAGAGCGCCCAGGATGAACGCCACGCGCAGGCCGTGCCACGTTCCCATGGTTAAAGTGCGGAAGCTCCGGGAGGGTGGTGGGGGGGGTGGGGGGGCCGAGATTGGTGCAGAAAAGAGGAAGAGGTTATCTGAGCTCCATGGCGCAGGACGTCTATCACGGAAGGAGACGCTTCCTGCTCAGCAACTGCAGCTGACACAAGCAGGAAATGTGATTTCTATTTTGTCTTTTTTGTAATATCAACAGAGTAAAACTGCTCAAGCCCGAGTATGGAGTGAGTGAGGTCATTGCGGTTTCATTGAAACAACAAATCTTTTGACGTCGTAAATTTGAATAAGATGTTGACGTTGTGGCCTTAGTTGGGCTGAGCATTTCAAGAAGATGAAGAAGAAAATGCTGCGGGGGATCAAATATTCAGTGTGTTTTGCGCAAAGCTCATTTTGTTCTTTCACAATTTACACCATCAAACTATTTAGACTGCCATCTACTGGTCAAACGTGGAATTACACCAATCCATAGGAGCGTGACCAAAGTGGAGTTATCAACTGCAGCAAAAATAAATCTGAAAAAGAGCAAGACCGGAAACCTATAGCTATATCAAATAGCGTACAATTTGGCTTTTTTTTATATATATATATATATAAAAATGCCCCAATGTACAAGGATCAACATAGAAAGATATTAAAGTAGGACACCGTCTGGTCTCACGTAATCCTCGGTATTCCCACTGTGCCCTCTTCCCAACCAGTTTCTATCTGTCACTGTTATCTCTATCTTAAACTGAACGACTCCATTTCGGATTGGGTTGCGTGTGCCCTGCACGCGTACCTACTAGTACTGTGTCGGACGAACGTCCTCTGCAGAACCAAGGACAAAATATGCTCGCCAAAGTCTTCGTATGCAGTGCGTGGGAACAAAGCACGATTAAAACACAATGCAGTGACAGCGTTAGATGACGACACCACGCTCTACACTAGAGCTCTTTTTGTCTATTTTTGTAGGACGGGAGGGTGGAAGTGACCCGAGGGGCTGTGGGAAGTACAGTGGGCCTACTGTGGGCCCTCAACTGTCACGGAGTTGTGAACAAACGGAGCCGAGGGGGTTGATCACCTTCACTCGAGTCAGTCTAGACCAGTGTTTCCATCCAAATTTCCATCGGGCCAAGGCACGTATTTTACATGAAGAATATCATCACCCAAATCCAACAAACAAACGAAAAATGGAGGAGAAGCAATAAAACAGGGCAAAATGAAGATTTTTTTTTTAGGCAGAATACTAAACCTCACCAAATGTGACCGTTTCGAGCACAGGTGTCAAAGTCAAGGCCCGGGGTCCAGATACGGCCCGCCACATTTATTTAGAATCTAAATAATAAAATATAATAAAAACTGAATCAAAATAGGATCTCCTATTTTTATTCATCTCTAAGGGTGATCAAGTGATATTACATTGGGATTATTTTAAGGTATTCTTTTCAAGCTGCTGTGAATTCGTCTTTTTATTTCCTTTTATTTAAGCGCAATGTTCATGTTCAATCCGTGTTTAACAAATGAGTCCATTCGACAAACCGTAAGGACATTTGAAGATTAAAACCAGTCACAGAAGAGCCATGTTTTTTAGGCTGTACTTGTAAAAAGTTTTTGAAGCGCGAGTGTCGGATTTTTTTTTTTTTTTTTTTTAAATGATTGTATTTGGAAGCACGAGAAATGTCTGCTGGTGGAACGCCTGGTTTTGCTGGTAAAATAAGCAAAGACGCAGAGGACGCACGCACGCAAGCAAGCCAGCCGGCCAGCCAGCCAGCCAGCCAGCCAGCCAGCTCCTGGAAAAGAGAGGAACTTGTTTTTGTTCCACTTGCTTGTGGTTTCTTTCCAATTCCAAACACTCCGTGTTGACTTGGTGCTTCTATTTGAAGAACATCCACAAAGTGTCACATTGCACGCGCATCATGACGGACCGCGATATCTTATGATTGTAATCACCCCCGAAAGATTGCTGCTCTTCCCTTCTTTTCCAAGCTTAATTTTGCGACCACTAAACGGGCTACAATGTGACCTTTCATGCGTAAAAACACTTTGGCGCTCTTCCTCCATCACATCCAGCGGCAACCGCCGAGAAAATAAGCTCGTCTCCCCGTCAATCCTTTCATCCAGCGCCCCATTGAGAGAGGGAAGAAAGACCGCTTCTGTTCCCTTCACTCCCTTCACACCGGGAGGGAGCATCGTGGCGGCGATTAAACCTCCTTTAACATGACGTATATCAATCAATTCAATACATCCCGAATCGAATTGTGTTACTTACCCGGCAGATGAGCTCCATGGCGGCCGGTCGACTGTCAGCGGTGTGTGGCCGTCCTTCGGGCCCGTGGTGAGAGCTGCCGGCCGGGTAAGCTTTGTGGGGAGGGCGAGGGATGGGAGGCTGCTTGCTTTGCTGGATGGTGGATTCGGACTCGAGGCGGTGCGAGCGCCATAAGATGTTCTTCTCGCGAGATTGAACCCACAAACGCGAGCGCGCACACACAAACACACACACATACTTAAATACATATTTACGTGAGGAAAAAAACGTTAAGGGGGGGGAACAAGCCCTAAATGTAGCCGCCGTTTGTGAGTGAGCTCATTCAAAACAAACAAAGATCGACGACTTTATTGAAGATAGGGAAAAAAGAACAATCGAGCAGCAAATCAAAGGAAAAGCAAATCTAACTCCATGCATGAGCTTAATCCATGACTAAATGCGCTAAAACTTACCAACTAACTAAATGCGCCTACAGTGGCAGCAAATGTAAGCTTAATCAACGACTAAATGCGCCTATGGTGGCAATTCAATGGCAAAATGTACAGTGGCAAATCAATGGTCGGAGAATGCATGCAGAGACCTATCAATGGCTGGCTGGCGGGCGGGCTGCCTGGCGCTGGCTTTTTCTGCCTCCACCTTCAGCGTGCTGTGCTGTGCTGTCTTCTAGGCGGCCAGCTGAAGCAGCAGATGCATCAGGGTGACCGTCACCAGCAGAGCAGGTGAGTAGGACAGGACGCTGCTGCCGCTGCCGCCGTCGGGCTTCTTGTCGTGCACAATAACTTTGTCAGTGGTATCGCCGCCGCCGCCGCCCGTAGTTGGCGCCTTTTTGGTGGTGCCGTCGCTCGCTTTCGGCTCTGAATGGGAGAATGGCAATTGGAAAAGGTCAGCTGGCAACGTTTGAACTTGCCGCACACTTTTGCGCGCAGCACCGCGAGTGCGCTTTGTAAAGGAAAAAGTGCCGCTGAATGGGCTAGCTTCTTGGTTAGCTTCCACTGCCAATGAAATGCAAAATGGTTCCGGCTCAAAGCTTTTCGGGTCTCGTACCACCGAGTGGATTGTGCAACATCAACTCACCCGCAATCTTGACAGTGAAGGACTCAGTGACGGATGGGGCGTAGGTGGCCGTGTAGGTTCCCGCATCGGGTGGTGCCAGGGTCTTGAGTTGCAGACCTTCATCCTTGGTTCCTTTTTTGTCGTGGCCGTCGGGGAGCTCGCCGCCCTCTTTCGCCCAGGTGACAGAACCACTAGTAACTGATCCTGAGATTCTCAATTTGAGGTTTTTGCCTTGCTTGCCATTGCACTCCACGGTCTTTCCCGCTCCTCCGCCAAAGCAGTCGGCCACTGCCAGCACAAGAAAAGCAGATGTACATTCTGGTAACACGGGATGGATTGTGAAATTGTTTGGTAATCATTTGGCTAAGGTGCTGTCATGTGCACCTTCTAGTTTTTCTGACTCAAGCCTGCAAATGTGTGTGCGTGCGTGATTGTGCCTATATCAAGAAATGGTGCACAAAAAGCTTTCGTGTGGCGAGCGGCTTTCCTCCAACATCAAACCTTGGACGGAAAAATGTTCTCCCTCGCCGTTGGCGCCGCCCGTGAACTTTGCCTCGTCTTCGTCGTCCAGGTTCTTGATCGTCAGGGTAGCCTTGTCGACTCCACCTGGGTACTTGGAGTTGTCGGCCGAAAGGTCGCCCGTCCCCTTCTTCCAGGAGATTGAGTCGACAGTTCCGTCTGAGAGCCCCAATTTGATGATGCCACCCAGCTTGCCCTGGCACAGCCCGGGTGAGGCGGTTTTGCCACCTAAGCAGTCCACCACTGCCAGCACAAGAAAAGCAGAATCACTCACTCTGGTCTGTGCGCAAAGTACATTGGAGCAAAGACTGTGGCGCTAAGTGGACCCTTTGAAAAGGACGCCGAGATGTTTTGCTATTTTGGTCAAATTTTGGACATTTTTCTCCAACTTTTCTCCTGAGCATAAGAGAGTTTCCCTGTGTGGAGTGTGTGTGTGTTGTCCCTGTGGGCGTGCCTCCCCCCCCCACACACACACACACACACACACATTCCTAAAACATGCGAAGGAAACGGTGCACAAGAAGCTTTCGTGCGGCCAGCGGCTGTCCTGCAACATCTAACCTTTGACCTGGAACTTTTCCTCTGGTGATATGTTTTTGGCCGTGTACTCTCCCTCGTCCGGTACATCCAGGCTCAGGATCTCCAGGGTTTCCTTCTTGCCACCATCAATCTTGTACTTAGTGTTGTCACTTTCAAGTGCGGCATCCTTCTCCCACTTGACATCCGGCTCATTGGTAGCAATTGTCTTTTTGACTTTCAATTTGCGCGCTCCGCCCTTCTTGCCGTTGCACGGCACAGGTGTGCCAGGAGTCTTGGCCTCGCATTCTTTTATCTCTTCCACCAGCACTACAAAAGCAGAAGAGGGCAAAGTATCACCCACTCTGGTCTGGTCTGTGTGCAAAGTACACATTTGAGGAAAGAATGGCTATTTGCCATGTTCATTTCTGAATATGAATTTTGCCATTGTAAATTGTTGTCTTTGTTATTTACGTGACACCACTGGATCCGAATTGTAATCCGCCCTGCGTAAGACCAAATTGAATGTGTCGGTCTTGTCTTCTTTTCGAGGAGTGTTGTTTCAAACAAAAACAAAGGGAACATATTTGGATGACCTCTACTCCTCCCTCCCCACCAAGTTGTGTTTGTAAAAGCAAAATGTGATTCCCTTGGTTTCTGAATCTATTATTTTGTACAAAAAACGTCATGTTCTGTTTGAAAATGCAAAATGTGATTATTGGTCTTTTTTTGGTGGTAAAACAAACCAAATCTATTCGAAATAGTGTATACTGACTGCAATGAAAGCGGTTAGAAATGTTTTGTCATGAAAGCGGTTAGAAATGTTTTGTTTTAGGTTTTCTGTGAAACCAAATTAACATTTGGATTAGAGGAAAAAAAAAAGCTTGTGCTGTTTGAAAAATTTAAAAAAAAATCTGAATTGATTCTTTATAGTGTAGACCGTTTGCAATTAGTGGTTTTAAATATTCTTATATATTTTTAAGATACTATATTGAAGTATTTTTTTAAATAGGGGTTCTTTGGTAACATTTTGATTATTGAACATGCAAAATGTGATTTCCTTTGTTTAAAAAAAATCTGAATTTAGTCTTAAAGACATTTGAATGTTTTTTTTTTTTAAAGGCTTTCTTTAAAATCATGTCTTTTAATTGTTTGAAAAAAGGTCTGAATTCAGTCTTAACAGTGGTTGCAATGATAGTTTCCACGAGTGGTTTGGAATGTTTTTTTTTTTTGTTTTTTTTAGAATTTCTTTGAAATCAAAGTAACACATTTTAATGATCTATATTCAAAAAACGCCATGTTTGGTTGGAAAATGTACAATGTGACTCCCTTTGTTTAAAACAAAAATCAGAATTCATTCCTAATAGTTTGCTATTAAAGTTTCCACGAGTGGTTTCTTTTTTTTTTTTTTTTTAAATATAGGCTTTGTTTGAAATCAAGGGAACATGTTATCTAGATTTAAAAAAACGCCATGTTCTGTTTGAAAATGAAAAAGTATTTCAAAAAGTATTTCAATTTGTTAACAAAAATCCGAATTTAGTCTTTATAGTGTATAAGTGATGTGGCAGAGAAAAAGCAAGGCGCACGCACACACAACAAAGTCCTAAGTCTCCTAAATCCAGTTTTATTCATGCGCCTAAAAGCTTGCGCAAAATGGTTAGCAACATAGGAATTGAATTCAACGCCCTTACCTTGACCAAGTTGTTGGCTGTACACGAGCACCAAGCATAGCAGCTTGGAGAAGTTCATCTTCTTTCGAGGACGACCAGGAAAGGAGGGAGCGTTCGGAGCTGGATCTGGAGGTGCGAGCAGGCGAATCCACTGAATCAAACAAGCCGAAAGAGCTCAGCGAGCGAGTCTCTATAAAGCGCTCAATCGCCGTCATCTTCAATGGCGCTTCGAAAGTTTGCACATTTGTTGCTCGTTGATTGGCTGCATTTGGGAACTTTATGACGAGTGCGCGCGTGCTACACGTACGCAAAAGCGGCCGCGTAACCTTATATAACCCCCTTTGTCTGACGCCATACAGCTGCTTGCTCGTCTCCTTAAAGTCTTTACGGAATGTCATAACTGTTGCGGTTCCGAGTCACGACGAGCGGCACGTTTTGTCCTTTCAGAAGTCTTTTCGATTCTTTCCAAATCCACTCAACGGATACAGAGCCGTCTCCTCGACATTCGGGTGCCCCTTATCCCGGTGGTGCCTTTAGTGGCAGTAGTAGAAATCGTCGCGATCAGAAAGACATCCAACCTAATTAAGAAATAACAAAAAATATATATATATATCACAATGACGACGATTGTGGACACACACAAAGACCATAAAGGAATGCAACGTCACTGAAATAGCCTCTATGATTTCACTTGCGTACCATTGGTGCCATGGCTTGTTTTTCCTTTGTGAGATGTGGACATCTTAAACCAAAATTGTTTGGACAAGATTATGTAAGCAATGCACAGGGCATCGTTCGGAAAAAAAATCCTGCAAAAATGAGAAAAGATTTTACTGTAACAATATTGGAGTGGGGATTCATTACGATTTTGTTCATCCCACTGATGCAGTGGCTCTCAACCTTGTTGGATGTACCGAACCCCACTAGTTTCATATGCGCTTTCACCGAACCCCTCTTCAGTGAAAGCTAAAAGTCATTTTTTCAAATTCAAGACATCGATGTTTTTTTTTTCGCTGGTGCACAAAATGAGCTTGTTCAAAGAACAACACCAACACAATGCATGAACTCACAACAAATTACACACTGTGGCTTCTGTTGTTGCTTTCGCAAGACCAGTTCAGATAAGCGTCATCACAAATTTACACGATGAATCAGGCGTGTTCGGACCTCCGCAATGGAGGCTCTGCCGAACCCCTGAGACCGACTCACCGAACCCCCAGGGTCCGATCGAACCCAGGTTAAGAACCACTGCACTGATGTTTACGCCGGATTGGTTTTTATTGTTTGCGTGGATACAAAAAAAACGTGTGTTTTTTTTCTAGTGCCGCTACAAAATGCCATTGCCGGTTACCTTAAAAAAAAAAAAAAAAAAGACTTTTTGAACTCTAATTCGAAGCACCTGGTGGCATGTGAAATCACCTTTAGACGCGCAGGGGCCAATTAGGATTTTCCAAGACACTGTATTCAAAGAGAATACTCCCAAGAACCATAGTACATCATAAGCACCTCAACAATGTAACTCCGCAGAAAACTAAAATTTACAAATTGTAATGGGGGGGGAGTTTGAGTATGCCTTTCAGCTATTACAACTACTCTGAACGTGTCGCAATGTCTTCTACGTTTACACGGCAGTGTTTGGAAAAGGTGCCCTGCGATCGGCTGCCAACCAGTTCAGGGTGTCTCCCACCAACCGCCCGATGACTACTGGGTTCGGCTCCAGAACACCCGCGACCCTTGTGGGGACAAGCGCGACGGAAAATGGACGGTTATTTGTTAAGTAACAGTTCAAGTCAGCATACACAGGACTTGATTTATGAATCCCGAAAGTTTGGACCGAACATTTGTACATGTCTCACTAATACGCGGAATGGGACAAAATTATCTGGCGACCACACTCCCATGATTAGAGCCAGCATTCCTAACAGTGCCTCGAGGGCCCACAAACAAAAAGCCTCTATTTATTCCCCCCCAAAAACTATTTCAAAAAAAAAAAAAGGAAGCCCGTCGCAAATTTGCCATATAAAGTAATGAACACAGTTCCATTTTCTCAAGTCAACTACTGAAATAAATGAGCGTCTATACTGCTTTCTAATATCCCATCCCGCCAATAGTTATCATTTGATTCCCCTGCAAATGAAATAAAAAATATCAAGTGGTGATAATAAAAATGACGATAATAAAAACACAATGCAATCTCGTCCGACTGTTTATTGAAAGTTATTCCCGCTGCGCACCCCCTCCCTGTGTGAAAGGCGAGTCTGAAAGGAGGAGGATACAAACCACTATAGCGCCACATCAGCACACTCACTAACAAGGCAATATGTTTAGCACCTCCACGCCCCGCTGCTAAGACACTCTGCGCCGCACGCCGACTAAACGTCAGCATGACGACAGAGGTCATTTCTGGAACCGCTCCCGAGTCCAATTAAACAACAGAGGGCGCTATTAGTAAATATCAAGTCCCACGAAGGGCAAGAAGACCGGGGGTGGGGTGGGGGGCAGGTGATGAGTCGGTCCCTTTATGTGGCCGTTGATCCGCCAGGCGTGCTCTGATGATGTCACTAGAAGGTGAATGTCGAGACTCGGGACGTCGAAGCCCAAAATTCACAGCGTGGTCGTCGTCGTCCTTCTCCAGTCAATGCCGCCGCGTTTCTCTTCCACACAAAAACGGATGGACTGCGCCGGAGAGAAAATAAAAGTAAGGTATTTTTTCTCTTAAAGGTATTAACGGGACCAGAAAATTACGAGGTCATCAAATCATCGATCGTTTTAGTCATCCGTCCGACTTCCACTAACACTTTCCATTCTACGACTTCAAACGTCATTTGGTTCTCCTCGCCATTGCAGCAGCGTAAATCAACCTCGTCGGTACCTGCGTAGGGGACTACAGATCTCCGATGGGAATGATTTCTTCGTTGATAAAAAATTCAATGGTCTCCTCCTCCCAGTCGTCCACGTTGCTGTCCGGCTCGTCGGTGTCAACTCCTAGAACAATCGTGAGAAGACGCGAGTGAGCACACAGGAGCAGAGCAATGAGGTAGGTCATCCGTAACCAGGAGATTGGAAATGCAGCCCCACCTCCTCGGAGCTCCATGCGGGCCTCTTTCTGCTCCCGATAGATCTGCAGCGCCTGCTCCCTGTAGCGACGGTACTCGTCCATCATGGCCCTTCGCTTGTCCACCAAGTCCTACTCACGCAGACACAAACATTGACGTGCGGTGCAATTCGACGAGTGGCGAACTTGCGTCCAATGGTTGCCGCGGAAATCAGAGTTGTCTCGACACAAAAAAACAAAAAACAAACCTTTGAAGCCTTGGACTGGCTCAAACGATCCTTCTGCTCAAAGATTTTGGAGTATTTCTTCAGATCTTTCTTGATCGACTACAAGAGACACAACAAGGGAGATCATTTTTAGTGATCAGAAAGCAGAAAAACGTGAGTCTAGTCTTCACTTCATTTCCCCCCCCTGACCATTTTCCCCAAAATTGCAACATCCTATTTTTTTATTTATTTTTTTCCTCCTACAAATATTGGACCGAATCATTTTCTCAATACATTTGAGTTATCATCAGAACGGTGATAGATGACAGCACGTGTTGGGTTGCTGCCAAAGGATCGTGACGCTGTCGTAAACCGAGGATCCCTTTGAGTTGGAGTTTTGAGTTGGAGTTTATTCACGCAATACCCAAGACGTACAAACGGTCACCACCCCAAGCAAGCCGTTTAAAGCTTTGTACTGCTATGTCACAAAAAACAACGGCGCCACCAACAGCAAACAAACAGCCCTACCTTGATTTGGTCTGCGCTGAGCAGGCTCGGGGGTCGGGGTCTCCACAGCAATTGGCAGAAGCGATCCATGGCGTTCTTTTGAAGCAGGCGACCCTGGAATGTCCACAGCCAGTAAGCGTTGTCCACCTACAAGACGGGGAGGGGGAATTTAAAGGTCAGGAATGGCAGGGCGTTCCGACAGGCAGCGGAAGGTGTCCCGGCACCTTGTGGCTCCAATAGGAGAGAGAGGTGACCACGTAGCGTCCGGTGGGGTCCCACTCCACATCGGAGGCCGAGTAGTGCTCCGCTATGTTCATCAGAGTGCAGTCGGATGTGTCCACAAAGGCCAGCGCGCCGTTCATACTACAGGAGAAAAAGGGCAAATATCAAATGAGGTGCCGCACCAATAGAGCCCAATCCTCAGCGTTGGTTTTTTTTTTTTTTCCTTTTTCAGACACAAAAAACAACTCGACTGACCTCCTGAGTCCAGCCAGAACCAAGAACTGTCCCTGGGGGCTCCAGAAGATGCTATTAGCTTGCTGCTTATCAAACATCTCTGCAGAAGCCAAAACAATTGCACTGAGTGGCGCCGTTACAGACACGGGCAAGCGCTCTCTCCGTGCCGTGCGGTCAACATACTTATGAGCTCGATCTTGCCGTTGTTTTTGACGTGGTAGAAGGAGACGTTGATCCTGGGAGACTCTCCGTGGAGCACCGCAAACTTGCTGCCGTTGGGCTCCCACGCAAAGGCAATGATGCTCTCTGTTCGAGAAAGAGGTGTTCAATCGCCGCCCGCTTTTGCTTGTTGTTACCCCGTAGACGTCGTTCCCGTCTCCTTCTACCTTTCATCTCCACCACGTCAACAGGAACTTGTTTCTCTCTCATACGGAAGATTTCAAAGTTTGTCACCACGCCCTGGATAGGACGTAAAAAAAAAAAAAAAAGAAAGCCGTTTCAACTCGCATGCACAGTAAGCAAGTCGTCATTGTCAGATTTTGACCAATCGCTCGAGAAAGCACATGGATGTATCTTTTGTATTTCATCGAAACAAAAGATTTCAAAACATATGCTTTTACTTTGAAAAACAATGGTCATTATTAAACAGTAATTGTTGTTGTTTTTTTTACTCATTCAAACAAAAATGCTATCCGATTCATCGACAGAGTAATCGATGGAGAAAAAGGCAAGCCCGTGTTTGTTTCGTTCCCTTTCGCTGCACGAACCTGCGTCCCTTTAGGGGTCCTGTCCACTTTCACGCACAGGTAGTCTCCATTCCTCTGCCAGTGCAGCTTGCAGTCCACCACGTTGAAGAGGTTGCGCACTCGGATCTCCTGGCGGGAAGGCAGCTGCATCAGAGTCACCCTGGCCGGGATGTCCTTGTCCTCAGGCACCCAGAACGCGAGGATGTTGTCGCCCGGAGACCACGAGAAGTCCCTGCGCGTTCAGACGTACCAGATTGGAATTTGGAGAAGCCGTCAAGGTAGCCACGAAAGCATGCGGAGGAACAACCCCTTACTTGATTCCGCTGATCTTGAGGCTCTTCTTGTCGAGCAGGCCCATTGACTGAAAGTGACACAGGGAGTGTTTGGGATGGAACATTTAACACAACTCAAAGTCTCCTATTTCATCGTCTTACTGGAGTCTCGTAGATGCTCAGTGTGTCTGGAGTCATCCTGGCAAAGAACTTTCCATCGTGGCTCCACCTGACAACAAGCAAGCCGTTTGAACTCGGCGCGAGAAGCAGTCCAGGCTTACGACGAAGCGGCGACAAACGCTCACTTGAATATGGGCCAGTGAGCGGCGCTCTCGCAGTGGAAACCTCTCTTCTTCTGGCCTGTCAGAATGTCCCAAATGATGATGGCCTGCGGGTCCTCTTTGGTGTCCATCAGCGGGCTGAAGGTCACGACGTACCTGCACGGCACCAGACACACAAAGCATCGGAGGAAATGTTTGGCAAAATTCCGCAGTCAATCGAAACGTGGTGGAAGCCTTGCGCAACTTTTTCACCTCTCACAAGGCGAGAAATCGATGAGGGACACGCCCTGATGGCTGAACCTCTGAATCTGCTTGAACTTCTCGCCGCCCCACAAGGCGATGCCCCTTTGGTGGAAGGTGGCCAAGTAGGTGCCTTTGGGAGACCAGCGCACGTACGTCTCGGTCCAGCGCTGCATCCAAACGCAGACGTGGGTTCGTGATTTTGCCCCCCACCACATAATGTATTGACATCTAACCGCGTACCGCCCTTTCTTCAGAGACGATCGGATCTTTAGCATCATTGGCGAAAATGGCCGTCCGCTCGCCAGCTTCGTAGATCACGCTGTACTGGTCCCGGCAGTCAGGGTCTTCGATCCAATGCCGCATGTTACCCTGAACATACAAAGCGTTGAGCTGCAACGCTAAACTGTCGCGATTCACACTTATTGGACTTGCGAAACACAAGTTGAGTCCTTCAATTTGACACGGCTGAATAACGAAAGAGACATTAAAAGACAGTAATTGATCTCCGCACTTACAAAGTCTTTAAAAGGCTGCTTTTCCGGAGTTTCCCATTCGTCATTAATGGTCATGTACCTTTAACACGTAAAGAAATATGAGATTTACTCACATTAAACACGTCACATCTTCCATTTTCGGTGGATTTAGCAACCTACTTGTCAAAGTCGGTAAAGAGGTTGACCCTAAATGTATGCTGCTTGTCCAGTTTGTAGCCGTCTGCGTTTTTCACCGCCTCCTGAGCCTGGTTGGGCGAAGAGTACTCCAAAAAGATGTAACTGGAAGAAAAAAAAATACATCTATTATACATCTCTTCTTCAACCATCAGAAAGAGGAGTCGTCCTACCCTTTGGTCGTGCCATCGGTCTCCGGGTAGAACTCGGTGGTGATCTTTCCAAACTTGGAGAAGATTTTATGGATGACATTTTTGAGCTTTTCTAAACGCTCTGGGCCAACCTGCGGGACGTTGTCCACCACCACCACGGAGTCGATGCCGTCAGCCTCCTGGGGTTTCTTCTTCAGGATGTCACCCAGCAGCTCTGTAGGGAAGGATGAATGAGAATTTATTCAAAAGCTCATTGAGGCATTAGCATTCACTGTGCATGCATTTAAATCGTGATAATTCATATTGCACTTGTTGGAGGTAATCGTACAAAAATAAATAAATAAATAAACCACAGTGGTACTGTCGAAAAGTAAATCCCTACCAATGTAGGCCAATAATGTCAGATCTGTTCTGGTCCACGCTCACGGATTTTACATCATCATCATAATAATCAGAAACCTCTTTTATAGTTTAATTCTTAAAGTTCTTGAATGCAACGATTCTACCATTGAGGAAATCGAGGAAGTAATTGCGGTATTATAATACAGCTGTTTCAATGGAACCGAGACGTCATATTTTAAACGTGAATTTTTCCATCACAAAATATTTTATTCGAGCTCAAGTATTTTTTTTTTTTTTTAACCATGACAAAGTGTATACGACATAACACGCTGGATACTCCGCCTTGAGAGTGCAGCTAATAATGCTAACAGGCCGTAAAGCCGGCGATTTTCCTGCCTCCACTCACCCTCGTCGTCGACGTCATCCTCGAAGTCCTCCGGGTCACTAAAGGACGGCTCTTCTTCCTCGTACTCTGGGTCATCCACCATATCCACCGTTTCTTGCATTTAATACGGATAACGGGACGTGTTTGCTCGTGGCCACGAAGTTATCGGAGAGAAAAACGGGAGGCTGACGGTTCGACCGGCGTGACACCATGTGCGGTATCAGTGAAAATGGACGACGTGACGGAAATGTGGCACAGGAAGCAGTTCTCAAACCAGGAAGTGAAGCTGGAATTTGGTAGATTTGTATAACATCTGGACGGGCCATTTCAATTGCATCCGTGCTGTTGTAAGTTAGCGAAGTCGGTTACGAAAGCTCAGGGAAGGAAGAAAACGGAAGCAGTTCACCGGTAGATATAAAGCGATTTCCCGCGAGCTAATGGGAAAGTTAGCACATCTCTTTTTATGTGTACATTATGAAGTACTTATAATTTTTTTGACGTCATAAATCTGCTATCTGTCTTATTACACAAGCATGGATCGGGAGAGTGCGTCACTATTGCCCGGCGTGTGCGCGCTCTTGGCGGACTCCGGTAAGCCTCTGCCCGATGACACCAGCCTGGAGAAACTACTGGACCGGTTCACCGAACTCTCCGAAGCAGGTTTGTGTTACCTGTAGCTCGAAAGGTGAAAATGTTAGCCGCACTTGTCAGAAGCTACACAAACTCCCATACATCCAAATGTGAAAATAAATCAATCACTATTTTATATTGTGCACAATGTGCTTCTTAATCGTGAACTTAACCTAATCAATCAATTATATCAACCCGATTTAGGAGTCTTAATACTTCTGAAGGTCCATAGTGCCTTGTCTCTCATTGCAGGTGTATCACTTCCAGAGAGTTGCCCGTGTCTTCTAGACTTTATTTCTACCATGGCCTCCAACTCCACTTCTGATCCCAGCATCCTCTCCTTCACTCTTAAACTCAGCGGCCTGATGGCGGCCACCGAGAATGGCTACAGAGTCTTGCAGGTAGACAGTGAATATTTATATAAAGGTATCAAACGATTTAAACGAGCATGTTGGGGAACTTCTGTGACCCCCCTCCCAGTCAGCAGATTAGATATGAAAAATGATCAATCGGTTCAATTTCTGTCTGCTTTTCCAAACAGGAGCGCTCGGTTCTGGAGGTGATTTTTAGCGTTAAGCACTGGAAGGACACCAAGCTCTGGGATGATCCCTGCATCCGTATTGGCTGGCTTTATGGATTCAAGAGAATGCTGCTGCACCCGAAGGCGCTCACTTTCTTTGTGCAGTCAGGTCTGTCTTCTCTTCTCTTTGCTGTCTTTGAGAATACAATGGCGCCACGACCATTCCTGTGCTCAAAACGTTCCTGTCGAATCAATTTTCCTATTGAGAGTATGGAAATGACATGAATCCATCAACCCCTCCAAAAGCAAAACAAAAATGTTTATGCTTCTTATTAAGTACTCCATAATAGTGCTTGTTTAAAAGATAGAAAAATAGAATACGGAAAAAAATGAACATAATTTATTGCTTCAATCCAATTATAAAAGCTATGGCCGCCTTGACCACTAGGAGGCAGTACAGTATAATATAGCAAACAACGATATTCTTCTAATATTACTGTGAGAGATTCAGGAAAATGTAATATAATAGTTATTAACGTTTGTTCTGATCTGTCTGGATGTGTTACGATCAACGCTAAGATTAGCATATATGATAGCATTAAGCTAAACTAATTCCTGGAAGGCAGTGTTTTCTAGTTGTTGAAATACATGCATAATTATCTTTAATTTATATTTTGTTGAACAGTAAATTTCACCTGCATTAAAAAGATTTTTTTTCCAAATCCCACACCACTGTGTTTTAACGATTAAATGGTTTTACTTCCGCCTAGGTTTCCTCAAACCACTTTTAGAGCTCCAGTCAGATCCAAGCATATTTGTTGCTTCCGCCGCCAAGCAGTTGCTGGTCCACATCCTGCTCGCCACTCAACCAGAAGAAGCTCATGCAAGTATCAAAACCAGTGAAGACCACAGTGCTGTTGTCCTGCAAACCTCTGACCACATAAAGGAGTCACTCAAAGAAAGCAAGCTAGCAAGTGATCATGCACGGTTCCTCAGTCTGCTGGCACTGATCCTGGAACAAGCTCGGCACCCTCTGCGGGAACAGCTGCTCAAGGCGCTTGCTGCCTCCCTAGAAGAGCTGGCTGAGGCAGGAGACAGTCGGATCACATCTCCTCTAATGGATGTCATTATGGCCGGATATAGGTACACTATTATATCAACGTTGCAATATAGTCGAATGCAATTTTTGATCATTTCTCAATATATACTAAAATATCCATCTCTCGTATCTTCTCCGAATTTGCCATCTGCAGCACAGAGAGTGACGACGTGACCAAGCGTCTTTTGTCCTCTATGTTGAATGTCAACAAACCCTTTGACCTCGTCCAAGCCGCGGCTTGGTTTCTCTCCCGAAGTCGCTCATGCGCATCAAGAGATGCTGTCAACACAAGCCAGGCAGTGAGAATCCTCCTGCTGCCCCTCCATTTTGTCACTGAGCAGCCCTTGCTCGGAACAGGTACGAAGTACACATCGACAATTTGTATTTGTTACGTAAAACTATCTTCAGCCCCCGTAGTGGACAACGTAACAATGGCGGCGCAGCTGAAGAATAAAAAAGCGTTCATCTCCATGATCTGTTCCTGTCTGAGAAAGGCGCCCGAGGTGGCGCTTATGGTGAGACTTAATAAAAATTTAGATGTGTGTGGTTCATGGAGTGGCTCGAAACGGACTAACACGAATATAATTCTCTCTTTTTCTTTAGCCTCATGACGTCCTCCCATGCGCGCCGGCTGTAATCGTCCTCTCTGTTGTTGCTTTGCTACGAATGTGCAGTGGTGACACTTTGACCTCCTCGTGGCCTTCGCTCAACGGCCGCCGAAATGAGGATTTCCGCTGTCTCGTCAGCAGTGGCAGAGTTCAGATATCCGCTTTGAATGCTTTGGCTTCACTCAGCGCTAGCCCAGGTGAGAAAATAACAAAAAATAATAAATAAATAATAATAAAAATAAAAAACGTGAGTGTCTTTCACATCACCGACTGTTTTAAATTTGCTGATGTTTGTTCTTCAGGGGCTAACAGCACAACGAACCAAGTCTCTGAAATCCTGCTACATTATTTATGTAAACCCAATTCAGACCCCACTGTAAGTACTATTTGCATTGTAAATGGCGTGGTAGTCACTTTATGAGTTATAATCGTCCCAGGAAGTCTTTAAAAGTTTTTAGGAAGTCCAGTTTTTTGTGTTCTTAGGTCCTAAAAAAGTCCTACGAGGCCTTATTACAGTGGATGAGTTTTTGGACTTTGGAGTCATCCATTCCGCAGCAGCTCGGAGAAGGTAGTTTTCAACAATCAGGCGTACTACCTATTTTTTTTTTATATAGAAATGATATAGAAATTTGAATCAGTTGAACATAAATTGGCAACACAGTGATGCATTGGTTAGCATGTCCAGAAGCGCGGGTTTGATTCCGGTTTCCGATTTAAAATGACAACTTTTCATTTAGATCTCCTAATGACAGTAAAGAAGCGTGCCTGCGATCCACGTTGGGAGGTGAGAGACTCCACCATTGAGTTTTTGGGGCAGCTGCAGTGCATCCCTTCCCTGGGATCGGTTGACGCCTCCTTGTTGAGCAATCGCAGTACCGCCCCGCTGCTCCGGGAGGCGCTGCAGGATCCGGAGAGCTACGTGAGGGCCAGTGCCGTCACAGCACTGGCACGGGGTCTGGTGCCCTGCTGGCAACAGGAAACTGAGTTACCTCAAGAACAGGTTGGGGAATTTAGAGATTTTTATTTTTATATTATAGGGGTTTTTTTTGGGTACTTTGTTTTTAATTTTAATTTTACTTTAGGGTTTTTAAATTCATTCAATCATAGCTGATTGATATTAAAAAAGATGACATTTTCGCAAGGCTTTGTCTTAGTTAGTTTTGTGAGAGTTTAACCTTTTTCCAAATTTTAAAAAACATATATAAACTCATCTGCATTACCTATGTACCCTCCTTTAGTGAATGATCTGTTTTTGATCATCTTCTATCTCCAGACTGACACAGTGAGACAGCTGTTGGACATTCTCCACAAGGACACGGAGGGTTTTGCTCGGCGGGCTGTGGTCCACTACTTCAAGACCTGGTTCTTCGTTTGCTCCCGCCCCCCTTCATCACCACCCTCACTTCTTTTGGAGTCAGTGCGTGTGGTCTTCTCATGCGGCAGCTTGGATTTGGACTGGGAGGTGAAGGTGAACATGCTGGATTTGGCTGAGCTTTTACTGGACTCTGCCTTTTTGGGTTACAAAAGGCGGACCGGTGCAGAGAATCACCCTTATGCAACATTTTACACGGACGTTAATGGACCCACCAAGGACGCAGATGCCGCTTTAGAGTCGGCATTGAGAACTTTAGCGGGTCAAGGCGTCTTCTCTGCGTTGCTAAGCAGCCTGGTGGACTATGACCGACCCGTTGCGCTGAAAGCTTGTGAACTCCTCATTACAATCAGAGACGCAATCTCCCTGGCGAGCGCCTCGACGATGGACGTGTCCTGCGAACTGCCTGAATACGGTTGGGGGAGGGAGATCAGGGAGTTGCTGAAGAGCGAGGGAGACGCGGGCCGCCACGTAAACGTGTGCGAGGTGTTGACGTTACTGGACTTAGATGAGCGGCGGGGTCTTCTGAGCCAGAGCAGCGATCACGTTCACAACTCCTTGCAGTCTCTGCTGCAGGACATCCTGAGCGCAGGAGGTGCTCTCGCAGACCCCAGAAAGGACGGAGGTCAAGAAGTCATAGTGGACTGTTATTGACTCATATTTTCACTCATCACAAAAAGTTTGCAATGAAGAGTGATGTTTCAGGATGAGTGGCAAATTTAATTGTGTTTGCGTCTCTAAAATAGTGGAGAATAACAATGTACATCATATTCGACTTAGGCGGGGAAAAAAAAAGCAAAATTAAATTTGTCTTTATTATTATTATTGTAAATGACCCTTTATATGACTATATTGTTATTTTAGTTGTATTACAATTTTTAATTTGATTATGTAATTTTTTTTTAAGCCCCACTGCCTTCAACTGTATCCGTAATGTGTGCGGACATGAGTCGAAACCACAGCAGGCATTCGCTTCGTTCACGTGACCCCCCCTGACCCCACCCCACACACACACGCAAACACACAAAAACTCAGTCACATGGAGGAACAGAGGGACACACGGGTAGAGAACCTCTCATTAACTAATGAGTGGCAACACACATATCCGCGCCGCTGATCTTCATATCTCACTCCTGTCATCTCTCCTCATTGATGAAGTGAAGCGTGCTTGCTGGTGGCTCCTCGTTCCTCTCCTGACACCAAAGCATGGAGGCTGTGGCACTTTTCTCCTTCGTCGCATCCGAAGCGGACGAGCTCAGCTTCCAGAAAGGGGACATCGTCAAGGTAAATGTTAACGAGGTGAAACCGTTGAGCCGTAATAACACGTGTTATAACGTAGGTGACCGAAATGGAGGAGGATTCTTGCTGGTTCGCAGGAGAGATCGGAGGCAAAAGGGGCTACGTGCCGGAGAACTACATTTCTCTTCTGCCTCATCCGTAAGAAATGTTTCAGTCGCTTGTGTGATGCCCACATGCCTGGGCCGTACGAAAAACCTTGCAGTTGACTATATTAAATAATTAATTAATAATAATTCATGAGTATTCCAATAAAGTAAAGGTTAGATCGCATGTAAACTTTTTAACACGTCATTTGAGCTCATAAAAACGTTATGGTTGCATAAATAAATGCGCTAATGATCCTCACAACATATAAATAGTCCCAAACTGACGGTCACTACAAATGTTTTTGTATTAAGTCATTTTTTCTTTTTTAAATTGTATTATACGTAGTAATATTTCGATTCAGACCAAATTATTATCTTTGATTTTCATTTTTATTAGCAGTAGTAGTAGTATTTTTTTTTGGTCTTCATTTTTTTTCTTATATAAGAACAAAACCATTCAATACAAGAGCTGCATAAAAACATATAGGGACAGCTGTTCCTAATAATTAGGGACTAGATATTACATAAGGAGAAAATATTAGAATAAAACAGGGATATTTTGCATAACTGTTGGATTCTATTGAATTGAAATGGATTACGACATGAGTCCATCTTTCTAACTCTCTCTCGCCTTCCTTGTCCGCCGTCGCTGGTACTTGCAGGTGGTTCGCAGGCCGGGTTTCGAGATTGGAGGCGGAGCGCCGGCTGCACTGGAGGGACAGCGGCATGTTTGTGGTCAGGGAGAGCGAGTCAGCTCCTGGAGAGTTCTCCCTCTCCGTTAGGTAAGCGAAAGACCGTTGTCTGTTATTACTAAGTTATTATTACTGTTCGACTGTAAGAGCATCATTTAGACAAAAGTAGTGTTTTCATTTTGGTGTGCCGTTCATTACCCATGGAGTATAGAGGATTTCTAAATGTATTTGATATTGATTTAATATCACTATTAAAAGGTGGATTAGGTCAGAAAGATGCTTCAGGTAGCAAATATATGATGTTATTTCAATGTAATTACTGTGTTATTACAGAAGCGATATTTCAAATGGCATCTATACACATGATTGCAATGTGCTTTTTTTTTTTCTGTTTGTTTTCCATTCCAGTGAGCACATTAGCAACTTGCACTAGCCACGTGTCTGTGAGCGTGCGTATGTCAGGCTAAATATGTTCGGCAAGAACCTATTTTGACTAAAAATATCACATCCTCACGGACACTTACTGCACGCGAAGCTGCAATTTGGGTCACCAAAAGTGACAATGGGCCCATTTTAATCATGGCATGGGTTCAATAATCAGGGCCGTTACATAAGAGCATATTATTAATTAAATGCATGTAGTATGTTATGCGATTGACACATGTGTAATGCGTACATGACGTGCACGTATGAATGTCGCAACAGAACGGCTGCCTGGCCTATGACGTCACGTGCGAGCTGTATTAATATACAGACGCTGTCATGCCACCATGTTCTGTAATACTCAGAACGGTCAACAGAGGGCGGTAATATACCGGGACAAAAATCTGGCTATCGTGTAGATCAGTGAATATTAATATCTTCAAGGAAACTAACTTTAAAAGTTGAATTAAGGGGAAATATGAATGATATTTTGGACGTTACTGAATATTTCTGTGAAATTATATTTTTATTTAAATGCATTGGGTTCAAAAAAGAAAGTTAATCCTATTATGCTTTGAGCCTTTTTTTTTTTTTTGGCCTACCATGCATGCTAATGTAAATTGCCTGTGAAGAAGAAAACATGCTCTGTCCTCACTTTGTCTCACATTTTTTTCCGGCAGCTATGGTGATAGGGTGGAGCATTTCCGAGTGCTGGAGGGGGGCGGTCAGTACTGCATCTGGGACGAGTCCTTCAGTTCCCTTAACCGGCTGGTGGACTTCTACAGGACTCACAGCATCGCTGTGGAGAAGATGGTCTGCCTCCGAGACCCTCCCTCGGACATGTCCCACCGCCAGAGCTCCCACACTGGCCGTAACCCTTATCCCAACCCGTACAAAAGCACCTCTCTGGAGTCCCTCCCTTCGGCTCGCCTCCATGGCCCTCATCCCTTGAGAGAGTCGTCCTCCATGCAGCTGCTGGAACAGGTTTTGGCGGTACGAGTGTTTGATTAACACAGGTTTGGGGGGGTTCTATGAAGTTATGAAAAAATGTGTACCAAGCATTTTTGGGAGGGGTTATGAGAGTAACTGTGAACATGGTGGGCCAGATCAAATGTTCATAAACGGACCTGCTACTTGTGTATGCAGAAACCTCGCCTGGGTCATGCCCTGTGTGACTACTTTCCGCCGCACACCACCCACCTTCACTTCCTCCGTGGTGACCTCATCGACCTGCTGGACTGCTCCAGTTCAAGGTGCTGGAGGGGCCGCTGTCGCGGACGGGTCGGGGTCTTTCCGCCGCAATACGTCCAGCCGTTGTACCACTGACAAAAACGTATATCAGAAATTCGCCACTAAGCTGTGTCAGCATTTGAATTTTATCTCACAAACAAATTTTATGTCACTTTAATTTCTATACAAATCACACTTAAACTAAACTTTAATCATTGTCATGCAGTTTCAATTTTCCGGCAAAAAATTCTCAACATTTGCACGTTTCAACTTTTGAAATGATGGTTTATAATGACCAAGTCATACTTATATACAATATCATGTATATCTGTTTTTCTCCTACAACCCTTTATCAAGCTTTATTAGAAATATAATACATATTTTACTATTGCTGTATTGATACCGCTCGTGCAAATGTCAGACAAGCTGAATAAAGTTCATATAAATAAATGCTAAAAAAAATAATAATATGAGGAGTTCCTACCGTTGTTATATGTTAAAAACAACATCATCCCTCCATTTTCTGTCGTGCTTATCCTCTGCTTTTCTGGCGAGCATGCAAACTACACAGGCCAGAATCCAGTGATTGGAACATTAAACCTCAGGACTGTGAGACAATCAGATGTGCTAACCGCTAGTCTGAAGTGCTAACTGCTAAAAATTAAGACCAACAAATTCAAATTTGCCTAACATTTAATTCCAGTTTCTTACTCTGTACACACAGAGCAACAATGATTCTCAATTATATATTCACACACAAAAAAATATTTGAGAGGAACACAAAAAAATCCTCAATCAAATGACCAAACATAAAAAGTAAAAACTAATTAAGGAAATTGCATATTAAAATCTTATTAAAAAAGATCACATGTATGGATGTATTTTTCCAAAGGCATGACAATGACAGACAAAGCTTTTTTTATTTTTTTAAAATTAGATTATCTTCATAGTTACTTATCAACACACACAAAAAAAAAACAATTTAAGCTAAAAGTTAAAAAAAAAAGTGTTATATTAGTATTGAATATTACACAACTCACAAAAATTTACCGATGTGGCTTTTGGGTGTAATATTTTAAAATATTTAAATCCCACTCATTTATTTCCCTTTATAGGAATAACATGAACAAACCCCCTTCCCCTTCTCGGCGGTTAGTAGAGTTTGCGGTTCCTGTTGTAGATATTGGCTGGCGCTCAACGACATCGGGGCGAGGCAGGATGTATTCGCCCTAAATCTCAGGCAAAGTATGCATAGAGGAAAATATTAACGCTGACCAGCAGGAGCGCGTTTGCACAGCAAAACCGAGACCAGAAGGCGCTTTCGCGGACGCTCGGAACTCTGGGAGTCTCCTGCACGCGGCGGAATGCAGCGGTGCACAATCGCAGGCCGTTACCGCAAGTCAGCTGACGTGCTGGCTCAGAATCTGAACACACACGAACACACACGTACACACACAGACACACAACAGGAAGTTGCTCAATTACTGTGTCATCATTTGGTATGGATGGATGCGTTCTTTCCAGGGTACAATGGAGCCTTAAAATTAGAGGAATAGTTTTTATAAGAACACTTATTAGCATCATTAAAATAGGACAATAAAAGAGGAAATGAGACTTATTGCAATGAAAATACAGTGATCCCTCGCTACTTCGCGTTTCGTTTATCGCAGCTTCACTACATCGCGGATTTTTTGCCCCCAATAAAAAAAACATTTAAAAGTCAAAATAAAACTTATAAATTCAGGGAAAATGTGTCTAACTATTAGGAGAATGTAGTATTGCTCCAAATATTTGTTTACATTCCTTTAGAAGTCCGTTTTCGCGTGTTAGCACGATCGCGAATTAGCATCTTTGCGCTAACTCGTTAGCCTGCCCAGTATTTCTTGTTGAAGACCGTACTTCGCGGATTTCACTTATAGCGGGTGTTTTTCCGAACCAATTATCCGTGATAAACGAGGGATTACTGTATTTGTACGTGGTGATTTGGACGCACCTTGAGAACTACGGTGGCTGACTGAGGACATTTTCTGTAGAGGGATTTCTCTGGGAGACTCCTCGGTCAGAGTCCACCAGGTCAGGTTCCTCAACTAAAGATCAGAGAGGGGAAATAATTATTAATACTTGGAATATAAATATGTATTTATTCTTTTTCTGGGCGTGTGTGGGCCAAGAAATTCGATTTGATCCGTCTGGATTTGCTCCAATGTAAACATGTATAAGCAATGTCAATAGTAAAGATAAAAGATTGCGTTATTCACAATGACTTTTTGTCACAAAGCTGTGACTGTGACCTACTTTTTCGAGACAGCTTCTTTTCCGTGTGAATACATGACTGAAATTTTAAAACACCATAGCCATGACAAAGAAGCCAGATTTTCTTTTTCATATTATTGCAGGGTCCAATTTCTACGACTTGTTTCTTTAGAGCAAAGACTGACAGCAAAACCGGAGATGACCACTTGAAATGCATTCCAGTTCTCAAGCCTGGTCAACAGTTTTTTGGCTGGTGACCCAAAGAATGTATTTGCTGTGGCCAAGTAAGTTTCTGGGCGCCTTCATGAATAAAAATGCATGTGAGTACTCACTTGTTGCTTTAGAAGCAATTGTACGAAGAAGACTAAAGACTTTTTTTTGCTGAATCACATTCTAAATGACACTTTACTTTGTTCAAACTTAATTCACTGGTTGCAGTTTTTGGATGTGGAGATGTTTTAAAACCTCTCCCATGTTTGCATCAGCTTAAAGGAGGAGTCATTTCGTGAGTCGTGTTCACATTCTGGACAGTCAAGTCAGCAGATTGCAGGGGACAAAAGTTCAACTGTTGTTGATTTTCGGATTTAGTTATAAACAGATCAACAACGCAAATATGAGCTGGCAGTCAATCACATCAAACGTGTCTCTCGTTTCGCGTACCTGCTCGTGGCTGGGCGGCGGCGTTAGCAACGACACCACAACGACCACGACGGCGCTGAGTCCGCAGAGTAAGATGGCGAAGTGGAGGTAGTGGACGCGGCGCAGAACCGCTGGCGCCGAGTCCACCACGCCACACCTGGCAGGGGGGAAGGCGAATTCCAGCACCATCCGGCACACCCCCACCACCAAACCCACCATAAGGCCCCAGAATGCACCCTAACAACACAAACACATTCGGGTTCCATTGGATGAATCTCTAAAGCAGAAGACAAGAATATTTTGTTTTACACTATTCTAAATTTATTGCATTTTCTGGAATAACACTTAAGACTAATAAATAAATAAGTATTTTTGTGACATCATGAACGGCGGTGGTTCAAACTTGTTTAATTGAGGTAAGTGTTTCAAAAAGTGGATAGTGTGCCAAGAGCAGGAGTAAGTTACACTTTGGGTGTGTGTTTTATTTTTCTCACCATGCAACTCCTGTCCCTATTGTTTAACTTCTCAACTACGTTTTCACACGTGCAGTGACACCAGTGACTTTGGCTGTCTTAAGCCTGCAAAGAATGTCATCGGTGTGGTTTGAATCAGTCAATTATGGGGCCATGAAAACAAACATTAAGAGAAGCACCTGTGTAGCTTAAAAAAAAAGAATAATTTATTTCTTTATATATATATATATATATATATATATATATATATATATATATATATATATATATATATATATATATATATATATATATATATATATATACATGTATTTATTTATTTATTAGTTTGTTTATTTATTCATTTATTTATTCATTTATTTATTCATTTATTTATTCATTCATTTATTCATTTATTTATTCATTTATTTATTTATTCATTTATTTATTCATTTATTCATTTATTTATTCATTTATTTATTCATTCATTTATTCATTTATTTATTCATTTTCAGCGCTCTATTAGTTATTGAGTTGGTCATGAGATAATTACTGTAAATTGGTTTGGAAATACATGAGGAGGGTTTAATACAAAATAATTACGTTCAACAATTTTAAAAAAATAATATACAGTTTGAAATTTTGAGTTTGTGTTTCAGTATAGTATTTTGTTTTAGCTTTCTTAAAGTACTCCGTGAAATGAGTTGAGTTAAGAGTGTAATATTCCCACGTACACGCTAGAAAAATAATTGCCAGATCTTGTTTTGTTCTCTTTACTGTTTGCTGCACAGCAGCATGTGACACTGCTTGTTTGCTCACGTCTGACCTTTTACCGCCAGGAGCTAAAGCCCAAAAAAAAAAAAAAAAAATGTCTGTTTTGCGTAATAGAGATATGGGCTCGGCTTGAAATTAAACATGCAATGCAACGAGCAAAACATTGGAGGCAAAGGCATTCTGGGACTTGGTTAGTTCTGCAGACACTTTGATTCTTACGTGCTCTTTTGTGATTTCAAGGAACACACTAAGGGAGTCGAGGAGAAAAAAGGAAATCAGTCCGTCAGCAAAAAAAAAAAAAAAGCCGACACACCCTCAAGTTGCTTTGCAAAAACATCCACTTACTCTTGAGCTCAAGTTGGGCCGGTCTTTACGAGCATTTACTGTTTACTTCTCCAAGTGCACGACACGTCTTTTATCTTTCCTGTTCGACGGTGCAACCCTACAATCATTTTTTTTTTCATCTCACGGTAATAAAATTACACTCTGACACTGTTATCAGACGTGAACACTCACTTTCATTTGCACGGGAGACTGCATTAAATTAGCCTTTGTCAATTCCGAGACCAGGAATGAAAACAATCTGCTCGAGTGTGCACACACACACACACACACACACACACACACACACACACACACACACACGGAGATGATTGAGGAATGTTAGCGCTGGGCTGTATCCCATATGAGGCTAATAAAAGTGCAGGAAGGGAACACTCCAGAATGTTCTGCAAAGAGGTCCGCTTTAGATAGGGATTAAGTTTGTAATGAACTTTGATATGATGGCCATATAAGAGCATGTTACGCAATTGTGTGTGTTCGGCTACAATATGGAGGATTGACACCTTCTGGATGGACGTAATTGCCGGTTGGAGCCTGGTACTGGTTAATTGGTATCGGATCTTCTTTTTTTAGGAATAGAGCAAACTGCAAGCGTTTGTTGGTAGCACCTGCTCATTGGTCCTCTTCCAGAAGACAGCCAGGGTGAAGACAGCCGTGACGGGCGGCGCCAGGTAGCTGGTCACCGACTGAATATAAACGTACAGTTGGCCGCTGTTGGCAGACTGCAAAATGGGAATCCACACCACGCTAACCACCACCAAGATCACCGTCACGATCCTGAGTGGAGAAATTACAATTTAGCGAGACGTGAGTAACAATTGTGATTTTTTTTTTTCTTCTGACTCATTTTGGACTTTTTGAATCGTTTTATACCTGCCCACCAGCAGCAACTCTCTCTCTGAGGCTAGCGGCCGGTGCTTCTTCCAGATGTCCATGGTGAACAACGTGGAGCTGCTGTTGAAGATGGACGTCAGCGATGACATCAGAGCGGCCATAATTACCGATATCATAAGACCACGTAGGCCTGTCTCGGACACACGCAAACAAATTCAATTAAACTCAAAGGCCGTGCGAATCTACATTTGAGGCTTTTTTTCTTTTTTACCGCTTGGCATCAGCTCAATGACAAGTTTGGGGAAGGCGATGTTGGAGCATCCCACTTCGGCGCCACACACTCGTACACACTCCTCGGGGTCGACGCATCCCACTGTGTCTGAAACATGAGGAGGTCGACCATCCAGAGGTCATTCACACACAAAGACGGTAACCAAATATTCTTCTCATTCACAATTTATGTGCCTTTGCTCTTATTTCGACTTCTCTTGAGAGGGTACTCAAATTGTTCGTAAATGGTACTTAAAGATAACGCAGCTCGTGTAAACTGACACTGATATTATACTCAATAAGACAAGTTGTGACATTCACACAAGCTATTTTTATTTGCTGTTTCCATTACTTGTCTGTTTCCGTGAAACTATGCGGTCGGGTGCGGCAACGCTCCAGGAAGAACCAAAACCAACATAGGTAACTAGCATCCTAGTTTCGGGGTTCAGCGTTCTAATGATTATTCCCGAATTGCATCTCTCACATCCCTCTTTTATTAAGTTTTACTAAGTATAATGACAAATCGTATATATATTCGTATATTATTTATAACCCGGGATGCAACAGGCTCTGGCTTGCCTGAATGAAGATAAGCACTCTAGTAGAAGCAGGCATTGAAAATTATTCAATGTTCAAATGATAATAGAACTTTGTGCCGAATTTTCAAAAAAGAATGGAGATTCCTAAACATGGCATTTAATCTACTCCACAAATATTTTATTGTGGCCTAGCAATCTAAAATCTGTTGGCTTTGCACTGATAACACAGTTACGTCATTTACCCAACAGTTAGATAAGAGTAACTTTTACCGTAATAGGTCAAACCATTTGTACCACATTTTTCCTTAGAATTTTTTTTTTTTTAATAGTCATTTTTGTTCTAGATTACATGTTGTTTAAGCTTTAAGGGGTGAAAACAAGCCTCTCTTTCCCTTCCCAGAAAGAGGGTGGAGTTTGTGCTCCACGGACTACCGGACACTCCGCCTCTCGGTCCCCCGGTATCCAAGCTTCCGTTGCCGGATTCCAGGTTCTCACGCACTGGCACCTCCACGCGCTCTCTTCGCAAACGTCGGATAACTTTTCATACTTTGACGCAAACTGGATTAATTTGAGTGATTATTTTTGTTTTTGCAGATGAGGTTTGTACGTGCCACGTAGTCATTCAAAATTCTTTTTTTTTGGGGTCTTTCAAGGAGCTCTGTGGCCGCCGGGGAGCCGTCACCCTCGGCTGGGCCTCCGGAGCGAACAAAAGGTGTCTCGTCACACTGAGTCACTCGATTTGTTTCAACACTCCAATGCAAAGGGGGATTTATATTCTTTTCCGGAGTGTTGCGCTCTAATCTGACTCACTGGCTGTCATCCGACAGCTGCCCGCCTCTCGTTCCTGTCTCCCCCATGTTCGCCGGGTCCGGGTGAAACGAGCTACCGGTCCCGTCTCAACTCCCCTCGGGCAGGTGTAAGGCGTGGCTTTGGGCGGGGACAATTTTATGCATACACCTTGAGTTTGCGTAGGAGAAAGTCGTTGAAAAACGTGTTTGTTTATCCCCTTTTTCTTGGACTTTTATTTCCTTTCAAATGAGAAGTTCCACGACGGAGGAGTCCGGCTCATGTTTTTATCTTCCCGGTGTGGCTCACGACAGATCCGGAATGAAAGCGGGGTAACTTGGGAAGTTTAGACGGGCTGCCGCGTTTTAAGTATTGAAGTGGATTCATCGAGGCAATGGCGTTGTCTCAAATCCAATGCCTAGACGACCATCACGTCAACTGGCGTGTTTGCCAGAGCAAGCCGGAGTTCTTCTATAGTGAGGACCAGCGGTTGGCTTTGGAGAAGCTCATCACCCAGGGCCGTGGTGCGTTCACGGACTACCTCCGCGAGAAAAACGTGCGGGAGTTCCTATCAGAACACGAGTTGGAGCGGATCACCCACACGGCCGAGCTTTACCGGCCCGGGCACGAGCACTACCTAAAACCCGAGACCCCCGGTGGACACGCGGGGAATACAACCCCAGGATCCGGAGAAGATGGAGCATTGGACGGGCAAGTCTCGCTCCAATACTGGCCGGACCGGTCTGAGGCCTCGGTGGCGGAGCTGGACCTCGGTTGGCCTGAAGCGATCTCGTACCGTGGGGTGACGCGCGTGAACGTGTACACGCAGCCCCCCGCTGACGGTCAATCGCACATTAAGGAGGTCGTGCGCAAGAGCATCGCTTCAGCAAATAAGGTAGAATTCAGCTCACCAGTGGTGGGAAATAAATCAACTCAAATATAGTTTTCAATTTTTTTTTAAAGTTCTCTGACATTTACTTTCATGCAACTAATCATAATTTCTGCTGACTCAATTTATATTCGTTTTTTTACTGGATTGTCAAACCTCTTGATAGGAGTAAAAATGATGAAATTTGACATACTCAGCATTTTTTCTAAATTGCCAGTGCTAACTGGGTCATCATGCCTTGTCATCTGCAGACCTGTCCAGGATTGATAGTCTGGTTCTCACACACGTGTCGCTTTCGCACATGCAAAGCATTCAATAAACAAGACTGGCTAGATCATCCCTGAGCGCATTTAAAAAAACAAAAACATACACATGACATCATCGTATCACATGATAGAAGCCTTACGAGTCAGCTTTTAGCTAGGATGAACAAAGAAAGCTTGTTCTTCTAATTAAAGGGAGTTTTTAACCACTACAAAATGGAGACTCAAGTTTCCAAAAGCGTTAGAAAAAAAAATAATTGTAATAAATCTAAAAATATGTGATTTATGTCCGTCCGTGTGCAGGTGATAGCCGTGGTGATGGACGCCTTCACTGACGTGGACATATTCCGAGACCTGCTGGACGCCGCTTACAGACGGAAAGTTCCCGTCTACATAATCATCGACACGGGAGCGGTGTCCTCGTTTCTTTCCATGTGTGGCCGAGCTGATATGCATCGCGGTCATCTAAAGGTAACACGCCTATAGACATACATATGACATGTATGATGATGTTTTCATAAGAGCTTTTGAAGCAGATGGTTCCTCTTGATAAGAATATTTTCAAGCTGGATTTTTTTTTCTGCTCGCCCTATCAACATGACTGCGAGGAAATCCAGGAATCACATATTGTTAAAAATCCGACATCGACCTTCCAATCCAAATGTCGTCAAGTAAGAACCCAAACATGTCTTCACTTGAAGGCCGTGATGAACAAGCAGCGACCCGTCAAGTCACCCGTAGGCTACGTTTTCTCCTGTTTCATCGCTTCTCCAAGTGAAACTAGTTGAGGCAGTTACAGAAAAACACTTTTGCAAGCACGTGAAACGTTCACGTTCCATGTCAAAATACGAATTTCCATTTACAACCCACCTCTCCTTTTCAAACGTCTTATCTGTCCTTATGCCCTTTGTGATATTCCGCCCGCAACTTTTACCCACGAGGTAGGTAACGCCTCGCACCGCACCCATCAAAAGGCAAACACAACAAGGGTGTGTCCACCAAGCACAACGATAACCTGTAGAATCGGTAAACACAACACCGGGGTTGTCAATGGCGAGTCCGCTAATTTGAAAAACTCTCTGGTGTCTTTTTCGTCTCGATTATCTCTCACGTGAAAATTGTGTGTTTAGAATCTTCGCGTGCGCTGCTGTGGCGGCGTGGAGTTCTTCACACGCTCAGCTCAAAAGGTTCGTGGGTCCCTGAGCCAGAGGTTCCTCCTGGTAGATGGAGATAGAGCCATCTCCGGTTCATACAGGTGAGCTCGACATAATGATTTTTTAATCAATAAATCTTTCTTGGTATAGTCCTTAATTTTTGTGGCCATTCCAGCTTCACGTGGTCCTCATCCCGCTTGGACCGTAACCTCATCACGGTGATCACTGGACAGGCCATGGAGACCTTTGACTTCCAGTTTCGGGAACTGTTCCTCCTTTCACGGAGCGTGTCTCTCAGTAAGGTTCCCATGGTGGACGAACCCGTTCCCGACCCGCTCCCTCAGGCCGCCCCTGTTGCGGTGCCTGCCTCCGTTGCGAAGAAGCTCATCAACCCCAAGTACGCGTTGGTTGCCACGGGAACGCACACAAGCACCACGTCTTCGGACCAGAACTCCAGCAACAAGAACTCACAGGTTCCCGTTGGGTTAAAAATTCGTAAGGGGCGTCTGAAGGGGCTTTCCGAGGAGCCGCAGATACATCCGGCGTTGGTCAACATGGAGAAAGCCTACCTGATCCCATACCTCCCCACCTGGCCGGACCCGGACCCGCCGAGTGACGTGATAGGTTTCATCAACATCAGGGATGAAAAACTTGCTCATCAGGTTCACTTGCAGAGGTCCGAGCGTTTTGCGGTCAGTCAGGCCATTCGGTTCAGCTCTTCGCTGACTCAGCCTACTGAGGAGGTGAAAGGTGACGTGCAACCTGCGCCCGGTGACGCCTCGGCTCCTAAGAGTGCGCCCAACAAGGAGCGGCAGGAAGAAGCAACTCCAAATAAAGACGGTGAGGACGAAACAGATTCCAGAGGGGTCTCGCAGCAGCAGCCCGATCCACTTCTCACGCAGGAGACACAACAAACACACGCCGCCTCTGCAGAACCTCAGCCGACGGACAACTCCGGAGAAACTCCAGAAGCGCCACCAGCAGGACCTCCCATCCCTAAACGGCGAACGCTACACTTAGTCATAGACCCCTCCCCCTCAGACCAGCCCATCGAAACACAGGTCACTCTCGTTAAAATCGACGACACACCTAGCGCCAACAACACCCTGCCCGGTCTAGCCCACGTCGCCCCCAAGGAGGAGGGCGCCGACTCGGGCAGCAACGACAACGGCAGCCAGGACAGCACCAAGGTCATGTGCGACCGAGCGGGGGCCCAAGCCCCGTCCAGCGCTTCCACGGTGTCCGAGGAGGAGTACTACGACTGCGCCCAGCAACAGCAGCCCGCCGACCCGCTGGCCGACAGGGTGAGCACGGGGTCCGGCCGTGGCCACCGGCTTATGGATGGCGTCAACATGATGGCCCGCCTCTCTCAGAGCATGCTGGACCTGCGGGAGCCCCCAGCCCAGACGGAGGACAGCGCAGCGCTCATCCGCCAGTCGCAGCAACTCCGCAGGCAGGGCTACAGATCACCGCACCGACGCTTAGGACAGGTGAGACTACGTCCCTTCCTACAATTTGCCTCCATTTTTTTACCAGATGGCTACGTTAGCTTGGTCAAATGACATATTGTAGGATTCCAAAAATTACATCACGTACCAAATTTGTACTACAACAGCAGACATTATACGCAACAGAAGTAGTTGGTGAAGACAAACAATAGGGATGTCAGCGCTAACCTGGGTAGAGAGCACGGCTGATCATGCCCGGGAGGACGATGAAGATGAAGGGTAGCATCTTCAGATAGGCAGCCAGGATGGACGCTCCCTTCACGTGGCTCATGTTTTTGGCGGAAAGGGATCGTTGGACAATCACCTGCGAATGCCAACAAATAGGAACGTTATTATTCTTCACTCAGCGGCTGAAAGGCATACACAGAGTGGGATTCGAACCCAGAACCTCAGATCTGTGAAATGTTATTAGAAAAAAAGACTTGAATGAAAGTATTATGGGACCAAGTATTAGTCCAGGTGGTACTCCAGGTGATGCACCGGATGACGGCTGTTGCTAACACGACCTTCCTATCTTTGCGTAGTTGTTCTCCTCTTCAAGATCTCCCGGTCGCGATGGGAGGCTGAGAGGCACAAAAGTCGTCATTGCCAAACCGGGGAGCTTCTATCGCCCGCAGCGAGCCATCAACCCCGTGATCGGAGGTCATCGTTACTGGCACGGACAAACGCTACAACCGGACGCCGCCCTCATGCGAGCCGACACACGATCCAGCCGCTCACCGCGCCGCCACAGCCCGGGCTACAAAAAGGGGGCTAACACTTCCTCGCCATTGCGGGCAGCCAATCCTTCTGGAGAAATCGCACCTATGTCCAAGCTGAACAATTTGAAACATCTAAAGGTACGAGGTGGAACCTCACAGAAGAAGATGTCTCAAAATAGCAGCAACAAGGCCTCCAGGTAGAAATGATAGCCAGGATTGCTTGACGTGCTTTTAACGTGGGTGGTGCTTACTGTAATAATGGAATTTTGTTTTAATCGTTAGGCTCAGACCACATGTAGATTTACATATCGCGAGAAAACCAAATTACACTCAAGGTGAAGTGTAAATGTATGCTCGCATATCTTTGACTGGATTAATAATTAACAGTCGGACAAACGACCTTCATTTTACTTGAGCCCCTTGACGCATTCAGATTTTTGCACTGTCAATCTTTTTACTTACCGAACTCATTTGTGTCGTGAGTCAAGTCTACGAACTTTCGGGTTCCTATGCTGAAATCACTGGGATTGGTCACTGACATGTAAAGGGGCGGGGCTTGTTGTTGACAACATTTGCCTTGTACAGATATAGTGCGGTGTTTAATCTGATGTGGGACCAAAAGTGAATGCTGTGAATAAAACCGATTCATGCTGAGATTTTGACTTTTGTCGCGTCTCGAAAAAAAAAATGCTTACTTTTGCTAATTTGTTTTGATGGTAAAGTTTATCTACAGTACCTGATCAGTGCACCAGTACCAGGTTGCCAGAATGGTGAGCCCGAGCGTCATGCCAGGCCAGGGCAGGTCTCCGGTAACGGCGTCTCGGAACAGATGCATGGCGTCCTGTCGAGGCAGGTGGCAGGTACTGTTGGGTATGATCTTGCTCGGCACCGCCATGCTGTATACTTTCTCCAGGTTACTGTAGCCGCCGATCTTGTTGAACGCTGTGGACGACGATCAATCGTTGATTATGCGAGTATATTTGTGGAAACAAATATACGTACCCATGATGGTGAGAATAATTGCTCCTACGATCATCACCAGTGTTTGCAGAGTGTCAGTGTAGATGACAGCCGCAAGACCACCTGTGGGGAAGTTAGCATGAGCCGCCATATTTGTCAGGGCTAGCTAGAACCTAAATGCTATCTTGAAAATGTCATTTTATTTGAATGTTTCAATTATATCTTTATGTTGTTAGGTTAGAATTATCTGATGTTTTGTTGGAAATGGAAATTTTAGTCAGAAACAACACCACTGTGTCCCATTTGAAAAAGAAAAGCTAGCAATGACATTAGCCATGTTGAGTTGATGCATTGGACCTCATTAGATTGTACCAAATGAAGTGTCACAGCACATTTTTCATTATACCCCAGTATAATTTACAAGCATCTGTAAAGAGCATCCATCTTTACTCTAGTGGAGGGGTGTCAAACTCGTTTTTTTCACGGGCCGCATTGTAGTCATAGCTTCTTTCGGAGGGCTGTCAACCCGAATAAATGTATGAGCACCTCATATTATATACAGTAAAAGCTACAAAACAACTCATTTTCAAATCAGACGAGTAAAATTGGTCAAATATTTAAAAAAAAAAAGATATTCATTTTATTCATTTTGACCCCTTTGCATACCGGCGATAGTGTAAAGCGCTGTCACCACCAGCATGAGGACAGTGGACAGGTAGAGATTCCATCCTAGACACACTTGGACAAAAAGAGCTCCCGAGTAGAGGTCCGTCTAATGCAAGGGAATGAACAAGTATCAGTTTTTGTGTATTGCCATCATTGTGTGTCTTTTTGTGTGTCGTACTGATATTTTTGTGAAGACGGATAGAAGCAGTGAGAGGACAGCCAGGTAGGTTCGAATCCTCTCGCCTCCAAATCGTCGACCCAGATACTCGGGCATTGTCACGATCTGAACAAACACACTCGTGTGACATGCTGATCAACACAATTTGCGATTCCCTGTCTTCTGAAATTAATTATGACGCTGTAGAGATTTAATGATGTGTGGTGGAGTTGTGTGACACCCTGCTGGGGAATTTTCAAGGTGGGGAATGCGTGTAAAGACAATGACTCTTTTGGAACCTTAAAATACCTGCAGAACCAGCCCTGACAAGCAGAGCTGTGTGTGTGTGTGTGTGTGTGCAAGCGAACCCCTGAGGAGATGTAGACAGGAACGAACACCCAGGCCAGAGCGAGCAATACGTAAGTGGCCTGAGAAAAAAAGGTGAAGCAGAGCAGAGTTCAACATATATGAGAAATTATTTTTCCAGTCACACATTATGTATGATGTCTTTTAAATATTAGCAATTTCTGCTTTGGTTTATGCACGGATGAGCTTGTCCACTCACATTCCATTCAAAGCCTGCAACAGCGATGCCCCCAGCAGCTCCCGTCCCGGCCAGACCGATAAAAAGACCCGAGCCCTCTGAACTGGCAAATAGCGAAGCCCCAATCTGGAAAATTTGACTGCAGTAAATGATTGTAGTTCATGACAAGATATTTTTAGAATGAAAATAAATTGGAGTTCATTATAGGGCCTTAAAAAAAATAAATAATAATAATTACAATTGTTTGAAATAATACTTCACCAGTCTAATTCAATTTTAACTCCAGGAAAGACTGCAGATATTTTCTTTTACATTAAACATATATATATATTTTGTGTACACGTTTAAAAATTATTTTAATCAAAGTTTTACTGTAGTTCAGCAGAATTATTTTTTACCCCAAATCACATTAAATAATGCTGTAGAAGTATTTTATGCAATACAATATAATGGAAACCCAAAAAGACTTCATTTTAAAATATGATTTAGAAAAAAATCAACATTATTACACTCCAAAATTTACAATTTAGTATAACTGAATCATCCGTGTGTTAGTCTAATCATTGCAAATATAGTTTTAGAATTTAAACCTTTAGCAACATTTACGTAAAAAATGATTTTAGGAGAACTCACCGGCCACCAGGCCATATCTCGCCCTGCCAGGAAGTAGCCGCTCAGCGTGTTTCTGCTCACCCTGCATGATGACTGACACACACATAAAACTGAACATTTATATCCCTAAAAACATCTTTGCCACTTACCCAGATTCCTACGGCCAGGTTGAGAAGAAAATAGGTAACTATGACGATGATGTCAGAGAAGCTGAAGGATTGAGACAGCGCGTAAAAGTTGGTGGTAGAATTGGACATCCTTACACACTTGGATAATATCTCAAAATAAACCTAGAGTCCACTTGCATCCCCCATTAAGACCTCACACCCTCTTTTTCATAAGTCCTCGAAGAAGGCATCAGTTAGACTCCTCAGTTGAGCCGTCTACAGCTAAGTAAGGCGAAAAGTGAAGGTGTGTGAGCTCGTGTGTGTGTCTGTATATCTTGTATAATGTGTAAAGAGAGCCCCCCCATACACACACGGGATTAACCACATCACCTTAATGTTGCGTGCATGCACACACACTTACACAGGCCCTGCTAGGGGGTAATGGAGTGTATTCTAAATGAGTGTGGAGTAAAGCAGATGTCAATGTAGACTAGTCTACACACACACACACACACACACACTGATAGTCAATCATTGGCTGTGTGAATCATTAGTGAATCATTAGAGTCTAAACACACAAACATGTGCTGTTAAGTGTCAAGTGGAGTTAGACCAGGTATTAAATGATGGCCTTATGTCAGTGTATCGGGTACTCATTAAGACTGCCGATACCTGCCATCAATACTTTAAAAAAAAGAATGATGGAACACAAATAATTTTGATTGCAATCATGAATGAAATCTAAAGGGTCAACACGAGTGCAAGACCTTGCATTCAGATCTATGCTCCGTGATGTGAAGAGGCCGGCCTGTTTTTCCAAACCGAGGAGCAGATGGCGGTGACAGGGGCGCCATCATCATTAATCTCGTTTACACACACATGTGCGCACGACATGGAGCACAAAGTGTAGAAGATGAGATGATCGATTCCCCTGACAGGGCAAAGTTTTTCTGTTTAGAAAATGGTGGTTATAAAATGTGCACAGCTTCATTGATAATCCGGTAATATATTTCTTGATTGTTTTAATTCTTCTGTATGTGTAGATTTGTATTTTTGTTGGATAAAATATTAACCCAACGTGCTCAATGTTGGCCTGGTGCCTTTCTATTTGATTTTTTCTTTTTCTTTTTCTCCAGGCAAATTTGGCTGAGCTCTGTCAAACTAACTCCAAATGCCTAAGTAAGTACTTCCAACCAGTTACTTGATGTCTATTTTGTGAAAAGGTGCCTTTTTAATTAATTTATTATATTTGGTAGAACTGTACTGTTAAATGCAACGTTCCATAAGATTTACACACGTTTTATTGAGAAGAGCGCCCTCTGTTGGTCAGTAAATATGTGTTGCACGATAACCCGGAAGAGAAAACAGACAACCAATCAGAGGCCTGATAGTTTAACCTATCCGGAAACGGAGCACCGCAACTTAAAAATGCCGGGAAAACATTTTTGTCAGGGCTGATCTTTACGTTGTATTTTAACACAGAATTTCCCCAAAATTAAAAATATATTTCTTAAACTTTGAACCGAAACAGTCATGGATGAATATGACGAAATGTTTGAGATTGAGGACCACTTTGAGGAGCAGTTCGCCGACGAACTGGATGCGTTGGCTCAGTTGGAAAGTGAGGACATAAACAAGGCTTGTATGCTGTAAAAGTTTCTGACAAACTTAAATTGTTTTCATTAACTTAAGATTTTTTGTTCCACTTTCATGTCACATATAACCTTACTCTTTTTCTTGTTCTTCCACTGTCAGCTGCTTTTTTGTACGTTTGCTTTTATAGCACCTTTCGACATATTTTGTTATTTAAAAAAAAATCAATAAAGCACCAGTTTATCCGTATAAATACCTAACTGGTTATTTAGCTTTTTGCAGAGATGTTTGTTCTACTCCACTAATTATTTTTTGCATTTTTAGAGGAATCCCCCAATCCTGCAAAGCGTCACAGACGAAGTTCAAATGATGACTCCTCTCGCATCAATAACCAGAAGTTGACTGGTCAGCAAATCAGTGAGTTTCCATTGCACGATGACTGTTTAATTCTGTTCCAGATGGCACATTTCCACTCTAACCTTCCTATTTTTCTTCTTTTTTCCACTGCCTTCCACAAGCTCCAAATGCCAAGTGTCACAAGCAGGACACCAGTGTGGTGAAGCGGCTTTTTAACTCAGCGCAGTGCGATGGCATCACACCGCCGTCCTCTCCAGAACACTATGAACAATCTCACACAGCCGCGTAGGAGAACTAAAATAATTAATCTAAAAATCATATCCATGCATTTCTGTAGACGTTAACGCTGGAGCATCTCCCAGCTCACTGTGAGCAATTAAAGATCAAAAATAAAACTTTTTGCCTTCCAGGTCTTCCTCGGATGCTGCTCTGGATATCAGTGGATTTGAAACAATCCCGGAGTCTCCCAGGCAACCTGTTGCCTTGGCAACGCAGTCATATGTGCATAGAAGACCACCACTCGAAGGCGAGTACATCACCGTCACCCACTCGTCGGGGACACGCGTCTATCTTCGCCAAAAGGACACCGAAGCAGAGAAAGTGAGCTGTAGCGTTATGAATGAAGCAGGACTACAAAATATAAATCGTATTTTAGTAAATGAGGTTGTTTGGGTCAAGGTGGCAGACTGCAGACTGGTACCAGACTCTCAGGGTTCTTTGGGGCTGCTCGCTGTGCCAATTAGTGTGCTGAAAGAACAAGCGGCAGACCGAGTGAGTAGATGACCCATTAATTGTGGCGTTATCCACAGAAAAATTCCCCTCTTATCCATTTATATTGTCCACACATTAGGGAAAAAAAAATATATGTACAATATGTAAATGATCCTACTGTTTAAACTACAGCGCCACCAGCAGGCTGTGGAGGAGACACAGCGCCTCACAGAGCTACTAGCCAGGTACTTTTTTTTTTTTTAAAACCTGGCTTCCTTTCCCACGTTTGATTCTCTGCGTTTGACTTGAATGTTGTATCGTATTCCAGCAGTGCGAACGATGTTTTGGTTGAGGAGGAAGAAAACAAAGAGGTTGATCCGGAAGACTCTGAAGGTCGAAGCTTCCGACTCTGGGTTGATAGATTTTCTCCCCGGCACTACACCGAGCTGCTTAGTGATGATGTACGACATGCAATGGAGACTCACAGACTATGAGTGACTGTATGTTATTTATTATTATTATTATTTTTTTTTACAGTTTACCAACCGTTGTCTGCTGAAGTGGCTGAAGCTGTGGGACACCGTGGTTTTTGGAAAAGAGAGAGTGTCTCGCCCGGCGAGGTCCGACAGACAAGCCCCCACGCAAACTTCTTTCAAAAGTGATCAAGCCAATCAGAATCGATTTAAGAGCAAGATGGAGATGACAGAGGAGATTCTGGAAGCTGAATTGGACCAGTACAAACGGCCCAAATTTAAGGTTATTGAGACTCTACAATAACGTGAATTTCAATAAGTCATTAATTCCGATAACTGATTCCGTCACTCTCTCTAGGTGGCATTGTTGTCCGGTCCGCCGGGTTTGGGGAAGACCACCTTGGCTCATGTTATTGCAAAGCACGCTGGCTACAATGTTGTGGAAGTCAACGCCAGGTTAGAGATGCAAAGAGTCAGTGGCAACGCTTTTTGTTTCGAGTCCTTAAAGTGCCGATTTTGCTGTTGCGCAGTGACGATCGCAGCGCAGAGGTGTTCCAGAAACGCATCGACTCGGCCACGCAGATGAAATCCGTTTTAGGAGCAGGCGAGAGGCCAAACTGCCTCATCATCGACGAAATCGACGGCGCCCCGGCAGTACGTGTTCGACGACCACCTTACTAAAAAAAACATATTCTTGGAAGCTATCAATGATTCGCAAAAAAACATGAATATTTTTTGGGTTTTTTTTTGCGCAGGCTGCCATCAACGTTCTTTTAGCAACCCTGAATAGGAAAGACGGACACAGCAGTGATGCCGATTCTACAAAGAGGAAAAAAAAGAAAGAGTCCATTCTGCTGCGGCCTATTATCTGCATCTGTAACGACCTGTAAAAAAAACTCTCACGTTGAAACAGCATGAAGCCAGAAGCTTGTTTTGATTTATTATTTTTTTTCTGTCAGTTACGTTCCAGCTCTCAGATTGCTGAGGCAGCAGGCCTTTCTCCTTTCGTTCCCCCAGACTCAAACCTCCCGTCTAGCTCAGAGACTGGCGGAGGTACACGCCATACGCACATGTCAAGTCGCTTCACGTACAAAACCCTCAACCGTCTTTGGTTTTGCAGATCTCACTCCGACAAGGGATGAAGGTGGACACGGGGACGCTGATGTTACTGTGTGAGAAAACAGACAACGACATCAGGTCTTGCATTAACACACTTCAGGTAAGAAGAGGCCATCGATGTTAAACGTCTCATTGCTGAGCTTTGAAGGTATACTAATGTTATTCTAAAGTTCCTGTTGGAAAAAAACATCTTACAATGTTAATGTTATTGTGTGCTGGGACCGATTTAATGACATTTTTTATTTTATTTGAATGGCGATTTGAGATGTAAGCGTGGTCACAGAACAAATCCAACTTGTAAATCAAGGCACCACTGTGTATTTTTTTTTAATTTATTTTTGCAGTTCCTTTTCGGCCGTGGCCACAAGCAGCTCAACAGCAGGATCATCCAGAGTATCTCTGTGGGCCAGAAGGACCAAAATAAAGGATTGTTCTATCTGTGGCAGGAGATCTTCCAGTTGCCACGTGCTAAACGGTATAGTAGCTCCATTCAAACTATGAGCATTTGTCCACACCAGTCCAAAATAAGAAAAATAAAACATACGGAATCAAAATGTTCTCAAATCTGATCACCTGTATGGATCTTAATCTAAATTTAATTCATTTGCCTGACACTACCCAAGTTGCAGACTTAACAGAATCGACATACTGAATCTATTTTCTCAGAAAACGTATCGGTGAGCGCTTCGAGGAAGTCCCCGGTTCAGGAGGCGGCGGTCAGAGGTTCCAGCACATTCTTGACTTGGCCACATCTAGTGGAGAGTATGAAAAAGTTTCTCAGGTAATAAACCTGCCATATTATGCAACATTTTCCTGCACCGGTAACATCCTGATCTCACCGTCCCTTCCCCTCAGGGTTTATACGACAACTTCCTCTCCATGAGAGTCCGCGATCCCAACCTGCAGAATGTGTGCGACGCTCTGGACTGGATGGTCTTTTCCGACCGGCTCAATCGAGTCATCCTGCAGGGGCAGAACTTCACTCTGATGAAGTACCTTCCCTTCCTGTCCGTCGCTTATCACTTCCTGTTCGCGCACCCTCACGTGCCACGCATCAGCTACCCACATAGCCACCAGGAGGTGAATCGTAACTCTTGAATAGATGCATACAAATCATGAATGCCAAAACTTCTGCTTTGAACACTCGGGCCTAGTAGACTACTGTACTGAGAACCATGAATCGGTGTGTTGTTTTTCGCAGGCGAGCACTCTTCTCCAGAGTAGCAGGAACGCTCTGTCCACCATGTTGTCTGACGTTCCAGCTCGCATCAAGACCAGGATCAGCCATCTCAACCTCACCCTGGACATTCTCACGCTGCTACTTGATATCATCTGTCCCAAGCTTCGCCCTGTTCGTAGAAAGACCTCAAGCTCTTCTTAAGTCATGACCCCATGGCAAGATATAGATCAATAAAATCTCGCATGTCGTCCAGGTGAACCCGCAGCTGTTCAGTTGTAGAGAAAAGGAGCAGATGAGCGAGCTGATCGACACCATGTTGGCGTACAACCTCTCGTACCGGCAGGACCGCACACCCGAGGGGCAGTACACGTACATCCTGGAGCCGTGAGTGGGTTACGCAACAGGACAACAACCCGAACATGCCGCCAAGTCTGATCATTGATGAAAACATGCGATAACACGCCATTATAGAAATTAATTTTGTGATAATTATAGGAATGTATTGAGTGCATGGAGGGGGGGGGGGAGCAATGCTAAAAGGATTATGGTTTCAAAAAATGATTAAATGCAGGTTTGGTTTTAGATGTACTGCATAACCCATGAAACTTGAACATTCGTTTCTCCCCTCAAGACTGTAAACGACACTCAGCATATGTGTGGAGTTCTTACTGCGGCTGTGTGTCTGCAGGCGTGTAGAAGACGTGGTGAGGTTCTCGGGTCTCCCTCCACGTCGCCAGTTGACCTATCAGGCCAAGCAAACCATCAGCAGGGAGATGGAGCAGGAGAAGATGAGGAGGGCCGAGCAGCTGATGTTACAGCGGAACCCCACAGTGGTTACACTTTTTAAAATTTATTATTATTAGGGACAGATTAAATTGGCCTGATGATTAATTGTTCTTCTATTCATACTCCATTATAACAACTTAGTTACTATTTTGTGTGTGGCATGCAGAAAGAGTTGGAGAAAGCTAGCGCTGCTCCCAAATCAAGCAGGAACCATCATCAGAGGCTGGAGAACATTGTCAAGCAGACTTCAGTGGAGCCCAGGGTGAGATGCTATTTTTTTTTTTGTTATGTGTAGGTTTCAGTGGCTGCCTTTAGGTGGTGCTAGTGAGTAGCATTGCTAGTCGTTTTAAATAGAAATGAGGACAATTGGACCCAACCGGGATTTAGTCCCTCATGTTGGAACTTAAATTGGGATGATGACACATAAAGCATTTATTGACCTTCATTTAGGTCATTTTGGACTTGAGACTGATTTAGCAACTGCTAGTGAGTTTTCAGTGCGTCCTCGGTTCAGTTGTAACAAATATGGCAAAAAATGTTTTTAAATTGCTAAGTTCCACTTGAACCTCTCAATGCTTTTGCGTCCTGACAGCAAGCAATGGACTTTTTCGGCCGCCCTGTTGCACCCAAACAGACGACCACGACGACCACCTCAGACACAGGTACCAAAAACAATTTGTTTTGTTCCTCGGAAAATAAAACAGTGGTTATAATTTTACTGACAGCTGATAAAAATGATTATTTGGAATTTAGAAATGTCTTTGATTGTGCTCTTGAAATTTTATTCTCTCCGCAGGCCAGAAATGTATCGTGCTCGCCATGGGGAAGGCGGTAGGCAACAGCGACGTGTGGTTCCGCTTCAACGAGGGAATGTCCAACGCTGTGCGTCGGAATGTTTACATCCGGGAACTTCTGTAGCGCCCTCCTCTCAACCACCACCCAAAAAAAAAGGTGTTCCACCTGTTTTGTTAAATTCTAAACAGTCTTTATTTTTGATTGACAGTGTAAAGAGACAATAAAAACAAACATCTAAAAGCTACTCGGTGCTGTGCATGCACGCACGCACACATTCACCACACACACGGCAGTTCTTACACAAGAGCATTCAAAAAATCCAAATAAATAAATAGTCATAGTGTGAGTTGAGTGAGTGTGTGCTCTGTGTGTGTTTTTAGTGCAGTGTGTGTGGGTGTGCGCGCACATTATATGTGGTGCATCCGTGCATTGACTGTGGAGACTTATTTTGACACGAGTGCCATCATCAGAGGATCACGCACTTCCCCTTCTCCACCCAAGGATTGGCTCTCATCAGCTCCGGGTTCAGAAAAGGGTCCTCGCACACGCAGCTCTCGATCCACTTCACCAACCTGAAGAAGAAGACGCACTTGATGATCGTGAACAGGGTGGGCAACACTATCACTCCTTTTAATTGACCATCAGTTGTTTTTAAAGTAGTAGCATAAATGTCACTTGAGAAATTGTATTTATTTGCAGGCCCATAATTGTCCATATGTTAATTTCCTCAGATGATCATTTTTAATCATTTTAAGTTGCAACCAAACTCACTCAGTGACTGTGATAGAAGACTTCTCCCTGTTGATGGCGAGCTGATACTGAAGCGATTCCACTTCCCTCCTCATCTGGGGAACGTCTAAGTCGTCCATAGTTGATATTAGTGACACTAAAAGAAAAAGAAAATAAGTGTTATTGAAGCTGCCATTCTTAAAATAGATCCAGTTTTCAAGTACTACATGGTCATTTTATTTTTAATAATTCTAATTCTTAATTTAAAATTTTCCCCAATGATTTTGAACTAATTATACAGGGGTCAGGTACGTCCAGTTTGTTATTCCGTCCAATACCAGGTACGTTTGGGGAGTACCGAAGAATCAAACGTTACAGTGATCTTAAACACTTAATTTTATACATAATTACATCTTCATATAACGCCTCTGTTCTTGTGTGCCCCGCCCTGCCAAGATGCTGCTCATAAAGCCGGAAGAGGACGCTTGAGACCCCCGCTAAGGATTCGTCGATCACGGCTCTCTTTGCCAAAAAACACATCCCCCTCATCTGTTTAATGGATCTCGTAAGTAGGTCGACTGTCGTCCTCCGTCAGCATCCGCCTCTCCGTGCGTCTGTCACGGTTAGCGCTTCACCAAATGAGACCCCTTCCGATGTCATCCCCCCCCAACCCTCTCAATTAATCAGCACAATAATACGCAGAATTTTAGATCGGGTGCTTTAAAGGAAGGAAAGCATTCGCGCATCGGGGCCTACCGGAAAGTCCGCCGGGTGATCAGCAGCCGATGACGGGTGAAGGAGACGCTGTGTGGTCGGTAATGAGCTCTGACGTCGCCCTGCTTATATATATAGTCCCGTTTACAGCGAAGATGTGGATGAAGAGGATGCGGCGAGTGTGCGACTGGATGCGGAAGGACTTTAGGGGCGTGGCGGCCGCCTGCTTTGCCAGGCAAAGCGTGCGCGCGCACCTGCATGCAAACGTGCGGCGCGCGCACGCAAATGAGGACAATGAATCAGGTCGTTGTGAGGTTTACTTTTATTGACGTTATCTTCGTCGTTCAACCATTACAGGGAAACAAAAGGCATTTAAAACATTTTATTATATCTTTGACAATGAATTTTTAAATGCATATGCAAAATCACATTTTGTTCTGTTGCTCCTAAACTCACCTTTTTATTTGATTTAACAGTGAACGAGTCGGCACATTTGCAATCAACATGAAACTTGCACAATGTTTTTTTTATATTTTCTAAACCAATAAGTGGCAGAAGTGTGGAAGCCCAATGCTAGTTCTCTTTTTCAACATTCAGCAGTGGAGAGTGCTGCCACCTGTGGTACAAGATGGGAGGGGAAAAAAAAGAAATTAGTACCTTTATTTTAACCAATGCTATTCTACATCAAGTTTAGAAGCCTCAGTTCAAAATTTTAGAATCAAAAGCTGAAATTCAGCTCTCATAGTAGGTGTCAGAAAATAATATTGGTCATCACTGGCTAATAAGGGGCTCACTGACAGTTGAATTACAAACTCACCAGCTTATCAGGTCAAATGCATCCTCAACTCAGGCCAGTCTCAACCTTGTGTAAGAAAATCAGAAAGAAATATGGTTACTACTACTAAAAAACAACCACATTTTAATTATTGATAACGAAGCCTCAGGATGAAAATTAGAATCACGAGCTGAAGTTCAGCTGTCATAGTAGGTGTCAGAAAAGATTATTGATTTGTCATCATCGGCTGAAAAATCCATCAACTGTACAAATTAAAACCTCACCGTTTTTCGCATCAAGCCAGAAATGCGTCCTCACTCAGATCAGACGCTCTTTCGAACTTTTACTTCATTTTGCGTTGTATAAAATAGTTTAAAAATTGTTTAAGCGATTTATATGCAACTTAGATAATCCTCGCGCGCATGGCTAAAGGTCACACGTTGTCGAGCGCAGAAACGTGTCAAGAAACAAAAAAAACCTCAGCTGTTTTTCTTTTTCTGTAGCGGTACAAATTTCGAAAGCAAAACAAGAAACTATTTGGATTATCTTTGCCATTATTTGTTATTAAATAAATTATCTGAGAGGTAAGTGAATGCACAGCAAGATGATCGTCCATCGCAGCAGGAAAGAAAAGAGAGCGGAACCGGAAAAAGAAACAGTTTTGAAAAGTCCAACCGGAAGCGGAAGTACCACCCCTCAGTGACGATCACAAATTAAATTTTCTGCCACCCGGGAATATCCAGGTACTTTTTATTTTTTTATTTATTAATTTAACTCAACTTTATATAGAGAGCACTTTAAAAAGAACCACAGTTACATACTAAGTACTTTTCATAAAATTAAAATAAGACGTGAAAACAATATTGAAACAATAAATTAGAACAGACAGTCAATAAAACACTCAAATAAAGCCAAGTATCATGCTGAGTTGAAACCCAATGAATAATAAAAAATAAGACACTTTCACTTTATGGGACATAAATGGGAAGATAAATGAATATTAAATTATGATGTTCTTAGCCTGGGTTACTTGGTGTGCAAAAAAGATGAACAATAATGTGAAAAAGTAGTTTACGGAGTGAGCACAGAAGTGATTGTTGTCACTTTCTCCACGTTGAGGTGTTTTGACGCCCACGCACGTCGAGGAAGATTGAGGAAGAGGAAGATGACACGCTGGCGTCTACGTGCACTTGGGTGAGTACAGAGCGTTTTTATGACGACGTCATTTCTCTCTTTCAGAGATTACATTCTATTTCAATTCACTAGTAGAACAAATGCAAGCTACAAAACTGAGTAGACCATGACGTCACCTGTCGTCAGCGGCTGGGACTCTCCTAAGGTACGTGCTAGCTCTGTTATGAACTTGGCTATTAGTGCTCTTTTGACTAACATTGATTAAGTTAAGCTCTTGACAACAATGTCGATAATGTTTTTTTTTGTGGAAGTAGCTCGAAAGCCAAGGCGAAACCTTTAACATATTCATTAAGTACGTTCGAAGTTTCACTTCGTTGTTTTCATGAATGACATACCGATAAACGAAACTTTCCGCTTTCCGCCCTATTATTGGGAAATAGAAAAACAACTTGAAAATGTTCTTCCATAATTCAAAGAAATCATCAAAATGCGCTTAAAATGTACACATATTTTATGTTTGTAAAAGTAATGCTTTAATGGGAATAGTAGGCATGTTGAAACATGCCATTGAGTCCGTGTGTGAGCATCAAAGCATGAATTGTGGCTTACAGCAGCTCCATTCGTATTTTTATTTTTGAATATTTGTCCCGTTCAATGAACGAGCAAAGGCAACTACGCCTCCTATCTTTTACGCAGTGGGTTAATTTCTCTAACCGGTGACATCATTTCACATCTACGTTCCTGCCCCAGATGTATGGAGGGGATTGTCCACCTGGCACTGTGGAAGCATGTGAAGAAGAAGACCCCTCACCCACACAGCCTTCCAAGAGTAAAGGAATCTCCGAGCAAGACTTCTCCTGCCACTGCTGTTTCGATGTCCTGGTGAATCCCACCACCTTGACCTGCGGCCACAACTACTGCCGCCACTGTCTGGCCCTGTGGTGGGAGTCCTCTCGCAAAAACGAGTGTCCAGAATGCCGCCAGAGATGGGCGGGCTTTCCCAAAGTCAACATACTCCTGAGGTAGGATTTTTCACAAGGAGACTACATTAGCGAATGTTTGATTCGGGTCTCATACCCGACTGCTTAATATAATTATCAGAGAAGCAACCGATAAGCTCTTCAGCGAGGTGGTGCAACGGAGGCGAGCCGAGATCCAAGACGACCCCAAAATCTCCCGGATTCTACTGGCTTTTGAAAGGTGACAGTCTCCTCATGATGTCACTTTGGAAACGGAGGCCCACCTTCCTAAAGCGGTTGTTTTTTTGAATGTTTAGGTATGGCGACAATCTGGGCAAATCAAGAACCAAGCAGCACAAAGTAGCTGGCTTCATCTTCTTGGCGGTCGTTGCCATGCTCTTGGGTATGGCGGTACGTGGATCCATTTATTTGACTTTATATTTCAGATCATATCTGCTAGAAGAGGAATGTTGAAGGTCACTGCTAGCGATATATCAACAATTCCCACTTCAGATGAATATTGCAACCCACGTACATGCAGGCGGCGTTGCTGTTGAATCAGTGGACCAACAGCCATGAAGTGGACCAAGAGGACCTGTTAGTCCGTCAATCAGTGTTGCCATGGACGCCAGAGGAAATGATCCTCTGGCTGGAGAGCTTGGGACCGGAATCATCCAGCAAGTTCTTTCAGCCGGACAGTTCCAATAACAGGTACAAGAGGACACTCAATTATCAAGGGGAAAAATCTAAGGGGATCTAAGGTTGTTTTGTTTTGCACGCGTGTCAACACCTTGCAAGTCTGCGTTGTAACTTCTCTAACTTTTAGATTACAGACGTTGCTGGAGAAGAAGGAGTCCTTGAAGCCGCTTTACCACATCCAGAATCAGGCGTACCGACACGCCGTCCTGGATGAACTGTACAGACTTCAAGCGCATCAAGTCAGACCTCAGAACCTGTGGGAATACAAGGCAAGAATAATTTCTTTCCAACATCGGAACCAATGGATTCTCAATTAATCAAGGTGTTTTTTTCTTTTTGCACTAGGCAGCCCATTCTGGGAAGTCTCTGTTCCTGCTTTACGCCATGAAGCGCTCCCCTCGTCTGACGCTTTTCTACTTATACTTATTTGACTACTCGGAAAGTTTCCTGCCCTTCCTGAAAACTTGCTGCCCGTCCGTCGCGCTCACCAGTCAATCGTTGGAGAGCCGGACCTTCAACGCACAGGTCACATATTCCCAAACTGGACTTTGAAAATTTTTGACATACCCAACGTGACAATGTGGCTGTTCTCACTCTTTAGACGGAACCTAACTGGCAACAATGGAGTGAGTTCATGGTCAAGTACTTTCTCCTCCCATATCATCTGATAGCAGAATTTGCCTGGGACTGGCTGTCCGTCCACTATTGGACCTCTTGCTTCGTCATCGTCAATGCCGTCCTGCTGTCCATGTTGGAGTGCTGCTCGTTGTGGAGACTCTGCACCACGGCGAGAATCAGGTAGGATCAGGGTTTGTACAAGGCAAACAGTGCAAATTTAATCATCTTTTTTGTTTGCTTTTTCTTAGGACACTTCCTGGTATGATGTGGAATCACGTCTGGGCCATGTTATCCCAGGGACTGGCTTTTGGACTCATGTGGCCTCTGGTGCCACAACTGGTCTGCAACTGCCTTTTCTACTGGGCCCTCTACATCAACCCCCTCATGAACATTGAGTTATTGGTGAGGCAACTTCGCCACCTGGAAACGGCGGCGCATTAATGCAGGCTGCGCACTGCTAAATGCAGCAACGGCTGTTGGATTATTTTTTTTTTTTAGTAATAGTACTTGCAGCGTTTTCATTTGCTGCGTGAAGTTTTAGTTTATCCGGAAAGTGTCTGCTGGAGTCGGACGATATTGGACGAGATGGACATAAAACGATGATGACAGAACTCTACGTTGGTGACACGGACGAGCCTGAGAACACACCTTTCTTGATTCGTATGCCAATGGTCAAGATCATCTTAAGTGTGCTCTGGTCAAAGTTGATCTTGAAGATGAACAAATGTGTTTACGTGTTATAATTATTATTTTTTTTAAACTTATTTTCATTAATTTACCTTAAGTGTCATTAATTTAACGGCAGAATTTTTGCAATGTATCATTTGTTTAGTGAAAATTGTGGAGTTCGTATCAACACGACTACAGCAAGACTACCGAGAGAGTACTCCACTTTTCGGAAGAACATTCCGGAATTGATTTGATTTATACTGCTAATAAATAAGACATTGCACTTTTTTTTTTAACAAATTCAGAAGAATGCGTAAACCTGCTTTCACTAAAGCCTTTCTGAAAGACAACTTGATTTGGTGTTTATTTGCACTTTTTATGTTCAACACTGTGACTTTGACTTTATTTTTAGCATTTTTTTATGAAAATAAAGAAAGACTGTAAAAGGTTTAGGACGATGGAATTGTGTGTTTTTCTTCTAGAGTTTTTAATTTTTAACTTTTAAGTTAAATTATTAAATTATTGTTAAAAAAAAGTGAGCCGTTAGCGCCCTCTAGCGGCATCAAGTCGTCACATGAGTCAAAGATGACGTCACTGCAACATAGGGACTGTGTGTCAACACAAAGTAAAACCCAACACGCAAATTTTACAAGAGCACATTATGAGTCAGTATTTTTATTTAATGTAAACATGGTATACACCAAATATTTTTTTCAAAATGAAGTACATTTGTTCCAATCAATTTTCAAGTCACCGCCACAGAGTTGTAATCCCCCTAGAGCTTTTCTGAGATGACCCCTGACGTCATTGTTGCGGAAGTGAAAAGCCTACGTGTGGAAGAAAGGTTGGTCACCGTGTTTGAGTAGTTTTCGCGGCGTCCACGATTATGTCCAATCCAACATAGCTACCTGCTCGCCCACCCAACTGACTTCGGGCAAATGGATGCTCCGAGCCGCCGCCGGGCCATAGAAAACAAAATGGGACAAGGAGGAGCCGCCGACGGGCTGTAATGCTGCGGCGCGCGTGGCTGGGTCTTCGGCAGGTGCTGAGTCTGATGGCTCGGAGACCGGCTCTCCTGTGCGGGGCCATCGTGCTCGGAGTTCTGCTCGTACTGGCCGTCAAGTTCACATGCAGGTACGTGGCGACAAACAGCCTCCTCGCGCCTTTGCTATTGAGCTGAAATGAGGCTCAAGGAACCCAGTACGGTTCGTCCTGTGACCTGTCTGCGAATTAATTTCTTCATATCCAATTCCTGACGTGCCTTATTTTACGAGTTTAAATCCTGACAGCACTCGTATCTCAGAACACTCGTCTCTCAAAACATCATTCCCCACTGAAATGAATAGTGATGCATTAATCCGTCCCAGCTTTTCAAAACACCAACTAAGTATGTTATAAAGTTAAATTAAACAAACTTGATGTACTTTATAAGTCATATAGAGGAAAGAATGAGTAAATGGTGATCATTCAATGGACATTGTGCTGCTCATTCTGTTGTGAGCATCTTCTTGGCCTCCAGGATGCAGTAGCCTACATAATACATGAAGACAATACACATAAATTTGATGATGGGACACAGAAGAAGTAGATCTCAACCTCAAAACAACAGATATGTTTTTTTTTTTCTTGTAAACTCAGAATTGACTTATGCTTTTCTGCAGTCGTGCAAAGAACGTGGTGGCTGCTGCTCGACCACCGCTGCGCTTTTTCTCCCCTGAATCTCCAGTCGTGGACCTCTACTTGGGTCAGATTGATCAGGTAAGACTAAAATATGTGCATGATTTGGATAATCCCGTGACTCGGGTATGTGACCCGGCAGTACCGTTATTTGTTCACTTTTTCCCTTCTCACCAGGTGGAACGTCTCAGGAGTGTGGCCGAGGTGTCCTTTGTCTTCTTCTACGCACCGTGGTGCGCGCACTCCATGGCCGCCAGACAGGAAGTTCAGCTGGTAGCAAAGAAACTAGCAAAACAGGTACCAAGCTACAAAGAACCAAAGCCCATAGATGACGTCAATCAATTTGGTGTTAAAATTGAAGACCAAGGTGACTCAAAGCATTTTTATCCAACCCGCAGGTGCAGTTTGTGGCCATCAACTGCTGGTGGAGTCAAGGCAAGTGCAGGAGGCTCAACCATTTCTACAAGTATCCCACCATCCACCTCTTTTACCAACGGTCAGGAGAACCTTTTTTTTTCTCAGTCAAACTAAACTGGCAGTAAAGAAAAATCTCTGACTTTGTCACCTGACTCGTCTTTCCGGATCAGGTTCGGGCCTATCGAGTACAAGGGTCCGTTCGTGGCGGCCTACGTGGAAAATTTTATCCTCAAAGTGATCACGCCTCTCACATATCTCCCGTCAAGAGATGCTCTTCAGGATTTCCTCTCTTGCCATGAGGTACTGATGGCATCTTTTTTTTTTTTTTTTATATCTATTTTGGATCTTAACTGTCTTCTTCCCAGCCGCGAGTGGTTGGCTTCTTCCAGTTTAACTCGTCGCCTCAGCCGCCTGGTTATATCACATTCCTCGTCTCGGCACTGCAAGCCCTGAAAAGAGGTAAAGCGATCTTGAATACCCGCTTTGTAGTATTTGAGTCTTCAGTCCTGGCGTCACATCCAGATTTTCGGGGCGTGGTCCGATTCGGGGTGGTCACCACCAGACAGGTGGCAGATGTCATCTCGCTCAAAGAGGATGCAAGCGTTTACCTTCACAGAAGATTTAACACTTCTTTGGTGAGAAAAAAAAGGAATGAAAAAATTAAATGCAAGATTTATGCGTTGTCGCTTTGCTTGTCAGATTTTCCCTCGATGGGAACGCAACTTCACATCGCGCGCCGTATGCGGCTGGGTGTTTGAAAACCACGAGAGCGTTCTGAAGTGGCTGCAACCGCCGGGTACCAAGTCTCGGCTACTGGAGCACGAACTGAGCAAAGGGGCCGCGCTATTGCTTTTCCTTCCGCACGATCCCCTCGTCTCCGAGCCCAACGGCCTCCTGCGGCAGGTGAGCACGCAATCAAACACACAGAAATTTTTTTTTCCATTATTCTGCCCACTTTTCTACCCTTCCTCACTTTTAAATTTCATGTTTTGATAAGAAAATGGAGTGGGTAGTTAATTAAATTAGTCATTTATTAGCAGTTACACCAGAAAACGCATATGCATATACTGCCCTCTAGTGGCCAGATCACGCACACCAGATTGAGCAACAAACTGCATTGAAGTGTGACAAAACTGTTGAATCCTATCTCAGTAGATTTTGCCGACATTTCAGTTGAGCTCTTCCACAGAACCTTTTCCGTCCTAGGTTGCAGATGTGGCTTTGCGCTATCACTCCTGCGACACTCCGTCGCCATCCAGCGTGCCGTGCTGCTACTCCGCGCTCGGCCCCGACTCCACCGTGCGCTGCGAGGTGTGCCCGACGTCTCCGGCGCGTTGCTCGTTCCCCTCCACGCCGCATTCCGGCCTTCACCTCGACTGTCGTAGCTTCGCGCTCAGCTACAACCCGCTGAGCCGACACAGTGCCTGCTGCGGGAAAGTCCGTCCTCATCTTAGCGACAGCTCCAAAACCAAAGAGGCGTCCCATGTGCAAAACTCTTCGTCCGACGCCCTCAAGGGGCTTCGATGTCAGACCAACAAGACGCTCAGGTTCTACGTGTTGGACATGGAGCTCAACTGGCCGCTGGCGGTGAGGCTCGGGGCGCCGGGGAACATAAACGTCTCGTCGTGGCGCCATCGAGAAGCCGACGCGCAGGGGGACGACTCCTTCGCGACCATCGTGAACCTGAAGGACGAGGTGCATTACGTGCTACAGCGGAGCCCCGCCGCCACACTCACCGAGTCGCTCGGTAAGGCTACAAAAACTTGCAGTAGTCACGAGTTCCTAAGAGTAACTGGTTTGGGGTTTTCATGTTTCTTCCAGAGGCCTTCATCATGAACTTCAGCGCCCCCTACAGCCTCCTGAGCAGACACTTAGTGGGCGAGCAGCCCAGTGAACGGACAGTCTCGACTCACAACGAATCCCAGCCTGAGCCTCCTCGGCCGCTAATTACCGAGCTAACCACGTCGTCCTTCCTGCCCTGCGTCATGGATGCTGAAAAGGTGAGGTCGACCTTCCCTGACCTCGGCTCGGTGTCAGCAACATCCTTCGTTGTTGTTTGTCGTAGGATGTGCTGCTTTTCTACTACACTCAGTGGTGCGGCTTCTGCTCTGCTCTCAACCATATCTTCATCCAGCTGGCTCGAATGCTGCAGCGGGACACCGGCGTCATTATCGCTAGGTAAAAAGTCGCCGTGCCTTGACGTGGGAATTTAATTTGTTCCGATAAACTGGGGTTCATTGTGTCATGCAAAAGACACATAAATATTCAACAAAAATAAATATATGACTTATATTATTACAACCTGGCGTCCATCTCTGATTAAAAAAAAAAAAAAATGTTGATTTGTGTGATTTGCTGTATGCAGGGTGAATGTTGCACGTAACGACCTCCCGTGGGAGTTCATGGTGGATCGTGTTCCCGCCGTTCTTTTCTTCCCACGATACAGGTAAGAAGAATCGGTGTAAAATTTTCAGCATTCATCATAAGAAAAAAAAATGCACGACTGATTCAAGCCCAAGAGCACGACATCATTTTTATATTTGTATGTTTGTTTTTGAAGAAAAGAGCAGAGCGTGAAATTCCCCGATGATCTTCCCATCACTCTTCCACACCTCCTTCGCTTCATCCTCAAGCATTCCGGCTCAAGCCCGTACCAGGATGAACCCCCGTCATCGGAAGCTTCGGGACTGGACGCCGCCGTCCTCTGGGCAGAGTTGGAAGCCCTCCAACGCGAGGTACGGACGCTGCATGAAGCCCGCGAGCTGCTTTCCCAGCAGCTAGCGCAGCTTTGGCGAGACAACCGACAGCTGCGCTTGGACGCTCGTGGACTGGAAGTTCAGAACGCCGAGCTGCGGCAGGAGCAACTCCACCTGGAGGAACAGCGGCGGGAGAAGGACCGACAACTGGCCGAGGCACTGCGGCGGCTGCGGGAACTGACCGACGCCTCGGAGAATCTGCTCAACCAAAACATCATGCTCAAGATGATGCTCAAGTCCTTGAAGGAAACTGCGGAGGCTGAAGTTGTGGAGGAGGAGCAAGCGGACGCGGGGAAGCAAGCGACAAGCCACTTGGCCTCCTGACGGTTGCTACGGGACACTCGAGCATCCGGATGTGAAGGGATGAATCGGCAGTCCGTAAAACGAATGCCGTGAAAATTGAAATGGTAACCTCCACTCGCAGGTAGGGCCCGACCGATTAAATCGGCAAAAATCTTTTTTTCCGATATTTTATTTTAACACATAACCACACAAGCTTAAGATAATGATTTTCAAATAACAACATTGCCTCTTTGACCCCCCCCCCGCCCCCTTCACTCAGTTCAACAAAATACCAAAATGGTACCTAAATGTTTTAAATATTAATATTTAAATATTTTTTGTTAAAACACACATCAAAAAGTTTTTTTTTTTGGGGAGGGGGGGGTTGAGCTAATAATGGTATTTCAATTTGATTCAGTTGTTGTAATTTTATGTCTTATTGTGTTCAACACTTCTAATTTTACAATCAGAGACGTTTGGCAAAAAAATTTGATTTTGTAGACCAATTAATTTCGGAATTTTGCACTACTTTTTGGTTTTTGTTTCCCGTGTGGCAACACAAAACCGCAGTGACAAATCAGAACTCCTCGGTGGTGGGTCATAGGTAAGAATATTGCAAAGTATATGAAGTTTTGGATTTAAGTGCCAACGACTCCATGTTCCTTCCTTCCTTGGTGTCTGACAAGTGTACATGACTTAAATTTGAACACATGAGTGTTCCAAAAGTGATCCAGTGGATCTATTTTTACACTTTGAATCACTGAACTGTTATTTTAATTTAACAATTCAGGTAATGAGATGCTGCAATAGTGTATGTGTGAAATATTGAATCGTTTTTTTTTTTTTTTACTAATTAAATTTCTTTTTGTCTTTGCTATTGTGTTTGGTTTTTAAATGTACATGCTAGTGGAACCCCCAAAAATTTGAAACACCACAAACACACATTAAGTAACTTCCACTTTTGACAAAACTTACAATATTTTATTTGACAATTTTAATCACAGGTATAAAAGTGTAAAGTCATTGCACATTTTGAAGTATCAAAATATCTGATTATGACAATGTTTCTCAACTTTTATTGAGCCAAACTAGATTATTTTTACGTCGGACAAAAAATAATCACACACCATCAAATAAAATCTATTGTGTACTTAACTATTAAATCTGAACCCATTTAATTGAACTATTATTCGATTGTGTAAATGACAGGATAATCGGATTATCCTAGTAGAAGAGAATCGAATTGTTCTGACAGTCAGGAAACATTGTTGGCATAAATCGGTGATCAACAATATTTATAATAAAAAATCAAACATATATTTTTGAAGCAATCAAATGAAATTGGAGGATATCCAGCAGCACACCTAATGATCAACTGTTGGGAATCTCTAGGTTATATAAAGAGGTTACCCAGAATTTTTTTTTTAGTTCTTCAGTCTGTCAGTCATACAGTAGATATGAAGAGGAGGATGAGGAGGAAGAGCACACCGACCTCTTCTTTTACACGGGTACCTGAAAAAGGACAATTTGTTAGATGGAGCCATTCGGAAGGATGATTTGACACCACCACATTTTTTTTTTTTTAAATTCAGTACTCACCACCGGAGCTTTTAGTAGGTGTGGCTGATGGCCGGTTCGAGTCGACCGTGGGGCCTGCTGGAGCGTTTGTGGGGCCTGCTGGAGCATTTGTGGGGCCTGCTGGAGCGTTTGTGGGACTACCTGGGTCTTCCCTGTCAGGTAAGCCTCCTTGGAGCCCCACTCCCAGTGTATCGAGCTCAGATTGCCTTTGGTTTTGGATCCATTGTTTCACCAGTTCATGGTTTTCGTAAAGTTTCAAGACCGGCAAGTTGGTGCCCAAAAGATCACGAACTTCGTCTACGCTCAAGGCCTGGGAGGAGTGAAAAGATATTAATAACTAAACTAGACACAAACGTTATTTCTTGAAAGGCATACGGACCAAAACAACAGATGGATCCAGCGAAACGAAGGTTTCCAGGTTCATGTTGTTGTTCACCAATGTTCTCACGTATTCCAGCGATGCGCCCCCTGCAGTTCACGGTAGAAAAGACTAGTTAATATCAAGCCATTATTTTTTGTTCCCTGGGAGCACTTATTTGACACCACAGAGAAAAGTGTTAAAGTAACAATCCAAATTTGAATAATTGAGAGGTGGCCTACCCAAAAAGGGCTCTATGAGCTGGTACTCCACAACGGAGACTCTTGATCGTGTGGTTCCACCAAAAGCTTCTAAAGCGATGGTGAAAAGAACTTGCTTTTTCGCCAGAACGCAGATGGACACATTCAAGACGCTGGCGTTCCTGCAGGAGACACATTTTGATGTGAAATAGGCAAAAAGTCTTGAAAAAAAAAACAGCACGATGATGACAATACCTGAGACTTTGTGGCAAAATAGTTTGTAGGACATTTTCATCTAGAGAACACAAGTTGTCTCCTCCGATAGCGCTGAGCTCTGCGCTGCCGAGCCTGTTCTCGTCGTGACTCAGATATTTGGTGATGATCTGCTTGGCCTGAATAGAGAGCCCAACGGGTCCTTAGCGAGTGTTTCCAGCATGAAATCATTTGCTCACATACCAGAGTTGAGTTCCAGGGCCCGTTGGATGGATCCATAAGAGCCGAGAGCGTGTCCACCAACGTGATGTTCCACAAGTCGATGTCGTCACCGGTAGCTTGACGTGACGCCAATCCCAGAAGTTCCACCTGATCCTCCGGGATCCCTGATTGGCTTGCATATGCCTTCAAAATAATTTTTTGGGGTGAGTCCTACATCGTTGAAAATTATTTCACCCAGTTTGAGAACCACTGATTCCATCAAACTTCACCTCTCGCAGCTTTTCCAGAACGATCTTGAGGTAGTCGTCCTGGTCCACCTTCTCCGTGATGGCTCCCAAGTTGTCTCTGACGACGGTGGCGTTGAGGCAGCAGTTGAACTGGTTGACGTCGAAGTAGTCGAAGGGGAAGACCTCGTCGCTGATGCTCACCTGTGTGATGTATCCTACCGTGCACTCGCTTTCTACAAAATCAAAGATGGCGGGTCAACGGTGTGTAAGCTACTTTGTGGAGGTGCAAACTTGCTGAGAACAAACCGAGTGATCGCTTGACTTTATTTCGAATGGACTGTCTGATTTCTCTCCTCAGGCTCCTCCGCTTCCGTTTGTCCACATCGTTTTCCTTGAGAACCTTCAAGAAGTCCCTCAAGAAACTCCGCTTTGTTCTCTTAAAAGCAACGAGTAAGTATCAGAGTCACGCAGACGGACTTATCTCGTGATTCTCAACCGGTGTGCGTACTCTGTCGAAGTTGTCATAGAAGTTCGACGTCAAAAAAAGAGGTAACATCCCAAGAGCCTCCAAGGTTTCTATGGTCCAATTTGAAGGAGGTCTGGATAGCAACACACAAGCACATATTGTAAGAGCACAAAAATGGCAGCCATGACATTGCGATAACTTAGATAGAATCAATAGACCCTTAAAAATACATAACAAGAGCATTGGCGCCATCTTGTGGCATCAGTAACTTTCTGAGATACCCGTATCTTGTGTTGCCGCTCTCCAGGAGAGCTTCCACTGCGGCGACTTGGACCTCATTGAGCTCTGAGCAGTTTTGCAGGCTTCCCAGGATGGATTCGTCCGAGTTGCTGATATAGACGCCGTCCAAAGTGCAACACATGTTTCCTAACACGGATATTTCGTCCTCTGTCAAGCTTTGGCTCGTGATACCCTTGGGAAGATTAAAAAGTATCTTCAGGGAGTGCCATTTTTTTTTTTTTTACCAGGATATATATTCTTTGAGCCCGATGCCATTTCCGATATTTGGCAGGATAACCATTTCGATAACCGATGAATTAAACAAAATTCATTGACAAAATGTTTATTTTATAAACTCACCAGGCAGCTCCTCGCATTCCCAAATAGAACGCTCGGTATGCCGCTGAGCACGGGAGAAAAGACGGAGAAGTCGGCTTCTGCCAGCTCTTCAAAGTAAGATCGGCAGTTGGCTTGAGGCACCAGCGAGTAACTGTGGAGAGAAGCAAAGTTACCCAAACCGCTTTTACATTTCCATTATGGCAAAGAGAGCAGACTGTACTTGTAATACAGCAACACATCCGGAGGGTAAAGTTCAAAGTTGCTGACGTCCGACTCGTCCCTGATGTTGTTGTACATGCAGGTTAGCTGTCAAAACAAAAACAGGTAAGCTATAAAATACACGTCAGGGTTTCTTATTTCTTTTTGACACACTTTGATTTTAACCCTCTCATTGCGCATGCGCCAAAAAACTCACCTGAGTCTCCGCCAGCCGGACCCTGTTCCTGCCTCTCCTCCGGCAAGCTCGGACCAGCCTTTTGACTTGCGACTTTTCGAAGGTCCTCACTGAAGTACACGTGAAGCCTTGGAGAACAGACGACGACAAACTGCCGACAAACAACACGATCAATAATGTAAAAAAACAAAAAGGTAATTTGAATCTGAATTAGAAAACAAATCTCACTTGTTCGCGCTTCCCAGCAGCGTCGTGGCCGTTTCCGCAGCGACGACCTCGAAGAACAACTCAGCCTACGCAATTTTTTTTTTTTAAATCGTACTGACAGCACATATTTATATCGAACGGATTCGCTAAAAGTTTTGTCCCACCTGCTTGCGTTTCCATTTCTTTTTGTTGATCCTTCTAAGAACATTCTCATTGCTGCTCACGCCCAAAAGCAGGGTGCCGGGGATCTCCGTCGCCAAATCGTCTGGAACGTTCTCCACGATCACGTCACTGCTGCTATCTACTGAGATGATCTAAGCGGACAAGGTAAATTCTTTTAAACCGGCTTATATTTTTTAAAATGTCAAATTTAGCTTTTAATGTTCGTAGTTTGTAAAATCGTATCGTAAAAATCGTGTGTAGAAATGCTAACCACGAGGCGAACGTAAATTTCCTACCTGGGACACAAAAACCCGGTGGATAATCGGTGGTGCGGCGACGATGTACGTCAGGAATGTTGGGTTATTATTGGATGGCATGATTAACTGAGATCCGTTAATGTTCCTGAAAATATTTGCGGGTACGCCCGTGATGAGAGAGCCCAGCGCCATGAGTGACGACGCGTTGTCGATCTGCCAAACACCATTTATTACTTAACACATAAAAAATAAAGCATAAAAAAGTATAAACAGAGAAATGATTTATAAAACAGAGCATCATGTTTAAAAAAAAAAATGTTAATACAAAGTGGAAACTGGCCAATACCTGAATGCGACCCGAGGATAGAAGAGCCTGGACAATGGCCTTGGCTTGGCCTGTACGCCAGCCCGTCACGTTGCTAAGTGTGCCCAAGGCCGCGAAGAGATCCTCGGGGTCGATAGTTTTGATCTGGCCCATTGACATACCAGTACTTTCTGCGCCGAGGGCCACGATTGTTGCGGCGGTAACCTTGTTCCCGAAGTTAGTCGCCAAAGCAGCGCCCACCTGTTGGCAAAACACCTGAACTCAGGATTGTTTCATTCTCTTATCGTGAATATAACGACACAATAAATGAGTTGACAAAATTGATCCGATAATTTGCACCCTTCTGAGATTGTAGTGGTAATAAATGATGCGAAGGAGCCCACCTGTGGATCCAGGTCAGTGCACATGGTGGTTAGGTTGCGCAGAATGATCATGGTTTCATCTGCCGATAACTGGGTGAACGCCATTCCTGGCGTGAAGCATCGAAACGGCAGAGGAAGGCTGCAAAGATTTATCAAAGAATTCACACAAAATAAACCAACAGCAGTTTTCTAGTGTTGAGTCTGCGGCAGATCAATTATTCTATCTGAGTCCATCGATTAATCGTTTTTAGTTTTATAACAACAGGTAGCCAATGTCACACATCAGATGGTCCTCAGAAATCAAGAAATTAATTCTTTTGCGAGCCTGAAATCAGAAGACAATTTGATAATCGATTGATTGTCGATTAATCGGTTAATTCTGACATCGCTTACACTGATGATGTAATAGGGGTTAATTGTTTAATAAACACTCACAATATGGGGTTAAAATTGCTGTCCTGATTGTATAGCAGCTCTGTGTAGTAGCTGCTGACATTGACAGGGAGGACGGTTTGGTTGAAGATGGCGATGTTCTGGAGGTCCACAGTGAACACCTGGAGAAGCTACAAGAAGCAGGGTTTTTGTTTAAACACACAAATTAGACCGTCATCTGCAATACATTGGAAATTACTCTACAAAATATTCCTGGGTCGTACCTCTGGGGATCCAAAGAGGAGCAAATCCTCCAGCGTGACAAATTCAATGAAAGGTCCATTATATTCCGCAAACCACGCAGTTGAGTTGAGTTCTGGGTCGCTTGCGTTGTAACACCTTGGCTCAGACACTTTAAAAAAAAAAAGATATATTTATATTTTCAATCCAGAGTCATTGACAATGTGACTAAATATGTAGTTTTCATGTTTAAAATCATTAAGAGTGGTGACAAAAACTTTACAGGTCCAAACTTTTAACTTCTTGCACCCACCTGATTTGAGATAGGTCACGATGGTATCAAACACATCTCGCCTCACAAAATTCACGGCAGAAAAGTTGAACGAGCCGAGAACGGAGACACTGAAATGAAAAAAAGAATACATTGGGTGAAAAGACCTTTATCTGTTTTTTATTTGTATTTTTTAATTTATCTGAACCACTGTTCGGTCTGAATGTGCTGCTGTTTTGGTTAGCAACATAAACTTGGTTGGCATCATTCCGTTCTAAAGTGAACAAACGAAAACACCTTGGAATTACAGAACATACACTTTCTGAAAGGCCAAGCAGGAGGTGTCGAATGTGGTGACGTTTCCGATGAGATCCTTTGTGAGGAAATCCAAGTAGTCTGCGAGGCGTCGATCGAACCAGGCGTTCACCTCCGATCTGTTGGAACTGCTGAGAGCCAAAGGCCACACGCAGGGTAGCGTGGGCTTCCTCACTTCTGCCGGGAGTGTTTCCTGCAGTTAGAAGGTGAGAGTAACGCCATGTGAAGACATTGCGAAAAATACAAATTTCGAGTAATGCATTCCAGTCCGGTCATGCAAACAACAAATCTCAAAAACAGAATCCCCACCGTCTCCAAGAAGAAGGGTGTCTCGCGGTAGTTGTCAAAGATGGTGCAAAGTTCAGAAACGTTGTCAACGACGTCAGGCCGGCGGAGGTAGCTGCCGAGCTCCGATGGAGCTATGGAGCTCACCAACTGAATCAACACCAAGGTGATTATCGTCACAGGGTTTTCGTCCTTACAGTATTTCTTACTTGTGAACACACGCAAACCTGATTCCGCTTGTCCTGAGGAATGAGCAACAGGAAGTTGGTCAGGTTGGGTAGCTGGAAGCCCAGGAAGGAACTCTCCAGGAAGCGGAAGTAACTTTGGTTGTTGGCATAGCAACGTAGAGGTACTGGTCCTGCAATGGAAAATGATGTCATCAAATAAAAAAAGATAGAATGATGTCAAGTTTTGATTACTCAATCCAAAACTTATCCTTCAACGGTGTCCTTACCTTCAAGAGCCTGAACAATGTGGTCGTGTATTTCTGTCTGTGTTGGTTCACTGAGACTTGAAATGGTGATATTGAGCTCCTGAACTCTGAGGATTATACAAAGTAGGAACAAGTGAACACCAGGGTGATCGTTTAGGAGAAACGTAGTTCGAAATCGAACCCGTTCATTTCTCCTACCCTTGCTGCTCGACGCTGCAGTTCTTTGAGGACAGTATTTGGAAAAACGGCGAAACATGCTCCGGAGAAAGTTGGAACAGCAAAGGAGGTAGTCGTCTCCGGAGCCACACGGACACCGCGGCGTCGCTGACGGATGGATCGGTGAGATTCGCACGATCGAACACAACTTCCAACATGGCCGCCCTCACTGGGGCAGGGAATAGGTTTTCTTTACCCTGCAGAATATGAAAGATGGTTAAACTAAATGCGGCCTGACTGTTTGTTCTAAATTCGCGCCAACCTCGATAGATGGGGAGAAATCGTCATAGAAGGTTGACAGGAACCGGTTGGGAACATGCATCATCACCATGGCGACCTGGGCGCGGCTGGTGAGTGCCCCCGGCGTGGAGGCCAATTCAGCGAGTTGTCTCAGCGTTAATTGTGGCAAGGCCTCAAACTGCACACACAGGAATTTTCAAATTGGATTTTGAGAATGAAAAATAAAGGGCGGAGAGGTGTAAGGATGTACCGCTGAGAAGTTGCTGTGGAGCAGCTGAATCTCATTGAGGAGCAGAAGATGAGAGAACGCGGCCAGGTGCAACTGCAGCCATTCGCCGCTGTTGTTGCTTTGGGCGATACAGCCGGGATCTGGACCCCCAAAATCCCGGAGAACCAAAAATTTTGATTCAATATGCTCATGTCAAACCAATTTCCCGATTCGAATCGATTTTTTTATGACGGCAGAACTCACCGTCGGTGTCATTGCGAGTCAGGAAGGTCACGATGAATCGTCTTAAAACGGACGTCTGGACGGTGATGCTCATGTTTGGCTGGACGTGACTCAGCGCCTGCAAACTGTCGCCGTGACAAAGTGGATGCGATTACGGTGGTGCCTTGAGATATGAGTTCAGTTTCTTCCCTGACCGTGCTCATATCTCAAATCACCTGGATGGAAATACGTTTCGACCTTCTCCAAAAGCAACCAAAAATGTTGCATTGTATTGAGGAAAGCTAGCATTCCGACTTTATGACAACAATTAGCATTAGCATTAAGCTAGTGTGGCCTTTCTTTCGACACTACTTGTAATTACGTTGGACCGCTTACATTTGTTGGTAGCTGATACAGTTCAACTCCTTGGTAGTGAGACATGAGAGGAAATCCGGCGAGACTGCGTGGAGAAACGGCCGTAGCCTGTGGTTGAACCAGAGGTCGATGAGGTCGGGATCATTCACGTAGGATTCTGGGAAGGTGTCCAATTCTACTTCTCGGATAGCGTCCAAAATCACAGAGGCCGAAGAATTCCCGGGGTTAAATGTCTGCAAGATATGTAGCGACTGCTTGAGTCATGTGTTTCCTAATTTTCGATTCAATGAACTTTTTTCAGATTTCCCTACCATGTTGGCGAGGAGGTCGAGAGAAGCGTTCAGCAAGTGAGAGGATTTGGTGAGCAGGAGCTTCCACACGGGTAAGCTGCTGCTGGACATGGCCGAACGGTTGCACGTAAAGATCATGGCCAGATCCTGAGCCGTTAGCGCCGCTAGCTGCAAACAACAGATGAATGATGACTGAAAAGCCAAATTAAATCGTTATTATCACAAGAGGTGTGACGTTTACCGATGCACACGCAACTTGCTCCACGGAAAAGTTGCAGAGATGTTCGCTGTGGGTTCCGTTGTCCAGTAGGAGCTGGAGTGCCGTGCTGTATAATTTAGAATTGTTTGGCTTTATGTTTTATTACACACCGTACACATGCCCGTCTGTCAATCATCTGGTATGTTTTTCCAGTCACCTGAACTCACCTATTGATCGCCGTACATATCTCTGTGTCTGTGAAAAACATGACATGAGTGAGTGACAGTGAAACAGTATGTCATGAATAAAGTAAAAAAATGACTTACCATTAATTGGCGTTACAGTGCACTGAAGATTGAGAAAAAGATGGAATATCGTTAAACAGTATTTCTACAAATATTAAAGCTGAGGAAAAAGATTTTTTTTTTTGCATCGTTACCTCTCCGCTGTATAGGACGCAACCTGTCAAAGAAAAGATTGACTTTAAAATTTTATTATAAAATACTCTAAATAAATAATATTTTCAAGACAGATGTAAAAAAGTGTCATTTTTTTTAAATTTTAAAACAATTTTGACATTTTAAAAAATTATTTAAATTGATTTATTTGCTATTTTTTTAAAACAAATTATTTTAAAAAGATTAATTATTATCAATAATAATTATTATGCCTTCCTGTCTATCCTCTCACCCGGCGGAAGGAGCTTGGCCAGCTCCAGCTTGCTGGAAGAGATGGACGACGCCACATGGAGAGGAACGGTTGGGATGGCCTGGTCCAGTCTTGTGAAACTGGACAGCAGTAATAACAAGGTTACATTTCATCTTTGAAAATATTCCATTTTCAAGGGGACATTACGTTCACCCCTCATAAGCGTTGTGATTTGAACCAGAGCGTGACAAGTGTGTGTTAAGTGTGCAGTAATTTATGTATTTTGACTGGAGAAGGTCCAAAGCCTTTGTGAGAAAAAAAAAAAATACAATTTGTCATCTTTCAAAAACATTTTAGGCGTGATCTCACAGTGTCTCGTAGGAGGAACAGGAAAGGTTAGCTTTGGATGGCTGAAAAGAGAAGAAAAGAAAAGCTTTAAAAATCTCGTTCAACCCTCTCCACTGATTGTTCCTCACCGGTTGAAGGGATTCCACAAGCTGTTTGAGAAATTCTGGAATTTTCAAGCGTTCCTCGGGAGAGTCGGTCAGTTGATCAAATAGCGCATTGATGATGACGTCTGTCTCCGGGAGACCGGGAGGCGGAGTCAACAGCAAGTCCAGCCGTTGGCGTAAAGACAGCAGAGCCAGGGCCTCCAGCTAAAACGAGGCATTGATTTTGATCTTGCTGAGGTAACGATGGTCAGTTGTTTGTTAAGAGTGAAATCTCACAGGGTCGAACTCCGGGTTGAGCTGCAGAATCTCTTCGAGGGTCAAGAACTTGGAAAATTGACCCACGTTCGCCATCAGCCACTCTGCGCTGCTGTTGAACCCTGATAGGCAGCCTGGTCCTGCACATAGTCAAGAACTTGTGTTCATTCATTATTCAATCATCGTGAAGATTTGAAATGAGTGAAGGTGGGATGAGCTGACCTGAGTCTGGCCGAGATAGGAACTTAACGATGAACTCCTGCAAGATCCGCTCCTTGTCGTTGGTCTTGTCATAGAGTTGCTTGAAAACGTCCAGGCTGAGATTGAAAAGAACATTGAGAAGCGCTTTGTTATCTTCATGAGACTCCAGTTATGGAAGAAGGCAGGCTGAAGGAAATATTCGTCTTGAAATTACCGTATTGTCCTGAATATAAGACGAGGTTTTTGCATTGAAGTAAAACTGAAAAAGGGGGTCGTCTTACATTCGGGGTCTAGCCGTCTTTTTTCAAACTTGAGTCTTGAAAAAGAGGGGGTCGTTTTATAATCGTCTTATATTTGGGCCAATACGGTAATAGTTTAGTTTTATAATACAAATGTTAAATTTGGTTACGCACACAATAAAAAAATTGGTTTCTTGAGCCAAAGCCTTTTACCGCTAACTTTTAGCTTAATTAGCTTGTCGTCAAACATTAGCCACTTAGCATCTTGAGAAAATTGCTAGCTATCAAGAGTAAGATGAGTAATGTATTTATTTATTTATGTATTTACTTATTTATTTATCGGTTTTCTTCTTTTACGCTTATATATTTCATTTCAAAACTTTTATATGCTTTTGTTTTTCGTTGGGTTTCTTACATTTGCTGGTAAGATTGACAGCTGAGGTTCCTGTGGCTCAGACAGCGCAGGAAATTGTTGGATGCTGACGGCAGGAAGGCCTTCAGGCGCCTTGAGAACCATCTGGTGATGACGCTGCTGTTCCTCAGTTGTTCGTCGGTCAGCACTGCCACGCGGATCTCACCGATCACGTCCAGAATTTCAGGACCAGATGGTCCGATTGTATTCTCAGGCTATGCAAAAAAAAAAAGTAAAAATCGTATTTGAATCGTCATTTATTTTTAATGGTTTCTTCCTTTCTTCCTTCTTTCACAAACCATGCTGGCCAGGATGTCCAGAGCCGGATCCAAGATGGTGGAAAGATTACTGAGCAAGATCTTCCATAGCACGACGGACCGTTTGCTGTCTCCGGTGAGATTACACGACAGAAGAGACGCCAGTTGATTGGCCGTGAAGTTCTCCAGCTGGATATAGGTCATGGATCAAATATATAAAGTAAGTTATATGTTTTGCTTTCACCAGCAACCGTGAATTAATCCAGTTATTTAAATTAATTTATTTAAATTAATCATTTGAATTCATAATTTTAATTAATTTAAAACAACGTAAAAAATAAAACGCTACCTGTCCACACGCATATTCGTCCAAGGTAAAGTTGCAAGGGACGTCCATCGATGTACTCAAGGCCAAATGAAGGTCAGAGCTGCACGATTAGCACGTTAGCAAATTACGATATCAAAGCGTGCAGCGTGACGACGTATGGTATTTAGTTCACGACATACCTGTCGATTCTCTCGCAGACTCTAGTTGCTGTAAAATTGCACAGAATCTGAATTATTAACTGTGAATGTCAGATTTGTGATTTTTTTAAAACACTTCTTACCGTTGATCGGAATCACCAAGCACTGTAGAAGAACAAAAAGTGAGTTAAAGTGTCTGAAATTGAATAAAAAATGTCGTTAGAGAAAACTTTACCTGGATGTTGTCAGGCAGACAGTCTAGGAGAGAAAAAAAATGTTCAGTACAATTTACACAATAATATTTAAATGCAATATATATGCCTGTGAGGCATTCTTCTCTACCTTCAGGTGTGGATTGGATGAGTTGGTCCAGTATTTCCCGAATATGATTCTCCATATCAGGCGGGACGAACACGATGGCTCTTTGTAGCTGTTCAAAACTGGAAAAAAAAAGTAGAACAAAAATCATGAAAAGTTATTTTAACCAAATAGTCATTTCGAAAAATACTCACATGGTTTTGAAGACTTCACAAGGAGGTTGGACCTGCAAAATCAACGTTTCAGCTCACTATCCTGAAATATTGCTGAATTATCGCCATCAGGCCCATAAGAGCAGTCACCTCAGGAACCAGAAGCAGCAGATGATGCAAAACCTCTAGAAGCTTCCTCTCTCTGGGAGACTCCAGCAGGAAATCAAACACCTCACGGATGACGACGTCCTTCTCAGGAGGAGTTGGGAGAGGCACCAACATCAGCTGGGCCGTCTGTCTCGGAGACAGCTCGTCCAGAACTTCCAACTGAGGTAAAAAAAAACATGCGGTCCAGCCATTGCTTTGCTGACTTCTCATATGTGCCACTCACGCTTGAGAAGTTTGGGTTGAGGTCATAGAAGTCGGTGATGTTAGGAACTTTCGAGAAGGACCCGAAATTTTTTCTCAGCCATTCTTTGCTGTTACCTGAGAAACACAAGTCTGAAACATACACATAAGACTTCATCAAATACGATTCATGAAAAGCTGAAGATCATAAAATTCTCATTTTAACTCACTGGTCGTGTTCAGGAAGACGTAGATGAAGTGCGTGTAGATGTTTTGGTGGTGGACTGGATGCGGATCAAAGTAGCTGATGTGTTTGCTGAGAAGAGCAACACTGCACCGCGACAGATGATGAATATTATTCCTCCTAAAAACTTGGAGGGTGAGAAGAAACGGGTGGTAAACTCACAGGGTTTGATAGGCTGGACAGGAGAAGTTGTTGGTGCTCAGGCAGGAGAGCAAGCTGATGGGGATGTCGGGAAGGAGGGGTGACAGCTTGATGTGGAACCACATGGTGATGAATTCCGGGTCGTGGAGGTTTTCCTGAGTAAGAGCGTGCGAGTCGGCCTCGCTAAAGATCTCCCGGAAGTCGGATGTCACCTCTGTGAAGTTCTGCAAACACAGAAGATGTCATCATGAAAACATATGAGTTTGAGTAGGAGAAGGGTTTATGAACTCACAGCTGCGGCAAACTCCTGGATTAGTAAATTAAGACGTTCCGTCAGCTCCAAAATCAGCCTCATGATGTTCTCCTCAGACATGGTCAGGTTGCTTCGAGCTGCACAGTGCATGATACGAGCCGTCTTTTCAACCGCGTCAGTCAACTGGAGGGGGTTGATGACCAGGAAGAATTTTTGACAAACAGAAATTAAAAATAATATATATTTTTTGTTTTGTTTTTTGTTTTACCCCGCAAGGATTGCCATCAAGAGTGACGCTGCAAACATCTTGGATGTCGGCCATTTCATTGTCCACATTGTGATCCAAGTTGCTGCAAGACATAATGTGCCACTTTATTAAGCTAATGGGCCTAAATGAATCCTTCCATTTTCTATCGCACTTATGTGGTGATTAAGCTAGCCTGCTAGCCATAGCCTGCTAGCCATAGCCTGCTAGCCATAGCCTGCTTGCCATAGCCTGCTTGCCATAGCCTGCTTGCCATAGCCTGCTAGCCATAGTCGGCTAGCTATAGCTGGCTAGCCAGTCAGGATAGCTAGCTAGGTAGCTAGCTAGCTAGGATGGAAGGATGGATGGATGGATGGATGGATGGATGGATGGATGGATGGATGGATGGATGGATGGATGGATGGATGGATGGATGGATAAATGTTTACTTAAGTATTAGTGGAACATACAACACATGATGAAAGGTGAGCACCAGATGATCACTCATTAGGGCTTGTTCGTCGTCAGAGAACCTCCGTAGAATGGGCAGGACAACACGTCGGTACCAGTCCTCCATTTTGTCCGATTCCAGCATTTCTGGGGCGACGGGTGCCGGATACGGGCTGTATTGACTCGCCACCTCTGCCAGAGTCCAGTTGAGGAGGAACTGCATCAGTGTGCTGCTTCTGATTTCTGACACGTCTCTCTGGGAAATGAAACGTGGAATATATATTGAGACATCCCGTATGTGCTTGAACCATAGGAGAATTTTTGTACCTCCTTGGTGAAGGCGACAAAGTCATGGACGAAGCTTGTGATGGGTTTGAAAGTCATCGTGATTCCTTGGATCACCTGGAAGTGGGGCAGGGATTAATTGTATGAAGATTATTTGTCCACACGGCCAAAGTTAAAATACCTCTCTGAGGGTGATGTGAGGGGACGGAGGGTTGTACTCCTGTTGGGGGTATCCAGGCTCGGTCCAGTTGGGGTTCCTTCCGTAATGGATGGTGTTGGGTGGTGGATCATCTGTCATCAAACTGTGAAAGATCAGCGAGAGGGAGTCGTTGCTCAAGCCCGCCACTTCGGGCCTCATCAGTAGCTCCGCCTTCTGAGCTGGAGACAGTAGGTGAAGAACTTCGAGCTGGGTTGAGAAGAGACACAAAGATGGGCAACATATGTTAATAGACACATTTTTTTTTTGTTTGGTGGTCATAAAGTTGATTTAAAAGAAAAAGGCAGAGCGGGACTCACGCCGCTGAAAACCATGTTGAGCGCTGGTAAGTCGTAAATTCTAGCGATGACACTGAACGCACCGAAGTTCTTCATCAGCCAGTCTTCACTACTTTCGTTTGGATTTACGCAACCTGTATAGAGGCATACAAAAAAAAAAAATCACTTTAATGACAAATCCATAATGATGGTTAAGTATTACCATTGATTCCATGTCTTGACAGGAAGGGATACATGAAGAATGAGTAGATCCATTTTTGTCTGGCAGGAATCATCTCGGAGAAATGTTGGCTGAACTCCTTCACCCTGCGAGAAGAGAAGCATTCGAAAAGCCGCCGATACGCAGAAGGAGTTTGTTCACGAGCCGACAGATGTACATTGTTTGGTAGGTGGAGCAGCTGAAGTTCTTGGTGCTGAGGCAGGCCAGGACGTGTCTGTTGATTGAGGTCAAAAGCGGTCTCACATTGACCTCCATCCACATCTCTACCAGGGCTTCATTGTGGAGAGGCTCCGCATTTGGATCTAAAAAGATGGCTCCCTCCAGGCTGAGGTCAACTCCTCTGGCACTGGATCTCTGTTTACGAGGGAAAAGGAGATGGGTAGGAAACGTGGGGTAAGTTCTCAGTTGTCTCAGTTGTCAGGTTGTGTGAAAACAAATGATTCCATCATGGTGTCATCTTGGACCAAGCCTACCATGAAGGTATAAACATCCATTGCAGCTTCCAGCATTGCTTTTAGATTCCTCATGTGATCTCTTCCGGTGTTTGATGCAGGCGAACCAACACACTGGAGGAAGCATGATGCTGCATCTGGTCTCTTAAAAAAAAAACAAAAAAAACGTATAAAGTGTTCAGTCAGGTTTTTTGGTATTTTGATTCTAATCATAAATTGAGTGAAAGGGAAAAAAATAATAATAACAAGCCTTTTGCTGATTCATTTGCCATTTACGCAAAGATCGTTTTTTCACTCACCTGGCCGGTCGAGTTGCAGGTTAGCTCGCTTCATCGGTCATGCGAAACCAAGATCATTCAAAGTCATCATTGAGGGAATAGAAAAGTTTGGAAAAATTCCTGCCGGTAACTTACCCTTGTTGACTAGATGAACCTGTTGGGGGAGGAGTGAAAATAATATTTCATCTGAATACTTTGTCATCATTAAAATTTTAGATTGAAGCAAAAAGCTTCAGCTGACAGAAAACCAAAACTAGTCCGTGTTATTTATAGACTTAATGACAAGGCATAGAAAAAAAGAATACAACCTAAGAATATAAAAATAGAAAGATTAAAAAAAACAAATGTATTATGAGATGTTAAAGTCAACATGGAGCGCTCCACATATTTACGCAACACCTTATCTTTCCCATTGTGAAATAATCCAGGTGAAAGAGCAGAAGGTTTTCCTTTGTAATACCTCCTCGCCAAACCAGTTTCATTAAAGCTGTGAAAAATAAAACTACAATATATAATTATATATAATGATGTATAAACTATATATAATTTGAATTTGAAAGCTGTGATAAATGAAACTGGAATATAGAATCCTATATAATAATGTAGATAATATATATATATATTATAAATTATATATAATTTGAATTTGATTAATTCTTCAGCCTTCTTTTGCTCTTACCAAAGCAACCCCAGATGAGGTAAAGTAGCAGGAAAATGTAGCTTGATCTCATGATGCCGCTGGTCTCATGGGGATGAGTACAGTTTTGTGCTCGCTGGGGAAGGAACCAAAGACCACCATGGTGACAAAATGCAAATTCTAGGATCATAACCATTACAATTCTTCATCAAATTTGGATATTTTGCGAGGTCGATGAAATTGCAAAATGCTGCAATGTGAGCGGATGATAAAAATCAGGGAGTGGCCACAAGATACTTGTCAGGATTACCCATGACCTTCATCATTCTTGTGTCTCTCTGCACCAGAGAGAAGAATGCTGAAATTCAACACTATTGTCATCTGAACAATAAACACAAAGAGCTCATGATGCTCTATTTTTAAGAAAACAAAATGGGGAGGGAGGTGAGGGGGGCAACAATCGTCAGCAGACAGACAGAAAATAATATGCGTACATTAAAATATTATTTAAAAATATATATTTTGGGTTTAGTTTCCTTTTAAGAAGCTTATGGAAATTTACAGCCTGGCCTCTTCCTTGAAAGAACGTTGTCGAACTAAACTAAACAAGACTGCAGTCCAAATGTCAGAGAGACATTCAAAGTATGAAAATAATAGGTTGACAGTGTTTCGTCTTTATTTATTTTTACTCTTTTGTTTATTGTCATTCTCACTGTTTTATCATCCTGTCAGGAATTCCTGTTTGTTGACTACTAAAATTATTCCCGAAGTGCTTTTGAAACATTTGAGGAAATGATGAATTTATTTCCTCCTTTCAAATCTTACTCAAAAGTTTTTGTTATTTGAAATGGTTGCGTACAAAATGTATTTTTTTATTTTATTGATCTATTTTATACTGCTGTTAAGCGTTATGAATTTACGAAACACGTGCGGTCTTTCAAGCGTCCACTGTGACAACTTTACAAATTCAACTCAACAATTGTGACATTAATATAAGACTCATAAATCAGATTAATATATATTCATATTTGAACTTGCAGTATTTAAACATACAGCGGACACTACATAATTAATGTAGGCCGGCCTAATATATTTTATAATGTATATAAATAAGTTAAATTATAGAAATTAAACAATGACAAAACATGAAAAAATAAAATAACATACAGCATCAACAAAGTATGTAGACCTATGACAGTGTTATAATATGTTTCAATTAAATGTTTAGTAAAAAGTAATTCATAACAAAGTTTTTATCAAACTAATTTTAATACAAAAATTAATTTATTGTTATTATGTTATATTATAATATAATATTATTTATTATGTCTTTGGCATGTTGTTGCCAGGTATACACAACACAAGATTGCTCAGGTTGACTGTAAATATTCTTTTCCAGTTAATGTTGATTTTTTTTTTTCAGCTAAGTGCTGCTAACAATAAGGTGCTTAACACACAATCCAGTTTTGGATGTAAGAAGATATGCTGCCTATATTGAAAATAGGAGTGGTTGCCTTGAAGGAACAATAAAACTTAAAGCAAAGCCGAATGTCTTACCAAATGACGTTTTTCCTTCAGCATCCGTCCGTGTGTTGACACCTGAGAAGCAGGTGTACCAGTGAGCTCCAGGTAGAATCACACGGAAGGTGTCACCCCTAGACTGTAGGGAGGGGCGAAGGGCGTGTTGTGTTGATTTTTTATTTTTTATTTCCGCAGTGTTAAAGCATGCATGGAAGGTGTGAATTTTTTTTTTAAAATTCATTTCATTCACCACTTATATTCTATACACAACACCTCATAAAGTGTCATTTGTTATTTATTCATTTATTTACTTTATTCGTATTATTATGTTATGTATTCATATGTTTTATAGACTCTCTCTTTGTTGGTAAGGAACTTAAAGGGAGTTGAATGACCCCATAATTCTAATCATATAATTGACGTTTTTCAGTGCTAATTTTTCACCAATGTTTTGTGTGATGCAGAATAGTGATGTATTATAAATAATGAATAACGGTCATGAAGGAAGTGTGTGACAAATACTTTCCATTAATGTGTACGCCAACGAATCTGGTCAAACTGGTTTGGAAGAGGCTTCAAACCGGTGAGGTGTAGGGATAAGAATTCAGAATTATTAAATATAGGCTCTGACCTAAGTGTGTGGAGTTTACATGTTCTTCCCCGTATAGAAAATGGATGGATGGATTAAAATATAGGTTAATTCCTACCATTTAATCAGAATACTAAACCAACTACTCTTACATTAGCTTTGGGTGAAGGAACAGCTTAAATTGTGACGTAACATCACTTAAATATTACATTCCTACATTAAAAATGTTTCTTTTTGGGGTTACCCCATTAGTTTCTTGAGAATATTAATTGAGAATATAAATTGAGTGAAGTGATTCTTTTCACCGCTAGGTAGCAGTAACGAAACAATGACATTCAAATTGAGTTCACCAGAAGAAGAAAATCAGCCAATCGCATTCCAATGTCTGGTCAACATATCCGCTGCCCAAAAGAGTAGAAATAAATCGTGTTTGAAATGAATTAACATTTTATTTAATGCGTATTAAGAAAAAGTCCATGTCATGGAGATTTTAATTGTTTGGATAGCGACCTTAAACAACCTAAATTGGGTCTTTTTGTTTTCGTTGTGACACACAGAACCTACTGAAGTCAACATGTCCTGGTCGTGGTTCCTAACTTGTCGCTGCTATTTTAACCGGGTGCTTGCTCTTGATGGATTTCGTTGCCCCGCTCCGGCGTCAAGACTACGGACTAGACGCCAGCTCGACTCCGCCTTCAGCAGACGATGCACCACCACGACACCAGGCGATGTACGGGTCAGGTTCGCCCCAAGCCCGACAGGTAAGGTCGCAGGTAAAAACTAGAGAGTCTGTAGTTGCAGTAGACTTTTCGTTTTAAAATCATTTGATTCACAGATATTTGAGTAGAGAGAATACTCCTGTAAAAGTGCTGGTTCAACTCTGTGTTTATCTGTGTCAGGGTAATTTTTCTAAATGTAATTCATGTCCAACTCTGTATTTATCTGTGTCAAGGTAGTTTTTCTAAAGTCTTTGACTTTTGGTGTTTAAATCCAGTAAGTTTTTGTTGACACAGTAGAGCACAGGTCAAAATGGCCGCCTTAGAGTTCAGAGGTGTAGGGTTGGATTCTGGCTGTGGCGTTTGTATGTTCTCCCTGTGCCTGCGTGACCTTCAGTTTCTCCCATAAGGGAGTCGCTTGCATGATTTATATAGCACAGGTGGATGCCCTTCCATTCTTTTTATCCTGATAAAAGCACATAAATGTTTTTGGCAGGTTTTTTGCACCTCGGAGGTCTCCGCACGGCTCTCTACAATTACATCTTTGCCAAGAAGTACGGCGGCTCGTTCATCCTGCGCCTGGAGGACACGGATCAAAGCAGGCTGGTACCAGGGGCGGCTAAGGCCATAGAGGACATGCTAGAGTGGGCAGGTAAAACAAAACTGTGATGTAATCCAGAGATTAAAGATTTTTCAAGGCTTATTTTGTCATCCAGGTATACCTCCAGATGAGAGTCCAGGTCGAGGTGGGCCACTTGGTCCGTACCAGCAGTCAGAAAGACTGGACCTGTACAGACAGGCGGCGTCACAGCTGCTGGACAACGGCCATGCCTACCGTTGTTTCTGCACCCCACAGAGGCTGGAGCTGCTCAAAAAAGAATCTCTTAGGATCGGACAGACTCCCAGGTTATATCTCCATTACGTGATCTTGACCCGCTCAGACAAGACAGAATGTTTGTCTGGCATTGAGGTTTTTGTCATCGCCTTTCTCAGGTATGACAACCGATGTCGACACCTTCGGGACGAGCAGGTTCAAGAGAAGCTGGCCCAGGGAGCGCCCCACGTCATCAGGTTCCGTCTGGAGGAGGGAGTGGAGCCCTTTCAGGATCTCATCTTTGGGTGGAATCGTCACGAGGTGGCGCAGGTAGAGGCCACAAATCTTAACTAGTATTTAGATTAGTGGCGCTGCATGAACCTTATTGTCAAGAAAATGTTTGTCTTGACTTCTTCTTGGTGGAAACTCTTGAGGGATCATGATCAGGTTTGCTTCCTTTGTCCGTCTCGCCAGGTGGAAGGTGACCCCGTGGTTATAAAAGCAGACGGTTTCCCCACCTACCACCTTGCTAACATAGTGGACGACCACCACATGAAGATCAGCCACGTGCTTCGGGGCTCAGAGTGGCTGATCTCCACTTCCAAGCACCTCCTCATGTACCGCGCCCTCGGATGGCAGCCGCCCGTCTTTGGACATCTGCCGCTGTTGACCAACAAGGATGGCAGCAAACTATCCAAGAGGCAGGGGGACATATTCATCCAAAGATTTCAGCAAGATGGCATCCTGCCGGAGGCTCTGCTGGACATCATCACCAACTGCGGCTCGGGATTCAGCTGTGAGTGGTAAAATGTTCATTGTGATGTTTGCTCGTGTGGCATTTCAAGTCGTGGTCATCTGGTAACGATGAATTTGAATCGGTAGCCAATCGAGTGGGACGAAGGTTAGATGAGCTGATCTCCGAGTTTAACCCTTCCAAGATCACCACGCACTCTGCACTTCTTGATCTCGAAAAACTTCCAGAGTTCAACAAGTGAGTTTTTGCTACTGTCACATTTTAGTCTATTAATTACAAGTTTTTTTTTCTTTAACTTCAGAATAATGTTGCCATGTTTTTTCCCCTCCATAATTTAAAACAAACTTGAAATTGGAATTATTCTGTATTTTTAATTGTATATTTTATGTTACGTTTTTATCCATCCCATAAAATGTCCCCTTTAATTCCGTAAAACAGTCCTTTTTTTTTTTCAACGTCCCTTTTTTCTTTCCCCCAGAATCCACTTGCAGGATCATATTGAAGACGAGAAGCTATGCAATTTTCTGATAAAGGATCTGCAGGGACAAATCCGCGAGGTCTACACGAGCGAGATTCAGGATGAAGATGTCCTGCATGAGGATTATATCAGGCGGGTTCTACACTTGCGCAAGGTAAGTGGCCACCACCACTGGTGACAGCAAAAAAAAAAAAATCCAATTTGTATTTTGTTGTTGTTGCTTTGCCAGTCATATTGAAACTATTCTCTCCCTTTCTGCAGGGCCACATATCCACTTTGCGGGAGCTGGTGAGTCCCGCTTACTCGTACCTGTGGGTGCGTCCTTCCTTCTCCAGTCAACAGGTGGCAGCACTCTCCGCAGAGGCCCGGCACGTCGCCACGCTGGCGCTCACGTATGCAGCTTGAGCTCACCTACGAGTAACACCGCTCCAGCAACGTGATGCAAATGTCTTTGCTTTGCAGATTAGCAGAGAAACAAGGAGAGGCGGCGGCCGTGGATGAAATTAACAAAGATTTGAAGACCCTGGCCAAGCAAACCAAAGGCACCAAATATAGAGATGTGATGATGCTCTTACGTCTGACTCTCAGTGGACTGCAGGTAAATTGACACAAAAAAAAAGTAGAATGTGGGAAGAAACGGTGGGGCTTCCCAGCTCACACAAAGTCCAGAATAGGTCTTCTTTAAATAGCCCATCTACGATGCCAATAATAGAATTCCGACACGACTCATCTCCCGTAGTAAAGAGGAAATAGATTTTGGATTGCTTGTGTTTGGTTTCATTTCCCCTTCTAGCAAGGACCCAGCGTGGCGGAGATGATGGTGGCTTTGGGGCCCGTGGAGTCCATCCATCGAATCCAGAAGCTTCTCCTGATTGACGAGCCAAGCTAGCCATCCCGGAAGTCCAGGATGAGCCTTTTTTTTTTTTTTGGACAGAGCTTTTGCGGGACATTTATTGACGCAAGCAAAACGAACTACTGATTGAAGTAACAAAGTTGGAATTATTTACATGTACAACAGTGAACGACTTGCAATTTGCTGCGGCCGATTGTATTTCGCCTCCTTCCTATACAGTAAAAAGTGTGACCAGTACGATTATTGTAAGCGTGATGAAGTAATTGCTGCATGTGATTAAAATTGCAGTGTCGCCGGAATAGACAATCGGGCATGCATTGCTCAATTCAGACAAAGGCATCCACTAAAAAGGGATTATGATGGTTGTGTGGAGAAGAAGTAGAGCCAGATGAGGTGGCTCGGGCATCTTCGACACCTCCCTGCCAAGGTTTTTCCAGGTATGTACGAGGACACACCGGAGAGACTGTTTGGTCTCCGAGTTGGTCTGGGAGCACCTCAGGAACCCCGAGAAGAACTTAGTGAAGTGGCTGGGGAGAGTTTCCCTCCCTTCCTTTCATCCCAGCAACTGTAATTACAAACTTTTTCTCCTCCCTACCTCGCATCCTTAATTCTTCCATCCTCCCTTCCTTCCTTCTCTACATGAAACTGTATTTCCTATCTCCCAACCTTCCAGCTTCCTTTCTTCTAGCGTTCTTCCTCCTTCTATCCTGTCCTCCTCCCTGCCTTTTTTCTGATCATTCTTAATGTATCCATATATATTTTGATTTAATTAGGCACAAAAGATTGAGTTGTTAAGTAGGGCAACTAGTGTAAACAGTGTGACGAGCGAGTGCGGTATGAGTGTCACGTGTCGTCGCGGGCAAGCCAGTTTGACATCTTCGCTTCCCCCTCAAGTGACACTTTTCGCAGACGTCGACAACTACTTCTCGACGTGCTGCGGCAGAAAAGCGGCCATGGCGAACGGCGACAGCCGTCCAACTTTGGATTCATGGCTCAGTGAGTAGAAGTGTATCGGTTTCGGTTGACTTGGTTCGGTTTCCGCGCTTTGGATTTAATTTGGGACGCAATGTCATTGAACGCATCTCCGCGTGGAAAGACTCGTGACATGTCTGGAAGTTATAGTTTTGTTTTGACTAAGAAATTGCGACTAATGATTCAAACAAAGTTTTTTTTTCCATCACGAGTTTATCAACATTACGCGTTTTGAAGTGGAAATATTGAGGCAAACAGGAGACGCTTATCACAGGAAGTTGTTTCGTTTCGTCTGTGCGCGTACACGTCTTGCTAATGATAAAACGCGAACGTTCGTGATATCTATTTTGGGGCGGCTAATTTCGTCATGTTTGCAAAAACAATCATCCAATTAATGTTTCAAATACTTAAAATATAATATTGCGGTAATATGTGAAATCAGCTATCACTTAAACTAAAGCTACATCTAACGTGAGAGCAATGCTTGGTGACTCAAATTTTCTGAATTGTTAATTTTTAACTCTTATTGGTTAACTCTTTTTGTCAAAACCACGGAAAAACAATTAAATTCGCAATTTCTTTTTCATAAGAACACTAAATTGGAAAATTGTGTTTTGCATAGGTACACTGGAACAACAGTATTACCCAAAATTATTTTGGACAACGTCCTAATGTTGTATTTAAGACTAAAACATTTTCTACAATGAATTATTAATAGAAACAGAATTCGACAGAATGTTGAAGGCACCTTAAAGGGAACTTTCAGTTTTATAATCTCATATTAATACTCTCAATCTTTAAAATTTGTAGGTAGTAATACTTTTTTGATGATCAGTTGAGTGTCATTGTGTTTTAACACTAAAACATCCTCTCTTGTCCAGACCAGGCCACGGACCCGAACAACCAGGAAGACATGTGGGACTGCATCCAGGCCTTCTCTCAATTGGTCAACAAGGAGACTGATGGGTGAGCAGAGTGTTCAAATGAGATCCAAACCTCTGTTGATGTGTCCACAATAAATTTATGTTTACGGTCGAAACACAACAATGTTGCCTCACATCCATGTAGACATACATTATGGCATCTCATCCAAGTGTGAGGAGCAACACCAAATCAGCTATATGCTAACAGCTAATATGAGAGTTTCCATAGTTGTCGAATGCTTGAAAGTACTTGAAATTTGATCGGAACGGTACTGAAATAGCACTTTAATCTGATTTTCGGGAAAGTTCATGCTGCTTTTAATACCGTCAACATATCTGCTACATTTTACTTCTTTTGTTTGTGTCAGTCCACAGGTTGCTCTCAGCCTTCTTGCTCATAAAATTCAATCCCCCCAAGAAAAAGAGGCTCTTCAAGCTCTGACTGTAAGTAATTAAAATCTCAGTACTTTAGCAAGTTCATTAAAATGAAGATTGGCCTTGCTTGGGGTGGCTTCTCAAGGTTTCTCCCATTTCTTCTCAATGTAAAAGATCATGCGTTGTATTTTATTTAATTGTGTGGAGATCCCAGTTAATAGTGCATGAACATGTGACTAACTTTTATCACATGATGGCCTGAACATGATGGATTTCACGATGGATCCAAAACCCGCGTAGTCGTTCCACTTTAAGTGTCACTCGCCCGATCTTCTGACCCCTCATGTGACATCCAGCGACGCGGTCGTCCTCGCAGTTGGATTTAGCCAAGAGGACGTAAGGTTAGCTCGTTGCCTTCAATCGGTGGTGAGCTGTCGCTGCTCCTTTGTTCCTAGGTTCTCGAGGCGTGCATGAACAACTGCGGCAAGAGGTTCCGCAGCGAAGCAGCTAAGTTCCGATTCCTCAACGAGCTCATCAAAGTATTGTCGCCAAAGGTAAGAATCAAGACTGGTGGTCGGATGTCAAGTCGGAATCATAATGAACTTCTGGTCATTTAACACGGTTCTGTTAGTTTCGTTCTGACTCGGTCAACTTCCTCTGTGCAGTTCTTGGGTTCTTGGACTGCCCCGTCGGTCAAAGATAAGCTGATTCAGGTTCTTTATGGTTGGACACTCTGGCTCAAAGAGGAAACAAAAATCCAGGACGCCTACTCCATGCTCAAGAAACAAGGTGCGGTTAAGTTGTCTCACGTGTTCACATTATTATCGATAATATTTTTTTTGTATATCCTTCATGCAATGTGCTTATTTTTAGGGGTGATAAAAAAGGATCCTAAATTACCAGATAAAGTCATAATGGCCCCTCCACCACAGAGAGCCACAGACTCCGTTTTTGACCAAGAAGACAAAGCGACGGTGTGTTTGTGAACGTTTGTGTGTTGTGTGAGGTTTGCTTCATCACTACAATTATTTTATTTCCTCCAGCTCCTATCCAGATTATTAAAAAGTGGGCGTCCTGAAGACTTGGAGACTGCCAACAGGCTCATTAAAAGCACTATGAAAGAGGTGAGCCCTCTTATGAAACATGCAATAGTGTTATTTTAATAAAATAGTCAAGCGATTGTTTTGGTGTGTGTTGTTTAGGAGCAGGAGAAGGCAGAGAAAGCCTCAAAGCGTGAAATGACTCTGAAGGCAGTGGAGAGTAGCACCAAGCAGCTCAGAGAGATGTTGGATGAGCACAAGGAAGCATCTTTACAACCCATGGATGAAGTGAAGGTAACGTTGCTATTATTTACATACCTTTGCAAAATGTAACGCTAGAATTCTATATTAGGATCTCTATGAGAGCTGCGAGCGCCTGAGGCCGAGCCTTTTTCGTCTGGCTAGCGACACGGTGGATGACGACGAGGCTCTGGCGCAGATCCTGGCGGCCAACGACGAACTCACCCTGGTCGTCAATGCCTACAAGGAGCGAACCGGCAGGCGAGAATGTACCGGAAAAAGGGAAGAAGCAGCGACAGACATAAATAGTGAGACCACACACATTAGTGACCCGCTGATGTATTCTTTCGTTTGTATGACTGAGTGTTGTTATTGTAGCTTCCACAAGTCCCCGAGAGATCAAGAGCTACCACCTCATCGACCTGTCCGCTTTCGACACGCCGCAGACAGACAGAAAAGCCGACTCGCCTTCGTCCGTTAACTCCTCACCACTCTTCTCCTCTTGTCTGGATTACACCGACAACTCTGCGGTTGAACAGAACCCTCCGCAATCAGGCATGGGTATTTTTTTTTTTCCTTTAGAACTGTCGTCAAGCCAATTGGAAAAACTATATTCGACAAATTGAACAAAAAACTTAAATGGGAAGTCGACTTAAAAAAAAGATTTAATTCTATAAGATCCCTTAAATACATATGTCCACAAGGGGGCGCAAATTCCCTATTTATAGGCATTAGGAACACTTTCAGTATTGAGACCCCAGCGCCACAATTATCCTTAAATATTGTTGATTCAATTAATATACTTTATAAACTTTAAATTGGTCTGCATCACCACTGATACATGTGTAACTATGATTCCAGATTTACTTCTTCTGTCTCCAAAGTCATATTTTGACGAGCTAATGCAGGTGAGACTTCACTCAACGGGAAGTTCAATTCTTTAATGTGATTTTATCGTAACTTAAATGTACATAAATATTTCCCACAGCTCAATGGAGAAGTCGAGCCAACGAACAAGGAGAGGGGCCCCTTGCTGAGAGCCCGCGGATGTGGGAAAAATGTCTCTTCATCAAAGGAAATTAACATATGGTGATAATGACTTTGCCAAACCCAACTAACACGTGCCATTTTCACGTACATGACAAGTTGAATTTTGTGTGCCATTGGTACTTTTTTTCAGGTCACAGGATCAACAGGATCAACAGTTAACGAGTTTAGGATCTTGTTCAAGTCACCCTCAACCACCAGCACCTTCGGAAGACTGGGCATGTCCGCAACAGGGGCTGAAAAATATCTTTGTTCCCATGGAGACCATCAAGTCTAGTACATAATTTATTATTGGGCTAAGCAGACTTGAGTGCTGAAGGGTCACATTTGCGTTTGAGTCTTTTTGTTTTTTCTTCCTGACACGTTGAATCTTTTTTGCAGGTCAGCTGGAGCCCATCACCATCTACGACCACTGCGGCGTCCACGTCACACTTCATTTCACCAGGAACTCGCCACCCGGTCATCCTGATGTTGCCGTAGTGGTCATCTCCACGGTCAACACTTCCTCTCTGGGAGTGAAACATTTCATGTTTCAAGTTGCTGTCCCTAAGGTAAAAAAAAGCACCTCAAACATTGAAGTTGAGTGATGAGCATACTGTAATTTTTTTTTTTTTTTGTCTGCCAGACCATGTCGGTAAAACTTCAACCTGCGTCAACAACACACTTGCCTCCTTACAACCCCCTCCAGCCCCCGCCTGCCATTGCCCAGGTCATCCTCTTAGCTAATCCACACAAGGTGAATCAGCTCAGATCTTGTTTTTTATGAAAATGTGCATAGCTTAGGCTTTCTGTCAGCTAGCTTAATGCTAATGCTAAAAATCCTCTTTTGGTGCAAGCAATGCATTGAATACAATCAGTGCAGCATCTCAGGTAGACAGGCGATAAACAGTCATATATTCTACATTTCTCACTTAGTTGACTGGATACTTAAAAACTTCTATCTTGATGGCACCATTTGACCTTGCCGGGGTCGTCGACTCTGCCTGACTCATTTCATGTCTGGGTTTTTTTTTTTTGCTTCCTCAGTGTAAAATGCGTCTGCGCTACAAGCTCACTCTGACACACGGACACCAACAGTTGAATGAGCACGGAGAGATACAAAACTTGCCCGACTGGACGTCTCTGATTGGCTGCTGAAAACGCCGCACACTCGCTCACTCGCACACTTTTCTTTATCACACTCGGTTTCACGGGCACTCTTTCACTCAAGATCTTCAAAATGACAATGAAGTCTTACATGCATCACAATCTTTGGACTTTTCTTTCTATTTAGGACAGTTGTTAGTAATTTAGGTCAGTTGTTAGTTAAACTATCTTTGCTTTTGATACATGCAACATTTGCCAACATATTAGGTTTGCTTTGGAATTAATCTTGACACCGCAGATTTTGTTTCTTTTATCCAATACTTTTTGTGTTTCTGCAATTGGAATCATTGGACCTCCATTGTGCCAATTCTTTATTTTGCATCTGAAGCCCTATCTGACTCTATGAATCACTTACAGTGAATAAAACAAGACCACATCAGTGTTACCCTTCTGAAACTGTTTAATCTGTTCATTTGATAAATAATGATACAGTAATTTATTTGCTGAATCAGGAAAGCAATGTTTGTAAATCAAACAACCAAAAATACAATCAAGACTCAAATCGATGAGTTATTGGGACCATTTTTGCATTAATTTCACTTTAAAATAACAAATTCAAAATCATATTGATTTTTTTCTTCTTTTCAATCTTTGTCCGTTGGCTATGATATTGTTGGACAAGCCAGGACACCTTTCAACCTGTCTCTCTTCTTAAGTGCATATTTTCAAAAGTATTCATGTATTTTCTTTTAATTATTTTTTATTGCATTAGATTAGATGACCCTAACAACAACAACCAAAAATACAATTGCCTGGAACTGCTTCTTAACTTTTCCTTCACTGGCAAAAAGGTAAAAATAGTTCCACTTGATCCATCATATTTATTAGATGACATCAGAAGATTAAAATACACGTTTGTTATGTACATATATGTAACAGGTGATAAAGTGCCAAAAATTTCTCTTTTTTTCCTTTTTTTTTTTTTTTACAAAAGACAAACAAAAAGTTGATTTATGGAAGACCGTCACACCCTTGAGCCCGGACCCACAATCTCTTAATTCATAAACGACGAGCCGGCCCTCATTTTGGCTCGCGTCTGAGTGAGTCAGTGAGTATACCGGGTGTTGTTGCCTGTAAATCATTAGTGATGACTTCTTGACAGTACAGTACTGCCACACTTTACAAGTGTGAAAACAAAACCACAGACTTCACTTTTTTTTTTTTTCCTTTTAGGACAAACAAGTCAGGAGTGGTTGGATCTTGGTCGTGGACGACACAGAAGACAATGGCGAGTATAGTCTGTGATCTCGAGAGAACAGGCACAAACTTATTTGCATGTAATGTGGTATTTTTGTGAGCCTTGTTCGAAGGTCCTTAAGAACGGCTTGCCGCCGCCGTTTCCCACAGAGCTTCTGCCCACGACGTCTCAGCTCGGACATTTCCAAGTGGACAGCGCGTGAGTGACGGGCTGGGTCTCACTTAATGCGCGTTTTCATCTTCTCACCGAACCGGTTTGCTTCGTCGGCACCACTAACTGTCCTCTTCTTCCTCGTTTTCTTCCCCATCTTTCTCTTCAACTTCTTCCTCGTTTTCTTCCCCAGCTTTCTCTTCGACTTCTTCCTCGTTTTCTTCCCTATCTTTCTCTTCAACTTCTTCCTCATTTTCTTCCCCATCTTTCTCTTCAACTTCTTCCTCGTTTTCTTCCCCAGCTTTCTCTTTAACTTCTTCTTCGTTTTCTTCCCCAGCTTTCTCTTCAACTTCTTCCTCGTTTTCTTCCCCAGCTTTCTCTTCAACTTCTTCCTCGTTTTCTTCCGCATCATTCTCTTCAACTTCTTCCTCGTTTTCTTCCCCATCTTCGACTTCTTCCTCGTTTTCTTCCCCATCTTTCTCTTCGACTTCTTCCTGCTCTTCTTTCTCCACAGTATCGACTTCGTTCTCAGCATTCGCTTCCTCTTCCACATCATTTTCCTCCACCTCCTCTTCTCCAACATCCTCTTGTTTCTCCTCTTCCTCATTCGCCACTGATTCATCTTCCTCCTCGTCAACATTTCCCTCTGCCCCATCCTCCTCCTCCACGTTTCCTTCTGCCTGCTCCACATTCTCGACTCCTTCGTCCTCATTCATTTCCCCTGCGTCCACATCTTCATCTTCCCCTTGTTTAGTCTCCCCATCCTCTGCTTCCTCTTCCTTTTCACCCATCTCATCTTCCATCTGCTCCTCTGCAGGGTGGTGTTCTTCTTCCTCCTTGTCACCAGTCTGTTCATCCTCATCACTCACGCCATTCTGCTCCTGGTTGTGGTTCCTCTCGTCCTCAGTCTCACCTTGGCCGTCAGGGCAAGGAGCTCTCTCCCCACCGCTGCCGGTCTTCATGTGAACATGGTTGTGGTTGTTGTGCTCCAAGTCCTCCAGCGTGAGCTCGAACTGAAAGCGATCATGCTGCAAGTGTCTGTCTGGAGGAGGCGACGGAGACTGAGGCATGGTGGTCAAGTACCACTCGCGGTTCTCCTCCAGTGTGTCCAGAAGCTCCTGGGCGTCAGGGTGCACCAGGTCGGCCCACGTCTCCCACAGCGGGTGGACGATGTAGTCGATGAAACCCACCTGAAGAACAAGAGGACTTAAATATGCTTTTGTTTCTGACAACTGTAAAAATCACTCATCATGTCGAAAGAGCAAATCCACACCTGGCTCTTCTCCACAGAGGCGGTGTGTTTGTCGCACATGGCGCTGATCTCCATGCCCCGCTCCCTCTCCTTGTCGCCCTGTCGAAAAAACTCCTCCATGATCCTCTCTGTCCACTGCCGGTACAAAGGTAAGGGCCTGGTCGGGTTGCTCAGGTCAGCGCAGTGTACCATGTTCTTCAGGACCTGCAACAGTGACCTTCATTTACAATCTATTTACGTAGTTTAATTTTTACTCCCTAGCTCGAGCAAGCGGATCTCATGCCATTTAAAAAAAAATTCCAATCTGGCAACCCACCTGAATGCGCTCATTGTAGTGATCCAGCAGGAGCACGCCAGAGCTGGTCACCTTCTTTGTCTCCACCATGGTCTTCAGGTCTGCCAGCAGTGTCATGTGTTTGGACATGTCTGTGGCCAAAACCTGAGGATGAACCCCCCCGAAAAAAAATTCAGATTTTCATTGCAACTACAATTACATCATATCAATGAGGCACTAACGATATCGATGACGAGCTTGCGAAGGCTCTGCCGCTGCCGCTTGGTAAGGTTCTGGAAGATGTCACAGTTGTCCTGGTGTAGGAGCTTAAAGCCAACAGCCAGGTGGTGGTTCTCCAGGACCGATTCGTCGTTGTACATCAGTGCCAGCTCCGAGTCTGGACACATCGCCGCCGCAGTTACTCCGAGATTTAAAATGGACTCTACTGGGTGTCATTATAACGTTCCTACTGAACACTTCATTTTGATGAGGAACAAGTTCTCAAAGTGGCTACAAACTAAATTGTCTTCTCTCACGTACTTTGTTCGAGTTAACAGTTTCTCGTTTCTCTTTACACCATAATTAGCAGGAGCTGTAGTCCCGTTAATTGCAATGTTCTAACAGCACAGCGCCATGATCATTATCTGCATTCTGTCTATTCTCAGAGCACCATCTTAAATGAACTTTGGAACTTATGTCATTTGAATCTCATTCGTCTTATATGTGGGACTCACTGGTGTTGATGAGGAACTGATTAGAAACTCCAGGATGATCAACATCATGAATGGCGGCGGCAAAGAGGGCAGCAAGGATCTCCAGGTCAGTGAAGACAGCCTTAGGGAAAAGACCCAAATAAGGAACATTGAAATTTTTTGACGTAGGGTCTCCACTCATGTTCCCCTTCATTTTTTTTCTCATGTGACATACATCGAGGGCTGGAGTGGAGAGGAGCACGTGTGTGGACTGGGTGACATCGGCAGCGTGGAGGCTGTTGTGGTACGCTACGTTGCCGTGGTAATGGTCTTCCAGTGTCATCACGTAAGTGACAAAGGTGTCAGCGGGGATACGGAAGTTCTTCAGCAGCTCTCGCTCCTGGGAAGATCAAGTGTTGTGTATTTAAAACAATCACAAAATAGTTTTGCCTCAAGGAAGTCCCCTTAGCTTAATGCTAACAAACAATGTGAAGGATATCATCTCCTCTCTCGCAAAAATGTTTTACCTGAAAAATGGTGTACATGATGCAGCTGAGTGGTCTGTTGTTGGAGACATCAGCAACTTGAAATATGTTGAAGCTCCACTTGTCTAAATCCTCCAACTCCTGCTTCAAAAGTGTACAAACATAGATATGCAATATGGACAACCTTGTTCAATAAAATTCACGTAGATGATTCCAGACATGGCTAATGCTAATTCTGCTTTGTCAGAGACACTTGGGCAAGGAGGAGGTAGTGAGGTGGCGATGGAGAATGACATCAAGTTCCTGGTCGAGTAGGCCGTAAATAAATTTTGGCAAGACCTTGGCGAGCTCGTCCTCATGGTCAGTGTTGACCCCGAAGCGAGGCATGGAGGCGCTCGAGAGGCTGGAGCTGTGCGACAGTTTCCGCACGCCGCTGATTTGACTCATCGGTTTGTCTTTCAGATTTGGTGACGGGATGTCCACTTCGTTCTGCTTGTCTACACACACAGACACACAGTTTAATTGCTGATGTTGTCCTGCTGTGATTAGAATATGGCTCCACTCACCAAGGAAGGTGCTGGAGATGTACTCTGACACCTGGTTACCGGAGCGACTCATCTCGGACAGGTGGGACAACTCTCTGTTGAGCATCCTCTTGAACTGTCAAAGTAACACAAGGTCACAAAGTGTGCCTGCTGCCAGAGGTCAAGTAACATGATGCTGCTAAAATTCCGCATTTGTTTTCCAATTGCCAATTAATGTCTCTCAAAAATGGCTCCCTCTAGTTGTAGTAAAGAATTGCTGAATTAAATATCCAGAACCAGAAATATGCAAGGGATGACTGTATATAATTTTGTATAATTAAAAAAAAAAAAAATTATCCTTTACCTTAGTGGATGCCATCTCACTGACAGAGCGGTGCGTCTGGATGGTTTCCAACTGGTCCAAACACCAGTCCAGTTCTTCTAACGTGTCCAAGGCGAGCTGCTGGTATTGCTGGTCGCACAGCGTGGCCCTGGGACTCGCGCACAGCCCACCAAGCGGAGATCTCCTGAAAATAAAAGGTGCAGTACAACATGTGGTACAAATACAATAACAGGCATAGAATATACTAGAATGCGACAAACAATTCATTCATAAAATTACATGTTAAGAAACAACGCAAAAATAAATGACATATCAGTTACGCCAATGACTGACTTGACTGTCGGCGTGGAGACGTTGGCGAGGATGGTAAAATTGCTCCGCACCGATCGCAGACTAGCCAGAACCTTAAACACAACACACACATTGCAAAACACATTTACAGGCAACTTCCATACCAAGTCACTACACACCCTGCAACGGAAATGGAACGTTCCAAACTAAACCTCAGCTTAGCCGAAACAGGTTTACAGTAATGCTGGAACGGTGTCCTGGACCAAGCTCCACTCACCTGAGCAAAAGGAGTGACGATGAAGTCCTCCCCTGTGTGACTAAAAGATGACAAACATCTTAACAATCAAGTAGCTTACTCATATTTTACTTAGAAAAAGCAAAAGATATTCAGATTAACTCAAAAGTTAATTATCAGGCCTCACACTGGAGGTCCAAGCAGTACATGATGAACGCGCTCACCCTTCGCTCGCCAGGGACGAATTTCGTGACACCGTCTTTGGCGACATGTCGTAATCTGAATCTGAGCGGTAGAGGAAAGACTCCCTCCTCTGGCTTTGGGGGAAGGATGTGTTGATTGTGAGTCCTGGACTCTGCGAGCCCAGTGGCGTGTGAGAGGGGGAGACGCCATTTTCTCCTTCATAACTACAAAAACAGCGTTTGAGGAGATGCCTTGGAGAAAACTCGTGGAGGTGGCAGGCTGTGCGAACCTGTCAGCGTCAGCTTGCGTGATGGAGATGCGCGGCGGGATGCGGAGTGGCAGCGTTGTGGGACGCGCCACGTTGCTAAGGACCTCCGGCGAGCGAGTGCGGTCGCGAGGGCGCAGCCAGCAGGGAACCTGTGGCAAGCAAAAAAAAATGTCATGGCTGCCAGACCAAAGCGGGTGGCCCGAGCTGTACGTTGACTACCTGTAGACTAGATGAGAGTCTCCTGCTCCTACCCCTGCGTAGCTCCGCCCCCAGCGTGGCCCCAGACGTGTAGGATCGGCTGTAGCGCGGCGACTCTGGTTTTTCCCCTGCGCCAACCGTTATTTGAACGTCTTCACCCTATAAAACAAGGAGACCAACGTTACGTCTCAACCACAATCTTGATTGCATTCTTAAAAAGCTTAAAAATGCTTGTGTGTGTGTGTGTGAGAGAGCGAGAGATAAGCCTGTTACAGACGGCACTCTTGGATGCTGATCTGCACTGCAGCAACGTAGCAACAAAACACTCATGGGGGGGGCGGACGATAGCAGTTGCTAGGCAACCGTGCCGTGTTACTCCCATGCTGCGCTTCATGTTGTCATCCAGAGCAGATGTGGAAGGATGCATCTAAATATATAGTCATTTCCAAAAAGCTACTTGCCGAGTTAGATCAATAAAAGCCTGTTTGAATAATGCATGCTCTCATGTACTTCGTTCTGGATGAAAGCATCCTGGCATCATCTAAGTGGATTCCTTCACTTTACGAAAAGCACAAAGGAAGGTCGAAATGTGTGGAAATCACCGGTCTTTCTCGGCGGTAGACCCAAATACGCTTTTATTCAAGTGCACGTGAACCTTTTTGACCTAAGGGCCCGTTCAAATATTGCCTCTGTATTGATTATAACTCTAGTTTGATAAACATTACCACGGAAATGTAAATTATTGTATAGTATACTGCCTCCCGGTGGCCAAGTTGAGCACACCTGAAGGAGCAGCACAATGATTTAGATTGCTGCATGAAATCACCCAAAAAAAAAATAAAATTCTCAACATTATCTTGATACTTTTCTACCTCACCTCTTCTCCAGTTACCGACAGCACGCTGCGGCTCTTCTTCATCCTGATTGGCTCGTTCTGGGCCCCAGGGCGGAGCGTTCCGGAACCCAGGCAGCAGAGCAGGTGGAGAGCCAGGACCGGAGAGGTAGCAGGTCACTCCAAGGTTAAACCCAGGTAGAAGGTGCTTGGGGGTCAGGGGGTCGTTTATGAGCCTTAAACCGGGTCGCCCTCTGCGTCCATTGGGCTTTCCTGACACCTCGGGGTTCAGGTGGATCAAACAGGACCCCTCGGTCCCTCCTCTGGGTCGCCGTTGTTTTTGTTTGGTTTTGGCTAACTTTTTTTTTATTTTTTTTAATACTATTAAATATATTGATACAGTTCACAGAGCTCACTCCATGTTAGAGTGTCTTCCATGAAGCTCCACCAGAATTTGGTCCTGCTTGGGCCAGGCGAGGCAACAACACACCCCACTTAGGGTTTGCGGCTGGGAGACTGTTGGAAAAAAACATATCTCCAAATCCACTAATCCAACTCTTCCTTGCATAGTTCCAACCTCGTAAAAATCTGTCCTTGGTGCAGTAGAAAAATCCAAGAGCGTGGTGTTTTGCGGTGACCTCTCGGAATGACGAGCATCACTGCTTGGAAGTCATCTTGGAAGGTCACAAGTTTGAGCGTCTCTTCGCTTCTTCCTGTGAGGCACAATAAGAAGTATTCAAGGTCAACAGATATTGTAAGAGAGCAACATTCTGATGTTTTAGAAAATACAACTTCATCGTTAAAACATTGCAACTTTATTTTTGTCCTATTGTGACTTTATCACAACAGCCTTCTTGTAAACTTCACGACTTTATTGATTATGACAAATCGCAATGTGATCAAAACACGACTGCTACGAACTCTCGTATTTTCCTTTGTTGCAGCCAGAAAGCCATTTCTCCGAGAAAACCCTTCAAATTCTGAGCACTTTAAAAAACACTTCATCTGAAATTCAAACACTTCCAAGCCGGTGAGTACGCAACAAACCACTATTACCCGAATCGCCCCTTTCCATACTTTCACGCACACATCAAAAATAAATCACATGAGGACCTCTTGTCATTTTAAGGAACACGACGTTGGCACAACATAAACACGGTGTCATTGTGGTGGCCTTGCGGGAGCTAATTCCGAGAGCGTACTGCAACAAACCGAATCTCCCTCCCATTATATAATTACTCGAAGCCCTCCGACGATGACCCAATTTTTTTTTTTTGCGTCGGGAGGCTGTGGCTGTCCCGCTGAGCTTTCTGATCACCTGGCATTATATTCGCACACACGTAGGGTCAACTAGTCTGCATGCGCACAGATACACGCTGGGAGGGGGAGGGGGGGGGAGGAGGTTGGTGGCACAGTGACATACATGCAGGAGGCAGATATGAAGACGCAGCATGAGGGATGCCCCTCTCGAACATACACAGGCTGCAGCATTTTGTAAAAACAACATACTCACCTTGATGGCGTCCAGATGAAGGCGGGCCGGTCCTCCGCCTCCTCTTCCTCTCCTCCCGCCTCCACCTCCTTCTCCTCCTTCTCCTCCTCCTCCTCCTCCTCCTCCTCCTGGTCGCTGTCCGTGCTGGCTGCCTGCAGACGAGCCGTGCATGTGTCACAAGCGCTCTGCGTCTTCATGAATAGCAGCTCCCCACCCTCCTCGGATCTCCTCTCGCTTTCTCCTCCTCCTCGTTTTCTTCATCCAACCAACCAGCCAGACAGCAAACACACGCACACCGTGTCCTCACCCCCCCCTACCATCTTCATGGAGAAGCCCTTTACATCCCCACCCCGCTCGTTTATTACCAAATGCATTGGCCAATTATAATCTCAGCCTCAGTACCCCATGCACTCCCTCTAAAAATAAAAAAATATATTTATATTGATTAAATATGTATTATTATTATTTGTATTAATTATATTATTATTAATTTTTACTATTAATTTATTATTAATTAATTTAGCCCCCGCTACAAAAAAAAAATATTTTCTTGGTACCACTCAGGCCAACAGCTTGATGGTTAGCAATTTAGAAATGTAAATCTGCTATTGTAAATATTACAATGGCCTTAACACACTTAAATAAGAAATTATAATTTTATATTTTTGAACTATCTGCACATGTAAAACACACAACACAAAAAAAACTCTCCATGAAAAAAAGCTCTACTACTTGGCAGTTTTTATTCAAAAACATAAAAATATTTTTATGTCTTTCCAAACACAGTTTAATCCTCTTCCTCATCTTCTCCATAACCTTCGTTCTCTTTGGTCTCAGGCACCCACAGTCCAGAATCGATGCACCTTGCCAGGTGATACTTGCCCTCCTGTGGAGACCACCACGTCATCATCACATCATCATCATCAACCATCCATCTGCTTACCTCAAGGTCCAATTTGGCCATAGCTTCATGCAGCATCTCAATGTTCTTCTCATCAAAGCTCCTCTGCATGTCCTGACGGAGAGACAACAGCAGGTCAGAACCCCGCCTGTGTGTATTTCGAGTCGTCTGTGCTGCCCGACGAGATCAATAGGCCGTATGTTTGTGTGCAAACAAAGTGAAACGGGAAACTCTCACAAGGGAACTCACAGGCGGAGTAATTTGATCGCCGTCAACACATATGGACCAGTATGAGTGCTTAAGTCCGACATTTACCTTGGGCAGTGACTCGTAGACCTCGACAGGATCTAGACCACCAGGGCCCAATCTTTTTTGCTTCTCCTCTTCTTCCAGCTCCTCCCTGGCATCCTCCATCCGCATCCGTGCGCAGCTCCTTACACGCTCTTTCAGCAGGTCCAGCTCACGTTGGAAAGCCTCCCGGTTCAACTGGTCCGCATTCTGTGACACGCGCGTGAGGACGAGACTAAAACACAAGAACCGAGTTTCGACTTCTACTGACCTTCATACTTGAGAAGAACTGCCTGAAGCAGCCTCGCGGGTCCGCCTTCAATGCTCGGCCCAAATCCAAGATGGAGTGCATGACGATGGCTTGGTGGGCCACCTGCTCCATCAAGGCGTGCTTCTAAATCGGAAAAGGTAGATTTATTTTTTTAAATATTCCGTTTTATGACCCAGATGGAGATAATTTTCTTACCTCATCGATCGCACACTCAATACAGATGACCACAAGGCGGTTAGCCGTCTCCTCACACACAAGATGCGGATTGTCCGACAGATATTTCTGACTGTCGTCGTAGCGCCGTAACATTCCTAGTGTAACGTACATAAACACGTCTTCGTTGGTACCGATTAATGCAAAGAAAATTCCAGAAAATCAACAGAACTCTCTAAAAGTACTTAGCGACAGAGGGAAGGTGAAAACTCCCTCTATGGAAGAATATAGAATATTTTTCTTATAGTTCTTTCGTCATTTGTTAGTTATGTAAAATCAAACGACTTTGTCTTACCAAAGTGTTTGATTTCCTCGCCGTACTTCTCCACGCCTTCCTCCTGTGTCTCTTCGTTCGGTTTCACGTTGACGATACTCTACGAGACACACGTACATATTTGTAAGATGGTGGTTGCATTTGGAGGAATGTTGTTGTCTTACCCTGCTGAAGCCATCTTTGCTGATGGTGTCCACGTTCCAGGGAAGCCTTTTCTCCTCACGCTTGTGTTGCTCCCTCATCTTCTCGAATAATCTTTTGTCCTTTTTCAGTTTCTTCACCTCCGCCCGGACGCTGGTCAAGTTAGCCTCCTCCACCTCAGTCTTCCTTTCCTCCATCGCTCGGAGTCGTCGCTCGGCCTCCTCCAGGAGCCTGCCGCATTCTGCCAGGTTGCTCTCCAGGTCTTCTCCCCTCTGCTGGAACCCGGCCATCTTCTCCAGACGTGCCTGAGAATTGTGGTAAGTTCATAAAAAAAACAAAACTTTTGATTATTGTTGTGGGTCGTGAGGGAGAAACTTTATTGGAGATGATGGAGAGCAGTATAACACCATGTTTATTATTTGGAGTCCAACAAAGAGTTAATTTCAAAATGTCTATTAAATGAGCATACTCCTGACCCGGTGTCTCATCCGAAACAAGCTCGGCGTGTCGACGTAAGGGTTGGTGACGTCATCGTCGTCCGAAATATCGATGTGATCCCAGGCGCTGTAGTCGATAGCTACCCCGGTCCCGGTCATCCTTCAGTCCAAGTGTGTCCAGCGGCGACGTTCTAACAACTCGCTGACTGCAAATTACGCTAAACACAAGCTAAACGCCAATTTGATCCTCTTAGTGAGCCACAAGCTCACACAAATCCTATTTTTGGCTTTTACTTAGCTGTAGTGCTGTCACAGTGTTATCTGACACCTGATAGGTGAAAGCCAGGGTTCGGTCTTTAGCTAGCCAATCAGATTCCAGTACATTGTCGAGTACTTAAAATAGGTCGATTGTTCATTTTTGATGACAAACTTTTTATGCTAAATAAACATTTGGTAAACTGTGTATGGATGTGGTTTGGAGGGCACTTGTCACTTATCCAGGCTAGTAAAATATAAATAAAATAAAATATTTGGTGTTAATTCAATTATACATCAAATACCACAATGGAAGCATATGCTATATATATATATATATATATATATATATATATATATATATATATATATATATATATATATATATATATATATATATAAAATACACACACTATACATACATTACACACAACATAGGACACCCAAAAAAACACAGACAGGGCAGAAAATCTCAAGGGCAGGATGTGCAGTTATTTCCAGCCTTGTATTCACAATGAGAACATGTTTAGTACTTCATTGATGACATGTAAAAAATATTAAATGTTAAAAAAATAATAATTATTAAATACAGCAAGCCTAGTTGAACAATATTCATCAGTCCAGTTGCATCTGGGTCTGTATCACAACAATGGAAATATTGCAGATAGTCCTGAACTGGGTCAAAAATGCAAGTGCCAATAAGCTTGTTGGAAGGCGGGCGTTACCTCAAACAGGAAAGGAAAACGACTTCCTGCACATGCTTTAATACCTTTGGGACTCATTGTGCTTTCCCGTTGTTGTGTTACACAAGAAAGACAAATGTGGACCTCATATACCCAACAGCAGCAAGTTAGTTGCACAAATATGCACACATTTATACGGACCACAGCACCGTCATTCTCATCCCCCCCCCCCCCCCCCCCCCCCCCCCCCCCCTCCCTCACAGCAGCTCCCCGTCAGGAAGCGCGACGTGCGGGGTGCGAAACCGCAACACGTCCTTCAGGTTGTACTTTCCAGTCCGACTGAGTCTGTAGCAATGGACGCACACCGCGATGATGGCAATGGCCACGAGAACAACGACCACTGCTACTACAGCTAAAATAATATTCATGTAGTTGACTGCAAAGAGAAAAAACAAAAGGGTGACAAAGTTAGCATCGGTATAAGTGAAGTCAATTACTACAACAGCTGCGTTGATGAATATTTTCGGGATCATTTAAGATTTATTTAGATAACTTATATTTATATCTATTTTTTGATTTTATATTTGGGTAGCTTATAGGTAGGATTTTGGTATTTTCGGCATATTAGGTTGAAAATATTTAGATAACTTTTACAAGTATTATACCTACATATATTAGGTAACTTGAAAGTATTTCCGTAGATTTTTCGAGTACGTTGAGGTCAAATTCATCAACTCACCTCGTACATCCACATTAAACACAACTGTGGTCCTCCCCACGCTGTTGTTAATGGAACACTTGTACTCTCCTTTGTGTTCCGTGGTGACAGAGTCCACCGAGAAGACATCGCCTTCGAAAGCGGCGGCCGACGGGAGTTCCCACGTGACCGAGGGTCTCGGGTTGCCCTCGGCGGAGCAGTTGAGATGAAGGGGATCCCCCACTGTCAGCGTGATCAATCTATAGACAGGTCCGTCAAATTGAGGCTTATCTGCGTATTGATTGAGAAAGATTGATGAGATTGATTTTTGCAAGGAAAAAAAAAAAAAAAGCAGTCAGGCCGATATACAAAAGTAAGAATTTCTACAGATCTATTGTTATTATGTTCATGACTCACAGAGAACATTTGTGGTGAAGATATTAGATCGCGTATCGTATGGTGGTTTATCAGGGTCAATGTCCAGCTGGGCAATGCACTCATATTGAGCGCCATTGGTTTCTTTGGTGGCATTAATGGACGTCAAGATGCTCATGTTGGCCGGTTTCTTTTCTGTGTTGTCCTTTAGGTGTTCGCGGCTCACTTCGGTGCCGCCTTGGTAGAAGATCACGATAAGGTTTCTGAGGGGAGCAGCTTCAAACACATAACAGTACAGAATGTATTGTTTCCCTTCCAGCATCGGCCCCTCAAGATCAAGAAAGCCCACCTCGACCTTTTTGGGATACTCTGCGAGGGCACAAAATGAAGAGTCGGTAAGGTAAACAACTACTTTCTTTTGTGATTTATTTTTTTTTTTTTTGATGACAGTGTGGGGCGAGTTACTTTCTAAATTTCGATATTTTGAACAAGTTACTGGAGGGTCTTACGGTAGACGGTGATGGGCAGCTTGCTGCAGCAATGGGAGCCTTTGCCTTTGTTGTAGTAGCACGTGACAGACGTAGGGTACGCATTCATTTCGTCCACCGTCCACAAAATGTTTCTCCCGTTTTTTTGCTCTTCGCCGATTGACTTTTCCAAACCGACCGATTTGTTCTGGCAAGCGTGTTGGCAAGCGGAACAGTTGGCGGAAGCCGACATGCCGAACTGTACCACCAGTTTGGACGGAGTGAACACTGGCTTGTCCGTGCAGTTGTAATCTGGAAAGCAGAAGGGAATTCTTGGCAAGAAATTTTTTGGAATTTGAATCATGCAGTGGAAGCTCTCAGGTCACAGAGGAACCGCAGTTAACTTTTTTTTACACTTGTTTTGACAGTCATGTCGTCGTTGACAAGTGTCCCCAGCCTACTTCCTGTTTCTCACATGTTGTCGAAGTTCATGGTGAGTACAATTTTTTTTTTTTCTTAAACAAGTTAAAAATATGCTTCAAACTCTGCCTGCAGTAAAGACAAAAAGTTTTCCAACAAAAACAATTGAACCCAATGGCATTTTAATTCATGACGCAAAATCATTTGATATAATTACTATTGTTTGATCGAAGAATGTTTTTAAGTCTAACCTCAAGGGAAGTTAAAGCGTTTAAACTTACCACAGCCGCGTACATGGAAGTTGCTTAAAATGCCAGATAGTGAAAGAACAGTCCAAAAGAAGTAACTGCAAAACATTATTCCGAGTTTGTTTCTGAGTCGAACAAAAAGTGCGTAGTACCTTGCCCTTGTGAAAAACCGAAGTGGAAAGTGCAAAGTGAAAGTAAGAGTGATGGTCTTCCCTACTGCCCTTCGATGTGAGTGAGCGAGAAAGCAGCGTTGGAGCTCAAAAAGAATGCATCAATGGGTCACTGCAGTCACATGACGAGAGAGAGAGAGACAGAGAGAGAGAGCCAGAGAGAGAGAGTCAGAGAGAGAGAAGTTTGTCCTTTTGGGAAATTCGGCTTATCTTCACCACAGAATGAGTCACAGTCATGAAGAATGAAATCAGCGTTCACCCACTCACAGAGCAACGCAAAATTCATTGTGTAATAAATCCTATATTTACTTTGGAATTTTAAGTGCTTTCCCGCTAGCTGGCAGGACGCCAGCTTCCCTTTATCATCGGATTCCTTCTGTGAAGCCCCCCCACACGCTTTTACGGGAAATCACGTCTGGCTCTCGTCACACAGTGGTACCACAAGGCACTGAAATGATAAGTTTCTGAGAAATCTTTATTCAGTGTACAAGTCAAAAATAATGGGACACAAATGAATTTGAATCCACACAGATGTGGTAAGATTATTATTTTTTTTTTTTTGAAGGTCTTACTGGCCTACTAAACTAAACTCGACCCATCACCCGAATCGAGAGTTGAGGGGTCCACATGAACGGCAATTATTATTTTTACTGCATATTTTTGATGATCCTGTACTTGAGGCAGACAAAATTTGACATCATGTACATAAGTCCTCCGTCTCACTAGTTGGCGCTTTACTACGGCATTTAGACAAGTCAGCGATTTATCTGCTTCAGAAAGAAAGGTTTTGTTGTCAATGTTTTTTGTCCGTAGCCTGCTTGGCATTGACGAGTACTTAGCATTGTTTCGAAAGTATATAGTTACGATAAAATAAAAATCACAATTTATTTAGATTCATGCCTGGGAATAAGCATTTCTGCAGCCCTCTATTCCCCCCATTAGTGACGGGAGTGTGCTAATGTCATTTTAGTTATGATGGTGGAACTTGCCGGGCGTTTTTAGGGTGTAAAAAATTTGAGAACCACTTCTTGTAATTGTTTCTGTCATCAGAGTCTCTGTGCTCTTCTTAAACAAGAGGTCATCTCGTCTTGAGTCAGACCGGAGTGGTTCTCTTACTGTTCGCACACATTCCAGGCAGTATGTCATCGTCGTCCCGAGGCGCGGCCGTTAAACTGTCCAACAACACGTCGGCGTCCTTCAGCGCGTAAAGCATGTACTCCGAGTTAACCGGAGGGGGCAACCCCGGCAAGGCGGCCATCTTGGCCTCCGATGAGAGCGACGCTTCCCGCACCAGGGACGTTCGCAGTGAGTCGGGGGCGAAGTCGACGGTGCCGCTGTGGTTACTCCTGCTGCTGTGCCTGTGAGGGCGGTTGTTGTAGTAGCGGTTGCGATAGTTGGACGAGCCACGCGAGATGGGCGCTTTGACCAGGGAGGGTCGGCCGTTGGTACGGAGCTGCCGGTGCTTCTCGATGAACACGTGTACCGCCAGAACGCCCACCATCTCGGCCAGGACGAAAGACAGCGCCCCGAAGTAGAAGGACCAGCCGTAGGAGTAGCTCTTCTTGTTGTCACTCTGGCTGGGATCTCCGGAGTTGGCCGATATGTACACGATGATGCCGATGATGTTACTCAAACCTGAAGAGTGACAAGTGAAGAGTTAAAAAAAAAAACTCGGTAAACACTTATTGACAATCAGAACATGGGCGGAGCTAGAAGGGGTGCCAAGGTGGCACTGACACCCCTCGAAATATGTCACCCAGGTTCCAGCCAGGCCAGATAATTGGCATTTGGAGTATTTTTTGTAATTTTTCTGGCAATTTTTTCCCCCCACATTTGCTTACATTCTCTATAGAGACTGTTTTGCAAAAAAAATTAAAAATTTGTTTCATGGACCCCTTAAGCTAGCTCTCAATTTAGCTCCCCAATTTGGCGCTATTGTATGGGGTTGTTCTTTCGATCTGACTTTTTGGTTGAGATCAATAACCCAAAACGTTGGTTCACTCCTTTTTTTTTTTTTTACCCAATTTGGGTTATTTTTGATCCAACTGTTTTTAGAATGTATCCAGCCCATCACTCACATCCACCATCTATGACATCAGGATTCCAGTCGCAAACTATGACTCTCTGGCTCATAATTTTCCCAGTCATCCAATAATTAGGCCTTTGCAGACTTAGTTCAAAACCAGGATTTGTGTCTTAGTGTCAGCATGTTGCACACCTGCAGAGACAAAGAGAATCCCCGCTGTCAGGATGACGTTGTAGCGAGATTTGTAGAACTCGCTGGCCGCCACGCACACACCTCCGAGGAACAACAAGCCCACACTGAGGATCGGGAAGAGGCTGGACGCTCGCACCGCCCCTGAAAGGAAGAACTGTGTTTACACCAAATCCCGAGTTACGTTTAGGTTCACTCGAAGCCAAGCTTGCCTCTTTTCCGTATATTTTTCTTTCTCATTTAAGAAACCTCTGTTCTGTCGCCCTCTGTTGGTCATTGTGTCTTATGTCGTTGCTATTGCGCATGTGCAATGGCAATAAATTCCATAAATTTTTGTGACTTTCGAATCACAGCAGGAACTCACGTAGTAAATATTCTGCGGCATCCTGCTCGTAGTCGGCGTCCTCTGCAAAGTGATCGATGTCTTTGCAAACGCCTCGGAATGTTCCTAAAGAGAAGCAAACATGACTGTAAATGTTTTTCGTAATATTATAGTACTTATTTACTATTTACTTATTTTATAGCATGACTAACTCTGTCTCTTTGACCCAGTCCACTTTACATGCTCTTGAAAAGAGTGAGTTGCATAATGCTTAATGGGATGTGCATCATCTGATGGACTTCCGTATTGATCTCCCTGCTCTGGCTTGGCTTCAGTTCTGCTCTAAACTTGGTGGTGTGCGAACTTTGATAAGGTTTCATATGAGGTTAGAGTCCATTCAGTTTTGTCAAGTGCGCACTCAAAATTCGAACTTGGCGTGCTGCTCGCAATGCCTTTTGACCCCCCATGCATGCGTCACATGGGATATATTGATGAATATGTCCTGATGCGCAGTATTGATGACGTGGGACCATCACCATGGTTACCAAAACCAAACTTATTGTGGGAAAAAGGAGGACAAGCACCAGTGAGGCGGTACAAAATAATAAGCAATTTTTTTAATCCTAAAAATTCTGTTCATATATTTTAAGAAAATTAAAAAATTCTATTCATTTATTTCTTTTCAGAAAATAACAGAATATAGAGAATACATAATACTGTTTTGGAACTATAAACCAATGGCAGCATCATTATCTAAATAGTCACTGCTGGTTGGTGAATGGATGACTCAATTTTAAAAACCCTTCATTAATACAGTCAAAAGAATTTGATTAAAAAAAATTTAGCTCTGCTTGCCAAATAGTGAGCCAACTTGTGTCATGACCAAGATTCCATTGCAACAATTAAAATGATGCTGTATAATAATACAATGATTTTAACTATAATATTACATTAAAAACTGTTATTATTATTATTTTTTTTTTTATATACCTTCAGTGCAGCATGTCCTCCACAAACCCGAGTGGGTGAGCACCTCCTCATTCTTGCGGACCGTCTCGTTGTCGCCCAGGTTCTTGGAGCGGCACATCCCGCGCGAGTACAGCCAGTAGTCGGTCCCCACCGCGATGGTCATGAGGCTGAAGGCGCAAAAGGCTCCCGCCGTTGTCATCAGCATCATCACACCCCGGTTGCAGAACCTCATGCCTCCCCTCCCAAAAAAAAACAACAAAAAAAAACTGCCTTTTATCTCTGCTTGTATTCACTTGCTTGAATGCCAATTGACTTTGCTGGTCTTCTTTTGAAAGTAAACATTGTGCTTTTTTTTTTTTTTTTTAGGAGTCCTTTTGTATTGAAGTGGACCAAAAAATGAAGGAATTCTTTGAGAGCAGCAGATGAGACAAAAGGTAAGTACAACAACCTCTCGGTATGTTCAACAGGGTCTACTGGGATGGAGATGCTGCTTGACACTCATTGCAGCATGTCCCCCACCACTCGTGTGTGTGTGTATGTGTGTGTGTGTGTGTCCAATCAGAATCCAGCCTCTCTGTGTTGACGTGTTAATCCATATAATTTGCCTCGGGCTTTAACAATCTTTAGCAATTTGAGCCATCATAGCATTGAGCCTTTTTCTTGAACCAATCAGATTTCAAATTTGACAGAGCTCCAGCCCTTGTTGATATTAGGGCTTGCTTGATTGGAGCAAAAAGTTATGGATAAAATTTGATAACCACATGGATGAAGAGTTGGGTCAAACCAATTTTGCTTTATCCACTACTTCAATCCAACCCAATTTTTTACAAAATTAGCCATATTGTTGTTTTGCAATACCAGCAAATTGCGTTATTTTTTTACTCAATTATTTTAAGAACCTACATTTGAACCCATGACCCCCAAATTGTGTCGTCGATGTTTAGACTAGTTAGCAATCCTACTAAAAGAGGTCACAAAAAATTCCCATTACCAAAATGTACAATCTTTTTTTTTAAATTTTCACTTTTAATCACTTCTATGTCATTTAAATTCAAGAATCCGAGTCAGAGAACTATTCATACTTTAATGTTGATGCCTCACGCGCAGGTAATGACGGCGCATGCAACATGAGAGTAGTAATTGTTACACAGGTTGATTTATACAAAAGTCTTCCAAGTCTTCCTCTTCTTTTGCTTGCCTTTTGCATAGTAGACATCCATGTTCCCCTCTTTTTTTTTTGTTTTTTTTCTTCCCCTGCTTAAAACGGTCACAAATGGAAGTGTTGAACTCAGAACCGACCTAAAAAAAATCAATTAGGGCTGCAAGCGGTGACGAACAAGCCATTGTACCTCCAAATCCTTTCAGTGACCTTCACACTTTGAATATGTCCCAAAAAAAAAAAATGCTCAAAAAGCATCACTTGGAGCTCTAATTAAAAAAAAAAAAAAATGAATCAATAAAAAGCATGATAGGTGATATGATGAAACTCATCAAAACTATTTGGAGTCCTTTTCTATTTACACATACACCGAAACATATACAGAATAAGAACAAGTACAACTATTAAATGTTCATTGCACGCAATCTTGTGAGCTCTAGTCATTTGTGTTTAAGAATTTAAAAATAAAAAGGGCAACAAATACAGTTATGGCATGCATAGGAGGAGCTGCACCACAAAGACATATAGCACTATAGGTGAGCGCGTACATGGCACCAGAAAGGAGACAAGAGATGATGTTCCTTCAAAATCCTTTTTGGGGAAGAGTTGCTTTTGCATTTCTGAGCCATTTTTGCATAAATTCGAGCCATCACCTCTGCTCTCACCCGTAGCCCACTTTGCCTCACGGGGGGGAAAATACCCCAAAACCTTCAAAGGGTTAAATTACACTAGATAAAATCTCTTGGCAAAGATCACCAAAACTGTGTCCCAATACTTTTGTCCAAAGATTACAAATTTTAATAACTCCAGGTTTAACGATGAATCGGAAAGTAATTGTTGCTGATTATTGCGCGAACGGAATTTAATTGGAAAGTACGGCTCGGGTAAGAGCGCAGGCTGCCTCGTGTCGTTGCAAAAACGGACTCATTTGGAAGACAAAACGTGCGAGCTCGGGAGAAAATCCGGACCATCCCATCCGCTACTACACCCTGCTCAGACACGTGCATGCTTGCATATGTGTGTGTGTGTGTGTGTGAGCACATAACATACATGACATATTGATCATGGAATGTTCATGACAGATGAGAAGGAAATAAACAACAAACATGCCTGCTGCCTGTGGATCAATACACACACGCTGCGACATTGTTCGTTGTTGCGCTCCGCATTGACATGCTGACACTGAGCTCCTGGAAACACAATTTTAACTATTGTTGACCTCCGCCAAGCACAAAAGTGACTGATTTTGTTTTGATTGCTATTAAAATGGTTTTTCAGGATTACGCAAAAATCTTATGACTGATTTGCACAAAACTGTGAATCCAACATAAAAAACACTTGATTATTTTCAATTAAATAACATAAAAAGTTGTTTTATGAGGTAAATGAATAATCCAAAACATTGGCCCAAGTCGATCCAAATACTGGTCAACAGCAAATTTTAATCGGAGTTGGCTTTATGTGTCCCAACATTTTTGACACTGATTTAAAAAAAAAAAAAAAAAAAAAGTGTACTTTATTTTTTTAGCACATCAGGTTTTGGAGATTATTTAATGTTTTTAAATTTGACCTATAAAAGCTTGCGCAATATAGATTCTACCATGTGTTATTTTGAGCTATGACATTTTAGAAACAAAATTCCATCTGTTGCTGAAATATAATATTATATTTTTGTTATTATGAAAACCTGATGTACTAGAGCAGGGGTGTTATATTTTATTATATTATAGAATTATGGTCTATACACAAATTGTTGGATTATTAGCTCTGAAATCAGAAGCCATAGAAAATATGTTTTTTCTTCCTTCACTTTTGTCAACAGTTGAGCCTTGGCGGAGGTCTGCACACTATGAGAGACTCATTTTTTTTATTTTTTTTTGGCTACCGTGTAAGAGAATAGAAGATCAGTCCCGCTGTTAGCAGCTCTCACTTGTGCAGTCTCACATCGTGCATTTGTGGGTGTGTAGTCCGCTTTACGACTGGATGCAATGTGACAAGATGATGGAAAGACACTGCAGGTCTGTTCAGATTTTGGCATTTTTCATCCCCCCCTTTTACACTTGTATAACAAACTCGGGGTTGGTGTAGGAGAAGCCTTGAAATTCATTCTGGTCCAGATTCATGATGAAGAGTTTGTCCGTCGGAGTCAGCTCAACGGCCATCTTAGTGAACTCCTTGTCAAAGTTGCCCACGTCGCGGCGGGATTTCTGACAAACAGAAAAAAAAAATCAAGTCAAAAAAACATTTGGGGCAACATTTCAAAAGGTATAACGACTAGAGATGGAAAAATGAAACTTCAAATTTGGCTCAAAGAAAGGCTTGAAGAAATGGCAAGTCACTGCCATTGAGCGGAGTCAAAAAAAATACACCAACTAGTTCATGAAGCAAATTTGAAGCTTCATTTTCCCATTACTCGTTACTAACGAGACAAAACAGGAAGCAGAAAAAAAGTTCCATTAAAGCACAGTGATGAGGGGGAAAGAAAGGCAAGTCCAAAGACACAAAGACATTTCAATCAGTGATCTGCGGGGGTGAGACAGAAAACGATACTGGTTCTGTGACCTTTGACCTTTATAGGTTCCACTTCATTACACTTATGAAGATCTAGTCTAAATGATTGATTCTATTTCAGGAGCTTTTGGGTCCCCAGTGTGACAAAAACAGAAGCGCGAACAAACCCGGAAACACGACAACAACAAAAAAACGGAAAAGACCTGCTGACGTCACAGAACAGACCCGAGACAAACACCTGCGCGGCAGAGAGAAACATTCCAGTACAAACGAGGCTCCATAGAACAGATTCCACAAGAGGATAGGAGGTGAAGCTGTGAGCCGAGCACATGAAGGAAGAATGTTGACGTTGCCTACCTCCCTTTGTGTCTTGGCGGCCGACTGAGGAAGAAAAGTTGGTTCTCCTACTCACCCGCTCGAATATTTACTAGCTAGCGTGACGCGCGCAATGAACCGTTAGCGAAACCACAAGTAGATCATAAATGAACAATTTCCAAATGTTTTTCTATTTTCTATCAGATGGAGATGTGGAAGAAGAAGGCGGACGCAGTACAAGTGTCCTGGTAGGCACCAGTGAGTATATTCTTACTTTCCAGTCATACAGAACAACAACACAATTCATAGAAGTTTTTCTTTCACCCACAACAATGACAGTTGATATATTCATGACATTTTTTTTCCCCCGTCATTACCTTAAGTGCGTAAACGTCTTCACCGGCGTGACGACACGTGACCAATACTTTGTTGAACGCACATCTCGTCACGATGATTTTTTTTTTTTAGGAGGTTATCGTGTCATTTGTTCTAATGTGCAGTCCAAAATGGCCGACTCCAACTAAACTGGCACGCACGGGTCTTTTTTTTTTTTTTTGAGAGGGTGATGTTGGCTTAGCTGCACTCTGATGATTTTCAGTTGGCACTTTGGCAGCCGCGGATCGAATACAAGAGCTGTAAACAATATTTGGTCTTAACTAAGACGATAATACAACCTGATGCAGTGTAAACGATGATAATAAATTGTGCGATTATCACATTTTTGACCTCTCGTACGGCTGTACCAAATATTTTGGCGCGTGTGTGTCTAAAATCGACTAATGTTCAGCACTTACAAACAATCCGAGGAAGGTCATTTGGGGTTTTTATACAATTCTCCTCAGAGCTGATATTACAAATTTGATATTTCTCTTTTCTTGCCTGCGCTTATTTTTACCATGTTAAAGGAATGGTGAGACTTTTTTTTTTTGCCTGCATATGCTCATGATGGTGATTTCTGGCTCACTATTGCACTGATGTGTGTGTGTGTGTGTGTGTGTGTGTTTGTGTGCAGCGAGGTCAGTGAGTAGCGTGATGGTACTCCGGGTTAACAAATGTGAAGCCTTGGAATTCTTCCTGGTCCAAGTTGGCTATTAGCTCCTTATCTGGGGGGGTCAGCTCTGGGGGGTGGCGTGTGAAAAAGCGGTCAAAGTTCTCGGCGTCACGCCCGCACTGCCGTGGAAGAGGGGAGAGAAGAGAGAGAAAGAGAGAGAGAAAATGGAGGGATGGGAGTGAGCATGATGAGGGATGCCGCCTGGGTTATTATAGTTCAAGAAAACTGACAAAATAAGCGAAAGTGAAAAAAAAATCCAACAAAATAAAATAAAAACATTTCTAAAAAAAAAACAAAAAAATAATTCTGTCTTACATTGCCATCAAATTTGTTTTTGTCAATTAATATAATGCTTCATTTTGGAGGTTCATTTTAAATGTATTTATTTCTGTATCGCCGTCTATATATAAGGTCAAATAATTTTAAAATTGTAGTTGACTTAATTAATTGCGCGACAAATATGGCATATACTATTTTAAAACAGAAAAATAAAATCTCATGAAAACCAAACGAAAACAAATCAAAAAGTATCAACAAACAAGTTGATAATAAATAAATAATTCCATCTGAATGAACTAAAAAAAAAAAAGTAAAAATGAAAAAAAAAAATTCTAAAACTATTATAACCCAGGCTGCAACCCCCCAGCCAAAAAAAAGGCAACGCAAACATGGCATCAACCAATAAAATCGCACAGCTCGTGAACTGCCGATTTCCATTGGTCTATATCGCTGAGTCGTCACCACAATGACAAAGTGCGGGCGATGGTGGCGTGCAAGGAATGACCCCCGACTTACCTGACTTGCTCACTCGCTTACATTGTGTCGTGTGTGAATCGTTCCCACGGCAGAGAGCGCAAGTACTCACAGATTTTGGCTTGAACGGCGGTTGGACCTCTTTGTTCTCCAGTTTTTCCCAGTCGATGTAACGGAAGAAGGCGTGCTCCTTAATGTCCCTCTCGCCTTCGGGACCGCAGCCCAGACGCTTACCCGGGTGCTTGGTCATCAGCTAGACATCACACAGAAATCGAATCAAAGCTGTGTGTCATTTTTTATTTCCCGTGTGTGTCATTGAAGACTCAAATCCGTATTGAAAGTTCATTTGAATGTGGTCTCACCCCCTTGCAGATGGCGACAGCTTCTTTGGACATGGATTTTGGGTAGGACACGTGATGCTCCATGATGGACTGGAACAACTCATCTTCATCCTCCCCGTCAAAAGGCGGCTGGACACGGAAGCGACAACTTAGTAAGTGTTCTCGTCACTATTTAGTGCTTTTTTTGGCAAATGCGAGACCAACCTGCCCCGCGAGCATTTCATAAAGCAGCACGCCAAAGGCCCACCAATCTACAGATTTTCCGTAAGGCTGGTACGCTATGATCTGGAATGTTCACACCAAAGAAGTGAGTCTCATTCAAAGAGGTTTAAAAAAAAAACGTAAAGAGTAAACGAACCTCAGGGGCGATATAGTCGGGTGTCCCGCAAAACGTCTTAGTGGTAACACCGTCGGACATATTCTCTTTGCACATGCCGAAGTCGGCGATTTTGATGTGGCCTTCAGAGTCGAGCATCACGTTGTCCAGCTTGAGATCCCTACGGACACACTTGCAGGTGATAAGTACATACTACGGTTCGAGGAGGATTGTGAACAAACGCGGCGTTCTCAGGTGACAAACACACTCACCGATACACAATTCCTTTGGAGTGGAGGAAGAAGAGGCCGGTGGCGATCTCGGCTGCATAGAACCTGAAAAACCGAAAGGATTTTTGATTTTCTGGCGATAAATTTACTTTATATAAAAAAAAAATTGTATTGTGGCAACACACGAGGCTTTACTCACACTGCATGAGGTTCCTTAAACTTCCCGACCTGTTGGATCTGGTACATTAAGTCCCCTCCGTTAATATACTCCATCACAAAATACAATCGGTCCTGGAGATTCGAACGAAGATCGGTTACCCACGGCGGACATTTTTGATCTTACTTTTGTGTCCTACCATAGTCTGGAAACAGGAATGCAGTTGTGTGAGAAAAGGCGGTTTTCCGGCAAGAGCGAGGACCCGCTTCTCGACCATGGTGCACTCCACGTCATCATCCTGGATCACCACGTCTTTCTTCAGGATTTTCACGGCGTACAACTCGTCCGTACCTTTCCTCTCGGCCAGCATCACCTACGGCAAGCCAGACGATCGGGAAAATTTTCAAAAGTAAGTTTTCCTTCAGCTTGCGGGAAGTACGTAGTGCACCTTGCCAAAACTGCCCTTTCCCAGAACCATGATGAAGTTGAAGTCTGAGAGCTTGATACGGTCCTGGTTGCCGTTGCTGTCATACTTGCTGACGGACGAGGAGGAGGAAGAGTCGGCCGTTTTCCCCGGACCGACTTTTGCCCTCTGCAAAAGAAGAAAACAAGTTGCAAATGTTGACTCGTTCACTACCATTGACGAGAATAGACGTCTGAGTTAAAGATCACAACATTTTCCACAAATCAAGAAGAGTCACACGACTCACTTCAAACTTTTGTCGAAGCTCCTCGTTGCCATCTTCACCGTCAGGCTGGACGGGGACGTTGAAATACTCTCCTTCCTCCTGGGACAGAAGCTTAAACCTTGGGCCGAGGTCAGATACTTGTCAGCACAGCCTTGTCAACAGAACTTAGCAAACTGACACGTGTTCCCGTCTTACCACCCGTCTACGCCTTGTTTCTGCAGCTCTGAGATCCCGAAGGACAGAGAACCCATGAAATCGTTCCTGCTGGTCAGGTCCCAATCCCAGATCTCCACGGACAGGCGGCGGTCCTTGTCGCTTTCTTTCAGGTTACTGATGGAGGCGAAGATATAAAAGCAAAGGTAAGGAAGACATGTGATACTTTTGACATGTGATGAAAGAACATAAAGATAAAAATGGGACTCTTTAGAAGATGTCTCACAAAGTGAAGGTCTCGTTCCAGGTAGGGTTTAGGCAACATTTCATGGTCTTGGTCTTCTGCTTGCTCTCACTCTTGGGGTCAGGGATCAGCTTGAGCTTCACGTAAGGGTCTGACAGGCCGTTAGGATCCATCGGGACCAAGTTCTTGGCCTCTTTGACTGTACGAGACAGAGCAAGACCAAATACTGTTTTTCGTGCGGGGTCTTTAAGATGCTCACCATTGCCGACGCTCAACGCTTTGCTCCCCGGCTGCATTTGACAACACTTAGCAACAGTTTAGCTTGCGCTCCATAATCAATGCAGAACTGTCTGCGAGAGACAAAGCTGGCACATGGACAAATGTCCAACAGGCCATGTGGGCCAATCGTTGCGTTATTGATCAGCTAATGGACTTTCCAGTTTTGCTCTCTCTCTCTTTTGAAGTTGAGGAGGGGCTTTCTATTTGTCTGTCTACCTCCTTATTGTGAGTGTTTCCGTCCACCGTAGGGGGGAGCACTTACTGGTGACGGTCAAAGTGTCGTCTGTGATCCGGGCCGAGATCTGGATACGCCCTCTCCTCTCGGTGTGATCCGTCCCGCAAAGGCTCGGCACGTTGGCCACACAGCGCTTGTGGATGTTCATCATGCAGTCTACATGGTAGCGCACACACACACCGTCATCCAAGCAATTCAGCATTATTTATGTAATAATCTCTATTATCATCCAATTTGATCAATACAATCACAAATCGAATATCTCTATAGAAATAAATCAGACAGCAGACTGTTTCTAGCCAGCTGTGATGTTTCAAGGTGTCCACTAGATGTCAGTACACGCTGATGTAAAAGGCAGCAAACACACACACACTCTTTACGTACGGTCACATTTCATGCCCTGGTGTAGCAGGCCGTAGAGGAGCGAGCCGCAGTGGTCGCAGAAGGTCGGACTGGAGTACGTGTGCACCTTAAACTTGTGTTTACTACGAGGGTCCTGCTGAGACACATAACAGAAGCAATTTAGAATTAAACGTCACGGCTGGACGACGCTCTAAAGTGAAGGATGCATGACTCGCTTGAGCTACTGGCCCATTAAGTTGAAGCAGCCACGCAGCACATTTTCCCCTTTTAACAGCACGTCGAAATGTGATTTGGAGTCATCGCGTTGACAGGAAATGGGCACTGAGTTTGTGCGCGAGCGTAAAGTGCTGACACGGCTAATTCCATTAATAATCTTTTAACTCGATCTCACTCGGCGCGTTAATGTGAACATTTCATTCGAACGCAACCTAAGGCCGTAACTCTTGATTTGAATCGGAATCACGGCGTTCAGTGAGAATCTCAGTTCAACGAGGAACAAATGTTTAATTATGAGTGCGCGTGTGGTGTTGTCGGCTTTTTCTTTGGCAGACAAAACAATGTGATTAAAAGAAGCAGCATCGCTTACATCACAACATATTATACATGGAATAAAAATCTCCTTGAGATGAAAAACAGTAAATGTGAGAAAAAAACGAAAAGAAGTGACAAATGAGCATTTTATCGAAGCAAGTGGTCATCCGTCGCCGCATTGTACCAGTTTGCTACCAGCTACCCAAAGCTACTTTGATTTGATGTGACACGAGAGGTCAAGAGGAAAAACAAGCTGAAAACGGCTATATCGCTACCTAGCGTCGCAGAGGGGGGGATGTGGTTTAGCCAAATACATTTTCTCCACAAGTCGCTGGGTTAGGATTAAATTATCCGGTTGGGTTAACGTACTGATGGGGGAGATAATTGATTCACTGCCCCACTATTTTGAAACTTGCGGCTAAGCTAAAATAAATAAATAAATAAATAATGAAAAATAAATAAACATAAAATAAAATGACTTTGTGACAATTTTTAATTCAAAATTCGGAGGTATTGTTCTCACGCTTCTCATTGGTCGAGGTACCATCAAAATATGCATTTAATGTATATTTGATTGACTTACGTCGGAGGCGGGCCCCTTGTCGGCACCCGGACAGGAAAAGGTGACAAATTCATGACAGCGCTTGTGGACCACAAAACAGCACACTGTGAAAAGAAAGGAGTGAAAAAAAAAATCTGTCACTTGCAATACGATACTAAGCGAAAAATATAGAGATGCATCAATATGTCAATTATGCGCCATTAGTCATTTCACAATAGTTTTTCAGCTGTTCCAGCTTCCCTTCCCGCCAATTCCTATATTTAGTTGTACTTTTATTCCATCACAGCATGGAGGAACAAATCGAAATCAACTCGGCAAAGCTACAATAGCTAACGTGGCTATATTGCAAAACCCCATTTGGAGTAAGCTACGAAATCTTTCAAAATATCTTTTAGAGAAGTTGAGGCTGTTTGTGAAGCAAAGTAGAAGGAAGCAGCTAATGGTGTTGGGTCATTGTCGGTAACCCAACTGAGCATCATTTTAGTGACTGTTAAGATTTTGTCAATTATAAAGAATTTGACCAAGCTAACATTCAAGTTTTGTTACACTGTAAAGATGCTAATATGTTTATTTTTCTTCACTGGAATCACAACAGAAATGCTAGCTAGCCTCCAAATGAGCCTCTGCAAAACTGTTCTGTATGTTTTAGTTTATTAGGTAATAAAAAGCGGAAAAAAATAAATGAAAGGATTTAATTAAATAATAAATCATAGATAGATAGATAGATAGATAGATAGATAGATAGATAGATAGATAGATAGATAGATAGATAGATAGATAGATAGGATTAACTTCTTCAACACAGTCCATCAGCCAGAGGACAGATTTTTACAAATCAGGATCATTTTATAAAGTAGGTCGAACTAGCTCTGACCCTTTGTTACCATGGAGACTACTCTAAGTGATTAATAAACACTGAGCATTAAATACAGTTTATTCCGGCCACTTGCCATCAAGTCAATTGCACAATAACTATTCATGCAGCTATAAAAAGGAGCGCTGTACAAATTAAAAAGTCATTCGATGGCCAAGCTAGTGAATTGATCACAATCCTAACAAAAAAAAAAGGCAGGATTTTCTCTGGCTGAGGCCAAATGTAAAGTTTTACAAAGAGCAGAGGGCCCCACCGATTATTTGAACCGATTAATCGGCTGAAAAATAAAAAATAGTTATAAAAGGATTAAATAAAACGTTTGCAACCTCGCTGTATTTCAGAACGACTGCTCGATAATGAACAGCCGCTCTCCAAGCTGCTGAGTTTCATTCGGTGCCAGTCTGACCAAAACCTGCTTCACAGCTCATCATTTCTTGAAGCTCTATCGGTATTATTTTATCATGAATGGCCTCATCTGTCTTCATTCATGACACTACAAAAGTATCACACATCTGCTTTTCAGACGCCTTCCTCAAAAGAGACACTCCAACCTTGAATGTTTGCTAAACAGTGCGAAAATCAGGTTGTGTCCATCTGGGCGGAGAATTCATTTGTGTGTTTGCGGTGTGTCAGAAAAAGCAGAAACGGCACACCAGCAAACAGTCACACTCTAGCCTTCTGTTCATAAATCTTCACACACACACAGAAAACACACTCCGGCATGCAACAGAAAGACAGGCCGAGTGACCCGCCGTGGAGGTCTTTGCTCTGTTGCCTAGCAACCAAGCCGAGCCTGACAGTCGAGCCTACCGACCCCTTTCCGAGTGACTGGCGGCGTTAACGGCAAATCAAAACATTTCGACAAACATTCCTGCAAATATCTACTTGGAGGAAGTTTAGGAAATCTAAATTGGTCGGGAACGTGTGTCGAAATAGCCAACTCTTTCGAAATAATTAGCTCAAAATACAATTCAAAAAAACCGAGTGCCGTCAGAGTACAAACAATTAAAAGACGTGTGGAAGCACGCTTGCTCATCCTGTCTGTTTCCGACGGCAACAACAAACTGAGCTGTAACACAAACCTGACGATCAATGATGGCTCAATCGATTCAAACAACAGCGATCATCGGTATTTGCTGTCCAATCTGATTGTGACAAGTTTTGTCGCGCAGCCTCCTCGTCATTACTGCCAGAAAGCAAATGAGCCGCCGCCAACGGAGTGCCAAGCGGCGGCGTGAGAATGAAATTCAGCACCTCAAGTTAACTTTTTGGTATTGACGGGAGCACAATAATTATGGATGAGAGTCTGGACTCCAAATGATGACAAATCTGAATGTGCCTGTTAGTCGAGTAGACCTGATTAGACATTCACTGACTCTTCCTCGCTGATGAAAACTTCTCCTTGTAATGAAGGAGATGCACTTGTGCTGACATGAATTATTGCAGATAAATCAATGAAGTCATTTCTGGCCTCCTTGGAAGAAGAAATACACCTTATGAGGCAAGCTCTTCTCAAGGATGACATTTGAAGAGCGCCAAGGTTGCCAGTTTGTCAACAGCGATGTTAGCCGGGGAGAATTTTTATATATGCGACGGACATGTCATTTCAACTCACTGCCGGATTTTGCCTCTTTTGCGTTGGACGCCATTGTTTGATTACATCGCATTTAATTATCTAAATGAGTTCCGTGTGTAACCCACAGGAAAATAAATGCTACAAAAAATATGCGAGAGACTTCCAGACCATTTCATCACGACGCTGAGACAATTCCACAGGAAATTAAAGCAATGTGACTTCCTTATAGTGATCGTGGGAGTCTACAAGCAAACAAACATATGAAGGAAGGATTCAAAGGAGAAGTCTTCACCTGCAGAACCAGTACGGAAACACACCCAGAAGGCACAGAAGACACCTTTGTCACATGAGCGTACAGGTAAGAGCACGTTTACACCACATGTCTGACATTCCTCCCGTTCTGGCGCTCCTCCTATCACGATAGCGCACTGCACACTCTCGTTCGGAGCTGCTTCCGAGAACAGGGTAAACGAAGCCACGACATTCGACACACCTGCTCGTTCTAGTTAACGCCCCAAAACGCAGCTCGGGTTTTCATCGGGGACTATTCATTGACACAGCCAACAGCAATGTTTATTACTGTGGTGGTGCCACACTGATTATGCAACAACGTTTTGGAGATTTAAAAAGCTAATACAGCTTTAGATGGATCGTGTCTGTCATAATGGACTTGCCAAAAGCAATGGCACGCCCTGTATTTTCATGGACCTTAAGGTACAACCTTTACTCCCTTTGACGGACAAACCTGTCGATTATCTGTCACAAAAGGAAGCTGATCTACTGTTTGGTCACTGGAGCAACACAGAAGATGATCAATATTAACATCGCAAGTAACCCCGCTATGACCTGCGGGGTTAATTGCTTCTGATCTGCTGATGGGCAGGGAACATAGCCAGAGACAACATGGTTGGATAATACAAAAAGCTTTCACCAGTTATTCTTGCGTGAGGGAAAAAAAACCCAGAAGAACTAGAATAATCCACAGCTTAAAAAAAAAAAAAAAAGATGAGGCACGCAAGGTCATAGATGTACACGTGTTGTATAATTAACACGATAGTTCTTCGTGATAAAAACAAACAAGGCAGCATCAAAAAGGAAATTCACAGCTTGTTTGGTCATGCACAGGCAATATCCATGTCAGTGAAGACTAATTTTTCTCTCACTGATGAAGTGATGGCACCTAAGCACCTCAGTGAAGGCCGCCTGGGCTACGGGGGAGGGAACCACACTAAAGTCCGTCACCCTTTCAATGGCCTAGTGTGAGTAATGGTCGCTGTGGCGACGACGTGAACCTTGACCCGACCAACCATCCGCCCACCAGCACTCCAAACCCACCGTTTCTCGAGAAGAAAGTGAGAAGGGGTTTTTGTGGACTCTCTTTTGATGCTGCTCATTCATCTCTGTGCGTAAACACTCGCCAACACCAGCACAGTGAGAGCTCAGCCGGTGACAAAAAGCAGACCTGAGGCCCACTTAAGACAACAAACTCGAAAACCCACAGCCATCTTCAAGCAGGCTTCTTACCTTGGCATTGGAATCCCTGCTTGCCGAAGCCCCTGCGGACACAAGAGCAATAAGACTTGACGTGGGAATTGGAGAATGTTACAAAACAGTAAAAGTGAGAAACTCAATAGGGCTGATTACGATTGCACATTTCACCTATTTACTATTTCTTATTCGAATTGTTCAAATGCTAGCAGTAGGTATGCTAACATATAGCAAAAATAATAACGTAAGAAGCCGAGGTCTCCAGCATAAACTGTTCACATGTTGAAGTTAGAATAGGATGATTTGGTAGTGAAATATGGAATATATTTATCATGTGCATTTACAGTGCATATTCATGGACAATGTGGATTATTGAAAAATGGAGGTTGAGAGATGAGGATGAGATTAGTCCGTAAAATGTCTGCCAATTATCATGTATAATATGGTGGATTCATAAAAACTGTGGGGAAAGGTGAAAAAATAGTAAGCTACAGGATCCTGAATTTTGTGACCATTTTCAAGATGAAATCTTTGAATCATTTGAGAAATGTGGAAGGACTAAAATAATAATAATGGGCTGTGCATTATGGAAATGAAGCATTTTTGTCGTAATGATCATTGCACATTATCGGGTGAATGCCGTTCAGTATTCGCCCAATAATGTGAATTACTCATGACGCATTCAATGACACACATGGGCATGCAGCAGGCCCCCGCGTGCCTGCGGATGGGGCTGCGTGGCGATGCGGCAAAAAAAAAAAAAAAAAAAAAAGAAGCCAAGCCGCGGACGTCCGCGGTGCAACTGTCGCTATTGTCAGATTTCGGGAAACGCTGCTGCTGCATCAAGTGAATCACCTGTGTCCATACACACACATTCACACACACACATACATGCAATCCTCACCAGATGAAGTCGGTGCAGTGGCTGCAGAAGGTGGGCTGCTTGAAGAAGCGCGCGATGAACTTGTGGTTCTTCACCTCGTGGACGTTCTTCTGGCGTAAGGCGCCCTGACGGGCAAAGCCGCGCGCGCCCTCCGCCACCTCTCCGTCGCTGCCGGGGTCAGCCATCTTAACGAGGAAGCGGCGGCGGAGGTGGTGGTGATGGTGGAGGCGGCGGCTGTCCGAGGGAGAGGAATGAGAGGAGGGGGGCTCCGAAGGGAGGAGGCGCGGCGGGGGTGCAGGTGTCTTTTTCTTCTTCTCCTCCTCCTCCGCCCCTCGTCGTCGTCCAAATCGTCGCTTTCCCCACCCCTGCTGTCGATTTTGGGCCGGTTCCGACGAGTTCTGTGCTCGCTGTTGCTTCTTCCGGCGTGCCCTCGCCCCCTTGCTTCCCTGTTGATAGACTGTCAGTGTTTCTGCTTGCTTAGGTACCTCTCTCGCTTCCTTTTTGTCGCTCTCGCGCTATCTACGACGGTCCCGATATACGACGATGCGAATATACGAACGGCTCGCGATGAACTTTTGACCATGATCGTAACTCGAATTGCACTTTCCCTGCGCTCCCCCCTATTTCGCAATAATCATGTCAAGACAGAATGTGGGTGTGCTGCATTTGTGTAGATTTTAAGGAATTAGCACGCACGATGCAGTGCTCAAACAAGAAAAGCAAACACTTATCATTCTTAAAATAACAAAATAAATAAACACACCCCTTTAACAAATCAGATTGTCAATTTCTTTTCAGTCATCTGTCAAATAAAATGTGAGTGCTCTGTGGTTCAAACAATCCAAATAAAACAGGTTTTAAAGTTGATCCCACTAGTTTCTCCGTGGCATTTACAGGCATATTTTCTAATGGCCTATTGTAAAACCTCACCGACCAGATTGTCTAGAAGCATGACAGGAAAGTTATATTTATATTTAATTTTAATTTGTCAGTAAGAAGCAGTACACACGTGAAATTCTGTAAAACTAAACAAATAATTACACATTTTGTAATTAATCAAACTATATTGCTGCTTGTTTAATGCGTATATACAATACAAAAGTCCATGGGCAAGCTAATTAATCTAGCATTGATGCTGTGGTAGTTAAAACTCTAAGCGATGGATATTTACAGAAAGACCTTGCAGAAACACGTGGAGAGGCAATATGATACTCATAAATATATGTTCTTTATCCTCTGCGGGAATACGACAATTAGTTGCGTCCGTCTAATCATGTTACGTTGTCAAACCCAATTGTACTGTACAATGGCTGTATTATACTGACCCCTAGTGGTTAAATCGCACACCGCAGAAGAATGCTGATTAAAATATGATAAACATGATACAAAATCGGTTGGTTCCACGCTTTCCACTTTTGTGCAAATTCTCTCTTCTACCGTATTTACTGTAGGAAACACCACAAGATTTTCGTTTCTAAGAATCAAATTGTTCGACATATCAGAAGCATAATTAATATTCCAAATGTTGTATCTTGTCATTACATTAAACCCAGAACTATACCTGTTCTTTAAATATAATGTAGAACTATAATGTCAAACTAGATGGACGGACGGACCCCGGGAGAAAAATTACACTTTTAATTTGTCTCAAAATCTGCAGTCATGTGGGGGGATAATGCTGATTATGTCTCCCTCCTGTGGTGGAACCCTGAACATACATGTCATGCGTATCAAAATGCAGTGACAAGGGCTCACACAAAGCCAAGTGTCTTATTGGTTAAGTGTGATGAAGCCACCTTGTGATTGGCTGAAATTTGGTGTCGTCAGAGCAACCCGGAACACATTGTACCTGTGCAGCAAATTGTGTAAGTGTCCTCTGTTCCGTGCTGAGAGACAATAAATATATTATATTTTCAACGTGGCATATTATAATAAAGTCTTGTTTTCAAACCAAATTCAACAAGTATCTCAGTTCAGTCATGCCGACGTCTCCAGTTAAAACGCGCATTCCCCTCACTAGTTTTGGCCACTTGATAACAGAGGTGAAGGTAAGCAATATTTTTTTTCTACTCTGCGAATGTTTTATAACAAAATGCAATTAAAGTCAAAATGGCATCCCAGTTTATTTTGGAAAAATGATTTAAATCGGAATATCGGTTTGGGGTTAAAAGATGCAACTGCATTGGAGAGGAACACTTAAAAAAAAGAAAATACCACATTGACATTACTGACAATTTCATTCACGTATGTAAAATGGCAACAAGAAATTCATTGCGTCATACTTTCTCGAACTATCTTTGAATTGAATCATAATTGGAAAGTGTAGTCATACTCATAAGAGTCATAAGGTGCTGCATTGTTTCACTTTCACTATGATAAGAAGTTTCTTTTTAGATAACCCTTATCATTCCACAAGGAGGCACTTACTTTTGTTTTAGCAGAAATCATTGTTACAGGAAACAATAAAGCAATAGCACACAAAGAAGACCAAAATGTCGACCGATTGGATGAACCCAATGCCGCACTAATGACCAAGTTGAGTGCGGAAGCATTATCGTGGTCAAAAAGTTGCAGCAAATTACTCTCTTGTTTTCATGTGGCATTTCAGAGACAGCTATTTGGCATTAAAGCGCCAGCACCGGCGGAGCTGACCGGTTTGAGAAAGTACTTCAACGGCTACACGCTGCAGGGGCGCCGAAATGTATGTGACACAAAATTATTTCAATGTATATCTCGAGACCGCCGTACAGTGAGGACATTTTATCTTCATCCAACCAGAAGTGAGGAAAATCTCTATCTGCTTTCTTCCAGTGCGTCTTGGCTACTTATGGTATCTTGCTGGTAACGGCGACGGCCTATTTCATACACAGGCAAGACAAAAAACAAGCTGTGAAGGACTGCGCTGCCTGAAAAAAAAAAAAATCATGGTTACGTTTGTGATCCATTATTTATTATGTGAAAGAAACAAAGAGACCATATAAAAAGGCACAACAGTGCACGGCTAGACAATTTGATCAAGTGTGTTTTTTCAATCACTGCTTTTATTGTGCACCGCCAGTACAAAAATACCATGTCCGCCAACCAATCAGGTATGTAACGCTTAATAAAATAACATGGATTAAAATAATAAAGGTTATTTTGTTTTCCCCAACAGAAATGTGCAAGTTCTGAGAGTTAAAACAATTGCAAAATTCACCAGCAGAAATAGGCTTCCATACTTTTCAGTTTGTACTTAAAAGAACCTGGGTTGAATCTGAAAAAAGGAATAAGGAAATTATATTATATAATTGCTATCTTATCTCTTTTGGGGGCATAGGTGTACATGGTATTTTGTTTTGGTCATTAGTTTAGATTGCTCTTTATTATTATTATTATTATTATTATTATTATTATTATTATTATTATTATTATTATTATTATTATGAGTAAGGCCATGATGTAATTTAATGAAACTACTAACTAGTGTTTTTTTTTTCTATGCTACCATAAACGTCTCCTGTTTACCGGCTATTAATTCCCTAGTTAGTAGTCGTAATAAAAGCTCGACGAAAGCGAAAGTCGACGCTCTCCCCGATTACCTGATTTGAAGTCACGTGATTTAGCATAACCCGAACGAGAGCTGACACACCTCCTCTACTGTGCTCCTCCTCCAAGTGTTAAATCGAAAGTAAATCATGATTTCAGACGAGTTGCAAGTTGCGCGTAAGTACAATAATGTTATTATTTTTGTTGATTTGATTGTATTGTAGCGGAGATGGGCTAGTCCTGCACGTTTCTTTAAGTTAAATACATTTGTTTACATCTTGTTGGATGTTATGTTGAATAACTCTTAAGCTATACAATTTAATTGCCCGTGACATTGTTTATCAAGATTTCACATACAAGAATTGCGAAGAGCAAAAATCTGCGTAGAAAATACAATGATTCTAAATGTCTTTATATCGAAGTATTAAGTATTCCATAACTGTCAAGCAGTCAATGAATCTTATTTAATAACATATCTTGATTTCCATCATCTTAATGGGGAAAACACACACACATTTTAAAACTGAAAAACAAATGCAGAAATTAATTTTTGTTTACTGGTTTGTCCCAATACATGACATAGAATAGGCGAAAACATTGCTCATTGTTTTCCAGAGTAAAATAAATGTCCTTTATTGTGATTTAACACAAAAATATACTCGGCTATTTAGAATTTTAAATCTAAAAATACAAAACAATACATTTGTTATCAGAAATAAGAATTAAGTCCTCCTCTGCGCCCTTGTTTTGTTTCTGTTTAGACTATTGAAAATAATCCCACGTGTATAAATGATCTGTCTCATCTGCGTTTCATTGCTTTATCAACTCTAGGGGTGACATCAGGACGCTTCCATTGCTCCTCTTTATACGTGGAATAGAAGAACCATGCTGCCACAAAATGGACCGAGCAATTGATGGCGCCCAGAACTGAGATTTTGCTAGCAGCCAACGGCGGAGAAAATGGTGAACCCAGCAGTCATCCAGCGAAGGTTTCCCTATGCTATAGGATGGTTAGAGATAAGCTCAAGAGAGCAGTAAGAAAGAAAAAGAATTCAAAACAAAAGAAACAGAATCAAGCTCCAGACGAGCCTGCGCCATCTCAACAAGTCCCGAATGCGGAACACGAGGAGCAGGATGTTGCCGAGAGGCCACTGGAGATGTTGGAATGGAGCCACTTGCATAATCTCCACCTCTCAGACGATCAACTTGAAACCTGGTGTCAGGTACATACTTGGCTCGCGTTGTGAAACTCGAACAAAAGCAAGGCCTGAAAATATGATAGTTTCACTTTTAAATATCACCCTGCATCTGTTCACTCAAACATGACGTCTGATACTATTTTCAGCGTCATAGGAAGTTTCGGTTTTTAAACATTGCTGTGAGATGAAATCACCAATCGCCGTACTTTCTGCAGGCATATATTCTTTATCCTCTACTCCCCAAAAAAATCCACCCTGTATGTGTGAAAATTTTAACCAGACACAAAATATGTACTCTACAGAGTGGAGCGGCCGCCGCCAACTTGCCCACTCACCAGCGTCCATTCAACAGCTGGAAGGAGTACAAACTGGTGAAGCGCACTTACCAGCAGCTCCAGCACAGTTCCTACTACTGGGGATCGATGAACATGGAGGAGGCACACCAAATCCTCTGGCTGACCTCACCGGGCACCTTCCTCATCAGGTAACTCAATTCTGGAAGTTAGTTAGCTAAAAGCTAAAGAGATGCTAAATATGATTGATTTCAACATCATTGAGTCATGTTATTCTTCAAATATTCCAAAATGTCATCTCAGTGACTTCAAAAGTATTTCAGAGCAGTGAGTTGTGTTATTAGACTCTGTACTTGCCTAAGCCCTTTATCCATAAGATCTAGTGCCGGCCCTGCTGAGGAAGTTTTTTTTTTTTTTTTTTTTTTTTTAAATCTTGCACATGACAAATACTCCATTACTATCTTTTAAAAAGATATATAAAAACTAATAGCAACGCCTGACAGGACAAGCCGCAACAACAACAAACAAATGACGGAATGTTGTCTTTCCAGAGACAGCGGGCAGACGGACGTCTTCTTCACCTTGAGCTACCACAGCGACGACGGGCCAACCAGCGTCCGTGTGGTGCTCAGAAAGCTGCTCTTCGGACTCTGCGGGAGCCAAAAGACTTTCGCCTCCCTTTTTGATCTGCTGGCTTACTACAGCAGCCCGTCACGCAAACTGACCACACCGTATCGCCGGCAGCGGCCTGAGTGCCTCAAGCAGATCTGCAGGAGGGCTCTGGTTCAGACGTACGGGGCAGAGAACATAAGAAACTTAGCAGGACTCAGTTGTGAGGTGAAAGACTATGTTCATGCGTATCCTTACTCGATATAGTGGAAATACATTATATTGTGTACATAAATGTATATTGCAGGGACTTGTCTGCTAAAAAAAAAGAAAAAGTCTTTTGATTGAAATAATAACTTACCGAATTCGCCCGAATATAAGACAACCCCGATTATAAGACGACCCCCTCTTTTTCAAGACTCAAGTTTGAAAAAAGACTTTGTCTAGACCCCGACTGTAAAACGACCCACCCTTTTTCAGTTTTATTTCAATTGCAAAAAAAAAAAAACTCGTCTTATATTCAAGCCAATACGGTACAAGCATTTCATTCCTGGCAGCTTGTAATTTATCCATGAACCAAATCAACAGCGAAAAATGCCCAAGTCCAAAGAAAGCTGGTTAAAAATTGTTTGCTTTCCGATCAGTGATAAGGAAGCCCCACTTTTAAACCGCCCATATACGGCTCAGGTAAGTCGATAATGAAATGTATTGCCTCCTTGTGGGCTTTCAGCTGAAAATTAAATTTAAAGCAACAGTCTCATTTTTTATTCAAAAACTCTCAATGTATTTTGGGATCAGGAAAATGACAAAATGTTATGAGCTTGCATTTTCGATTTGGGAGAAATTACGCTCAATACGGTCACACTCCTTCCTCACATCTTGGTGATATTACTAACTTTGGTACGATTTCCACTTAGGTCATGTGTATATTAGTATTTTGTTTTAACAGAAATGTTCTCTATACTAATTTAACTTTTGGATTATAAGAAGACTTCCATTCATTTGATGTACAACCAATTCAAGGAGTAAAGGATTAACTAAAATACTTTTTAATCATTTATTACAGTTTCCTGGTGACTAAATAATGTGTTGTGACATGCTTTTCTCCAAACACCCCAAGGATGGAAAAACTGCAGATTAAAAAAGTATGTGGGACATCGACACATAACCACGCATAAGTAAGTAGCCACCTCATTTTGCATTGAGAAGTTGTATGGGGGCGATTTTTATGAAAATTAGTGCAGAACGGCTCGCTCATTTACACATTTTAAGAAAAAGGCAGATCAAAGTTTTATTTATCTGTTGAATTTCACACTCGATGGGTGAGAAGGCACTCCAGAGACCCAACTCATTTGTATACACGCAATTAAAACCTCTGCTCTATTGCAGCCATTTTGTCCACTAGAGGGCAGAAAAACATAATTTTTTGTCGATGTGCTGTGCGTAGAAATGGTCGGGGGGTAACAATAAGGTTACTGGAACCCAATCATCATGTTAATTTGTGTAACAGGGGTATTTTCCTCTTTATGTACTGTGTCATTTTAATTTCTTGAGATAATAACGTCACAGACTAGTAATTATGTGTATATTATTTCCCTTCTTCCCCCAAAATAGGGTCTTTAAAAATCATCACCGCGTCCACATTTCAACATATTTGAAAAATATTTCTGGGAAGGCTTTCATTCATGTCAATACGAGTGTTTTGAGTTACGAACGTGTTTACGGAAAGAGTAGAACTCAGAACCACCCGCTGTATTTATTTCGCAGGAACTCAGGTCAGGTGATGACAGCAACTGGCGTGGCGCGTGTTCCTGTCGTGCGCGTGCCTGTCCATCATTTTGGCGCCAGGAGGGAGCGCGCACCCCCTGCGCGTGCGTGACACGTGAGCTGGGAGGAGGGCGCTCGAGAGCTCCACCGCCGCGTACAGCCGGTGAAATCCACGCACGCACGCACTCACACACACGCGGGTTGAATTGCCGAAACGCTGAAAGGGACGGCAGTGGTGGAGCGGAATCGGTGGCGGACCGCTTGGGCCCCGAATTGGAGCATCTCTGTCCCCCGGGCTGCACCTCGTTCCCTCGCGCGCCTCTGCTCCAGAGGGAGGCCCCGAGCGGCGACGGGATGTAGCACGGATTAACGGCGGAGGAGAGCGGCGGGACGTGGAGTGAAGGACATGGGGAAGGACCAGGAGCTTCTCCAGGCCGTCAAGACCGAGGACTTGCTGACAGTTCAGCGCCTCCTGCAGAGACCTCGGCCCGGGAAAGCCAGTGAGTAGACAACCACACATACACACACGCGCGCCAAGTATAAATGTTTGTGATTTATGTGTGACGTTGCACCTGAGATAATTGAAATGGACATAAACTGCATTTGAATGTTTTTTTTCCATTTACGCATAAGTAGCCTCATCCACAGAGGATGTGTTGTTTGAGAGGAACGAGGAGATGGGAGGATGCCTGTATGTATGTTGTGACGTCAGCATCATAGTGATGACGTTGCACGCGTGCAAAGATATTTCTGAGATTTCTGGACAAACTGCACACACAGGTTGTGTGTGTGCGTGCGTGAGATGCAAGTGCATCAAGGTCCTCCCACTGCTCTCGGGACAGGGGGATTATTGGTGTGTAAAGACGCCAGATGTTAACGGTAATAGTGTGATGATGACGAAAGCGCACGTGACGACGCCGGCGCTCACGTGCCCGAGAGTTGTTGACGGGGTGTCATCTGAAGGCTGGAGGTGATAATTAGATTTCAATTAGTCTTGCCAACGCAGCCTTACGCCGCCTCGCCTGTTTCACCTCCTCCTCAACTCGTTTTCCCCTCGTTGCCTGGCCTTTTGATTGTATCTCCTTTCTGTTATATTTCGCCTCCTTTGGGCTGGGCCCGACAGTCCCCTTTCTCCTCTGCACTCGTCTCAGCCAGCAGTGCCACGGTGAAGAAAAATGCTTCTCCTCAAATGCCAGAGCAAATCAGCTCTGAGTGTTCAGTCCACTGTGTGTGCTGACAGAGAGAGAGCGAGAGAGAGAGAGGAATGGAAGGGCGAGTAAGCTGGGAGGCTGCATGGAGGAAAGGTAAAAAAAGGAAGTCACGATGAGAGGTTAAAGGGTGAGTGATGGAAGGTGTGCGACGCGACAGGAGAGCGGATTTACGTCTGAATAATTAAACAGGCCTCACTGCTGGAGGATCACTGCAACTCTCTGGCTTCATTGGAGAGGTTGTGCAGTCAGGAATATTAATATTGGCTAGAGAGTCGTTACTAGGGCCCGGCCGACATGCATTCCGATTAAATTCAACGCCAGACCCTTTTTCAAACCCTTTACCGTGGATTTAATGTCGTCTGAAAACAAATCTGGCTTTGGCAGCGAATGAGTTACGAACGTCACGATTTGATTCGATTTTGAGTCTTTGATTCGGTTTTTATTCTTTACAGTTTGATTTTGATTCTTCGGGTTGTGTTTTCATTTGAATCAGTGTTGAGTTCATTTCAATGCTCTGATTGATTCAGTAAGTAAACATCCACAAAATATTCAACCCTGCCATTTTGAGTTTAATTTAATTGAAATGACAACCCATCTGTAATTTTGAATGTTACTACTTCCATCAAAGAGCGTCATTTTACTACCAGGAACTTAAATGGCACATTTTATTTGCTTAAAATGTTTTCATGATTGTGAGAAGCCAAAATCATGTTACATTTGCAAGCTGGCTCAGCTTGCAACCGTGATGTCATTTTCAATCGACCAGAAGTGGCAAAATGGCCGCCTCCTGAGATGGATAGGAGCAGGTGCAATTTGCTGCTTAATTCACATTCCACAAACACAATATTAATCACTATCATGTTTAGACTAGCATTTTTTGGCTAGAAATAACGTTGAACGACACATTGTGTGAGCCTCAGCTTGCTTTTACACGTGTGCAAATGTGCAGACAGAGGTGAAACAGGACTTGAGAAATCCTAGTAATGAAGACCCAGGAGAAGCTCACTCCCCACCACTTCGTATCTCAAGAAGGTGGTCTTGAGACTGAGAGTGTCTTCCTAAAAGTTGCCCGCCAGCAAGCTCATTGGCCTTGAATGCGAATTAAGTCGGGGCGATTTCTAGCGCATTGTCGCGTGAGATCAGTTTGTTGCGGGAATATCAGATCATAGCCAAGCGGCGGACGGTATGCGAGTTGCATATGCAATGACACGTCGAGCGGTTGCCACGGTAACAGAGTCTCGGTTGCAGCGTCATGGCTAAAATTAACATATAGGAATTTTGAACTCTGCACGACACTGATTATGAAAATTAATTACATAAAATGCTCAATAATGTATCACTCAGCGGCCAGGAAAAATTTGAAAGTGCATGCAAAATGGTTTATTTTCTTAATATTTATTTTTACTTTTCATTACAATAAATAACACCATTTTTTTAAATGAGATAATAAATAAAAACTGGATAAGTACTAAATTAATGAAGTATTTTTAAAATCCGAAAATGGAATTAATATATTTTTAAATATTTAAATATATTTCTATATTTAAAATTTACGCATAAATGTTAATATCCCCAATCCCTAAAGCAATCACATAATAAAAATAAATATATACATTTGTAAAAATCCTATTTACTAGTTATTTTTGATGCAGGCTGCTTTGCTTTTGTGACTAACTGACAGTCTGACGTTGACACAGATATCTGTACTCATTGATTCCGCTGCTAGTCCAACTGGGGGGAAGGGATGGCGCTTTTTTTTTTTTTTTTTACAGTTAATCCAAGAGTGATGGCGGTAGAGAGGGCGAAAACAAACACACACACACACACACACACGCTTGTCAGCTGCAGAGTGTAAACAGAACTGCACAACCACCAATCAGCTGCCACTCTTTAGCAAATTACAGGGAAAATTAGAGTGTGAGAGCAGGATGAAGGGATGAAGTGCAGATAGGGATGTGGAGAGAAGGGGAAAAGCTTTTGCCCAGATTACAGAACAGCTACAGATTACGGCCTGGTGCATGGATTATGAGGGTTTGACCAAAAAAAAAAAGTAGACGCAGAGAACCAAACCAGCACTCTGAGTGTGTGTGTGTGTGTGTGTGTGTGTGTGTGTGTGTGTGAGAGCATTCCTTGCTGCAGTTTGGTGTCTTCATCCTTCTTATGTGCTTTCAAAGATCAAGGTTATCGTCACACGCACACTTACATCACTTCCATGCACACTCACCCAAACATCAGAAATATATATGCGGTAAAAAAAAAAAAAAAAAAATCACGCCGTCATGCTGTGCTTTTTTTGTTGTTGCAAAGATAAACCCACATCTGCCAGCAGCAAATTGGAAAACACTTTGGTTTTTCCATCCTTGACTTTAGGATACGATGAGACAAATTTGAATAATAGTAATCATAACAATATGTGATTTATTTTTGCTCAATATTACAAATAATACTAAACTATTATTTCATAAAAAATTAACAACTAACCAACTTGCTCTAAATCTAATTGAAATGAATTTGGGATTATCTACAACCCTTTTTTAGACCAATACCAGTAGGAGTGCTGAACATTTGAGTAGTCAGTGATACCGATACCAAGTACCGATACCACTGCACTTTTGATGTATAACCCCCCCGCACCCAGTAAAACACAATTACAGATAATTCTAATTCCCTTTCTATTATTTTACTTAAAATTGCTTGAAATTAATTTTCTATTGTATGTCCACAAGAGCACATACTAGTATCGGACATCATCATGAGTATCGATACCTTGAAATAAAGCCGAGTTTCAGCACGGTACCAACACCTGGTATCGGCACTTTCCCGTCCCAAAATTTAACTAAAAAGTCAAAACAAAACAAAAATGAACTGTAATATTAAAAAAAAAAAAAAATCTCAGACTATTATAACCCGAAAATCTCATTTGGATTTCTTGACTTTTTACAGCCTGCTGGTAAGGACAGAATAGCTGCTCTAAGATTTTTCCCTCAATTTTTGGCCTTTCCAGTCTTTACAGCAACTAGTTGTCATTCACAAGCTGCAGTGACCCTGCAGGCTCCTTCAGAGCCTCACTGTGACTTTCTGCTTCCATTCAATTGGTCAGTTGCTCTGAGCTCACCCCTTTCCGGAAGAACCGCTGTTATGTTTTGCGGCACTCAAAGGGCATCAAAATTCTGCGGTGTTCCGGAAACCTGCAGGGAATAAATGAATATGTAAAACCGAGAATACATGAATCCCTAATGTATTTTTTTTTTTCTTCATATATTGAAATGTACGTAGACTATTTCTATAACAATTCTCCTTGCGTTTCAGAGCTCCTCGGAGCAGCCAAGAGGGTGAACGTCAACATTCAGGATGCAGATGGGTAAGGAGAAACATCTTCATTCACATAATGCTTCCCCCAATACTATTTTGTGATCGCTAATGTGAAAGTTTTGACAGAAGACGAGGCCTGAAATTGTCAATAAATGCTGAAAGGGCAAGTTAGATATTTTCTTGACAATAATAGGTGCCCTTACTAGTTCAAACACGGTGTTCTGATTATATTGTGTTTGTGGAATAAAAATTAAGCAGTAAAATTGACCTGAGTTTCTCAAATGGCGGCCATTTTGCCACTTCCTGTCACCTGAAAGTGAGGTAAAATATGTCTATACAATCCTTTTTTCCTTACAATAATATGTCCTAGGTGCCCTTACTAGTTCAAACACGGTGTTCCGATTATATTGTATTTGTGGAATAAGAATTAAGCAGTAAAATTAACCTGAATTTCTCAAAATGGCGGCCATTTTGTCACTTCCTGTCACCTGAACGTGAGGTCGAATATGTCTATACCATCATTTTTTTCTTAAGAAAAAATACTCAAGATAAAGTCAAAGGTATTTAAACGACTCCAGCCACTGCAATTCATCTAAAAAGTTCCATACATGTTACAGAGTAAATTTATATATATACTTCCCACCTCTGTAGCTACATGAGTGGACATTTTTTGAAATAGTGTGTCAGTGTTCCCTACAATCCACAACTCTTGAGTTCAGGCTATTTTTAGACTTTGTGATTGGCTGATCTTTATGTGCGCGTATGCTTGGTTTGTCATTGTGTTCCATTTGGTTTGGGATTTTTTAACACGCTGATTGGAATCGCATCATTGGTCCCCACTGCATGTTTAATGACTGATGATTGGTCGATTCAGCTCCAGGGCCCGGCTTTTATATTCACGGGGGATCCATTAGACACTCACACACACTCACACACACACATGAGTGTATGCCAGGCTCTAGGGCAGAGCAATTGCTTATTAATGGAAGTAGGTCATTTGCACCCCCCACCCACCGACATCGCTCTTTCACTGAGCCGAGGGGTGGAGCTGTTCTGCGCCGAAGATTAACTCGGCTTCAAGTTATGATCTTACACATGCGTGCGTGTTAAGGTGTAACATTTACACATCATCTATATATGTGTGAAGGTTGTCGCCTCTGCATCATGCTGCTCTGAGTGGCAATAAGGAGATGATCTCTCTGCTGCTGGAGGCTCAGGCAGCCGTGGACATTAAAGACAATAAAGGTAAGAAGAAAAAAAAAAAAGATATTTGCATATTGCATGTCATTGTGACAAACAAATACATCATTGTGTCAAACTGTTGTAGCATAGCGCCAACTACTGCCAAGGAGGACTTACTTCAGCCCCAGGAAAAAAAAAAAAAAGTCATTTTAGAAGAATAAAAACTGACAACCACAGATTTGTGGTTTTGTTTTGTGGCCAACCCGGGTTACTGTAACACAATAAAAACAATAGAACAATTATTTCACCAGATCTAAAACGGTTTTATTGCTGCGCTATTGTTGATGCTGTTTGTGAAAAGCAGATGTGGCAATAAATACAGAGAAAAAACAAGGCCCTGTTACGTAATAAAACGCTGAACTTTCTGAGGCCCGAAATAATATTTGTACAAAACGACAGATTTGTGTGCACAGCAAACAAGAGAGCAGAAGTGAGAGCGAGAGCCAAGAGGAAGGAGAACAGCCCAGATTTTCTTTTTTTTTTTTATCTCAAGCCCCTCACCCCCCACTGCCATCCTCCTCTAATATCTTCATCCATCGCAGTCTGGCAGAACATGAGAAGACAGAAGTCTCAGGGCAGATGGGAGACATAAATCCCCCAGGATGGAAGACTGCCTTTTCCTAAGTCTGCCATCATACACGGTGCGTCTCTAAATGGACGCAGACCCCCCCTCGCCCCCACTCCGACCCCCCTCCACTGTGCTCTACCTCCTGGAGTAGCTCACCACAGAAGATGTTGCGAGGAAGCCATCAATTATTTCTTCATTGCATTCCTGAAGTGATATAGGAGGCTTTGTGTACGTCCTTGTTGTATTTCTAGATTTATAGACCCTATTCCAGTGGTCCAAAGTCTGGCTCGGGAACTGAAAGGGGCCTGGTAACATGGTTGTTATTGGTCCAAAGCATTTTTTTAATTATACAATGAATGACCTCACCTTCAGTGGAAAGCGTTTAGCCTTCTCCGTGTTAAGACAGCCAGCAGATAAAATGTCGCTTAAGATGCCAAGATAACCAACCAGCCTTGTTGATTCCTGCCTCGGAAGAAAAAAAGGACAACCTGGAAGGTGGCCAATCAGCTGGGCCAACATCCTTCCTGGGGGGGGGGGGGAAGATTTTTATAAATATAGCAGCAGAGGTTCAAAGCAATGTAGTGTACACTAAAAGCCATGTTTTCCTAAGTGTTAAAGGGTGCACTCTAAAATAAGCCAAATTGGTTCAAAAATAAATTTTTTTCAAGCTCTTCCCGGAAGCATTGACACTCCTGCGCTGTAATAACGGGGTCACGGAGTGTGGAACAAGTAATTTGACGGCAATTCCCGAGGGAGGCATCATCTGATGCGCCTCACAGCAAACACCGCAATAAATTACCGACTGAGAATCTTTATTACCTCCGCCAAGGAAGTTGCCTTTTCATTACGATGCTTTTTACTATGACTGTAGAATTTCAGTACAGGGGTACGAAAGGTCAGAAAGGACAGATATATGCAAAAAATCTGAATCAGAAATTCTGTGACTTCATATTCTCGACCTGTGTTTATGTAGGGATGCGTCCTCTGCATTACGCCGCCTGGCAAGGCAAGACTGAACCACTGAAAATGCTGCTGAAGGCGGGCTCGTCCGTCAACGGACAGTCGGACGAAGGACAGATCCCTCTCCACCTGTCTGCTCAGCACGGACACTATGATGGGGTAACACTTGTGTTTTTCTGTATCGTGCGTGTTATTTATTTATTTATTTTAGCGATGAAGCGTGACATTTACAAACACCGCTTTTCGTTTTTGCAGTCGGAGATGTTGCTGCAACACCAGTCCAACACGTGTATCTCGGACACCGCGGGAAAAACGCCGCTGGACCTAGCCTGTGAATTTGGACGTGTCGCAGTGAGTATAAATAAAAGCAAAATAAGAATATGCCATGAGGAAATTGACGGTGAGTGGTCACGGTCAGCAAGGCCTTCTCTGCTTATGATAATGATGTTCTTCTCGAAAAACTAAAATACAACTAGCGCGTCAGTTAGCCACATTAGCCCACTAGCATTAGCCACAAGCTGTTAGCGCCACTTATTCGGAGGACATGAGGCTGTAGAGTCATCTAATGTTTGAACGACTTTTTTTTAAAAATATATGTCTGCTTTTCATAACGTCATGAGGTGTAATTTTTTTATAGCCACTAGATGGTGGCATTACACAAGGTTAGCAGCAACAAATATTCAACAATAGTAATTATTTTTTTTTAAAATTTACAAATTTACTGGTTACTCTGACACGGGAAGATCTGCCCAAGACTTTCAGAATCAGAAGTGCTACATGATATAACACAAACTATATTAGCAATGGGACCAATTTGATTTCAAATTTACTGGTTTGTCGGAGCAGAGTTACAAGCAAGTTCAACGAGCAAAACATGTCTAGCAGTCTGGACACATTATTAAATTTAATAATCAGCATCTATGGGGAGTATGATGTTTTGTTTTGTTTTTCGCTGGGATTGGTATTAAGAGATGGATTAAGTTGGGTAAATCCCCACTGAAGGCCCAGGCACCACTGACATAAATAAACATTTTTAGGAGGTCCCTATCGTTTATTGTCAACCTTTTGATCTGGTCCAAACAAAAATCATAACTTGATTTTTTTAATTAAATTTGTATCAGTAACAGCGTAAAAACGCTCCCATGCAGCATTAGAAAACAACAATACCGACTTAATTGCGTACCTCATCCCTGATTACTCTTTTGTGCAATTTGAAGCCTATTCGGAAACAATTGCGAATTTAAGTGTGATTTCATCCATCTTTTTAATCTAATATGGTATATTTGTGTTAGGTGGTTCAGCTCCTGCTCAGCAGCAACATGTGTGCCGCCATGCTGGAGCCCAAACCCTCCGACCCCAACGGGGTGTCGCCTCTTCATCTCGCCGCCAAGAACGGACACATGGACGTAATACGGTCTGAAAATGTCACTCGTGATATCAAACACTTTTAGTCTCCACTGTCTGTAAAAAGACAATTCAATGTGATACTGCTCGATTCCAATCCACGTTGCAGGTTGCTGATTCAGGCCGGCATTGATATCAACAGACAGTCCGAGTCTGGTACAGCTCTGCATCAGGCTGCCCTCTGTGGGAAGACAGAGGTAGTGCGCCTCCTGCTGGAAGTAAGTCTGAGTTGCTTCACCTGTACTACTTACTTAATAATATTATTTTTATATTATATATATATATATATATTATATATATTATTTATATATTATTATATGCTAAAAATGTTTGTAATTTCTTTTTATTTGTTATTCTCATTGTATTGTATTGGTTGGTGCATCTTTAGATTTCTTCTGCTTTATTTTTTTTTTTGCCACTTTTGTCAGTCTCCGTGCAAAACGGTCTGAGTAGCAAACAAGTCAGTCATGCTTGAGAGATGGTGAAATTTTACCCGCAAAATGTCATTGCGGGGCTTTTTTTTGTGTCTTGGATGATGCGAGGCCGCACTGACTCATTGAGTAAAAGTGAGACTGGAAGAACATTCTACAATTGAAGGAGAAGGATGCAGGCAAGCGAGCAGAAAGACTGAAAGAAAGAATATAATTCTTAGCGTTGTAAAATAAATAGAGTGGCAGGACTTGAGTTTTTTTTTTTTGTTCTCAGGTTGATTAGAAATTGTACAGAAAATGTAATCGTGCACTCCTGTTGTTTATTCACTCAGAGTGGGATCAGTGCCGGAGTGAGGAACACTCTGAGTCAAACCGCCCTGGACATTGTGAACCAGTTCACCACCACTCAGGCCAGCCGTGAGATCAAGCAACTCCTCAGAGGTGAGTGCAAATTCCAAATTTGACCATTTGCTACATTAGTGTGGTTGGGAATTACACAGTGAGGATGCACCAAGTCTTTTTTCATATTTTGTTGTTTTGGACAAAATGAAAATCGCTTTGAGATTGCAAATCTCCGTTGCCGTTCACCTTCCAGCACTTCTCTGCTCGGCTTGTGTTTTGTAGACGCTTCTGCTGCCATGCAGGTGCGAGCGCTGAAGGATTACTGCAACAACTACGACCTCACCAGCCTCAACATCAAATCGGGAGACATTATTACGGTACAAAAAATGAACTGCAGGATACCTGTGTCAAATCATCATGTGTCAAATCATCAGCTAATCGATCCATCTTCGCTCCGAGTGTGACTTTGTTTGCGTCGGCAGGTTTTAGAGCAGCACTCGGACGGCCGGTGGAAAGGGTGCATTCACGATAATCGCACAGGAAATGACCGCGTGGGCTACTTCCCGTCCAACATGGTGGAAGTCATCAAGAGGGCAGGTGAACACCCGCACCACAGCCGTGTGCGTGTGTGTGTGTGTGTGCGTGCGTGCGTGCGTGCTCAGCGGCCTTTTTATGTAGCTCTAGCTAATCATTAGTTAGACAGCTTACAAGCTCCATTTTAACATGTGACTCATAGCTTTTCCCACCCAAAACATCACTTCAACCTTTTTCCTTTCCATATATATTTCTCCTATTATTCCATCCTACCCAATGAACGCAACCGTAGACTGTAAATCGCCACTGGACATTGTGTTAACGATAACACTGGCGGACCCCCCCAAGGAAAAAAAATCCTAGCTCCGCCAGTGACCAAAAGTGGTGTCCAAAGCTCTCAAATTTTTGACTGGTGATAGTAATACTCCTAAATCTAAGCTCCCTTGCCAATAAAACGGGGTGATGGTTCAAATCTGATGTATTCATACTGTCCAGATATACGATACAGTCTATGAACTTGAAAATTTGACAGTAGCCTGAATCACAAAGTTCAAATATGCTAGTTTTGTTAGCCCGTTAGCTTTAAGCTAGTAGACTTTTGTAAGATTTTGTTTAGTTTTACAGTAAAGTTCAACAGGGATCGCCAATAAACGTTAAGTTTGCTGCCGTCATGACTTTACGCTATGACTCTTTTAAAATTTTATTTGCAAGATAAAGCAAAATGTTGAGTAGCTTGTCAATGGTTGGCAGATAATGTTGGTGTTGGTATTTGCAAATCAAGCACATTTTGTGAAGGTTCCAGTTGGTTTGTGGGCAAAGATTTACTGACACAATTGCTCCCCGCGGCTTCATCGCATGTCAAACGAAAAGTCTATTCTTGGTCTTGTGATCATGTGACCCGTGTGCTCACATGAGGAAGGATGCTTGGTGATGACGGCTACTGTTGTGCATGCTTGTGCTGCTTGTTCATACGTCACAAAAAATAAAAGCATCTATCTCTATAAGTGTACACTCCCGTTTCTATTATAAAAAAAAAAAAGTCCAATTTAAATATATACATTGTTGTGGCTAGGACAGCTAGGACATTGTGATTTCCAAAAGTGCATCAGCAAGATTATTTTTCACATTGCTGGACTATTGATAACGATTGACAAAAAAAAAAAATAATTGGAAACCTCACATACAGGAAGTGACCCTCAAATGGAAAGTCACGCAATTTGGAGATAGATGCTTTTCCTCTTACTGCGGTGACACGAGTACGTTTTTTTTCTCATACATTCTCTTCTGATGATTCTTACGTTCTTATTTGTTTTTTTTAAGTGGGCTGATGAGTTGTCGTGTTGTGTTGTTGTTTTTGTTTTTGCGTTTCTTGTCCGTCTTCCTCCTCCCCCCTCCTCATCATCCTCCTCCTGGCCCGAGCCCAGGCCTGTCCCCCTCCCAGCAGTGCCACACGCTGCTGCTGCGCAGGCCCAACCCCTGTCCCGTTGGCTCGCTCAACGGACACTCGTACCCCCCTTCCAAGGTCCTCCCTTTGCACCTGCCCTCCCCTCCTACCCCTCACCCTACCGGGCAATCCCTCCCTCGCTTCTCCTCGTTCGGGTACGTGCCTCTTCCCATCTCTCCGCCTTCTTTCTCCACTTCTCCTCCTCCGCCTCCTCCTCTGTCTACTCCTCTCTCCACTTCTCAGGAGCAGCAAAGTCAGACAGGTACATACAGTAGAACACTTCATAGTAACCTTTTAAGATTTATTCTTGGGCAATAAGAGACATTTGATATTCAGGTCAGTTTTTTTGAACGGGCAGAGAGGAAAAAATACAATATTAGTAATCTGGGAGTTCAGATTTTGAAATCCTCCCCCATGGCTTCATAGCATGCAAACAATTTTTAGTTGAGTTGTACATTTTACATGTAAATGAATTGTCAATATTTCCAATGCATATCGATCAATTTTTATTTAATCAGAAATGCCATTCCAACGGGTACACATGCTTGTTCTTGCTTGTGTATCGTAGGAAAAAAAAAAAAGTTTGCGGAAATGTGTTTGGTCATAAGTGTTTTTCATTTCGCGTGTGTGGCAGGTTCACGGACCACGGAGCTGAGTCCTCAGGGTTCTCCTACTTTGGGCCAGCAGAGCAGCACGAGTGAGGACATCTGGGTCCTGCGCAAACCGCTGGCAGGTAAACATCAGCGTGTGCTCGATTTTTGACTTTACAAATGACACTGCTCCGACCTCTAGGGGGCGAACGCAGCGGCAGCGTGGGCAGCCTCGGAAGCGCCAGGTCGTCCAGCAGCCTGCAGGGCTCGGGGAACACGCACGTCTTGACCACGCCCGCACCCAGCCCTCATCCGGCACCGACGCCGGGGGTCAACACGCATGGCCTTAACGCTCCGGGCCTCCATGCGCAAGCTGAGGGGGTCAAGGTACAAGATGTCAACACACAGATTAGCTAAGCAGCTAGCCTCTTAACAGCTAGCCAACTCGACACTCTCATTCACTGACACCCACGTCACTCACCGGGCTTGGTCCCAACTTTTACCGATGTACTTGTTGTGGCTTTGGTGCACTTATTTTGAGTGGCTTTGCGTGTATCTGTTTATATGGAGCAAAAGTGTTTGTGTGTTCTTTTAGCTCCTGGCCACCGTCCTGTCCCAGTCGGTAAAAGCCAAGGAGCATCTCTTGGAGCAGTCGCAGTCCATCGAGCAATCAGCGAGTAAGAGCTAAAATATTGCGAAAATACAACACGACTTTTTTTGTCAGTTCCGACAAATGGTGAATTGTTTACTTCTGATGCGATTCGACACAACCATTCAGAAGAGTCAGGACATTTGTCACAAATAAAACACGTTCCGAAATAGAATATCACAATGTGACGTGAATCGGGTTTGTCATCATTTGATCTCTCCAAAGGCCACCTGTCTGTTCTAATCATCCAGTTATCCAAACGTCTGCTTTGACATTCATATTTTTTTCTCCCCCCTCAAAGGTTCTTCAACTTCCAATGTTCACGAGCAGCGGCCATTCGAGCGCAAGACCGAGGGAGACGATGGGAAAGTGAGTTCGGGGCCTATTTTCTCTCTCCTTTGCTTATGGCTCTGCTCTCCACACGATGGATTAAATTTTAAGTTCCAAAATAATTAGAGAGAAGTCTTTTAGTCACGGAGGAAGTCGACTTAATCAACTCCTCAATCAAGACAGGCCGAGTGTGATTTGTCGCCGTGATCTCGGCACAACATTGAGCGAGGCAATGCCTTCAAGTGCCTTGTTGGTGGGGGAAAATAAAAAGTCATTTCTTTTCACTTTGCTGAGCCAGCTCACCCATTACATTCCGAATCAAGCAGGGAGCACTAAATGAGGGAATTATCTCGGACACGACCGCAGACATCATTCAGCGTGTGTGCCAAAAAGCTATTTAAAGGGTCAGTTCACCCTACTTACAAAAAGCAATAACGGCAATCTAGATATGCAGAGCCTTTTTTTTTTTTTTTTGCTCTGCTAAACATATCTGGCCCAGATGATGAGTTTCTGTGCTAGTAGGGAGTTGTGTCTCATGCAGCAGTGTTTTGTGTTCTAGAAGCAGGCAGTGGTGGCATGGCTGGGCGAGTTTCAGCTGCAGTTCTACACCACCCACTTCCTCACGGCGGGATATGATCTAGACACCGTTAGCCGCATGACCCCTGAGGTAAGGTCAAGACCCCCCCATTCCCCCTTTATGTACCGCCTCATTTGTTTGTCAAGGCTCCACCCGTCATGCGCATTAAAGCTGACGCGGCAGGATGATGTAAACCCCTCAAGGGCAGGGGACACTCACTAACGATTATCGAGACATAATATTACGCAACCTATGCACAAATCTGGACGACGTGTTAAGATGGTGGTAAATTTCTGACCTTTTTGTTTGCGTCAAAGGACATGACGGCCATCGGGGTGATGAAGCCAGGACATCGGAAGAAGTTAATGTCGGAGATCAGCAAGTTGCCCTCGGGGGATTGGCTGCCAGAGCACAAGCCCGTAAGGTTCTCTCGTGTACTGCGCAAATTGCAAACGAGCAGGATCGCTGGAGTTTTGGCAGCTCCACATTTAAAAGCGGACACTATGTGTGTGTTTGTTTGTAGGGCAATTTGGCAGATTTCCTTTCTCACTTGAGTCTCAGTCAGTACTACCAGGTCCTGGTGCAGAACGGTTATGAAAACATCGACTTCATCTCCGACATCAGCCTGGAGGATCTTCAGGAGATCGGTATTTCCAAACTTGGTGAGACGCCACTGAGTCATTTGGGATATTTGAAAATGTTTTCTTGACATACTTCCGCTGGTCTTCACTCAGGCCACCAGAAGAAGCTGATGTTAGGAGTGAGGAGACTGAAGGAGTTACAGAGAGGAAACATCAGTCCGGAGGCCCGACAGAGTCCGTCCACACCTCCATCCAGCCCAGGCGGCAGCGTCTCGGAGCCCCGCACAGAGGCGAGGAAACAGCGGGAGGGTGGTTCTAGCCCGTTAGCGAAACCACGCCCGAGTGTCTCTCAAAATTCCCCCACGCAAACTCCGCCACAAACCCCCACGCACGCTCAAAACCAGCAGGCCTCTCCGAGGGCTCGCCCGCGACCTTCCACCAGGCAGGCAACGGCGGCGGATTCGCCTGTGCCGACGCTCCGGCTACCCAGCGAGGAGGAGGAGCGACGGAGAACTCACAGTCTGATTGGCCCCGAAACAGACTCGCGCTACGCCACCGTGTGCCGCAGCACTTCCGCCCGCAGCCCCGCGGTCGCCAACGACGTCACCGTTAACCGCAGCCAGTCGTCGGTCACACTCCGCCCTCGCCGGAAAGGTCGGCCGCCGACGCCGCCCAAGCGGTCCTGCTCTTCCATCACCGGGCCTGACGGGGAGGGAGAAGCACCAGGGGAGGGGCTCCTCGGCCTGCCAACTTTTAGAGAGAGGCGAGCCAGCGACTGCGGCAGCCTGGGCTCGGCTTTAAGAGCTCAGGAGTCGGCGGGCCTGGAGAGGTCAGAGGGGGCTTCTGGGAGCGTGCGCAGCCTCGCCGCCATGCTCGAGACGTCCATTGTGAGCGGAGCCAAAACCCTGCCGAGGAATCTGGGAAGCAGCCCCAACTACCTGCAGGTGTTTGTGTGTCTTTGTCACGTGTTTCACCGCACTACTTTGCTTCCGTTCACCACCGTAAGATTGGGTAGAAGTGGATCAAGAGGCTGCCAAGTCACGTCCACCGATGTCAAAATAAGTTCACCGAAACTCACAAAAATTCCTCAAAAACAAAAAGTACATATGTATATTGTTCCCCCACTCTTTAGAGTTACATACATAAATATAAGTGTGTGTGTGTATGTGTGTGTTTGTGTGCGCACATTTATCTTAACGGGAGTTTACTTTACAGGTGAGCCCCCCAACACTCCGTCGCCAGACCGGCTCAGGCGGCCTTGGATCAGAAGATGATGACGTCCTGAATCGACGCAGGACCATCAGTGGACCAGAAGGCAACGAGGAGGCTCCTCCAGTACCGGCTCAGCAACGTCCAGAACCGCGGCCCCGCTCAACTATCATCTCCTCCACTGCCGAAATCTCAGACGGCTCGGCGACACTTCGGAGGAAACCTCGCCCTTCTCCGACGGACCCCGTAGCGCCCGTGTCTCCCACGGTCGTCACCATGACAACCGGCTCCGACACAATACGCAGGAGGCATCGAGTGGCTGAGCAATCAGAAGGCCAAATAAGCAATAATCAATCAGATTCTTCGAAAAGTCCGAGCGACGGCTGCCAGCAGCAGAACGGTGGCGTGGTTCTGAGACGGAGACCCGTGTCGGAAGCATCAGACGGGACGGAGAAGAGCTGTGAGTGGATGGAAGCCAGGAAGTCCTTAAAGCCACCGGTCTCGCCCAAACCTTCCTCAGTGACGCTGAGAAAGACGCAAGCTGACCCTCCAACCCCGACCCGACGGGTCCCGATACCCGGTCCTGATAGCGCTGACACGACAAACAGTCCTGGTGAGACATCAATGTGAAAATTTTGATATATAACGATTGATTGATTTCTTATTTTTTTATGGCAGAGACAAAGCGTGTTCCCCCTCCTGTGTCGCCCAAACCTCGCGGCCCTCCAACAGCACCCAAACCAGGAAAACCTGGCGTAGCCTCTACCGCCGTGAGCCCCGCAGCCACCAGCCCCGCGGCCGCCACCCCCTCGCCGACTCCCAAAACCTCCCCCCTTCCCGCTCCCGACACCCCCTCCGCCCCGTCCCTATCACCAGGGCTCCCCCTTACTTCTCCCTCGCCCGCCCAGAGTCCCTCCACGCCGTCTCCTCACCCCGTCAAACCGCCACGCTCCTCCATCGCTGGACTCTCCATCGACTTGCAGGGAGTGCAGGAGGAGGAGGAGAGAAGGAAGGAGAGGGAGCAGAAGAAGCACAAAGAGGAAAATGAGGAAGAGAAGGGGGCGCAACATGGTTTGGAGGAGACCAGCGCATCTTTAGCGGCAGCTTTACAGGCTGCCGAGCACAAAATACAAGAAGACGATGCACAAAATGAGTAAGTACTTGGTGGTGGTGGGAGGGGAGGGGGGGGGGGGGGCCTTCATGAAAAACTATTTCATTACTGGATGAATTGAACAAGTAGGGCAGCACGATGTTCTGAAATGAGCACAGCATTAATTAGCATCTCTGGCCTTCAAACTTGATTAGCGGCCATTGAGGCTACAGCACTTTGCGGTTTTTTGAAAAGCAACATCACGGACTCAAGCACAAATTGTCTCCACTCTGCCTTCTCCTCTTTCCAGCAAAAAGACAACCGTGTCCATATTGGATGACATCGGCAGCATGTTTGACGACTTGGCCGACCAACTGGACGCCATGCTCGACTGAGCTCCCGGGTTTCGAGTCCTCCTGTCCGTCCTTCGCCGGGTAGCGTCGGGAAACCGCTGCGGAGGCTGAAAAAGAGTGTGTTTGCGCCCGTGGGTCCAAGAAGGTGTTCTTCACTTGATGGGTGATGATGCCCACCGAGCTCACACACACACACACGCACACACACACACCTCACAGTACATGGCCTATGATGCTCCGAGCTGACTGAGAAGCACAATCGATCTCATCTCTTCAAACAAGAAGAAAATCAAAGCACATGGACTGACTCGAAGGGGAAAGGAAGACAGACAGGAAGTAGGTTAAAAAAAAAAAAACATCATGCAAAATAGGCCATGTGTGTACTTTTCTGCAGAGAATGCAGTTGTCCTGCTTCTCTTACGTGTGGATGAAGGAGGGCGGTCCACTGAAGCTCCCAACTCGTGTATGCGTGTGTGTATCATGTGTTTCTCTGTTGATGTCGTTGTTGCTGTTGTCGTCGTCCAGTTCTGAGCGCGTCACCCTATAACGAAATGTCCTTTTCTCCCCCCCAATAATTCACACTCTTTTTACGCCAGTGATCGCAACTATGGGTGTTCAGGAATCCCAGGGCGGGCACCAAAACACCAGAGGTGGAGGACTTGACTTGATGTTGACTTGGTATTAATGAACTTGACTCTTACAGTATATAAAATCTGTCAGTTAAAAACAACAACAAAAAAGACTTTGCCTTTGCTCAGTAAGATCAGACTTAAGACTTGAGACATGTATGACTTACTCCTCCCACCTCTGCAAAATCCAAATAAACATACATTCACTTCCCTTTTTAATCTTGCTGGTTGTTTTGGTGGTGTGTTTGCTGAAAATGGAAATATTATGCAACAACGCATACAAGCACAAGGTGTAACCCTCTCGGCCTGCTAAAATGTTTTGAAAAGATAATCGTACATTTCAAAACTTTAGAAGGTACATCCAGCATAGTTCATGATAGACATCGGGGTGTTTGAGCTGCTAGAGCGCCCTCTGTTGTCGGTTAGTAAAACTGCCTCTGCCCCATCTTCAACCCGGTGTCAATTATTTATTTACTCTGCATCTCTCTGTGCCTTGGTAGCGTTCTTTCATGCTTTCTTCTGATGTCGTTGTTTGCCTACTTTTTCACTTCAATGAATCTCCCAGTGTATCCATGTTAGAAGATGCTTGTAGGTTTATGACCATTGAGAAACATTTTTGCAAGCCCTTCTTTAAGCTGTTAGAAGTCATCTTTGCTCCTTCCCTTCCCTCTAAACTCCCAATTTCCACAGGAGAAGTCCCCCAATAAAGAGCCCACCCGTATTTTTATGCCCTTCGGAAAAAGATCCAAATATATATTTGAGAGACGGATATATGCGAATAATGACAATATTGGTTATGGCTCAGAGGCTAGCTGATTAAATCTGTACATTTATGGCTGAATGTGTTGTGAAAGCTGTCGGGTGTCAAGGTTTTGTTTTCTGCTATGACGATGCATTCATGTACAGATGTGAACAGAATAAATGTAAGGATTAAACGTGGATTTATTGGGATCTAATTCAATTGCCACAGAAGTTTTGATTATATTTTTTATGTTTGGAAGACCATCACACTCAGTGTACACAGAGATAAGGCAAATTATTGTTTTGTTATATTTAATAATGGAATATAAATTAACATTGCAATGTAGTGAAATAGAATTTTCTACGTGTCCACGTTTACATATTGAATCTCTGATCTGACATGATATAATTAGGGTTCCAAACTACCCAGATTGAACAGATTTAGGGGATAGATGAGGTTCGTGCCTTGCCCACTGGCCGCAAACTAACCCGTTCAAAGCACTACAGCTAAGCTTCTGGCTCGCAGATGTCATTTGAAACCAACAAAAGTTTACTTTTATTTTGATTTCAAACCGGAAGTCTCGATGTTGCTTGTAAACTCCGCTCGCCTACGTTAAATATATATTTTTTTGCCTGACACATTTATCCATTCGTGTTAATTAACTTGACCGTATAGCATATAATCAACAATAATCTTTACTTAATTTAGCTTTTATTGTGCAATGGGGAAAAAAAAATATAAACCGGAAGTTCCCGCGGTGCTATCTCTCGTGCTAAGTAAGCGGACAAAATCTCAACACCAATTTTTATTAGATTGAGCAATGCCATTAGTAGAAATACCCAATTAGTAGTTATTTTAATACTTGGAATGGAGAAGATGTGGGTTAAAAGTAGAAGAATTGTGTGGCATATTCAATGAAAGCTTTTTTGTAACCCGAGGGAAGACATTTACGCTCAGGTTGGTGTCCATGTCTTTGTTAGACAGGCGAGACAAACTTATTTTTTTTTTACTGATCTCCGCTCAATGTCTTAATTGTGTTTAATCGAGGGGGACTTGTTTTCGTCTTTATGGCGAATCATAACGCTAATTGCTAATTTACCGAGTGAACCCTGAGACCCAGCAGTGACCAACAACAATTAAAGTGGCATTTGATATGCGTTTAATTGAGTGAGTGTGTGTTAATGAGAATTGTTTGTGATTAAATACAGAAATGTTATCAAAACGAATGCTGGCGAAATAAACAGTCCCAGTGGGCTAATGCTGCTAAGCTAGCTTGGTAACTCAGTGAAGTGGCACAGGAAAAGCATCCATTTGGGTTGAACGGAACGTTAAATAATGACACGCTACTTCGTATTTACTCGTTTGTTGTGTTAATTCCATCACTTAAAGCTAGATTGTCGTTTTGTGTGACGTCCCGGCTCGATTCACACTCCCTTTCGAACAAAGCATCCTCCCTTTTGAGGTGTCCTTGAGCTTCACAATGGATGACTTCCAGCAAGGAGGCAGTGGTCGAGAATGGGCCTGCCAAGATGTATGTTTTGTCGCATTTTGTGCAAAAATGTAAAGGAAAAACTTCTTGCTCCCGTCCCCAAATTTAAAGCAAAGCCATTAGACTTTATCTCAAGTATTGTTTAGAAATCAGTGTTAGTCAGACAAGTGCACACCTATGTAAACATGCATATCAGATTTTAAACATTACACACAAGTTAAAAATCCCATCCATCCATTTCCGAAAGGCTAATTCAATGTTATTTTTAAATTTGCTTGGATCATAATTAGCATAAATAAATCAACTGTTGATCACTGGATCTGTCATAGACATAGATGGGCTCGGAGAGTCCTGATTGCTTTGGACGGTCCGTGATCACAATGACCGAAGAGGAACAGCAGCAGCAGCAGCAAGATATCGGTTGCCTGATCAACTCTGATGGTGAAGAAGTGGATTTGTCTGATCTCCGTGAGTTGGATCGCTTTCGTATTGGAGTTGGCCTATGATTCAAGCACTGTCACAGTTACAAGTCTTTTTTTTTTTTTTTTCCACCCAGGAGAGAGTGGCAGCCCGGGCAGCGGAGCCACAGAACCTCCCTCCACGGCGTTCCATCAGAGCGAGAATGAAAAGCCGGCCTCGTTCCACACCTGCTCCGTATGCGGGAAAGACTTCCCTTACGCCTCCAAACTCCAGCGCCACCTGCGTACGCACTCGGGAGAGAGGCCTTTCCCGTGCTCCATGTGCGACAAGAGATTCCCCGAGAAGGGTCTGCTTATGATCCACGAGCGGGTCCACACGGGAGAAAAGCCCTTTCCGTGCACTTTCTGCGAGAAACGCTTTGCCAGTCAGGGTGAGCTGCGACTCCACCGGAGGACGCACACGGGCGAGAGACCGTACCACTGCTCCATCTGCTTGAAGAGCTTCTCTCGCCACTGGCACCTCAAAACGCACCTGGACGCCATGCACTCCGAGGTGGTCGCTGGCTTTACCAGAAAAAAGTTCCCGTGCTCGGATTGCGACAAGAGCTGCAATTCCGCCGCCGAGCTGCGGGATCACCAGAGGACTCACACGGGCGAGCGGCCCTATCAGTGCTCCTTTTGCGATAAGAGGTTTGCCTTGTCGGGTACGCTGGTGCGCCACGAGCGGCTCCATACCGGAATCACGCCCTACCACTGCTTGGATTGCGGCAAGACCTTTGCGCAACAGTGGACGCTGACCACGCACATGCGCACGCACAGGGGGGAAAAGCCGTACAGCTGCACGCAGTGCGACAAGTCGTTCGTGGCGCCCGGCGAGCTCAGGAGACACACTCGGATACATACGGGGGAGAAGCCGTACATGTGCGGCGACTGCGGGAGACACTTCTCCTTGGCGGGGACCCTAAGGAACCACAGGAAGTCTTGCTCGCAGATTAAATATGGAGCATCTGCGGTTGAAACTGCGGCGGGAGAGTCATCTGAGCGAGACCTGGAGGTCGACAGCGTCAGCACTGAGGTGAGCAGTTGAAGTTCAGTCAGTTGATTATTATCAGTCTTTTTAAGTGACAAACTTTTTTTTTAGGTGTCTGTCATTCAAACCGAACCAAGCGTTCAGGCCTCCGCCACCTTCTCGTCGTCCTCCTCTTCCTCTTCTTCCTCCTCCTCAGAGGAGGTCAACTGTGACCAAGCGGCCGAGGTTGAAAATAACTCCGATGAGGCGGAGGCGAAGGAAGTTTCCAGCCCGCACATGAGCGTAGTCGTGAAAGAGGAGGAAGAGGAGGAACCCTTGTGCGGTAGTTTAACATGACACGTTACTTTTCCAGATAATACGTGGATGATTTCAACTAACCTGCCCAGTTTGGTTTGTTTTTCCTCTGTTGACTAGATGAAGCGCTGGCTACAGAATGTCCTGCCGTGGACAGAAATGTACCTTCCCTGAAGGAGGAAATAGAAGATGACGATGATGTTATCAACAGTAAGTGCATTTCTGCAAAGATTCTGTCGGGTTCGTTTTTGAAAACGCGAGTCAAGTCATTTTTGTTGTGTATTGTTGTCAATTAATTGTCTCATCCATGAAACCCGCTAATATGAAAGTACAGTGGCATAGTAGGCCTAAGTGTCCCTTGCTTGTTTTTTTTTCCACAGCACCTCCAAAGGACGGTGAGGATGCATCAGGCGGAATCATCTCGCCGACCTCCCAGGTGAAGGACCAGCCTAAGAAGAACAGGATCACAAGCTCGTACTGCTGCGGCTTATGCGGCAGAGACTGCCACAAGATGTCGGCGCTGCAAATCCACATGCGCATCCACTCGGGCGAGAAACCTTACCAGTGCGCCCTGTGCGGAAAGCAGTTCACCCAGAAGGGTCAGCTCAAAGGCCACCAGAAGGTCCACACAGGAGAGAAACCCTTTGCCTGCCCCGAGTGCGGCAAGTGCTTCGCCCACTCGGGCGCCATGAACCGACACCGGCTTACGCACACGGGCGAGAAACCCTACCACTGCTCCATGTGCGAGCGCAGCTTCAACCAGTCGGGGCGCTTGCGGGAACATGAGAAAACCCATTTCGGGGACAAGCTGAACTGCCCCGAGTGCGACAAGACGTTCACGCGCTCCTCCAGCCTCAAGAACCACTTGAGGCTCCACACGGGCGAGAGGCCGTACAACTGCGACGTGTGCGGTCGGGGCTTCAGCCGGTCGCAGAGCCTCAGGCTCCATAAGCGGAAGCACCAGCTGCTGCAGGCGGAGGAGGACTCCTACTTCAGCGTAGGAGACGAAGACATATTGGACAATAAGTCCCAGATTGGTGTGTGTAGTCAAACTGTCAAATGTGAAGAGGATTTATTTCTAGAAAGCACACCTAGATAGAGGTGTGGTTTCTACAGGAGTCGCTTTTGACTGGAAAGCAGGGGTGCCGAGCTTGTATTTTGCTGCAGGCCACGTCGTAGAAGATGAAAATCCACAGAATAGAGAAATCGTGTAAAACTTATATTATTTAAGTCAAGTCAAAATTGATTATTATATGTTCTAACGCAGTTTTCTGATTAATATTGCTTTTGTGGACTATGGATCAAGCACCAAAATGCCTTTTTTTTGTTGTTTTTTTTGTCTTAGGAGGCGGCCACTTGGTGTCCACTCATGGACTTATACTTCCCCAACTCGACGCGTCAAAATTACTGCGACTAAAATGGCGTCACTTGCCCTAAAAATCTTTTTAAACATATTGTATGTGTAAGTTGAAAGGTTATACAAGGCAAAATGTTATTTTTCCCAAATATTTTCATTTTATATGATTTCTCTGTTGCCAATTTGAACCAATTGGCTCCATGAAAATCATGGAATCCTCAATATCATTAACATGATGGTTTTAATTCTTAAGGAAAAAATATTTAACTCGCAGCTTAACTAAATAACACACAAGTCGAGCTACGTATATTCCGAGTGCGTGCGTGACTTATACCCTTATCCAAATATTGCATCTTTTTAGATTGCTAGTTTTAGGACAGTGCTATAAATGGGAGCAAAAAAAGTGAAAATGCAACTTGATTGTATTCATCCTATGGCGGCCAAAAAACATTTTGCCTTTGTGTGTATTGTTTTTTATTATTCTTATGACAGTCTTGTACTCACAAATGTGCTTGGCCTGCGTTGCCCTTCTTCAGAAAGTTGTACTAGAATTTGAAATCTAAAAAAACGCTCTGGAAATAGAATGAAAGTGTGCAATTTTTTTCCCCCTGTGGCTTTGTCTGTCTCAAAAGCTGTGTCCAAATTCTACAAGGATCCTTCGCAAGCTGGGTTCTTCGAAGGCTCCTCATGTAGGCACCAACTGCAGCTTGGCCATTTTACGTAGACAAGTGTGTGCTGAAGCAACCTTGGGGCCAGTCTCACCTTGTGCTAAAATTAAAATCAATTTCATGGTGAGACTAAAAATCATGGTCACGCAACTTTTTTCTAACCAAATTTAATTTGTGGTTATTTAACTTCTATATCTATGAAGTCTAATTCTAATTAGCTTTTACTCTTTAATCAATATTTTGAAATGTAGGACAAATCTGTAATTATTGAGGCAATTATTTATTTCAGGTATTACTAATTGCGTTTAAAATAAATCAATTACGGATCTCTCATATTATTAATGCAGCTATGACTTAAAATACTTGTTTTCATAAATTCCGAAGCAACTCCTGAACGCATCACAGGGGTCAAAGAAGGACAAATCGAAACGCCACCGAACTTTAATTAATTCTTAAAATGTCTTTATAGCTACAGAATTTATACCCAGTAAAGTTTCTCGATTAGGGTTGACAATGAGCAAGAGACATTTTAAATCCAACCAGGGCAAATTGGTTTGGTTTCTCGAGCGGAATCTCAAAATTTCGATGCCTTTAAATGCAGCACACAAATAAACAGACGCACATTGCGTCAGCGTTGATCGAACACACCTTGGACCGTGTCTGCCATTGCCAAGTCAACGTAAAACATGTTTTTCTTCATGCCCATGCCTTAATTTGGCTGCTCATTATCCTTCAGGTAAGAGCAGGTTAAGACAACTTCCATTTAGTTTTGTACTTCATCACGCTAACCGCTGCCGCTGTTGCTAATCGAGTTAGCTAGCTAGCGACAGCTAGCGACTATCCGCTGAAATCGTAATTATTATTTACAATTTCGTAGAGTTACAATTCTACGAGGGAACCACTTTAGTTGTATTTTTGGGGGAAATGTTTAAAGCCGTCTTTACGTGATATTCAATGTGGAATATGCAAAGGTAAGAGCGAAATTGATTGCAAGCAAAGATGGCTGGAACGGTTATTTCATACGAGCTGCTTAGTATGAAACATGACATGATAATTCTGACTGCAGATACTATGAAATGAGAACATTAATATAATGTTACAAAGAAGAAACTTTGTAAATAAAGTTTCAAGATAGGATGTCTTATGTTGCATGTGATTGTGTTTATGTTGGTATGTAATGTTTCCCTTTATTATGGATTATTATTCAAATAATGGTGGAGGAAATTGATTAAAGTTTTACTTCCTTGCAGTCCTTACGTACAGATTCTTTTTTGGTGGGGGATCTAATTGATATAGTCAATTTTGTATTTGGTGTTTCCCCCAAAAAAACCTTTCTAACTACCTGCAAAAAGAGAAGTGCCATTCTTATTGCACTTTGACCTGCCGGTTATCTCAGAGCCACACGTCGTAGCGGCATGGTGTCGTATCAGCTCCTCAAACCTGAAGATGTCCAGCTATCTGAAGTCAATCAACTTGGCGACGAGGACGAAAATCCAGTGAGTTAATAAGTTATTATTAAGTCTGTCAAATGTCAAATGTGTTTTCCCCTTGATAAGAAAAAAAAATTGAAATTTCCCATTAAGAAAGCTTTACTTTTTTAAACTTTACCCCCTCCCCCATTTTAAACAGTTCCCAGGTGTCTTATTTTGAATAAAACAACTAATATTGCTCCATTTTACTAAGCTGTAAAGCTTGTTTTGTTTATTCCCCTCCCCAACGGTCAAATAACACGCACCTCCATGCGTCATGAGATGTTGTCATTAAAATATAAAAAGATTTATTCAGTAACGATGATGTTCTCTGCCTCCGAAGGCGTCACGCACGGAATTCGCCTCTCTGCTCCCCCGTCGTATGCCATGCTCGTCCACCACGGGGCTCCTGGTGATCGGCTGCCTGCTTCTTCTCCTCTGCGGCGGCTGGCTGTTGGGCACCATGTTCTGGCTTCACCGCCCCTCGAGCCTGCTGCCTCACGGACACCCGCCGCCGGCCAAAGCCAACACCACCAAGACCTGGGAAACTTGCGGGCTCATCCCGGAAGCGTGGCGGTTTGACTGTTACCCGGAGAGAGAAGTGGTGGTGACCAGAGAGATGTGCGAAGCGAGGAACTGTTGCTTCATCCCTGCTTCTTCTAAAGCTCAGCCCTCAGGAGGCAACGGTGTTCCTTGGTGTTTCTATTCCCCGGAGTTCCCCTCCTACTCCATCGAGTCCATGAAGGACACAAGCTTGGGGATGAGAGCTACGCTTGTCAAAGCCGTGAAGACTTACTACCCGGCAGACGTTATGAGTCTGGAATTGGATGTCCGCTACGAGACGGAGACGAGGCTCCGGGTCAGGGTAAGTGAAGCACTTTTGCCAGGCTATTATTTTTACTCAATTGATGCCTTGCCCGTTCTTAATGTGGACCTCATTTTAAGGCTGCCCCCTTTCCTCCGACTAGATCACAGACCCTTCAAGTCCACGCTACGAAGTTCCCATTGCCGTTCCCGCTGTCACCAAGAAGGCAGAAACCCCCGACTACAGCGTGGAGCTCTCCAAGAAGCCGTTCGGTCTCGTCGTGAGGAGGATCTCTACAGGAGCAGTCCTGTAAGTTATACAATGAGGTCTCACACTTTCGCATCCATCCAGTTTGTAATCTCTCCATGGGTCCATCCTATTTGTTTTCCTTCAGCCTGAACACCACCGTGGCTCCTCTCCTTTACGCCGATCAGTTCCTGCAGTTCTCCACCTCCCTGCCCAGCGAACACATCTACGGCTTGGGGGAGCACCGCTCCAGCTTCCTGCATGACGTCCAGTGGAACACGCTCACCATGTGGGCCAGGGATGTTCCTCCTACGGTGATGGGACTTCCTCATTCCTAGCTTCACCGAGGACTTCTGATGTAGATGACGCTCTATAATGTCCGTTTCTTTCCAGGTTAAAACAAACCTGTATGGAGTTCATCCCTTTTATCTTGGAATGGAGAAGGAGAGCAATGCACATGGGTTCTTCCTTCTGAACAGCAATGCAATGGGTCAGCGTGTTTCAAAACTTGCTGTTAGGCACGGAATTAGACTGCACTGTAATTGGTTTCATATTTGCTAGATGTGGCCTTTAGTCTTTCAAGAAGATATGGCGCCAATCGATTAATTGAGAAACTGCAGGCGTTAGAGCAGAGGCCACTTTTGTTTTCCGTTGACTTCCATTTTCTATTTCTTCAGATGTTGTCCTGCAGCCTGCCCCGGCCCTCACCTGGCGCACAATCGGTGGGATCCTCGACTTTTACGTCTTCCTTGGTCCCGATCCCGGATCAGTAGTTGAACAGTATCTGGACGTAATAGGTAACTTTGGATCGTGTAATCATCTCAAATAGTGATTTCTTTTTTAAAAAATGACGCTAGAATAAAATGTGATTGTACATCTGCAACATTTAGGTGGCAGAGGTGCTCTGAGTGTTGGTCTTTTTTTTTTTCTTTTCTTCAAAAGGACACTGAGTCATACATTTTGGTACCTGATACTTTTTCAGGTGTAAATATACTGATATTTATTTTTCATTATGTGTACCTTACATGAGTTTCATTTCAATCAATGATCGGGGTCCTTAGGTCATCCGGCGATGCCCATTTACTGGGCTTTGGGTTACCACCTGTGTCGCTGGGGCTATAACTCCAGCAACGCCACCTGGGAGATGGCCAAGCGCATGAGGACCTATGGGATACCTCAGGTAGTGTGGAATTAGCATAGTCTGTCGGATACCATGAAGACGTTAAAAAAAAAAAAAAAAAAATCTTCCTCTCTTTGGTTTCAAGGATGTCCAATGGAATGATATCGACCACATGGACCGGATTCTGGACTTCACTATTGACCCGATTCACTTTTCAACGCTCCCCGGTATGGTGAAGGACCTGCACCATCACAACCAGCGCTACGTGCCGATCATTGTAAGCGCGACAGACCTCGAGTACTCGCGTATTGTTTTGTGGTAGAGTCTGATGGTCTTTGCCTTCAGGATGTCGGTATCAGCAGCGTCCAGCCTGAAGGATCCTACTGGCCGTACGACGAAGGACTCAAGAAAGGAGTTTTCATCAAAGACGCGGAAGGAAAAACACTCGTTGGGAAGGTGAGGATGCTTTCAAAGACGGGGCACAAAGAAAAGAAAAACCGGGTTTCTTTTTCCAGGTGTGGCCGGGCCTGACGGTATTTCCCGATTTCTCCAACGATGTCACCCACGAATGGTGGTACGAGAATCTTAAGAGGTTCCATGACCAGGTGCCATTTGATGGATTATGGATTGTAAGTATCACAAACTTGGTCAATAAAGCTGATTCTGATTTCCAGATAATTTGGCAACCACATAGGGATGAACTAGCAACATTTTTATTTTATTTTTGGGTGTGTACAAATGTTCCTCGTGTTGTTTCAAGGCTTCGTTTAACCCAACCTCCTCTGTCATTTTGTTTAGGACATGAACGAACCATCAAATTTCGTAGATGGATCCACTAAAAGCTGCCCATCAAACAAGCTGGATAATCCTCCGTACACACCAGGTGGGAGAAGTTGAATCACCCCAAAGTAATGTCGTTCCAAGTCACATGACATCCGATTCACCTTTTAGGTGTGCTAGGAGGTGTTCTGAAGGCCAAAACAGTGTGCGCATCCGCATTACAGAACCAATCGACACACTACAACCTTCATAGCCTGTACGGACTCATGGAAGGCAAAGCATCTGCAAAGTCGGTACAGTTTGAGGAAACCAGTCACATCCACTTTGTCTTGCTTTCTGATCGGTCGTCTTGTCATGTTCCCAGCGCTCTGAGGAGGATCTTGGCCAAGAGAGCTTTTGTGATCTCTCGCTCCACCTTCCCCAGTCAGGGCATGTACACTGGCCATTGGCTGGGAGACAACAGGAGTCAATGGCCGGACCTTTATTCCTCCATAGCGGGTCAGCAAGAAACTCACAAAGCCATCCTTCAAGTTCCTTCTTGAACTGACATTTAGAGTGGCGGTTCCAGGGAATGCCATTTTAGCTTCCGTCTGTGTCATGTCCTTTCAGGTGTCTTGACTTTTAACCTCCTGGGCATTCCGTTGGTGGGAGCAGACATCTGCGGCTTCAGCGAGCAGCCGGAGGAGGAGCTGTGCATCCGCTGGACACAATTGGGCGCTTTCTATCCCTTTGCTCGCAACCACAACGCCATCGACATGAAGGTTGGCGTCCTGAAAACACACAAAGCATCGTCACGAACCACGGGGTCACTGCTAATTGATTTACGATTGTTTCTCTTGGACTGAATTGCGTTGTCATTTTTTTTCTGCTTCCAGCCGCAAGACCCGACGGCGTTCACCCCGTACGCTAGGGTCGCCATGCAGCAAGCTCTGATGCTACGCTATTCTCTCTTCCCGCTCCTCTACACGCTCTTTCATCACGCACATGCAAAGGGCCACACCGTTGCTCGGCCGCTCATGTTTGAGTAAGTAAAAGGAGGGAAAAACGTAGACAAAGAGATTTTAAACGGACCTCATCATCATTTTTACGCTGTGCCAACACAGCAACTAAGATATATTTGTAAAATCAACCCTTCACATTTGTGAAAGGTCACTTTCAAATTGAAATGATTATTTTTTGAGATATTTTCTTTTATCCCCCTCCCCAATGCTCTCAATAGATTCCCTAAGGACACAAGAACATACAATATTGATAAGCAGTTCCTCTGGGGGCGGAGTCTACTGGTGACTCCAGTGTTAGATGCTCAAGTCAACTTTGTGGAGGGTTACTTCCCAGAGGGTCTGTGGTATGACTACTACACGGTAAGTGACGACCGCTGAGCTCTTGCCTCTTTGCCGTGGAGTTCTTACACGTCCGCCGGCGCGCCTCCCGTCCAGGGCGACTCCATCAACAGCACAGGTGAAGAAGTGCGACTCTCTGCTCCCCTCGATAAGATCAACCTGCATTTGAGGGAAGGATCTATTATTCCGACGCAGGTAATCGCAATGGTCTTTTTATTCCAATCAGTGAGTGAAACCTCAAACTGGATTTAAATGTGCCAATGGGAGATTCCTTATTTTTGAGTGGATGCCATTGCAATTGACAGACTCCCAACTTGACTTTGTGGGTGAGCAGCAGGCAGCCTCTTCATCTAGTCACCGCCTTATCGGAGAACGGCACCGCCTGCGGCGATTTGTTCTGGGACGACGGAGAGAGCCTCGACACCTTTGAGAACAACCAGTACGCCTACATCGTCTTCAGCGTGGCTCAGGTACCGTACGCACACGTGCTTGTTGCGTTGCGGCAGAAACTTGCAGAACCGGGTCAATTGTCACAACGTTGTACACACCCATCAGACAAAAAAAAAAGCTGCATTAAAAAGGAAGGCTGACTTCCTGGTGTAAAGGAGCTTTGTTGAAGTGAGGGGTGGGGCTTTGTTTATTTTGGTAGACGACAAAAGTGTACCGAATAAAAATGGCAACCGACTTTCTGATTCCTCCCTCGGTTCCGTAGCAAACGATGAGCTCGCAGGTGCTCCGCGCCCACTTGGAGGCCTCGCTCATCACGGTGCAGTCGGTGTCTTTCTACGGCGTGAAGAAGAAGCCCAGCAAGGTGCTGGTCAACTCCACAGATGCTGCCTTTGCATACATTAGCAACCAGGTGAGGTGGAGGAGATGTTTTTATTCATACACAAGTTTGCAATTCTCTTCCACTATTGCCTGAGAATGCAGTTTGGTTTTTTTAGGCTTTAGTAGCACTTGTTGATCTTTGCTTCACTGTTTCTGCGTCCTGGCAGGTTTTAACAGTCGCAGATCTCCACCTTAACCTCAATCAGAACTTCACCATCAGCTGGCTGTGAGCCCCGCGACCCACCGACCGCTTGCTTTGTTCTACTGTAGCTGCTGGTGGTTCTCCAAGTAAGCCTGAAGGACTGACTGACTGACAAAAAAATAGACACTCAATGCAGCAAAAATCCAGCCAACGTTTTTTTTATTGACTATTTTAGTGACTTGGTTGTGAGCACCCTATAACTTCACTCAAGGGGTTTGTTTTCATCGCTGGTGCATTCCTGGAAAGGTTTGAATAAATGTCCAAACGCATTTGTCAGTGCACATAAATGCACAAAAACAAAAATACATTGATGTTTAATTTCGATTTAATGTAAGTACGTCTTTGAGATTCCTCCACAGCGGCAATAAGCGATGTGCAGTAACCCGGAGACAACTGTCAGCGCTGCTTCTTTTGCACTAATTTATGAGATGAACACTGGTATCTTGTGATTTCGTTTGCATTTTCCTGAAAAGTTGCTGTTTGCTGCCTGAAAAAATTTCATGTTGGCCGGTTTTGTTTGCGTAGCAATAAAATTTGGTTTTAAAGTATTTGAATAACAGAAATGGCCATTTTCAGTTGTATTCACTCCCCCGCCTCAACATCAACATTTGTAGTTTTAACCTTTAAATCTAAGGGAACATTCCAAAAACATTTTATTACATATTACAATTCACTTCTTGCCGTTTCACCGTATTGTCAGAGAAAAATATCGATGTGGCTGTCCATGTCGGTGTTGGTCTTCCAAAAACAAAAATTAAAAATAAGCCTCTTGAATCAAAGTCAACCACTAGATATAAGTTCGTATGCTAAAAGGCTGTACACAAGCCAGTCTGTTCACATACTAACTATTTCCAGATGATTCGTAAATCACTCATTCGTTGGTCATAAGGGGGCGGGGCCAAAGAGAGAGAGAGAGAGAGAAAAGAGCAGCGGGGGTCTGTCTAAAAGCATTTTCCTCTGACAAGGGCATTTCCTGTGTGGATTTGGGAGGATTAGTTATTTGTGTGGGGGGTGTTGGTGGGCTTTGGCCTACAATCACTGTATTCTTGCGTAGTGTTCCATTAAAGGGAGGGGGGTTAGATTAGCATAAATTCCCCGCAAAAATAGGCATGAGACATTTTGGGAGTCATAAACATCGCCTAAAAACAGATTTCCTCTTTTTGTGTCTGTCGTGGAATGCTTTTCTTTCAAAACGTGGCGCTTTGCGGTCTTGAGACTTGACACAAACATAACAACCACGCGCATACTTTCTGTCTTTGTGCTCGTAGCATGAGGAAGGCATATTGAATCCGCTAAAAAAAAAAAAAAAAAAAGCTAATCTTTATGCTATCAGTGATTACAATGGTGGAAAAATCATGAGGTGACAATTGTTAATCACAGTTTGGGCTCACGTGTCATACAAGAAGTCTTTAAAATGTCATCAAAGCAAATGTTTGTGTTACATTGTGAGTCATGGTCATGCATGATGTCACGATGTAGCCCTGATATCACCAGTGAAGATCACTTGAGACCACCAAGGTTATTATCGTGAAGCTTTTGTGGGCTGGGGCCTCTCATGTTGTTGGAGATGAAGTTCAGGTTAGCTCTGTGCAGCAGTAGGATGGCCACAAACCGATATTATTTACAATTATAAAGCAACCCTAACCCCGAGACAAGAACCTCAAACAGCTCTAAGTTGAGTAGGCAAAATTCAAATTAAAGAACCTGGGGTAAGAGAAATCTCTCCAGTTAATTGACTGTTAAACGGTTAATAAAATTCTTAGGTAATTCTTAGCTTTGTTAAACCGGCCACATAAAATGTTTAAGATTTTTTTTCTTGACTTCCCCCTGTATTTTTGTAAACTCTCCATCTCCCCTTTATTGAGCCCACTACTTTTTTTTTTAAATAATAAGCTAAGCACCATATCAGTGTGAAATATGCATGGCTGGTTTAGGAGTCACACTATACAGTATTTATGTAGGCATTAAGATGACTAGTAGCTATCTTGCACCTCCCTGCTTTTTTTTTTATTTTTTGCTGCATGTGTGTGAAACTGACACACCCAGCAGACAAGACAGGACAGGCTGATTGTGCCTTGTTTACTAACATAGAAATTGCAAGCAAAAATGTTGGTTATGAGCAGAGAATTTAACAACAGGCAGCAGTTTGGCACATAAGTCCTCATAAAAGTTTATTGTTAGTCCTTGTTTAACTTTACAGTAAAATTAAACTTAATACAAAAATAACTACATGGGTTTTCATCCACACAAATTTGCTTTACGAACTTGTGTTTATTGGGAAAAAAACAATTTACGGTAAATTCGTATACGCATGCGCATATTAAGCCACGCCCACATAGACGTCACGACCAACCTTCCACAGGTGTCCGCTGACTGGTCGATATCGATATCGGTGTTAACTCTCGAAGGCGCAGCATCGTCCATACTCAGGAACCCTCATCCTCCAGCGTGGCCGTGGAGGAAAAAAGTTTCACGAGTGTATTCCACTGTGGACGTAGGCAAACCCCGCGGTTTTAGCAGGGGAAGTCGGGGGAGAGGATCCACCACCGCGGAGAGGGAGTCCGCGGCGGAGCTGCCACCGAGCCCTGCGGGATGTCGGCGGTAAAGGCTCTCCAGCAGTGGTGCCGGGTCCAGTGTGATGGCTACCGGGATGTGACTGTCACTAACATGACCACGTCGTTCCGCGACGGCCTGGCTTTCTGTGCCATTATTCACAAACACAGACCGGATCTCATGTGAGTACGACATAAAGCATAAGACTTGTTAAGTCGACTAACTTTGGGATCGTTGCTACTTAAAAATGAGGAAGAAGCTCAACTGGCTGGGCTACCTCTAAAGTTTTGAAGAGTACTAGCTTTGTGTAATTAAGTAGAATCACTTAGTTTGGTAAATGTAGAAGTGGGCCCTAACTGGATATATTAGGAACAAAAACGGACTCTGCAACGTCATTTGGGATAAAGTAAAACGACACAATGGACAACACTTGCATACAAAGTAGCTTTGCTAGCATAGTGATGTGATTTAAAAAAAAAAAAAAAGCCAAACTACCCAATGATAACACGGAAAATATATATAACTAGCTTGAATACTGTATTTCAAGTCGGTTGTATTATCAGTGTTAATACTTACTGGTCACATCCTAGTTTAACTTCCCTAGATACCTATCAGTCAATAATTCCAAATCTTATCTGACTTTCCCTTCCCTCTATTGTTTTTTTTCTTTTACAAAAACATTAAAGTTCACACCCACTTCTACACAATACCGATACCTATTGGTCTGGAATGGAGGCGTATCAACCTGGTGATAATGAGTCACATTGTTTAGCCTTGGCAGAGGTCCTTGTTTTATGTTGATTTATGGCATTCTAGTTTTCTCCGTAAAGGCATTTTTATTTTTCCAAACAAGTCTTGATTTAGATCGCATTGGAATTGTTATAATAGCAAAAGCATTGGGCAAAGTACAGAACCCTGGGGACCGCCATGTGGGTTGGTGCTTTTTTTTTTTTTCCGCAAGATGAAACCAACTTGTTGAAACTTGACTGTTGAATAGGAAAGAAGGAGTAAAATATGTGTTTTAGGGTCAAGGTGTTTGACTTTTCATGAATTGTGCTTTTGTTTGGGTTTGTAGAAAACAGTAAGATGTGCTCCTTGTTTCATTTTATACATTTTTTTCCCAGATATCAAGGGCTTGTCCCAACATCTCCCGCAAACCTGTTTGTGTCGCAGACTACAAAACATTGCTTCAGTGATCTCACGCAAAATGTTCCGATAATCCAAGACTGAGGATTTAACTGTGTTTAAAGTCAGTCATTGTCATGAGGTGCTTGAGCATGACTCAAGAAGGCAGATTCATCTTTTAGAATGAACAGATGAGGAAGTTGGCAGTTGTTACCTAATAATTATCTTTCCCCCTCTTGCAGCGATTTCGACTCATTAAAGAAAGAAAATGTCTACGAGAACAACAACCTGGTAAGAGTTTACCAACATCTAGCATTACACTATAATCTCGAATCTAATATATCAGAATTTTCAGAACGGCTTGGTAAGACGCATTTTCTCGTTGGACTTCCCAAGTAAAGTTAATTTACAATTAGAGTACTTAGAGTAACAATGAGGGGAATCACTAGAAAGCTCACGTCATGAGTAAAATTCGACACGTGTCCCATCTTTTGGCTTTTAAAATGAATTATTTTTAAAATGACATTGGTTCAAGCGCGGAACCTTGAGGAACTCCAACCAGTCGTTCTGTCATTTTCAAATGACATTACTTAGTAGGGGTGCTTTCATTTATTTTCCGGAGGAATGTCAAAGGATGGGAGCGCTTCAAGTGATTTCAAGTGTTTAAACAAGTGTCAACGCTTTGGCCGCACAGGTGCATTCCTGCTATTTCGCTTCGGATCTGTCCGGACTGTGGGATAGTAAAATTCCTCTTGTGTTCATTGCGTAAGTGTGGACAGTGTTCCATCCGTCAAAGCAAACTTAATCCGTTTTTACGACACGTTCTTAATGTTCTTGCTTAATGATTTATGACCATTGCTGGTGCTCGACTTTCTTTATTTGTAACATTTGAAGTTGTCGAACAGCTTTTCCAAACCCATGCACCACCCTACAACATCTGGCAGCCCCATGCAGACGTTCATAACGTTCTACTTTCCTCTGCTGGTGATCTTTGAAGGCTTTTCGGGTCGCCGAGGAGCAGCTCGGAATTCCTGCGCTCTTGGATGCGGAAGACATGGTGGCGCTCAAAGTTCCGGACCGCCTCAGTATCCTCACGTACGTCTCGCAGTACTACAACTACTTCCACGGACGCTCCCCAAGTGAGTATCACCGCCTATCTCTAGTTCTCCTCCCATCATCTTCATCACGTCTCACACATCTGTGTTTTTCCCAGTTGGTGGTGTGGCGGCGGTAAAGCGTCCCGCCGAGCCACTCGCCCATGGGCCGTCGGGGAAAAAGAACGCGCCGGTGATGTCCAAGGTGTTCCCTTCATCCAAGCCTGCCAAGGAGAACAATCCACCTTCTTTAGCGAACATCACAGCACCTCTCCCCCGCCCGAGACAACCCAGAACCGTTCGACAGGTACAACCGATACCAAAAAGTGCGGCTGTTGAAAATGTCACACAAATGTACGCAAGCACTCCTAACCTTTCTCAGGACGTTGCTGCTGAGAAATCCAACGAAGTAGGAACTCTGAGTAACAAGTGCGTGTCCTGCAACAAACACGTTCATCTGGTGCAACGACAGCTCATTGACGGGAAGCTCTACCACAGGAACTGCGCAAGGTAAGACTTATTGATCATATCTGACCTGATAGGATGGTGTTTTTGTTATTGTCACGCATTCGCCTGTGCAGGTGTCCCTGATATTGCTTCCTGTTTCTGTCTTCTAAACCCCTCATCTCCTAGGTTACTGGCCCCTCCAATCATAAGTTCACACCTAAGGGATGCGCCTTCGAGTGTTCCTCCTTCGACAGGCCTCGCCAAAAGCAACACCGTGACGGTGACGCCTACGGCGCCACCCAAACTGGGCCCCTCATCGCTAGTCCAGAAACCCAGCCCGCTATCCAGCATCTCCGGCAGAACTTCATCTCCGACTAGGCCGGCTTCAAACCCCCAGAAACCAAGCCCCCCATCCAGCATCTCCGGCAGAACTTCAGCTCCTGATAGGCCAGCTTCAAACTCCCAGAAACCAAGCCCACCTTCCAGCATTTCCGGCAGAACGTCTTCTCCTAATAGGCCGGCTTCAAACCCCCATAAACCCAGCCCTCTCTCCAGCATCTTCGGCAGAACTTCATCTCCTAATAAGCCTGCTTCAAACACCCGCAAACCAAGCCCACCTTCCAGCATCTCCGGCAGAACTTCATCTCCTAATAAACCAGCTTCAAACCCACATAAATCCAGCCCTCTTTCCAGCATCTTCGGCAGAACTTCATCTCCTAATAGACCTGCTTCAAACCCCTACAAACCAAGCCCCCCTTCCAGCATCTCCGGCAGAACTTCACCTCCGCATAGAGCTGCTTCGAACCCCGACAAACCGAGCCCCCCTTCCAGCATCTCCGGCAGAACTTCATCTCCTAACAGGCCTGCTTCAACCCCCCACAAACCAAGCCCCCCTTCCAGTATCTCTGGCAGAACTTCATCTCCACATAGAGCTGCTTTGAACCTCATCATGGCTGCTACGCAGAGTCAGACTTCTCCAGTCACGAACCGACCCAGTATTCCCGACACCACTCTCACTACACCGGCTGCCATCACCACCAAGCCCGTTGCAGCGCCTCGGACGTCTGCCACCGCGGCCAAGACCATCCAGTCCAAAATGAGGTTCTTTGAGGCCGAGAGCGACGACAAGAAACCTGCAACCAAGACTGCAGATATCGCCCCGAAAGAGTTCAAGTCTGATGATCCCGTTAAGAAAGCCCAAGGAGATCAATCTGCGGCGAGAAATGTCGCCAAGGTGGTTATAATTCAGACTAAGGTGGACGTTAACAACGACAAAGCGGGTGTAAAGAAACATGATGAAAATCAGGGTAGTAATGTCGCAATTGTAAATATTGCCAATACGGGCAAAAGTCGATTACGGGAGCGTTTCGATGAGGGGAAAGGAGGTAATAAGAAACCTGGGGTCGGTGAGGATGCTAAAGCAAAAGCGGCGGACACCGCTAAGAAACTCTCAAAAGAAGAAAACGACAACAGTAAGCAAATACCAAAGGCAGACCCGGCCAAGAAAAGTGATTCAGCGTAAGGACCCCAACTGATACTTGACGCTGTTGATTTCTAGTGGAGAAGATCTGAACACTCCTTTCAACCCCTTTCTTAAGCACAACCCGGGTCCAGACTGGAACCAAGGAGCCGGAGACGAGGAGGGGGAGGGTGAAGCTCAAAGTCAACCCGTCCATCCTCTCCGACACGAGCCCACTCGGAAGCAGAACTCCAGAAAGAAGCCTCGAGGGTTCGAAGCCAGCACCACCCAACACTTCAGGTATCAATTTGACCGTACTGACATTAGCATGGCTTTAAAATATTTATTGATGATTACTTTCATATCATTTCACACAAATATGTTCTTGGTCAGCAGAGACGGAGATGCCCACCGACTGGAGGTCCATGCTCAAGCCTGTCCCTAAAGAAACAAAGTAAGCCTTTTTGTTTATTAGTGACTCTTGATGTTTTTTTTATTTTTTACATTTTTTTTTTTTTTACATTTTTTACATATTCCTTTCTGTCATTAAATTGATGGATAATGTTGGCCCCTTTTTTTTCGCTACAGATCAGATGACACAGCTCAGTCCTCCACTGAAGTACCGCCTAAGAACGCCGGAGTCTCAGAGTTGTCCGAGGTGTCTCTAAGACCCGTGAACCCTCCTTCATCCCAAGGTCCAAATCAGCAGATGCTATATTGCAGCTCGGGGGTCCTCCTGTGCAAGTCCCTGCATTGTTTTTCTCATTCTTTGCTTTCTCAGGCATCCGTAATGGTCACCCCATAAACACGACAACATCGTCGGAATCAAAAGTCTTGAAGGTATCTTAAAGGGAAAATTGTTGCGATTGGATGCTTCTGTGTTAATGATGGGGTTACCGTCATCACCAGTAGCCACGTGTCACTTTGTGCTTCTTTACCACTGCCCTCATGTGCAGATGAAGCCCGACTTCATTCCCAAAGAGGCCATCATGAAGGAGCTGATGGAGATCGAAGATAATCTCAACCAGTTGGAGAAGAGAGGGGTGGAGCTGGAGGCCAAACTCCGGCACAGCGAAGATGGTTTGTTTCCGCAATCGAGTGTCAAATTTCAGTCAAATCCTTCCCCTTGGTCTGTTTATGTGTTTTACATCACAAAAACCTGGCAGTTGCGTAGGGGTGTGCGGACTTTTTATACTCCCTATATATATGTACGACCGACTCGCCGTTTGCGTTTCAGAAGGCGAGGATGACTCCCTCATGGACGAGCTGATGGTGGAATGGTTCACGTTGATCAGGAACAAGCAGGTGGCCATGCGGCGGGAGTCTGAGCTCGTCTACATGTGAGACGCTGGCGAGTCGAATGATTAGTTCGAAGGTCTCCCTCCGTACATCAGTTCCTGCTTGACTATTATGTGTATTTGTATAGCGGTAAAACCCAGGACCTGGAGGAACAGCAGCCAAGTGTTGAGCAGGAGCTTCGAAAGCTTATCGAAAAACCAGGTGAGGAACCAAACACCTTTCCCTTTTTTTTTGTTTTTCTTCTACTCCAGCTGTGACTCAAGACTGGAAAATGTGTCATATGCTTCACAGAACATCTGAAAACGGCATTTGAACGCAAGCGAGAAGAAGAGCTGATGAGCAAGTTGATGGAGATCGTCAACGGCCGCAATGCCATTGTAGAAGGTTTGGACGAAGACAGGCTTAGGTAAGCTTGCAAACAAACACTACTGACACGATGTTGTTGACAGAGGTGAAATCACAACTTTGTTTTTCTCTGTTCTGTTCTACCAGAGAGGAAGAGGAGGACCAGGAGCTGAACAAACTGATGGAGAATTTTAGTAAGTATTTCACCAGATTTTAGAACTTCAGATTCAGTAGTGTGAATAAACAGGGTTGACAAATGTTTGCGCTAAATGCCGAACTGTGTTGCTTTTCGGTGTATTGTTAAATGTGTCCAAATGTCCTCTCCCAGGTGTAAAAAAAGACAAACCAAAGAAAAAGTCTCCCATATCCAAACTGTTCACCTGGGGGAGCAAGAAGGAGGGCTGACGCCTGGCAGTAAACTCATTTGCTGCCCTCTTGTGGTACTGGAAGGGGGGGGGGGTCTTTCTCAGCATGAGAAGTTAATGATGGCTTCAGTTCATTTTAATCCACTTACACTCTTAATCTACTTAACACACAGATAGATAGATAGATAGATAGATAGATAGATAGATAGATAGATAGATAGATAGATAGATAGATAGATAGATAGATAGATAGATAGATAGATAGATAGATAGATAGATAGATAGATAGAATAATCTGCTTTGTTAAATCAGACATTGGCTAGCTGATGTGATCCATATTGGATCTGAAATGATTTAAAATGTGCGGAGGCTCTGATGCAACATTTTCCATGTTTACCGCCTGCTAAGTTGTAGTCATTTTATTTTTAATTCTATTTTGATTGTACTTTTATGCTTTTATCTTTAATTGCTTTTTATTTGCTATTGCATAATGGTTACTGTGTCTATTTCATTATGCTCAAAGCCATTTTTGTCATGTACTGAATTTTTGATATGGACCTCTAATTTAAAAACATAACACTCATTTATATAAGGTTTGAAACGTTTGCTCACAATTATAAAGTTTGGAACTTGAAACCAAATGTCTTCTATTTTCATGAAGAGTTTGTTTCCCTTTTGAAGACCCGTAGATTTACGAAACAAATTGCATTCCTCTTTTCGCTGTAACTGGCAGTTGCATGTTGCGTGAAAAGCTCTAGCATATTTTATTTCCAATTCTATATTGGTTGCAGTTTCATGATCTTTTTTGTTTTTCATTTGGTATCGTATAATGGTTACTGATGTATTTCATTACGATCGAAGCGGTAAAAGCCAGGCTCACGCAGGTGCTTCAAATAGTTAAGAGTTCAAAAAGTCAGTCTTTTTTTTTTTTTTAGGTAACCGGCAATGGTATTTTGTATCGGCACTAAAAAAACAACACAAAAAAAACTTTTTTTTATACACACAAACAATAAAAAACAATCCGGCATGAATATCAGTGGGATGAACAAAATCGTAATGAATCCCCACTCCGATATTGTTACAATAAAATCTTTTTTTTAATTTTTGCAGGATTTGTTTCCGAAAGATGGCCTGTGCATTGCTTACATAATCGTGTCCAAACAATTTCGGGCTTAAGATATCCGCATCTCACAAAGGAAAAACAAGCCATGGCACCAATGGTACGCAAGTGAAATCATAGAGGCTATTTCAGTGACGTTCCATTCCTTTATGAGAGGCTATTTCAGTGACGTTGCATTCCTTTATTTATGGTCTTTGTGTGTGTCCACAATCGTCGTCATTGTGATATATATATATATTTTTAGTTATTTCTTAATTAGGTTGGATGTCTTTCTGATCGCGACGATTTCTACTACTGCCACTAAAGGCACCACTGGGATAAGGGGCACCCGAATGTCGAGGAGACGGCTGTATCTGTTGCGTGGATTTGGAAAAAATCGAAAAGACTTCTGAAAGGACAAAACGTGCCGCTCGTCGTGACTCGGAAGCGCAACAGTTATGACATTCCGTAAAGACTTAAAGGAGACGAGCAAGCAGCTCTATGGCGTCAGACAAAGGTGGTTATATAAGGTTACGCGGCCGCTTTTGCGTACGTGCAGCACGCGCGCACTCGTCATAAAGTTCCCAAATGCAGCCAATGAACGAGCAACAAATGTGCAAACTTTCGAAGCGCCATTGAAGATGACGGCGATTGAGCGCTTTATAGAGACTCGCTCGCTGAGCTCTTTTGGCTTGTTGGATTCAGTGGATTCGCCTGCTCGCACCTCCAGATCCAGATCCAGCTCCGAACGCTCCCTCCTTTCCTGGTCGTCCTCGAAAGAAGATGAACTTCTCCAAGCTGCTATGCTTGGTGCTCGTGTACAGCCAACAACTTCGTCAAGGTAAGGGCGTTGAATTCAATTCCTATGTTGCTAACCATTTTGCGCAAGCTTTTAGGCGCATGAATAAAACTGGATTTAGGAGACTTAGGACTTTGTTGTGTGTGTGTGTGCCTTGCTTTTTCTCTGCCACATCACTTATACACTTTAAAGACTAAATTCGGATTTTTGTTAACAAATTGAAATACTTTTTGAAATACTTTTTCATTTTCAAACAGAACATGGCGTTTTTTTAAATCTAGATAACATGTTCCCTTGATTTCAAACACAGCCTATATTTAAAAAAAAAATCGAAACCACTCGTGGAAACTTTAATAGCAAACTATTAGGAATGAATTCTGATTTTTGTTTTAAACAATTAAAGGGAGTCACATTTTACATTTCCCAACCAAACATGGCGTTTTTTTTTTAATCTAGATAACATGTTCCCTTGATTTCAAAGAAAGCCTATATTTTAAAATAAAAATAATCAAAACCACTCATGGAAACTTTAATAGCAAACTATTAGGAATGAATTCTGATTTTTGTTTTACACAATTCAAGGGAGTCACATTATACATTTTCCAAGCAAACATGGCGTTTTTTTAATCTAGATAACATGTTACCTTGATTTCAAAGAAAGCCTATATTTAAAAAAAAAAAAAAAAAAAACAAAACCACTCGTGGAAACTTTAATAGCAAACTATTAGGATTGAATTCTGATTTTTGTTTTAAACAATTAAAGGGGGTCACATTGTACATTTTCCAACCAAACATGGCGTTTTTTGAATATAGATCATTAAAATGTGTTACCTTGATTTCAAAGAAATTCTAAAAAAAAAAAAAAAAAAAGAAAACATTCCAAACCACTCGTGGAAACTATCATTGCAAACACTGTTAAGACTGAATTCAGACCTTTTTTCAAACAATTAAAAGACATGATTTTAAAGAAAGCCTTTAAAAAAAAAACATTCAAATGTCTTTAAGACTAAATTCAGATTTTCTTTAAACAAAGGAAATCACATTTTGCATATTCAATAATCAAAATGTTACCAAAGAACCCCTATTTAAAAAAACACTTCAATATAGTATCTTAAAAATATATAAGAATATTTAAAACCACTAATTGCAAACGGTCTACACTATAAAGAATCAATTCAGATTTTTTTTTTTTTTTTCAAACAGCACATGCTTTTTTTTTTCTCTAATCCAAATGTTAATTTGGTTTCACAGAAAACCTATAAAACAAAACATTTCTAACTGCTTTCACGACGAAACATTTCTAACCGCTTTCATTGCAGTCAGTATACACTATTTCGAATAGATTTGGTTTGTTTTACCACCAAAAAAAGACCAATAATCACATTTTGCATTTTCAAACAGAACATGACGTTTTTTGTACAAAATAATAGATTCAGAAACCAAGGGAATCACATTTTGCTTTTACAAACACAACTTGGTGGGGAGGGAGGAGTAGAGGTCATCCAAATATGTTCCCTTTGTTTTTGTTTGAAACAACACTCCTCGAAAAGAAGACAAGACCGACACATTCAATTTGGTCTTACGCAGGGCGGATTACAATTCGGATCCAGTGGTGTCACGTAAATAACAAAGACAACAATTTACAATGGCAAAATTCATATTCAGAAATGAACATGGCAAATAGCCATTCTTTCCTCAAATGTGTACTTTGCACACAGACCAGACCAGAGTGGGTGATACTTTGCCCTCTTCTGCTTTTGTAGTGCTGGCGAACGAGACACCAGAATGCGAGGGCAAGACGGATGGCAACACTGTGCCGTGCAACGGCAAGAAGGGCGGAGCGCTCAAATTGAAAGTCACAGGCGGTCTTTCTAACACTGAGACGGTTGCCAAGTGGCAGAAGGGAACGGGCGACATTGCCACCGACAACAAGTACACGATGGCGGGCAAAGACCTGACGATCAAAACCCTGGATGTACCGGACGAGGGAGAGTACACGGCCAAAAACGTATCACCAGAGGAAAAGTTCCAGGTCAAAGGTTAGATGTTGCAGGACAGCCGCTGGCCGCACGAAAGCTTCTTGTGCACCGTTTCCTTCGCATGTTTTAGGAATGTGTGTGTGTGGGGGGGAGGCACGCCCACAGGGACAACACGCACACACTCCACACAGGGAAACTCTCTTATGCTCAGGAGAAAAGTTGGAGAAAAATGTCCAAAATTTGACCAAAATACATCTCGGCGTCCTTTTCAAAGGGTCCACTTAGCGCCACAGTCTTTGCTCCAATGTACTTTGCGCACAGACCAGAGTGAGTGATTCTGCTTTTCTTGTGCTGGCAGTGGTGGACTGCTTAGGTAGCAAAACCTCCACACCCGCGGTGTGCAAGGGCAAGAAGGGTGACAGCATCAAATTGGGGCTCTCAGACGGAACTGTCAGCTCAATCTCCTGGAAGAAGGGGACGGAGAAGATTACGGCCAATACCACCAAGTACCCAGGTGGAGTCACCGAGGCTACCCTGACGATCAACAACCTGGATGACAAAGACGAGGCAAAGTTCACGGGCGGCGCCAACGGCGAGGGAGAAAGTTTTTCCGTCCAAGGTTTGATGTTGCAGGAAAGCCGCTCGCCACACGAAAGCTTCTTGTGCACCATTTCTTTCCCATTTGATCACTTGTGCTTTTCTTGTGCTGGCAGTGGCGCCAGTCTGCCTGAGCAGCGATGCCAGTTGCGTGGGCAAGCTGAGCAGAGACCTCGTATTGAAAGTCGAAGGCCCAGTTACTGGAAAGGTCACCTGGGAGAAGGACGACACTCCGCTTACCGATCAGAGATACGTCAAAAGCGGAACAAATGAAAAGGAGCTAATGATCCCGAACCTGGTAGCACCCGACGCGGGAACCTACAAGGCCAAATACGGCGCGAACACTGTGCCCTTCACTGTCAGCATTCCGGGTGAGTTTGATGTTGCACAATCCACTCGGTGGTACGAGACCCGAAAAGCTTTGATTGAGCCGGAACCATTTTGCATTTCATTGGCAGTGGAAGCTAACCAAGAAGCTAGCCCATTCAGCGGCACTTTTTCCTTTACAAAGCGCACTCGCGGTGCTGCGCGCAAAAGTGTGCGGCAAGTTCAAACGTTGCCAGCTGACCTTTTCCAATTGCCATTCTCCCATTCAGAGCCGAAAGCGAGCGACGGCACCACCAAAAAGCCGGCGCCGGGCGGCGGCACCACCAAAAAGCCGGCAACTATGGGCGGCGGCGGCGGCGGCAATACCACTGACACAGTTGTTGTGCACGACAAAAACCCCGGAGGCGGCGGCGGCAGCGGCAGCGTCCTGTCCTACTCACCTGCTCTGCTGGTGACGGTCACCCTGGTGCATCTGCTGCTTCAGCTGGCCGCCTAGAAGACAGCACAGCACAGCACAGCACGCTGAAGGTGGAGGCAGAAAAAGCCAGCGCCAGGCAGCCCGCCCGCCCGCCATTGATTGGTCTCTGCATGCATTCTCCGACCATTGATTTGCCACTGTACATTTTGCCATTGAATTGCCACCATAGGCGCATTTAGTCGTTGATTAAGCTTACATTTGCTGCCACTGTAGGCGCATTTAGTTAGTTGGTAAGTTTTGGCGCATTTAGTCATGGATTAAGCTCATGCATGGAGTTAGATTTGCTTTTTCTTTGATTTGCTGCATTTTGCTGCTCCATTGTTCTTTTTTCCCTATCTTCAATAAAGTCGTCGATCTTTGTTTTGTTTTGAATGAGCTCATTCGCAAACGGCGGCTACATTTAGGGCTTGAATGACACCCACACACAATATGATTGATTGATTGATCATTGAGTAAGCTGAGTGTGAACAAACTTGCTGCATCCACCAAAGATGAAATTGTGCTCGTGTTTTTCTTTGCCAAAAGTACATGCTTCATAGTGACCCAAGTTGAAAAAACCAAATTAAATGAAAAGAAAAATTATATGGAAAGGCTAAAGGAAATTCGGAGCAAATGTCTTTGCTTTAATGAAAGCCTTACAAATTATTGCAGCTTACTTTCGCTAATATTTGGAGTAATTACATACAGACCAAATACCACTTTTTAAGAATGAAAACATTGAGAAGAATAATTACCATACATGGAAACAATTTGTATGTAGTACTGTGCTTAAAGTGATAGTGATATTTAATTGTTTCGGTAAACGATTAAATATCTAATATATTTTGTCGGAGAAATCGATGCTAACAAAAAGACATCCGACCTAATTAAAAAATGACTCGAAAAATCACAATGACCACGATTGTGGACACGCACACGCCCATCAACGACTGGCGCATCACTGAAATACCTCTGAGCCTCTATTGAGCCTCAGTTGTGTACCATTGGCGGCACGGCTTGTTTTTCTTTCGTGAGATGTGGACATCTTAAGCCCGAAATCGTTTGGACACAATCGTGTAAGCAATGCCTAGGCCATCATTTGGAAGCAAATCCTGCAAAAAGAAAAAAAAAAAAACAGATTTTATTGGAACAATATTGGGGTGGGGATTCAATACGATTTATTTCTTCCATCAGATTTTCAAGCCTGATTGTTTTTTATTGTTTGTGTGGGGAAAAAATGTTTGTATTTTTTAGTGCCGCTACAAAATGCCATTGCCGGTTCCCTAAACCAAAATGGCTGACTTATTGAACTCTAAGTCTTTGAAGCACCTGCGCAAGCCTGGCTTTTCCCGCCCCACGCAAGTGTGTGTACTTAGTGTACGTACTTGCACCGTTTGACAGGACAAATTGACAAAGCGCAGGTTAACTGAAACGTGGAGTCAATGCCTAAGTGCGGGTGTGTTTGTGTGTCTTTGTTCTTATTGCATACTTTCTCCAGCTATAATTGCATGTCGTAGTACCAAGACCGATCAGAGTGCCGCAGGTATTATTGGAGGAATAAAGTGTCTTGGTTTTTAATGAACACTTATGCCTACTACGCTACTGTATATTGATATTGTCTAGACCAGTGGTTCTTAACCTGGGTCTGATCGAACCCCAGGGGTTCGTTCGGTGAGTCGGTCTCAGGGGTTCGACAGAGCCTCCGCTGAGGAGGTCCGAACAAACCTGATTTATTGTGTAAATTCAGATTTACCGGTATGTAATTTGTTGTGAGTTCACGCATTGTGTTGGTTTGGTTCTTTGAACAAGGTGATGTTCATGCATGGCTCATTTTGTGCACCAGTAAAAAAAAAAATATTTCTAGAATTTAACACACACACACACAAAATAAATCACTAACGAGGGGTTCGGTGAATGCGCATATGAAACGGGTGGGGTTCGGTACCTCCAACAAGGTTAAGAACCACTGATTTATATTGAATAGTTTATGTTTCTGTCCTGGCTGGTGCTTGGATCAGGTATTGGTAAAATAAAAATTATTATCTTAGTTGTAGTCGATTCCGCACCACTATAAAGGACGACCGCAATAATTAACATTAAATGTCTCCACACAATCCAATTAGAATTTTATTGCCAAGTGAACATGTTGCAATGACGTTTTTTTGCCACTAGAGGACAACATGTGCCTTTTCATCTATGCCGGTTAGCGCTTAAGGAATCAACGAGTCATTAGCCGACTGCATCGTCTTTTGTAAAACAATTGTTTTTTCATGTATTCATTTTAGGGAAGTAGTTTTCAACCCTTTGAGCCAAGGAATAGATTTTACGTTAAAACCGTTCCGCACCACGTGATGCGGCATTGTTTTCATATCTGAAAAAAAAAAAATACGCAGGTGATTTGAATGATTAAACACAACATATTTACGGTCTGGTCTGACCGTTAGCTTAGCGACAAGGGTGTTTTGTTTGCACCACGAAGAAGTTTATGACTTTCTATGTCAATTAATAGAATTATCAGTCAATTTTCATTCAGAAAAAAAAAGTGGTGTCGTTTGTGTGGCAGCAGCCGATTGTTTTGGGTGTTTTTTGGACTACTGTCATGGAGCTGTCCACTGGGCCCTCTCAATATTTTCGAGGCATTAAGGTAAGAAAATCCAATCAATTCCAACTGAGACATAATTCAACCCCTTTTTTATTTCCGGGGTTTGAATCACAAATTTGTAAATATTTCATTTTCACAAAAGTGCTTTTTAAGACGTCAGTGTCACCTGATCCAAGGAATTAATCAACCAATCGTGATTAATTATGGCTTTTTATGGTGTAAACTTTTAGTGACTGTAATCTGCAATATAGTTGTCGTTTGTCCCAAATGATATAAAATATATATACCTGAGTATTGTCTGTACATTTGTTAAAAGCTTTGTAACTGCCACATAGAGTAGATGCAACTTTAGTAGACTGTATTATGGAATTTTAGATTAGGCAATCTTTTGTTGTTGTTTTTTTGTTTTAAATACAAAAGGTTTCATCTCTGTTTTGTGTAATTTACTTTGAGATATGTTCCCCAACCAAACTGCCCCGTTTGTTGTAAAGGCACCACTGGAAAGAGTTTTTCGACCAGAAAAATTGGAGGACGCTAATTTACCACGGCGCACTGGTTAGTAAATCACTTTTTGTGGGTGGGGGGGAGGGATTGGGGTTTAAAAAGTTAACACAGTTTTTCATTATTTTTTCCTTCCCAGTTTGTTTTAACACGCCAGCCCTGGAAAAACCATTACGGCCGAAGAAAGTCCACACGGACCTGTGGATGTCGCCCGTGGCAACCCTTCGCATGAGGTCTGTACATACACACACGTCGACAGCGAGACAATCCTTTGAGAATTTCGCTTGACATCTTAGTCTTTGTGTTTCTCTAAGTGTGTGTGACACGAGGCAGTCAAGTGATGATTAGCGTGTGTCAAAATGCGAGCATGGCGCGTACACACATTTTAAGCTTCTTAAAGAATTGCTATTTTTCTTTTGTAGCTATGCGAGTGATGTGAATCGCCAACATTTCTCAGGCCTCAAAGTTAATCACAATAGTTTCAAACTCACCAACATGCTTCAGTAAGCATTTCATTTTAGACACAAATCAAAGCGTGAATGCACATCACTAAACAGTATGTTTTGTCTTTATGTGTCAGTAAACAAAACCTTAATCAGTTTTTTTTTTTAATTATTCATCACTTCATCACAGGCATATCATCTTTATCCTCTGCAGAGAGCGATTAATATTACTGCCGTACTGAGGAGTCGAGAGTATTCTTTCAGATTATGCCAAAATGTAAGAAGTCACTCTGATTTTGAGTTGTTTTTCAAAATAAAATGAAGGATTTGATACAAAAAAATATAATGTTTCATACAAGAAAGCGTGTTTAGTATTACATTTAAAAAGAAATACAACGGCTTTATTTATGAACCAGTTCAGTGAAATTTCATACGAAATGTAGCGTGTGCAGAATTCGATCCGACGTGATGCAAATTTTATTGGATTTAACACAAAATAAAATTCTTTAGTAGGATTTCATACGCATAGACCACAATACAAAGCATCATCTCTAAAACAAACAGCAATCAGAGAGTATTTATTAAGCCACGCCCTGAGCTCCTGCTCTGTGTGTGCGTGCGTGTGTGTTAATAGCGTAAATTAGCATACAAATGAGAGATGCCGTACGATAGAATCCACTCAGCTTCGATCTGTCTGCTGGGACTTGATGATTACCTCTTCTTGCTCCTCCTCGTCTCTCTTTCCTGGCTTTGTGTCGCCCTCCTTGTCTTGACGTTCTTCTGCCGGATGTCCACCATGTTTGAGCTGTACTGTTTGTTTACCGTCGGGCACACTTAATTTCTCTTGACTCATTTGCAAATAAGTGAGGATCAGTCGGGGAAATAGCACATAGCACGCATTTCTAGCGTTTTCCTTCGTCTTCGCTCTTTGCCTCGGCGGTCCCCGGTCGGTTGAGGCCCGGCGGAGCACGGCGGGAGGTGTTAATGATGTGGGGGGCTCGCTGGTCTCTGCTGGGAGTCACGTGTTGCCTGCTCGCTGCCGTCTGTCACGGCGCACGTTGAAAAAAAAACATCTTTAGTCTTCACCTCTGTGTGCCCTTTTCCACCTTCTGCATATTAAAATACATTTCACCTAAAATTTATTTAAGCATGCATTCGGTGCAGGCAAATTTGAGATTTTATTATTTTTTGTGGTTTTAAGTCGGAATTTGACTTTGCTGTGATTGCTGATGAGGAACAGCAGTAGTTTAAGCCTCTGGGCTCTATGATGGCCGTTCATGTCTGCTCTGCTAATGCAAATGTTTGGAAAGTAACCATCCACCATATTTAGTAATAAATTGGCTCATATTGTCGAAGTACCAACTCCCTTGAGCAGAAACAACATCAGCTCTGGAGACAGACCGAGTTAGCCATCATGAACAAAGCAATTCAAGCACATTCTCCGTTACAATATTGTCTTTGTGGCAGGAGAGGCATGCGTGGGGATAAAGTGGTGGTCGGCAACGACGTAACCGTGTAATTTCCTAATTCCGATCTTGCAAGGCTATCCCTCCTAATCAGTGTCCGATTCCCACATTTACGGGGAGAAAGTAGACCGAGAGGCTGGAGGCCGACACGCATACACGGGGGGCGTGAAATTACATGAGGCAAAAAGATACAGAGAAAAGGCGTGAGAGAACAAACAGGCCTATCAAACGACCACAGAGCCAGATAACAAGATAAGGCCTAATCAATCAATTCGCGCACACAGTGAGATATTGCTAAGTGGCTCCTGAGTCGTGGCGGCAAATTAAATCTACACACTACTCCAAGTGAGAGCGCGGCGAGGAAGTGGGAGTGGGCCGAGCAAAGGGGCAGGAAGGGTTGGGCGGGGGATGGGGCTCGGGGGCGCTAATAGGCGCTAATTTCATCAGCGCGGCCCGTGATGAAGCTTTTACGCGCTTCTTCGGAGAGGCCAAACTAAAAGGCTGCAGCTCTGCTCGTGTTCAACATAAGTGGGCTGTCATGAGTGGATTTGCAAGACCATAGTCAAGAATTTGATTACGGGCGCTAATAGTGTGCGCGCTAGCTCTTGTTTAGGCTAGTATGTTAGCTAATACTATCGGTAGCCGGAAACGCCCATAAGGTGATTCTTTATTGTAGTGTGGCCATCTTTTTTTTTTTTTTTGTAATGAATTGGTTTTGTAAATTCCACAGAGATGAATGTAATTGATCAAGTCATTTACAACTCGGGCATCGATGAGATGACTTTGCAGATTTTTTTTTTTTTTTTTTAACAAGAATGTGAATTGGATTACCGCTCAGCCTCTTTTAACACAAACACACACCTGCACCGCCCCACACTGCACTAAAACACACACGCATAGACACACACAGTTGGCATCCGTTTCCATCTAATGACATCCTCCGAGTATAATTAGTATGGCCAATTAACAGCAGTAACGATGCTTGCATTCATTATGTCAAATTACACAGTGCTGACAAAGTGTCAACTCAGCTATGCTCACCTGCTGAGTACACCCGTGTGTGTGCATGCGCGCGTACGTGTGTGTTTGCCGGTTTAATATCCATCGTAAGCCGGTAGGTTAACAAACGTCTTGCGCACAACTCACACCCACGCACACACATCCACATATGTACGCGCATTCAATTAGCGTGCGTCCAACAGAGATGTTTTACTTGCAATCAGACGGTTTGAGTTTTTGCACGACTCAATCACGCCGCACCGAATACGATACTCCATAGTCTCCACCTTGCTGCACCCTCTGCTGTCTCATTGTCCTGAGTCTTCTTTCATTCAAACGCAGGATAGTCGTTCTCCTCCATGTTGTTAGCATGTCTTGTTGTGGTTTTCCCAGGTCATCACACATCGGTGTGTCTTGTGATTGCTAATTAGCCAGACGAGCACGCAAAGGCCTCTGACACACGCACACAAATAATAATAGGCAGAGCTCTCTTGATAGGCAATTTACTTCCTCCTGACACCTCATCAGCCACTGAGCTACACACACACACACACATGCACGGATTCCTCGGACACACACACGCACACACATTCATGCGTCTTTGCATATGCAGCGTTTATTGCGGTGTTTAATATGCAGTGTGACTGGGAGAATCTGTTCTTTTGCTCTAGCATCACAAAATGTTATATGTACACACACACACACACACACACACGCGCACGCACGTACACTCATAAAAAGGACCAGACGGCGAATGAATCATCAGGAGCCCTGCTGTGTTAAGTAATCACACTCAGGCGTTTAATTACTGACGAGAACGTGATGATGATGATGATGCTCTTTAATTAACACGACGCTAATTGAAGAGAACCGACGAATCAGAGCGCTCACTTTGAATAATTAGGAGGAAACGGGAGACGAGGTTAACTCATTATTTTGTATTATTACCTGTCAGAAGTGTATTTATTTATTTGTTTTTTTTTTTTCAGGGAAGCTAATTGACTTAGAAATCACGTGTAAACAGTGGATGGTGGAAGTTAGTTTAAAGAGAGCCGGTAAATGGTGGTTGGAACTGAGTTGACAACCACAACTGTCTTGTTCAAGCTATAGCTAAGTTAGCAAATGCTAACATTCTCGGTACTGATATCAATTTATGTATCTATTGTTATTATAGACATCGTCATAGCAGGTTCATGTTTTGTCAACGTTAAGATGAGCTAATGCTTTGAAACGCTCTTTAGCATCTTGGCTAACTATTAGCATTCACTTCTTTTCTCAGTCGCTCACTTGCTGTTGTGATGGTGATGTTCAAAGTGTGCATAATGTTACCGTGGCTCGCAATCATTTTCTTGGCCCGGCATCTCAAGACAAACTGGCCTCTGTCGATCCTTTTTGTTCTACACAAGATTTGAATGTTTCACCAGCTAGACGCAGCGTGATTTACCATGAACGCACAAACACGGTCACGGATGCTAGCATGTAATTCTGCGTGAGCCGCTTGTAAAGGGAAAAAAAACGGAAACTTTGCATCTCTTCTGCAACTTTGTGCTTCCCGTTCGCCCGGCTCGGACGCGGAGAAGAGATTAGTGTTTTGGTTTCGAGGATTACCGCTCCAACCAGCGAAACCTAGCTAAGCGGAGCGTCATCAAACTGATTTAGCGCTTGGCTCCCATTTAAAGGATTAGCAGACAATGTTATTGTAATTAGAATTGTTCCAGGTGACGTCGACACTGGAATTGCGCGTTAAGAGCCCCCGTTTATTTTCAGCTCGCGTACGCTTACCTCAGGTAAACGGGATTTTGCGTCGAAAGCGGAAAAAAATACGGGATTAGCGGAAAACAACGTCGCCTTGTTTGGGAGGTGCCGCATTTAAAGGAAAGGAGATAATTAAGGAAGAGCGGGCTACTGCAAGAGGGATTGGGAACAGAGGATATAAAACGTACGCAAAGCTACCTTTGTTGGATCTCAAGAAGCATGAATATGTATTATATCAGTTTATTCACCCACAGCCGTTAAATTATATCTTTGTACAAACACCAACGGAAGACAAAAGAATAAGGAAAACAAAACACATAACAACAAACAAAAGTGAGCCTCGTTTCTTTTGTGGCATTTCATGACTAGTTTTCGTTTCGTCATTTCCATAATAGCATCTTTTGGAGGGAAGACGGTTCTAATTAGCATCTCTTTGAATAATCTGATTATGCTACACATTTGGCATTTGGAAAAAGAGCAATGAGTCTTCGACTGTTTACCTCACCGCTCTTACAGCTAATGTGTGTATGCTAGTAGCGGGTGCTAGTCTTTTCTGTAAGGAGAGGGGTGATATTTTTGTATATTTTTTTTATATACAGTGAGGTACGGTACACAGGCTGATGCTCAAACTGTTCCACACGACGTGCGATTATGGAAGTGTGTATTTCTGATAGTCGCAGAAAGCTTCAACAAAATTGCAGTGCTAGCATCAACCTTTGGGCGAAAAAGCCAATGTTAGCTACAGCTGTTGCTAGCACGACTTACTATAAAACTAATTGTTATTGGTTTGATAATGTGTTTTTTGTCATGTATAATTTTATAAAAACATTTCAATATAATTTTGTTGTTTAATCGATGCATCGCATAAAAACATGCCTATAATTTAGGATTATTTCAGAGAACTGGCAAAAATGTTGATCATCGATTTCAAAGTAAAAGCAATCTTAATGAAATTGGTTATTAGTTAAATACAGCAATGGAAATAAAGTGCACTGAAAATTGGCTCGTGTGCTTACTGTTGCACGCACACACACACACATAGGTACACACACACACACACACACACAAGTGCACAGCTCATCGTATTACCTGGAGGGAAGAAAGGAACAAGGGGCTAATTAGTGTTGATGAGAAGTTAATTTAGTCATACACCTTTGGTAATAGTCTCCATCTCCCTCTTTTCTCACTTCCTTCCCTCCCCTCATAGGTTTCTCCCACTCGATAATTTTCAAGTTTCTCCAAGGTGTCAAACGTTCAGTTTTTTTTCCACGTCTACGTTTTTGAAGTCGTTTTTCTTTTGGTAGGGCATGCAAACACATTGCAAGAATTCTCCGGAGATCCGCTAGGTTACAACGCAGGTGATATTGTCAAGTTGACTAAGTGGGAAATTAGTTTATCCTCTGCTTTGACATTGCCCAATTGTGTGTGTGTGTGTGTGTATATGTGAGAGCGAGATGAAGAGCAGGTGAGATGGATCCTGAGCTAAATGTTTGCTAGCAGGTGAGCCTGTTGTTAACAGATGGTGTTTGTGTGAACAGCTCCATCCCTGCAGAGTCCATGCTCTCTCGCTCTCTCGCTCTCTCTCTCTCACAAGCCGACTAAGCACAACATTACAACCCAAACAATGTTGGGATCATAATTGTGAAGTTCTAGATCATACTTAAACATGTTGGACCTTTGGATAAAATATCGACATTAGGTTGGAATTCCACGCTGTTGAACTTTCGGAAATCACCGCGTCACAATTATGAGTTTGAAAATGAACTCGCATGATGCTCATAGGAAGGACCCAGCGAAGGGGAGGGCGAGACACTGAAGGCTTCTCTAATTAGTCACTTAATTACATCTGGATGCTGATTTGCTTGCGGGGCTGGCTGTTGTTCGAGTGTGTGTGTGTGTGTGTGTGTGTGTGTGTGTGTGCAGACGCACTCCAGAAAGCGTTTACTGAAATGGGTAAGCTAATTCTCGCTGTCTGAGGCTATTACGGTATTAATTTAATTTGGGTGAGCTGTCGCTAGCTCATTAACACATCTAATTAATTCATTGACATCGGAATTAAGCTGTTTCACTGAAAGCGACACCTCTCTTGCTCGCTCCCTCGCTCTCTTCTAACAGGCCCGTCGGAGGAGTGAGAGGGAATGTGAATTACAGACGGGATGGAGACATATCCAATGAAAATTTTGAAGGAGCGATATAACTTGGTAAACGTTGCTTTATTGACATTATGACAAAGGGAAGCAGGTCTGTCGCTTCTTTTTGGTACTTGGTTCGTTTTGTGTGAGTGAGCGTGTGTATTTTTGTGTGTGTGTGCAGATTTAGCACACCTTTGTGAACGTCCCATACTGTGAGTGTAGCTGGAGGTGACTATTATTTGAATGTAACACTCAGTGGGACTCTTGTTCGGATTCTTCTTGTGGTCGGGGAATGGGGAGGGGGGGTAGTAGTAAATTTGATTAGGACATGACGGGGAGAGGAGGTCCCGCCGCGAAGCAGGTGCCCCTCACAGCCGAGGCAGGTTGAGTTCTCCACTTCCTGCTCGCCGTCTGTCCATCTGTGCCGTCCCTCCCGTGCTGCTTTTCATCCTTTTTTTTTGTCTTGCTTGTTCGGAGGTCCACCTTTTGCCAACTCGTAATATGTGACTTTTGTTTACATATGCATCCTGCTTCCTTTTTGTTTTCCGTAAATACATGAGGTGTAAGTTTTTAGGAAAAGTATCTGCATGGTAGTTGCCGAATATTTTTAACCAGTTCATTTTATCAAAACTTATCAATGCTTCTACCGTATTTTCCGCACTATAAGGTGCACCTAAAAACCTCCAATATTCTCAAAAGCCGATAATGCGCCTTATAATCCGGTGCGCTTTATAGATATTAACATTTGAGCAACCTTGAGTTATTGATATATTGTGTTTTCACTATTTCGAGTGTCACTATATTATGATTGCATTAACGTCTGAGCAACGTTATTTATTCTATGCGCTTTATAATCCGGAGCACCTTATATATGGACAAAGTTTTAAAATGGGCCATTCATTGAAGGTGCGCCTTATAATCCGGTGCGCCTTATAGTGCGGAAAATACGGTAGTAGCATCTGAGTATTTTGTTAGCAGTTGTGTTACTTGCTGATAATCATCACCGCAAATATTCGGCCAGCGGTGTAAAAGTCAAATCAAATTAAATGACCTGAATTTTGAAACCATGCCCCTTCTAAGAGCTTGTAGAGTTTCTTGTATTTTCCACATGTCAACTTGTCAATTGGACAGTGAGTCCCATAGGGGGGAGGAGGAGAAGGAGAAGAGGAGCGAAGGATGAGCGAAAAAGACAAGTCTCGTGGCCAGCTGCAGCAATTAAGCATGACTTCCTCGAGGGAGCCATTAGAAAGGAAGAGAGGCCTTTAAAATTGCATATGGCTGCAATTAGGGCAGAGGAGCTGATGAAATGATTTGGCTCCCATTTTACTCCATGGATTTTTTTTTTTCTGTCCAAAACGCAGCTAATGGACCAAACTGAACTGACCCTGTAATCACTTTTTTACTCCTCCTCTATTTCTTTCCATCACATTTTTTTTTTGGGCCCATCTCTGCTGTCATTTCTTTTTCCATCAACAGAAAAACAAAACAAACAAAAGTAGACGGTTCAATTGGAGTCTGCGAAATATTTTTCTGGCCTCCTCTTTCATTGGAGGTCTTACTTTGTGGTCTTCACCTCCTCTCATCCTCCTCTATAACTCGCTCCTCATCCTCCGCTCCTGCAGCGACAGACGGAGATAGCTTGAGCATCTGTGTCGTCAACGACGACGGATGTTCTAATATTTTCACAGGTGTCATTTCAAAAGATTCTCTGTTTGTTTATTTTGTTTGCTCTCCACCTTCTCCCAGGAGATTGATTATTTTAACCCCTCTCGTCATTGTAAAGGCGGCAAGTGAAGATTCATTACAAACATGAAAGAAACCATTTAAGGGTTTACATTTAGTACAAACTAAATATGTAATGTTGCGCTTTAGTACCCCCGCACGCCAGATCAATGGTTAGCATACACTCTCTTGATATAAACCGTACAATGTGTCTCTAGACACTTTAAAATTAATTCATGAAATTAAATTTCCTGCTATTATACTGTTCAAAGTTGGAAACGCAGTTCCAAATAGATTTGTATCAAAAAAAGTGTACTGGATTACTCGAGCACTTAATTCTGATCTTTCGTAAGATTACCGTAGCAATTAGCACGACTTCTCCGCATTACTCCTCGTCGTGCCTTTATGAGAACGAGACTCGTAATTTGCGCTCATTGGAAGTGATCATTATTGACGGAGGAGCGACTTTGTAGCATTTAGCCACAACAGTCGCTAGCCAAAACTCAATGCTAGCTTGTAGCTAGTACCTGGCTTTGCACGTGCAAGGTGATACAAACGCATTGAAGTATTATAACGTGCGTACGTCCAGCCCAGATTTTGGTAGCGTGAAAAATCTGTGATTGTTAATTTCTGCTACAGCATGTGTTTAAACGAGATGTAATTTTTGCCTCTCGAACCGGCTTCTTTGGCTTTCTATTGTGCTGCTGCTCTCATGAGCTTGTTTCCTCATGAAGCGTAATCCAATTAAAGCACTCGAGAGCAGCTCACTACACAAACACCACGCAGAGGACAGGTTGCGGCGGGCCCGACGGCCTCCTCCCCTTCCTCGCCGCTCCACGCGGGGCCTCCGGCTCGTCGGTGCCAGCGGCGTGCGGCGTTCAAACCACAACATGCGTCCGTAGCGGCCCGCCGGCCCGCACCCCCACGGCGCCGTCCCGTCGAGTGTTGGCCGACGCCTCTCTCGGTGCGCATATGTCCACTTACGCTGTTTTCTCTCTAATTAGCTGCTCTTGTCTACAGCCTGGTTTTCATGTTTTTCCTTCTCGAGAAAAGAAAAGTCAGGCAGTGCAAAGGGCACCTTTATATCCTCGCTGGGTACACTAATAACAAAGAGGATCTTTTCACACCAAACAAGCGATAATCATGTTGAGGGCAGTAAGTGCGAGTTACCTTGGAAACCATCGGCTGCATAATTCGGCAACTCTTCCTGTTACTTCTCACTGAGTCGTTTATTTAATCGCCAAGATCCCTCACCGCCTTTAATCCAGTCACATTTGATTATTATGACGCTTTAGCCAAACGCGTCCTTATCTCCTCTGTCTGCCACACGGGGCGAGAGCGAGTTTGATGGTTAATTATCAGTGGCCGCTTCCTCTGTGGAGAGAAGCTGATGACAGCTAATTAAAGATGAAGTGATGTATATGCGCCACGTCCCTCGCTGAAAGCCCCCCCCAGCCCTACCCCGCAATCCCCTCAACACCTCTCTGTCGCCTCCCACCTGCCAAATCATATGCCGCTGCTGCTATCGGACAGTTTATCTCTACAATGAACGGGCACAATGGCCACTTTATTTACAGGCTTCATTGATTTTTGGTTATTGGTAGTTTCTCACAGAATCAAGTTTTTATGACCTCCTGTACGTCAATCCTGATTAGATTAAATATATGATTTTTACATTCGCCCATTTCATACAGTATATATATATTCGTGTTGCCGATGTTGTCGTGACTTTTCTGACACAATCTTTCTGTATGACACTGGAATGTGTATTTTTATCCATCAATTGAGGGGGCGCTAGAGAGCCCAAAATCTGAATGCAGCGTTAAATTCATCTCATAGAACGGGTGATGTTCATCTTGTAAAAAGGCTAACTACAGTAAATGGAAGCTTCTGTTTTGACAGATGTTCAAGTAGCTTCACCAACGTGCTTGTTCAAAACCCAAATCGAGTTTTTTTGCACCGGTTCCAAACCGCAGTGACAGGCCGGTGACATCACAAAGGATATTTATGAAGGACGAGGCGGAGGGTTCACGCTCGTGAGTTGCGCCAGAGAATCGGGGACGTATAACTCACGTGTTTGCGGGACGAGCCGCCGTCAGATTTATTACTGGAGCTCGGGTTTGGTACGATTTAAAGATGTTGACGCGGAGTTTGCCGTTGATGGAGTATGAGGATTGTAAGACGAAAACGGAGGGCGGTGAAGGGTCAAAGATAGCAACCGTGTGATTAACATCTCGGATGACGTTTTTGTTTCATACTCTGGCGCATGCATCATCACTGTTCTTCCTTTTCTGACCGCACTCAGCCGTGAGGATGGCGATGTCTTTATGAGGCCTCTCTTTTTTGGCACGCTTTGGCTCTCTGATAGGTCAAACACACAAATGAAACTCTTAGAGTGCCAAGAAAGATGTGTGTAGGGAATCTCAGGGAAGGACGCCAGGAGAAGGCAACAAAGTCAAGGAGGCGAGAAGGCAATGAGTCATTGCAAATACTGAAAGTGTTGATCGGTAAAGAGCAAAGGCGTGTGTGTGTGTGTGTGTGTGTGTGTGTGTGTAATATAAATAAAAATCTGGTTGTAAATGTTCTAAATGTAGGTCAGCGCCTTGCTGTGCTGGCCCTGACTCACCAAAGTCTTGCGCTTGTCAAGTCCAGTCCACCCTGCTTGCATTTGCAGACTAGTTTTGCACCAGAGGGGGGCGCCACACACGTATACACACAGACACACACACCCTATGGCTCACTGATGTCCAGCTGCTCCTGTCAACACTCCACTACGGCGTGTAATTCACCCTCGCACACAGCAGCAGCTGAGGCTAGATTGTAACACCACCTACTGCACACACACACACACACACACACAGACACACACACACACATGCTCTGGCAGAAAGGCAAAGTGGAGCGTCAGAGACAGACAAAGAGATGGGAATTATGGGAGGTGGGTTGGTACACTTTGTTTAAGCGACCGCCTCTCAACGCTACTGTGTGTGTTGGTGGGAGGAGTGGCATGGACAGAATGATTCCAAGTTCCCTTGCAATTATCAACTTACACCCCCCCCCCCCCCCCCCCCTCTTGTCGACCCCCCCCCCCCCACCTCACCTCCTCCCCTCAGAGACCCAAGCTGCTGCGCCCATCAAGGACTCATTCAGGCCTTAACAAAGCCACGCCACGCCTACACACACGCACGCACGCACACGAAAGGGCAGAGGTTTGATTCATGAGGCTAATTGGAAAACAATTTTGGAGGCAATTATTTAGTTTGGTCCTCTTCCCCTCCTTTGAAGGCCGACTTGTTCTCGCCGGTTGCGCTCCCAATCAGCCATCTGTTCTCACACATTAACTTCAAATAGGAGCTTTTATATTTAGGCGACAATGTCCATTAAAAGCACAAATCTGCGGCTGCCACAAATTGTTTTCTTTTGCGTTGGGAAAAAAAAAACTTGGAACCAAAAAACATTTTTAGTATATAAAAAAAAAAAGACCAAACTGGCCAGACACAACGCTAATCCAAATGTTGCTATTATTTTTCCTTTTCTTTCAATACATAAAGAAATACATTCTGTGATTTTTTTTTTTTTTTTTTGTATAAAATAGTCCGAAAACAATCACCAAGTTGGAAGCCACAAGCGAATGGTGCTACCTTAATGCCTTAAAGATGACTTTAAATCCATGATGTTGAACAAATCAGGGTTGCTCGGCCTTGCTCCCTGTTGAGTGCCATCTTATTTAAGTTGTCTTCTAAAAACAATTATGCACACAGTTGCTCAGATAGAGCGGGGGATTTTTTTTTTTGCCAGCTTGCATGGGACGAGGTCATGACTTCATTGGGGGGGGGAACAATCTGTTTTAATAGGCTCTTTGCAGCACTCAGGCCTTCTCCCTTTCTCCCTTTATACTGATTCTACGTGTGTGTGCGTGCGCCCGACGGGCCCCTAGGCCGCAAACAAGGAAGCTCCAAACAAAACCCGGCGGCCCGGCCGTGCATGCAGATGATAAACGTATTCACGCGTGTGTGTTTGTTGTCTAAGCTCGCCGTAATAAGGTTGCCTACGGTGCATACGCGATAAGGCATTAGGCCATTGACCTCTGACCCCTCGCTCCGCTTAACTGGAATGAACACGCGCCGGCAAGCAGGCATGCTTGCGGCGAGAGGCCGTGTTTGAGGGCTTCATGAGCATAATTGCAAATGGTTGTCGTGAATGCGTGGAGATGACTAAAGAGGCGACATTGTTAATCATTTTGAAGTCAAGCTGAAAGTGAGTGAAAACTTTAAGAACCCTTTTGAGGTTGAAGTGACATTAAAAAGTCATTTTTCTTTTTATATCTAGGTTTTGGATGATTATGACATAAGATGATATCGCACAAAGACAGCCCCAGTAAATACAAAACAGTTTCTAAATATTAGCAATTTAAAAAAATATTTCTATTACGATTAATAAACTACTATGTTGAAGATGATTTTGTGTTTTTTCTAAAATTAGGTGTGGACTAATAAAGTTGTTAAGCACTGCAAATGGAGTGAAGACAGAAGACATTTGCTACCCTTGCCGCCACTCCATTAGGCTGGAAGTGTGAGCTGTATCGGGGTCAGGTTGGGAAATACAAAAGCTTCCAGGCACTCAGCACATAATTGAAAATCTATTTGGCTCAACGCGTGGAGAGCGGACCAACGAGTTAAGAACAAGAAGGAGCGAAACACAGAAGCGAAGGGAGTTAATGCTGGTCAGGTGGTTTGAGTGTAGGAGGCAAAAAGATAATGGAGGAAGACTGGACATGATGTAGAAGTTGAAGTCCAGGGAGGATGGCGGCGTGCATGGCTGTTGCCGTAAAAGCGCTGACAGCTGAGAAAGTCTTCATATTTCTGACCGACAAATGACCCCCACATGCCTCTCGGGGTCCTCGGTTTACGACGTTTCAAGGTCGACTCCTAATGAGCTAGATAGAGCTCCCTCTAGTGCTATACCGAAAAATTGCTGCTTAAGCACAGTTCAGTTGTATTTAACTTTGTAGTCGAAAACCGAACTTTCAAATAAAATATATTCACATTTAGTCTTGAATTAATGTTTGGAAAAAAAAATTATACGCAAGGATTGCAGGTTATTGTGAGCAATGGTTGTGATTGATTATATAAACACGTTGACACTCAATGAGGCCGCGTGTGTGTTTTACAACTAATCCATGAAGAATCCTCTTCCTCTGCTTCCTCTTCCTCCCAGGATGTCCGGGTCACATCAAAGGGGGAGCGGCGACCTTTGAACCAGCGACCCCAGCTTTTATGAGGCAATATGGCGAGAATCCATTAGCTACAGCAACAACAAAAACACGGGGACCTCTGGACAGGTGAAGCCAAGTCAGTAGGCATTAATGATTTTTGTTGGATTGGCTAATGACACAACTACGTATTAAAACTATACTTAAAAAAATATCAGTTCAACCCTGCAAGGAACATGGTGGGAAATATGGACTTGGCCCATCATGTTTTTTGTTTTTTTTTAACAGTCCCCAGTGCAGTAAAATTCAAAGGTCTAAAAAGAACAAGCGAGTAAGAACCTGCAAGTCAGTCGTTGAGCATAATATACTAACGTCTTTTTTTGGGATATCTCCAAATGTGATCAGAATAATTTTTTGTTTTCATAGCTAATGACAAAAAAAATCATGTTTCCCCTCTAACGGGTAGTTTTGGTTGTGTGTGTGTGCGCGCCAGTGCATGTAAATGGGGCCCTCGGTTGCATTTGAAGTAGCCCCTCTAGCCCTCCGCTCAGTTTTTTGTCTTTGTCCCTCATGAGTAACTTATCTAAACTGTCTCGCCTGGGCAGCTTCGCGCAGAGCCTCTCATTTAGTATTCCACCGCACACCTCTGAGAAGCCATTAGCATAAAAACACACACATTCACATGCAGATTGGTGGCTCTTAGCCTCTTAGCCGCGTGGCTAATGGCGCTAGCCACTTAATTAAGGTCACTTATGGATAAACTCTCTTAGCACGGGCGCTAATAACTAGTGGCCAGACAATGGCGTGAGTGTGTCTGTGTGCGTGTGCGCGCGTTTATGTTGAAGCCTGACCTGCAGCCTCCATTATCTGCCGGTTATTGAGTGGTTTGTTTTGCAGAGGGCCTCGTCAAGGTGCTATCATTTCATATGGACAACGCTGTGTGTGTGTGTGTGTGTGTGTGTGTGTGTGTGTGTGTGTGGTCTCATCAGAGATAAAGTATCCGTGGTTGTCTGTGAAGCGAAAGCCATGTGGAAAGCGAATATCCGGCACCTCCTTAATTTATAGCCCCTCGCTTTCCTCCCCGTCTCCTTCGCTCATTTGCTCCCGTCCTCCCTTCCGGTGCCTCTCAGGTCGCCTTGTCTAGAAACAATTAGTTCCCCCCCCCCCCTCCTGCTCAAGCTCACTTTACGCCGAGGTGTGTTTGTGCATTGCATATGAGATGAACATTGTATCGCCTCCCAAGATTCTAAAGTCCAGGTGACCTTTGACCTATGACGGTGTATTTGTAAGGGTATGTTTAAATGAGGAAAAATTGGCAGAATTTACAGTATATTCCTGTAGAAAATTCAATTAAAAAAATTATCTTTGGGTGGCAAAATAATATATTTATGTCAAATGACCAGTGGGGGAAAAAAAAAATATTCAACAAACTTTACTAGCTATGACATCATATTGTGTGTATGCACGTACATTACATCATCGATTGTACTTGGAAATCAAAATAATCTTTTTTTTGTCTCTTTTTGCGACACTTTTTGTTTTAATGCGACAACAATTTTGATCAATTACAAGCTGTTTTTTTTGTAAAGTATATTGTTTTTTTTTTGGGTTTTTTTTAGAAGATACCTCCCTCCCTCCCTCCGTCCCAGGTGAACACAAGTAATTGTGTGTCCAGTGGGACATCAAGCAACAGCTGTTTCTTTCTCTTTCCTCCACTCACGACAACTTTTCACACAGAGACAAAGATGTCTGCCAATTTCCATTAAAACATCCACCGCAGGAACATAATAAATCAGCCACACTTTTCATCCTGCACATAAAAAGCCAAACAGGAGTCAATGAAGTTGATAGCAAACTACACTTTTCCATTTCTGGATCCAAGTGCATTTCTCTGACCTTTTTCCTTCCGCCATTTTGCGGAGGTGAGACGTGCGGTCGGTCTCACTGCAACACAATAATGGAAAAAACCCGTTGACAAAACCCCGATTGTTAGTAGGGGATTGATGAGATGGATGGCAGGTTTTTTTTGGGGTGGGGGTTGACAGCAGCAGAAGATGCACGGAAGGATAAAAGATGGATTAAGGTTGCGCCTCAGATTGGCAGGGAGCGCTGCCTTCGCGCGTTTAATGCTAAGCTGGGAGATGCGCAACTTTATTTGTCGCAACAGCTTCGACGCTCCTCACCGTCTCGAGCCTTGGTCGCAAACGTGAGCGAGAGAATGGAAAGCCCTTTCACGTGTGATAATGACAGCTGTAATGTCGCCTTCCACTTGCATGTTTGTGTATCTGACACATTTGAAAAAGCTCGTTGTGGTAACGCGGCAACCTATCAGAGAGGGATAATCTTCTACGAGTGTTTGTGATGATGATGATGAAATGTTCTATGACAAGTGCAAGAGTTGAAATTTCTACCATTTGAACATTTTGACACATTTGTTAGCGTGCTACTTTTCTTGCTATCCGTGAGTGAATGAGGCTTTTGTCACCGTGAGATGGAACTCTCTAGTGCCGCGGCTGTTTGTACAGTTCCATGTGTTTTCACGGAGTGTGTGTGTTACGCTCGGACGGTCGTCACAGGCTCATGCACTCGCTGTCATCCATGATGGTGCGTACAGTATGTTTACACACGGGCCCCCGCTAGAGTGTGTGTGTGTGTGTACTCGTCACGAGCCTGCAGTCTGGAGACATGCCCCGGCCCGACACTCAAGCAGTGGGGTGGCCCGGCGTCCCACAGGGCCCGTGGCTCCAAGCCTGACCCGGAGAATGTTCCAGATCTCTGAAGAAGCTCCATCCGTTTGTGAACGGCTGTTTGTGTGTGTGTGTGTCACTGATTAGCCGGCAAGAGCCTTAATGATGTTCCCAGAGCAGATAGTCAGCTGAGAAAGTGGGGGGGACTCGCAAATGAATTGATAACTTTTGTTCTTGGTTTTATTTGTTGTTTGTATAAAAATGGGAATGCTAAATTGCGAGATTGGCATGCACATTTACTATTCAGCGGTGCTCGAAAATGAGGAAATGTAATGTTTACTCTAAAGCAGGGGTGTCAAACTCATTTTCGTCGCGGGCCGCATTCTACTCCGTTTCCTTCGGAGGGCCATTATGACTCACAACTGATGAGTTAACTAGCTTTGAGACGAGTAAAAAAGATTTCAAAAATGATGCTAGCAATATCTATAGTTTTAAAAGTGTCGACAATTAGCAATTCGATCCACAATTTGTCGTAAAATGATCCGACGAGCCGTATCTGGCCTCGAGTTTGACACCTATATGCTCTAAAACTCGTACTTGTATCAATCACCTGATTTGACAACCTTGATCAAAGTGCAAAGATGTAAACAACCGGTTTTCTTTCAGCGCATGTTCCCTCTTGAAGCGGAAATCCTCGCGGGCACTCTAATCCGTACGCGCTCTGCTCTGCGTGCGTGTTGACATGTTTGCGCGGCTTTGTATCGGCGCCTACATGCGTGATGGCGTTTATGTGCCTCGCAGGGTCCCACGGTAGCTGCTCTCCACACGCCTGCTCGGGCGATAGCATTGTCTGCGTGTCCAAAGACCTGCCGGCTGCCCTATTCCGCCACATCTTTATCATGCTAATACAGCCAGAGACGGAAGCAAGGAGGCGGGAGAGGGGAACGATAGCTCCGCAAATAGAGAAGAGGTAATCTTTACTCTCTCTTTTCGTCGGCCTTCCTCGCCCCCCCCCTCTCCCCTCGCCTCCTTCTTCGCTGCCTTTCTTCTTGTGCCCGCACCCTCTTCATCTGCCGCTTCCTTATCTCCCCCTCACTTCTTTGATAATCCCTCTGAACATTGTCTTCATAATTACACACAACAATGATTCCCATCCTGGCTGGAGAAATATGCACGGAGAATATTTCGTATTTCACAGAGAGAATTAATAACTCGGGCCTCGTATGGTTCTATCCATCCACGTGTGTGTTGTTTTAACTCACGACTGTTACCGACAGTTCTCGCCCCCATGATATCTGCTTCTCTACTTAATAGAACTCTTTGTGTGCCACTTGCTTTCATGCAGCCGCCGCTACAACACAAAAGGTCAGCACCGCCGCCGTCACCTGAAAAGCCGGCGCCGACGCCACGACCCACTTGCTCAGCAAGACGTCAGCAAGCGCACAGGTGATTTGAATATTTCAGGACAAGCTTTGTTATGGAAGCAAGATCTGTGCCATTTCAATTCCGCCGTTGGTTTTTTTTGGTCTGTTAGTTAATAGTGTACATAAGAGTTTGGGGTTTATTTTAAATCTCTTTGTTTCCTCATTGCTACACACTCATAGCTTCGGAACAACAAGTCGTTTGCTTTAGGACGACCTTTTTTAAAAAAATTTATTGTGCATTAAAATGCTCCATATAGTGTTTAAAAAAAAAAAACTGATACTAAATCTAAAAACTCAACTGAAATGAAACACTTCAAATAAAACCTATAATAAAATAACCAAAAATAATTAAAACTGACAATTAAAACAAAAACAACTGTAATGAAAAACTATTATAACCCGGTCAAGTATCCATACATTTAGGGTTATACAAAAACAGTAAAGACTTTGCCCGTCCGTCCATAATTGTCCTGCTCATTTCAATTGGCAGACATTTACGGCATTATTTTTCAGCTAAACGTCAAATTGTTACATTTTCCGCCAACCTACAAACTTTCTACATGAAAACAAAATTTCTCTTGTCTTTAAAGGGATTTTAAGTAACATTTTTAAACAATTGGAGGTCAAAATCCATATCTGTATTTTTCTCAACGAACCAAGTAACCCAATAATTGCTTTCTAACATTACAAATCAATCAAATCTGCTAATGTGCTGTTTCCCTGCCCAGCAACCCAATGAATAAAACAAAATGATTTAATTTGATCCCATTAATTCCTTCTTAAACACAGCGTATTACTACTTTAGAAACCATCATTCCTCGGTGTTAAGGCATTCTTTCGACACTTTCCCTTACAAATGACATACAAGCAGTGCATTTGAATACATTTGCATGCCATCCATCACAGCCTTTTGTTACTTAGAACTCCTCATTATAGCCGCATGAAATAATATCCTGCTCTGCTACCATCTTGTCTCCTCATTCTCATCCCCCATGTTTTTTTTTCGTCTCGTCTCGCTGCCGGTACCTTTTTGACCCCCCTGCACATCCTTCATGTGAGTCTTTGCCACTCATCCATGGACGCTAATGGGCCTCACCATTGCTGCTGGAACACCCAGACACTAGGAGCGTGTTTGTTTAAAAACATCCAAATGAATACTGAAAGAATAATATTTGTGCAGCATGCTCACATACATGCCCTGTGTGTGCGTGCATGTGCGTGCGTGCGTGTAGAGATCATTTCACGGTGCGGATTAAAGAGGGTCAGGTATGATATCTTGTTTCCTGTGACCCGCTCATCGCATGGTTTCCCACACTCATCAGTTCACTCTATCACATCCCACTTGCTGACAGTGTCACACACACACACTCATGGTACTGTGCTGTACCATAAATCCACGTTATCTCCAGATACCTGTGTATGTGTGTCTAAATGTCCTCTGATGTGTGTGTGTGTGTGTGTCGTTATATTTCCGTCATGGAAAACACTCCAGTCTGTATTTGTTGTGTGCACGTGTGTTTCCTGTAAGTTCTTGCGGGTTATGATAACAACAGGTTCTCCCGTCAACAGCCCATCATGTCAGATTTACAGGGTCTCCCCCCCCCCCCCCCCCCCTCACCCCGGTAAACACCAGGTTGTGCCTGGCTGAGATGTTTGAGCCCAAGACAACCTCTCTCGCTCTCTCACACACGCACACTGGGACGAATTCTAATCATGACACCCCCAAAAATACTGAAATCGTGTTTTCTCAAATAATGCCCCTTGCTCTATTTGACGCCATGACTAAATGTCACTACTCGGATTATTACGTACTTTTTTATGTACATTAAATTAATTAACTAATCAAAAAGTAAACAGAGAGATAGATAGATAGATAGATAGATAGATAGATAGATAGATAGATAGATAGATAGATAGATAGATAGATAGATAGATAGATAGATAGATAGATAGATAGATAGATAGATAGATAGATAGATAGATAGATGTGTATTAAAATTAAAACCTGACACTGTCAATCAAAACTGTGCACCATTATCTTCATAGAGGCATAATTCAATACAATCGAAAAACTTTGCATGGAAAACAAAAAAAAAACTTCTTTCGTACTTTGGGCAAAGCTGCATACAAACTTTCTCAAACATCGGCAGTGATGCGAAACCTCGCGGACGTATCGGGCCGTGCGATGGTTCACGCTGCCGCTGTTTTAGTTCTTATCACGCCTTTTCTCGTTCTTGATCTCATCTTGATAAACCTGCTTAATTCTTATCATAATAGACTATTTCATGCACCGACGCCTCTCCACTCCCGCACGGCGGCGACGAGGTACAATCGGTTTGTTATGCTCTTAGTTGTCATCTTGCCTGGCCGCGAAGCGGGCACAATTGTATTACCTCCGCTTTTCTTTTGTTCTTTTATCAGACAAAACTGTCACTTCTATCTTTCTTTTCCAACACTCGTACCATCTTCGCTAAAAGGGAACATTTGTTCCAGCTGTACTTTTTAAACTCATACATAGACTAAGATGACTTCATTACTCATAAGTTGCGATTGCATGAGCTGTGGACGGTACGTGCGTGTGTGTGTGTGTGTGTTTGCGTGGGTTCGGAAGATGGGAACATGTCATGATGTGTCATGTTAGTCACTGCCCTTCTGACAGCTCATGTCAATAGGCTGCTGATACAGCTGTCATCATGTCGCGGTGTGAATGAGCTTGGCTCGACCGTTCACGTCTATATGTTTGTGTTTGTCTTCTAGTGCGAGTGTGTGTGTGTGCGTGCATGTGTGTGTGTAGTGCGTATCGTCCCAGACGGAAGCCCGGAGGACAGATGGCGGGTTCAGACGCAGACTGACACAGCGTAACCAAGTGATTACACACTCAATGACTCCCCCTGAAGAGAGCGAAAGGGAGGGAAGGAGGGGGAGGGGCCGAGAGGTGGTGCGCGAGAGAATCTGGGACTCTTTAGACGGGGATAGGCGAGAGGTTTTAACGGATCAATTATTGGAACGTGTGGGATATTGATGGAGTGGATGGTGTTAAGACGCGGGGAGGAAATAGCAAAGTAAACATGACAAGCGGAAAGAGAGCGAAAAGGTCATATTGAGGAACACGCAATTACACGATAGCCAATTACAGCGAGGCCTCGGCACAATCGGAAGAAGTAGCAGTCAGTTAAGGCGATCTTAGATTTTGTCCAATCAGATTTCAGCTTCTTTACGTTACCGTGTTCATGTAATGTGTGTGAGCGAGGGCTGTCAAACCTCCGCCTGCTGTTTACGGCCTTTAGCCAGACCAAACTACGACTCAGGTCAAGCGGGATCATGGGAAACCCTTCCTGTGGCCCTTCTCACCTTTTTCATCTCGGAGCGTCTCAAAAACATCCCAGACCTTGCGCTCGGTGCCCTTCTCCTCCACCTAATTTCTTCCGCACGCACACATTGTGGAAAGTCATTGTGACGATTTTGGTCGACTTTTCGTAAATTCCAGTTCCAGTTGATTCTTATGACGAAATAAAAGTCATTTGTTTCTGGCAATGGACTAGAAAAGCTTAAGGATTTATAAAGCCTGTATTAGTCATTAATTGTAAAATGGTAGCAGTCATCAAGTCTTTATAAAGTATTAAATAATAAATAAATAAATTAATTAATTAACTCTCCACTATCCTATTTTAAACTCGTCATAAGAATGTCCTTATGTCAACGTGGGCGCCTCCTTTTTCCTTTCTAGCACTACAAAAACAGATCGTTGGTGTTTAATAGATTTTGCTGCAACATGGTTGGGGAGGATGATGAGTGAGTGAGAGAGAGAGAGAGAAAGAGAGAGAGAGCCAGAGAGAGCAAGAGTCAGCAAGAGAGAGAGCAAGAGTCAGAGAGAGCGTCAGCGAGCGACGGAGAGTCAGAGAGAGAGAGAGATCAATTTATCTGCTGCCTAACTGCTCGAGTCTCACCTCCACAAACTCATTTTAGTATCTCCTCTCCAATCTGAAAAGCTATCATCTCTCTAATCTTGGCCTTTCATTTTGCCGGGGGGAGGGGGCGGGCTCGGAGAAGGGGTGAGGGCGGGGTGGAGGGGTGGGGGCGGGGGCTCACATCAATCCCCGATCTCGGAGATGATCTGTTAGCCCGGCGTAAATGTTTATAACACGAGGCCAATCTCCAGGGTTTATCCATCAATGCACATCCAGTCACACACTCCCCCCCCACCCCCCCCCCCCCCTTTTATTTTCAATGTCTTCTCCTCCCGCTCGGTCTCTCTCCAGGGCATTTACAGGGATGTGGAAGCTGTTATTGGACAGGTCAGTGGAGTGGAACTGTCAGATAATAGGCCAGTTACCGCGGCAGCACATGAATGAGGGATGGAGACGGAGGCGGCGGGAGCACTCCGCTCACTCCTTAATCAGGAGGCAAACGGGGAAATCTGGAGAGTTTAGACTCCCCGGATGAAATGGATCGAGAGGTGGGGGTGATAACATGGTAAGGGAAAGGGGTGGGGTTGGGGCTGGGTCGGCAGGGTGAAAGGTAAGAAGACAATGTGATGCTGGGTGGATGGATGGTCTACATTCAAAATGGCTGCTTCAACTCAAACCATCCACGGCCATTGAGTGACGCTCCAGATTGAAAGTCCGTCTCCGTCGTGTCCCTCTGAAGGCTGTTTGGCGGCAGGGTGGGTCGAGGGGGGGATCGGAAGGGTATTAGGAAAAGATGTTTTTCCTCGACGCACACATGACTCGGCGTGCTATTGTAGCAATCACAGATTCTTTTGATGTCTGCACTTGAATGAAGTTCTCAGCAGGGGCTGTTCTTCAAACTGCTAATCTCACAAAGGTGGTAAAGAGCGAGAAGGAAAGGAAGGGAGCGAGAAAAGAGTGAGAGAAGGAACAGAGCAAAAGAAGAGGCCACAAATTGGAAAATGAACGAGAAGGGAAAGTGATAAGAACTCCTGCTTTTGAACTTGAAGAGCTTAATTTGAAATGTCAGGGCTACTCCTCTTCCTCCTCTTCCTCACCTTCCTGCTCTTGTCTCCTCCCCCCCACTACCCTTAACTCCCCCTTTCCCCTCCTCTCTCAACAGTCCCTGCCGTACGGTCGTGAGGATTAAAATAATTAAACAGGCTCTGTTTTAATTAAGACAATAAAGCCGCCGGTCTCCGGGTGAGCCCGGAGAGAGATGGCAGCGAGGCCGGCGGGCGGCAGAGGGCAGCTTGATAAAGAGCTCTAACGAGAGAGGCGGGATGATAGGTGCTGTGGAGGGACACACTTGATTGACTTAGCCGTCTGCTCTACCACTGGACTGCCTTGCTAGCAAATACAACAAACGAGGTTTGGGAAATGTTCTATCGTCATGAATCAGTTCAGTAATGTCACTTCAAGTTATAGTAATATATAGTCATATTTTCCAATGCGCCGCTATTGTGGGATAAAAATGAAAGCGGCAAAACCCACCTGTTTTTAATCCATAACAGGGTACGGCTTTATGTCCCCGCTAGCCTACTAATGAAATATTTATTTATTTCCCCCAAGCAAACACGGTGAGTGCGAAGAAACCCAAATGAAATGTCATATCTCATTCTGTGTTCCCGCCAGGAGGGGCATCGTTGGTGCGAGAGGAGGAGGTGGAAAGTGAATGTGTGTGCGCACGTGTGTTTTGGAGTTGCTACTCAATTATATCAGACGGAGAATTCCGAGGGGAGTGATTAGGGGAGGACAAAGACGAAGGGGGGGGCAGAGTTAGGTGGGGGGGGGGGGGGAAGTTGCATCATCTGATGTGGGAACTCACACACAAACACACATACAGTAAACCACCTGTAATGAAGGTAAGCTCCTCTGTATTAGAAGCTATTTTAATTAGCAAAGCAAATGAGCAAATCATGTGAAATTTATTTCTCAGTTCGAATTCCTTGGAGTAGACAAGGCCCGCCGTTGTGGGCGTGGACAGAGCCGATCGGACGCTCCTGAAAACCAGGATCCTTTTTCTCACGACCCTCCGCGGCCATGTCGCAGGTGCAAAAACAAAGCAATAAACAAACAAAGTGTGAAAACAAACGCAAGCTAATGACAGCACAGCTGCACCGCGCTCGCTCGGCAGGGTTCTCTCCATTAGGACTAAAAGGCGTCTTTATGACTTTGCCTTACGGACTTAATTCACCACTAAGTGAGCAAAGGTGCGTCTTTAACACTTTGACACAATATGGCTGAAGTCAATTCTCCATCTGCCACCGTTGCCGCTTACATGCATCAAGATGAGAATGCGTTTGAAGGTTAATATGCTTTTGAGTCATTTGTTGGCGTTAGCCTAAAAGGATATTTGCCCGCCCAAAGTCGTTTGTAATTTACCGGCACAATAATAAAATAATATCAATTTATAAGTGAAAAAAAAAAAGACCTTTTCTTTAAGAATATTCGTAAAGGTCGTCGTAAAGGTTAAATCAAGGCCGCTGAACAGAGAATAAAAACACTCAGAAATGACTTGGACAATAATGCTATTAGGCTAAGAATTTATTATTTTTTTTAACTCTTCTTTAATACTGGGAAACTCTTAAAAAATGAGCACAATTACACTTAAAATTTCACCAAATTACATATTCTGCACTGCTTCGCTAAAAATGTTTGGAAGTAAACACTTCATTCAACCTTTGCAATGGGAATAGTATTTCAGTTTGGCCGCCACAATAAAATCCCGAGGTTACATACGAGGCCGAAATGTCAGACTGAAATTAATTTTGTGGGTGAGAATATTGCAGGCCGCAGGCGGAAAATGAGACTGTGGCACAAACAATAGTCATTGATGAAATCCCGTCATCCTCTTGTGTGTGCCCGCTTCAAAGTGAGGGAAATGTTTGTTGAGTTGAAAGCGCCCGTTTTTCGGGTTCCTAATGTTTCTGCAGAAATTCCTTCACTTTATTTTTCATTTGACCTAGGGATATGAAAATTGACAGGCACGTGCAGCACCCAGGGGTGCACAAAAAAGTCCATGCTAGCCTTATTCTAAAACAAGCAGGAATAGAGTTACAATTTTTCTCAATATTATTGTTTATAATTGTGAGCAATATACGTTTCATCTTTAATTTGTTTCTTTGCAGGGGACCACCGACTTTACTTTAAAAAAAAAAAAAAAAGTTGTGCTTTGTTGCAATGTCAGTGCTAAGTAAATATTTTTAATAATTTTAAATGGTATAAAGATGCTACACTAGAAACAATTACAAATAACAGCTGAATTAAAAAGTTTTTTGTGGGACCCTGCGCTGTTATTTCCATCCCGTTTATTTTCAAAATTGGTTCACAAGTTTGAAGAAAACAAAAGAAAACGAAAACAAAACAAAACAAAACAAAACAAAATGGCGGAGGTCGGAAGAGGCAAAACAGAAGGCCGCGGCCGGGCGGCTCCGTGGAAGCGCCGCTAATGGCGGCGGGCGCGCACGTGGGAGTGTTTAATGGCGAGTGGAGTCATTTGCGCTTTTTAATGATGATTAGAGGAGGAAATTGGCTCAGATTTACAGTGTCACTCTGCGTTTAGACAGAGGAGGGCGGATAGAATAAGGTTTCTAAATTGTGTGTGCACGCGCCCGAGTGAGACCGACAGACAGACACGCTGACCCCCCCACCCCCCCGTACCCCAACTCCTCTCCCACCCACCCACAGCACCCATCCACCCACACCTCCACTCGCAGAGGAAATGTATCACTTAAAGCGACTGCAGCTCAGCTCACGCAACCTAATGAATCCGCACTCAATTTTACGCCTAGCTGCCCTTCCAACTGACACGCACACATGCACACACACTAAAATAACTTTAGCTGCTTGTGCTTTATAATGTGAACGGGCAAATTGGAAAAGTTAGATTTTTAGGGGGGGCAGGTTTTCCGTCTTCGCATCGACTGTTTAGTGTCTTAGCTCACCTTTTTGGAATCATTGCATTCTTTATTTAAATTACAACTGATGTGGTCTCCTTATCGCATTTGCGGAAAAGAAAATTTCAATTTTTGCTGTATTTCAAAAGGGTTATACTTATTTCCAGCAAAGCAAAAGATTTAGAGAAAGTTCCAGAATTGAAGCTTCTGGTCATGCGTTCTAGTGGCGAACGTGAAAGACGTAGAGAACCAATTGACATTTTCAAACAATAGCGAGTGATTTTTAGAGGCTAGCTCTTCAGTTTTGTGCCAACAAGCTTCTCGGAGATTGAAAAGCTGCTCGAAACTGTCAAAATAAAATAAGTGTGAAATCACAAACACCTCCGATCGGCACTGACGACAAAGCCCACCCGGTTTGTATAACACAAACACAATAAACATTATATTGATCTTGTGAAGTAGATGTTATGCCATTGTCTAGCTCCCACTAACTTTTTTTTTTCATTAATTAACCAAAAGTAAGCAATGTAAATGTATAAAGTGAGTTTGCTGACATCGTATCATTTAATAAGCACTTGTTGAAACTTTACTCAGCGACACAAATGTAAATATTTACAAGCCAATGTGAGGGCTAATGTGACTTATTGTTCGGACTTAAGACCATTCTGTATGTTATTAAGTGATTTCTATTTTATATGATTACAGGCTTGGTTTGTGTGAAAAGTCCCGTATGCTGCTTGACACGCAAGGCAACGAATGGAAGGCTCTCTGAGGAAATACGGTAATTTCACTCACACGTTTCGAATATATGTGTGGACATCGTTGGTCCAAAAAGACGCACACGCACAAACACGCGGTAATCGTGCCAACTGTCTCCGAATCCTGTCCAGGCTGACCATGTGTTGTTGTTGCTTCCTGATGTCTCCATCAGCCTCACTTCACTGATTCATCGCACATCTTGTCTTTTCCCTCGAAGCCTCGCTCCCTCCTCCACTCACATCAATAGCTGCTGATATCATTTGCAAACACACACACGCACACACACTCCCTCGAATCAGCACAATAATTGAAATATTTTCAACCTGATTAGGTCTGGCCTGCCGACTGGGTCGGTTGCTAGGGCTGTGCACCCTGGTTGCTAGGGGGAGTAAATCAGCCAGCATTATTTGATTTCTGGGCCAGATATGAAACCGTTACCGCGGCGATTAAATGTTTCACAGCTTAGACACCTTGGGGTGGGGGGTGGGGGGGTATTAAGTCGAGGAGGCAGGAAAGGAGGGAACAAGTGAAGGGAGACTCTAAAAAGAAAGGTGAGAGCTAAGATGGAAAGACAAACCATCAAGTCATATTTTGTATACTCGAGTTCCAAATGAAAAAATTGTCTGTAATAGATTAATGTAAAAAATGATCTACTTTGCAATATTAGTGAACCAGCTGATTGATCCACATTGATTGAATTACGTAACTCGTGCGTAAGCCTTTAAAATAAAAATGGAATCTCCCGGTGGAGTTCATATGACAGCGTGTGTGCGTGTGGTACCAAACAACGTGATGCAAATGTTTTCCAGCACTTCCAAATCTCAGTTGGCTTTTTTTTTTTTTTAGCATCCCTGACGTCTTGCAGGTTCGTTGTGTGTGTGTGCGTCTTCGTGCGTGAGTGTTGTTTGCTCCGTGTTGATATAGAGACGTCGAGAGAGTCACGCCGAGGACACCGGGAGTCGCCTCCGCATGGGAGCTGTGGTTGTTGTCACATGTTTAGAAAACACAAAAGTCAACCAAGCGCTCCCACTGGAACACATTCGACACACACACACATACGAGTAATGAGTGAGCCCACACTTTTCCGTATGACCATATTATATGATCTGTATCTGAACTAAATATTCTTCACGTGCAGACTTTCTTTTTTCACCTCCGGCAAAACGTTAACGCAGCTGGCCTCATCTGATAGGATTACACTCGTAAACGTTTGGGACTCAATTGGATTGATTCATCTCGTTTGTCACAGAAAACTAGCTTCGGTTCTCTCTGTGCGGATCTTCTTGATTTCTCCGGATAGTCCTCCTTCCCCAAAAATTCCAGTTAAAGCACTACTGGACTGAAATAGTTTTTAACTTTTCTAATATCCATAATGAGATGAATTGTTGACATAAGAATTGTGTTATTGCAGCAGCAAGATGACTTTTTAGCGGGTTGCACAAAGCATCATAGCAGGTTTGTGGGAGAAAGTACACTGCCCTAATTGCCTTAAACCAGTCAATACGCCTGTGTGTGTGTGTGTGTGCGGCAGTGTGTGTGTGTGGTCAATAAAGTGTGGGTTGGGAGGCAATTGGTTGTTTTTCCACAGCTTGACGCGTTAAATGCATCCTCACCAGCACGGCTGCTGGCTAAACGCTATCGATTCCGTCCCGTTTTCAACTTCTTCTCTCATAACGACTCGTCGTTCGATGGCACTCGGCGGCTGGCGAGCAAGCGAGGAGAGCCTCTTAAATTACCAGCGTACGCAAAGCGAGAGCGCAAACACGGCTTAGTGTCGTCGTTAATGCCGTTTGTTTGCGCTGATGACTTGAATGACTGGCACTCAGGCCGCGAGTCTATTGTCGTCACTTTTTTTGTCGACCTGCGCCGGGGTCAAAAACGTTTTGATTGCTTTCATTTGGAGCGGCTTGAAGTCCTCCCACTCTGTTGATGATTGTCCAAAGTGTGGGCATTAATGAAGCAACAAAGTACTCGATGCTGCTAATTGACATTTTGGAATATCGAACAGCAGTATTCACTACCGCTAACTCGTCAATATTCCACTGGTCAAAATTTCAACCCGTTGTCAAATATTCAGTGGTTACTGACAATTGTTTTTGGAAGTATTTAAATCTTGAACTAGTGGTGGACCTCGTAGGGGTGGGTCACAGGAGCACGGCAGGTTCCAGACCAGATAATTTACCACACCAATTGTGTGTGAGACTTTGTGTGTCCCTCTCGCCTTCTTCCCAAACTCAGCAATTCAAATAAGGCAGAATACTCGCGTTTAACAGACTTAAATTCACGTCAATGTTTTTTTTGTTTTTACACCAGCGGTTTAGATACATTGCAGTCGGCAAGCAAACGAACGGTCAAAAGCACGACGTTATCTCATGACCCTCATCGTCTTCTCTTTCAACCCCTTTGAACCCCCATAGCTCCATGCTTAAGCACCCGTCCACACGTCGCTGGACTCACATCTGGAAAGTGCATTTAGTTCTGCTTGAGTCTCAGGAAGTTTTCACACTTCATGACTCATTAACCTGCAGACCTCCCCAAGCTAGCGAGGGGGCACGGAAAGGATGGGGGTGGGGGGGTACGGATGATGGGTTTCGGGAAAAGGAAGGACAGATAATGGCAGAGAGCGAAGGTTCGATTATTATCGTTGTCTCACTGATTGAACACCATGAGGCAAAAATGATGAAGGTGTGAAGACAACCAAGAAAAGCAGGATGAGGGGTGATGAATTAAATGCTGGATGGTGTGTGTGTGCTTGTGTGTGTGTGTCCAGCCCAGTGTGACTAAAGTGTCTGAAAGTGGGGCTTTTCCATAATGAAACACTTTTCCCAGAGTGATAATTACACCAGAAGAAAAGCAAGGACACCTCCTGTCAATGTGTGAAATTTTGTTTACTAAAATACAAAGTTCCCCTCTGGTTGTACATTGCGTGTGTGTATGTGTATGTGTGTGTGTGTGTGTGGCTTTAGACTCACTACTTAATAATGGCCCCAATAAGTGCGAGCAATCCCAATATTTTCCTGCATTTCCCGTTCATCTTATTTCCCAATCACAAATTTTATTAACTTTCACCAGATACCTTTTTTTTTTTTTTTTTTCCTCCCGACCCCCGCTCAGAGTTCCTCCGCCGATTGCAATCTTTTTGGCAAAGGGAGGAATGACAGCCTTTCATTGCATGTCACAGTGGCTGAAAGCCCCTCGCCAAGGGGTTGGATCGAAGATAAGACGTGACAGAGCAAAAAGCTCAGATACGAAAGCAAGAAATGAGGGGAAAGCTCACCGGTGATTGCACATATACAACAAGAAACCTGTGTCCTTAATAGAATTTGTCGAAATCCTCATGTTGTTGTTTGACACCCAAAAGGCTTTCATTTAAACAAATCCGAGCAGCAGAACAATTCAATTATTCGGCGTGGCTTTAATAAAAGCTTTGCCGTGCATTACGCGCCATCTTCCCTAATTCAAATTTTACGATTTAACAGTCGGGGCCTTTCCCATTAAGTCTCGACACACAACGTTACCATTTTTGGGCAAGCTTTATTGAATAAATACCAAGAGAATTCTTGTACGAGCGGAGTTCAGGATGAAAACATTTCATTTTCGTTTGTAATCAAGTGTTGGCAAGCACACTCGCATCTGGCGCTGGAAATGTTTCATTCAAAATGTTGTGTAAATATGGGGATTCCATTTTTTTTTTTCTAGTAATGACTTTTACAAGTCAAGTTTTCAACTGTCTGCGTGCATGTGGATGTAAAATAATAACTAATCTGCCCCTCTGGGATTTTGTAACATGTCATTCTCATATATATGAGTACAGAGATCTCGTTTTAGTAACATTTCTGTTGATTACCTTTAAAATATGTCCACAATTAGTTCTATAATGACAGCAATTATGTCAACACTTTTTTTTTTTAAATCAATAACAAAATTACCCAAGCTAATAATAATAATAAAAAGCCTGTACGGTCACTTATAATTTGTCTACCTATAGAATTCTAAACCGCTATTAATCATTGTATTGGTGTTCCTTTGATTCCACCAGCAGGACTTATTAAATGCCACTCCTTCCTAATTAGCTCCATAATGGCTTTTACGTGAAATGAGCACAGCCATTGTTGTGGAGTGCATGTTTTTTTTTGTTTTTTTTTTTCCAGCAGGCACTAAAGCACAAGAGACACTTGATGTTTCCACGCCATGTCAACACTGTGTTCACGCAGGGGCTTTTATTTGTTGACGTTAGTCTTTGTCGTTGCGCAATATTAGCACGCGTAATATGTCGGCGGCAGCTTCCTCAGAATCATCAGTGAGTCTGTTCACTTCTTTTCAAATATGTTTGATTGACGCAGGAGAGTTAATCGTTATTTATCACGCAGGGATATTTAAAAAAAAAAAAATAAATTACATGCCCTTTGTTAATTTGGAAATAGTGGACTCAACTTTAGACCAGGTGAAACCAGGTCTAAGTTGTGGCGCAATGTGATTTATGTATATGTGGTAGATGTCATCGTGTTTTGTTCATAAATGTATGTGAATCAAACACTTTGAATCAAATGTGTGTGGGGACATATGGAGATGAAATATTGGGGTGAAAGGTGATGTATAACCTGAACTGTGATTGGCTGAGATAGGCTTCAGCTCCCTAATGGGGACGAGCGCTATTGATATTGGAGGCTTGAACATTTTGAAGGGATTCTTGGCTGCTAATCACTTGCTGAGTGTCTTGTGTCACACTTTGTTTTTATTTGTTACTTGTGTCGTGCGTTCGATTCCTCGGTGGGCGGCTCGGCGGGTGGCGTGTGTCTGACACCTCTTTGCCTCCGTTAACCTCAATCAGATGGTGACGGACCTCAGCGGAACACCTGCGCTCACAATACGCCTGGAAGTCCGTGACGGTGAATCGATGGGCTATCTCGGGGGTGGCACGGCGGGCCCGCGTAGGGGGGGCGGGGGTTTTTTGGTCTCGTCTGCCAGCTTCATTCTTCACGCTTCTTTTAAGAGAGGCGTGCGTGCGTAATAATACCTGCTCATTAGGAGCACGCCGCCTCTTGGCTAATTCATCGCCGACTGTCACGAGCTTGCGCACGACCCCCGGGAAAGACATAAATCACACGCCGAACCGAGCGGTCGAGCAGTTGGCTTCATGCCCCTAACGCCGCTGATTTATCAAGCAAATTACTGCGAGTCCTGCTCGGCCCAAACACTTTGCTGAGGAAATCACCGACTAACCCCTGAGCCAACCGATTTATTGAAAAACTACCCACCCCCCCCCTTTCAGCCCACACTCACCCAACCAACCTTCTCCTCCGCCATCTCGTCCCGTGCCACTCCACTCATCTTTCACTGACTTAATTAAAATCCATCCCGTTGGCTCGTTGGCATTTATTACAACCAGCGGGCTAATGAAACAAAGGCAACGACAAACCCAAAGCTGCTTTGTGCCAGTAAACATTTTACAGCCCTCCCCCTCTTCCCCACACACTCGTGCTTAAATATAGTCTTCCTACTGTAGTGACATTTAAACAAGCTTTAAGGTAAGGTAGGCTACGACGACAACTTTGCTTTAGTCAATTATCGAAACACCAAAAGCAGGGAAGGAAATCAGAGATTAAGGGGAACCTTAATTTTCTTGGTTCATACCTGATTGTAAGGCATCGTTTTCAAAAATTAAAAAGATAAGTGCGCCTATATTCTGAAATCTCCTGTAACCTTAGTAAAGAAAAGTACCGTAGTTTCCGCACTATAAGGCGCACCTAAAAACCTCCAATTTGGATTCGTGGATGAGGACTAATTTATTAAAGTAAGCTTTACGTTTTTATTTTGTGTGTTGTGTGATATTAACTTTTGAGCAACGTTGAGTTATTGATATATCTTTATTGTTTTCACTATTTCGAGTGTTACTATATTGTGATTGCATTAACGTTTGCGCAACATTGAGTTATTTATTCTATGCGCCTTATAATCCAGTGCGCCTTATATATGGACAAAGTTTTAAAATGGGCCATTCATTGAAGGTGCGCCTTATAATCCGGTGCACCTTATAGTGCGGAAAATACGGTCGTTAAAAGTAGTCAACAGATTTTTGGACCAAACCTTTCTCAAGTCTTTTCTTTATTTCTATTGCTTTGTTGTGGTTCCCGGATCAAGAATAGAACAGATATATATATATTACATATATAGGCCAGTGTGAGGCTTAGTGTTTTGCCACTGCTGTTAAACACAAGTGGAACCAGGCTGGATCACTTTGGGCCTTAATTGACTCCTCTACTGTGGGTGGAGGGGGTTGATGAAGAGCTGGAAAGCTCAGATTGGCCATGATACTTAAAGTGCAAATGTGTCTGTATTGAATAAGCAAAACAACAACTCAATTATAGGTCTAACTGGCTAGACGGGAGGTCCAAATGACATTGTAGTCGCCGTTCTTGGCAGTCACTGGACTCACTCTCTCCCTCTCCTGCTTCCTCTTGAGGTTTGGAAATGTGTGCAGGGGCGGGGGAGGAGGAGGGGGGGTCTTCACGGAGGAAGGCGCTAAATTAGCTGGCTGATCGGCGCTCATTGCCGCATACACATCCCCCTATTACGGCGGCCCGGGCGCCGCTTAATATTCCGGGCATGGTGGTTTGCGTCTAGATTGCAGATTTATCAAATGGGAAAATGAATGTATGATGATCAGTTAAATTGAAAATCAGCACACGGGTGACAGACCGCGCTGACACCTCGGTAATTAGAAAGAAAAATGATGGCGTCCGAATGCACAATAGAGCAAAAACAATTTACGCCATACCCCCCACCCCCTCCCGACTTCATCCTCCTCCTTCAACACTGTAATGACAGCGTGCTCAAATTGAAAATTTCTCCCAGGTTGAAATTGAATTCATAAAAGGTGATCCATGAGGGAGGTAGCAAGAGGTTTACCGGGCCATTCCTGGCTTAAATATCGTAAGTATCTTACTAGGTACGTATTTAGGTAGTCAGCAGACAAACTAGCTGAAACTTGCGTAACATTTCTATTCTATTACTGGAGGAAAAGAATTGCAAGGATTCATTGATCATTTAAATGCTCCAAAATATTTACTGTATTCATAACAACTACTATTAAAATTCATCTTTGAGTTTGGTTCGGGTTTTTTACTACGGAGTGAGTGCTTCCCACGGTTTTACGGTTTTAAGTTAATGCAGTTCTTTTTATTATGTACTGTTAAGTTTTACAGTAGTTCATAAGTCACAATTTTCTTTTTTCAAAATCGATTTTAAAAGAGCTAATTTCCCCTAAACTGACAAACCCTTTAAGAGTTTACTTCTTTGTTCGAATAATTATTTAAAAGCATATAAGATCATACATAGCCTATACCATGTCTCTTCAAAAATACATGCTAGATTTCTTTCATTGTACGAGTTTCTTTTTTTAATCACTACAAAGTCGTTTTTACTATAACTCCAAATCGAAACCTACACTTTCCAATTAATCGTCCTCTTGAAACTAACCGATTAAAGCAAATAAAAGCGCAGATTTCACCGGAACGAACGATTTAATGTGATTGATTCGGTCGAAGGGGACGTTTCCCGAGGCCTTATGGGAAAATAATGTCCTTATGAATTAAATAATAGGGTTATTACTTTCATTGATTTTAGCTGTCTGGGAATTTAGTGTTGAGCTCGGGTCTTAACCCATCCTCCTCCTCCATCCTCATCCTCCTTCTCTTCCTCATGTCTAATTATTTTCCTCTAAGCCGCCCTGCTTCCTGCAGCGCAAACAGTGCACTCGCTGGGCAAAAATTATGTAAATATTATTAAAGGGACTCGGGCGCGGAAATTCATTTTTAGCTCGGGCTCCGTGGAGCAAAGCCTCCCGTCCCTCGGATCCTGCGTCAATTTATTTGCAAATAAAGCGGGCGATCTGACCGGGAGGGATCAGGGATATTTAGGCGGCCTGTCAACACGGCTCCTATGCGTGCACGCCGGCCAGAATTAATGCTTTTAATAATTGGGATTTCACTTTCCAGGGGACTGAGGTGGCATTTATAAAAGCATAATCTTTACATGATTCCCCCCCCACACACACACACACTGCAGTTTTCTATCTGATCCTCATGGACCTTTGACCCATTTTAGCGATACTCAAGTTGTTATTACGACTTTTGCATCGTCCTATAATTTACTGACAACGATTAACGTCCTTAAAAAACAACAACAAAAAAGAAAAGATGTGCGTATCAAAAGGTGAATCAAGTTTGAGGTCATGAAATTAGTCAAATGCTAACTCTAAGTTGTTGAAAATGGGAGCTAGCAATCCTTAGCTTGCATTAGCTCGCTAAGCTTAAGCGCTAGCTAATTAATTTACAGTTTATACGATAATGTTTCTGTTTTACACAATTTTAGGGAAACTCAAGCACCCTGAAAACTATCAAGCAATACCTCAATTTACATATACCCTAGTTTGTTGTTGAAAATGTGAGCTCGCAACCCTTAGCTTGCGTTAGCTCGCTAAGTTTAAGAGCTAGTTAATTAAATTACAGTTTATATGATAATGTTTCTGTTTTACACAATTTTAGGGAAACTCAAGCACCCTGAAATATGATATACTGCAATACCTCAATTTATATTTAAGTTTTTACTTTTTTTTTTTTTTTTACAAGGAAACAAATTAGTGGCGTAAAACAAGTCTAAATGATTGTTCTTTAGATGATCCAAAATGAAGGCCCGGGTTGTGTTAGCTCTCTAAAATAAATCTAGTCTATCTGGTTTAAAGCATAAATCTGGCTCAAGCATCTTTTTTTTTTTCATTTGAGCCTCCCCAAAAATAATTAATGTGAGCCCTCACTCCATTCTCCCCTGTTCCCTGAATCTTTATCTGGTTCACTCCCGTAGGACCCCACAATAACAACAAATGACGAGGGGCTCCGCCGCCTTTTGTGAGTGTGGGCGGTGGGGAGGGGTGATGGAGGGAGGGGGGGGGGTACGCAGGCAGCACGCCTGTCCTATTATGTGCGACACATGATCAATAGGGCGATAAGGCAGCGACATCAATATAAGCGACAGAACAATGAGGGATATCATCGAACATCTATCTTAATATAGCCGGCTACAAGGGCTGCCTGACAAGCGCGCCAGCTCATGAAAATTCCGCCCCACGAATCACGCCCCCCCCCCCCCCCTGCACCCACCAACCCCTCCCTCATACGCTCAATAGTCTATGCACACACACGCATGCAGGCTGCCAGGCGCGTTCACGAACGCCGTGCAGCTGGCTATTATCCCCCCCATTTCAATTTGACACCCCTGCCTTTCATGCTAATTCTATTATTGTGGGAAGTTTATGTGATTCCATATCACTAGAAATCACTAATGTCTAATAACCCTTTGGGCTGAGGAGGGGAGGGGGTAGAAAGAGGAAGGGGAGCTGCCTGGAAGACCCTGCAGCAGCCAGTGGGAAAATAATTACTTTCATATCAAAACTCAGCAGGAGGCGCAGGGTCCTATAGCCGGCGGCCACTAACCTCATTCTCGGCCGGCCTTTTCAAATGAATAAATTTGTTAAAGCAATAAATACAAACAGCCAGACGGTAGTGAGAGAGCGGGGGATTTATCTGCTCACAACGGTCCACGAGCTTCTTTCACCCCCCCCCCCCCCTTGTTTCCCTTTCCTTGCTCCATCCCTGCAAAGACAGTGCTCACTTTTAAACAATAGTTTTTATTTATCAAAATGTTTACATATAAATATCCTTTTCTCCTTCTTACAATATCTGAGGATTTTCGTTGCAAGTACGAGGTGTTTTTTTTTTTTTTTTTTTTTTTATACAGGTTTTGGTCACCAAAAAAGAGAGAGATTACCTCGGCGTTCAGGATGATTAAAAAATAGGTGAGGATTAAAGCTTCTTTTCCACCAAGCAGCACAGTTCACAGCAACTTTAAATGTGATCAAATGCATGATTTTGAATTTTTTTTTTTTTTTGCCATTTTGCAAGAAGCCACAAAAACTGATTCGAATTTTGCTACCTAGCAATGGGTTGACTGGTCGACAGACAATTGTCACTCCCGTGTGAAATGCGACTGTTATGCCACAAAGAACAAAAATAAGCTCGATATACTCCATGTCAAACATTTTTGAAAAGTAAAAAGTCGATGAGTCACCTCACAGGACAGCGACTGACTTTTTGAGACCCCTTTTTTTGAAATGACATCGGTGCACAAGCTTGCTTTTATTTGAAGAGAGTCACCAATCCCTGAAAATTAAGGAGATGGGCACCCGGTCGATCAGGGAACCCCAAAGTCCTACTTTTAAATCTGGTATATCTGTCCAAGATTTGGAGATCTTGGAGTCTTTCAAGGTGGGAAAAAAAAACAGGCACAGCAGCGACACGAAGAAACCTAAATTAGGGTGCGTCAATGAATGGGAGAGGCCAAATTCTCCGCCCATGGCTTTACGCAACGGAAAATCAGCTCCAGCAATCATTCCTGGATGCTTTTCCTTCCATGATTGTGAAAATGACCTTCTGCTAAGAGCTCTGACGGAGCGATTTTGCAGAGTAAAACAATCTTTGTCGCACTGCTACGATGACAATTGAAAGCTGCCAGATCAGGGTTTCCCGTTCCAACCTGGACTTGGAGCAGAACCGTGTTGCTTGGTGGAAAAGTGGCTAAAGCCTCCCGATTCCTGATATGTTTGCAAGCATCTATGCAGAGCTTTGGGAATGTTTGAACAGTCCACTCTCAAAAAATGTAGCTTAAGGGTACAAGGCCGCGTCACTCTGAGACATGTTTGTATCCATTGACGCTTTTACAGCTCGGAAACATACCTGGCGCTTTGCTAATCAGGGGAACCTTATTGTATCTTGAAGGACCAAAACGGACTCCTACTCTCGTCTGGTTTTCTGACAACATCTGAGCAGTGCCGCTTTGTATGTGCGCTCCTACAACAAGTGTTAGTCCATATCCACGTCCTCGCCATCTGTTCCGGGTGCTTCCCCACAGTCTGCGTTCGTGCCGAGATCCTCGGTGAGGCTCGGGGACGCTCGCTCCTCCTTCGCACAGCGCCCCTCGGTGAGGCAGCTGTCAGTCAACGCCTCGGCGTGGACTCTCCCCGCCTCGCCGGAATGGGCCGACTGCGGGGATGCCTGAGACTTGGCGAGCGTGGGACTATCCCTGGCGCGCTCCTCCTCCACGTGGACTCTATTGCTAACGGGACTGTGATGGTCGTTTGTTTTATGATCTGCGCTTAAAGGCTTAGCGAGAGCGCACGAGAGGTCAGTGGGAGCGCACGACTGTTCGAGGTTTTGTCCGAGGTGGAGCCTGTCGACGCCGTCTTGACACGGCGACGCCTTCAGGGACGTTTGGGGCACGAGAAAGCCGAGAGGCTGATGAGTAATGGGGTAAAGCAAAAAATGGCCTTTACCCACCAGAGTTCTCTGAGTGGGCAGTGAGAGAAAGTCCAGAGGAGGCTTCCATCGAGGCGTGGCGTCCGAGAGGAGGCTCTCCACGCTGAAAGGGTTGCGCTTCTGCAGCGCCGAGGACCGAGGACCCGCGGGGCTGCCGGAGCTGTGCGTGCTGCCCGGAGAAACCTGCTCCGCTTCTCGTCTTTGGTTTTGGTGGTCAAAGTCGTGTCGGGTTTGGTCACAGCTGGATTCGGTTTGGTGTCCTTGGGCGCCCCCGGACGTCAGGGGAAGCTCCACGTAAATATTCCCGTTTGGGCCCGAAGAAGGCTGCTGCTCGCTGTCGGTGAACTGCGACACGCCGCTGTCGCTCTCGGAGCCGCCCGGTGTGTGGAAGCTGTCGCCATGCAGAAGTTTGCTCTGCGACTTGAGTAGCTTTCTCTCCTGCTTGCGTTTCTTCTTTTCGGCGCGCTCGTGCTCTCGCCGCGCAATCTCCTCGGGGTCCATGGGTTCGCCACTGCACGTGGTCGGGTGGGAGTTGTGCGCGGGCCGGCCGGGCCCTTTCTTTGTGTTCTCCTTCTTCCTCCACTTAGCACGTCGGTTCTGGAACCAAACCTGCGCCAACAAACACAAAACTAGTTTACCTCAAAGAAATCTCCAAATTGTTCAGAATTCCATGTTCTCTCTTAATATCCTTCAGACTTCAGAGACTTTATTTTTCTCCCTGAGGGAGGGGGGCAATTTGTTTTGCAACTGCAAAACAACAAATCCAGTCACCATTCATTTAAAAACATCGGCAGGGGCTGCGTTCAATTACAGTCGTAATCATTACATCGTGCAGCAATGAATAAATAGATAAATAAATAAATAAATAAATAAATAAATAAATAAATAAATAATACTGTTTGGCTACTGCCCTCAATTTTCAGGTTCTCCCTTAGTTAGAAGAGCCAGTCTTCTAAAATAATAAATAAATAAATAAATAAATAAATAAATAAATTATCAAATAAATAAATAATACTGCTTGTCTACTGCCCTCAATTTTCAGACTCCCCCGTAGTTAGTGGACCCGGTCTCATTTTATTCTCCTGCTCGGTCACTGCAGTCTGGCGACAGTCTTGTATTTACTGTCTATTACGTAATATCGAAACCTTAAGGTGGTGAGGTGCCTTGCAGTCTGTTGCTCCCAAATTGTCGATTATACTTTGATATGAGTGACATTTTTCAAATGCAAAATCTGTCATTCAATCCACTCCATCATGACTTGATTGTTTGAGGTTATATTTGCTTTTTATGGGGGTGGGGGAGGTACATATATCATATCAATGTATTTATAATGTATTTTATGATCCACCGTGAGAATGGCCCGGCAAACTTATCGACTTCCTTGCTTACATACTTGTCAGGAAAACAAAACACACACTTTAACTTCCTGCTGTGATTTAATGAGCTGACTGTACGTCAATTAATCAGCATCAATAATCAAGTAAGTCAGTCATTTAAAATAGATACAAGGACGGACTGGATAGGACAGTAAAAAAATGGCCCCAGCAGATGTTTATTTAATGTGAGCATACTGTATCCATGTTTTTATTTTATTTTTTTTTAAATTTTTTTTTAAGAAGCAAAGTGTGCTCACTGTAAATCATTGGGACAAAATGGCAACCAAAACTGTTTCGCATATTTTCGGTGCATTATTGTCGTGACAGTTTAGTCTTCCATCAAATCGACGTCATTGTTGGTTATAAAGTTGCCTTGCAGGAAGTCACAGCCTCATTGTTTTAATCACCAAATGAGTTTGCTTAATGCCAATTAAATCTAATTGCAGCCTCACTAATTGGGAGCATTTCATTTTAAAACCATATCACACCACAACTCGGCTTGTCGCCGGACTGCCTTCTTCTTAGTCGAACGAGTTGCCCCCCCCTTCCTCACACACATACACACACTTTTCCCCGCCCGTCCCCCAAGCCCGGCTAGGAACTCTCCGGGGCGGCCTCTGGTCTCGCTGAGGGCCGCGTGTTGGCCGCTGATAAGGCGCGAGGCGCGGATAATGAGGGCGAGGCGCGGACACGGAGCGCGACAATGTTAGGATTGTTGATGTCGCTTCTATCGCATATTACCCCCAGCCTCCACCCCCTCCCCTTTCCAAAACCTGTGATAAAGAAGCCTTTAAGCAGCTGGAAGGCTGAATAAGCTGAGGTTTAGGAACACAAATCCACCCCAAAAACATAAAATGTCATCCAGTTGGGATGCTTGTTTGAGCATAATGTGCTTTTTGTTCATTTTTAAGAAAATTATTTTTTCTTGTATTTGTTTTTCCACAGATACACTTGATGAACGTTTTAATAATGTTTTCAGTTTTATCAGTGATGTGCAAAGATATGTTTGCTCTGATACTGTGTACATTTCCTTTTTTTTTTTTGCATGGCAGAATTTGTGAGGTATTGGAAACTTTGATGCAGAAAATGATCTTACTATGTTGTTTCCAGCTGTTTTGTTTAATGATTGTGGGATTCTAAAATGCCAAAGAGTTGAACTGCAATCAAATTAAAAATGTAAGTATTTTCACTCAGGTTTTTATTGAAGTTACAAATTCTGCCATATTGAAAAACAAGAAATCACTTAGTTATTATAGTCATCTTTTAATTTAGTAATGGGCAATCATTTAATAAATTAACAGTTCCTAATTAGTGTGAGAAATGCTATATTTAAATGCATATTCAAGCGTTTTTGTGCTTACTATTAAAAACTCGGAAGCTTCAATTCATCTAATTTCAATATGTATATGCAATATTTCAACAACAAATATTTTTTTAAATCATGAATGAGAATTACAATAATAAATACAATATAATAAAATCCATTTCCATCTGAAATATAATAAGTATAACTTTATCTGCTTATATGCTGCCTCCATTGTTCCAAACCATCTAAATTAATTAAAAATCCAAATAAAGATCAATTTGAGGGACTGGCTCAAATACACCCCCCCCCCCCCCCCCTTTGTCGGCTCAGTAACAAGCCTTGTTTTCCCCCCCTTTTTTTTTTTTTAGTAACCCATAAATCAATAGGTTGTGTCTATGCATAATTCAAAGGGGGACCCTTTATTAAAGATTTAATTGACAAATCGCTGCCCTCAGTGTGGGCTTGGGCCTTCACGGGCCATCTCCTGAACAAACAGCCCTCCTGACATGTTTGGTGGCGAGGTTGAGATTTAGTCGTATCCAAATTTGCAACTCAATCCAAATCAAAGTGTCCCAGCACTTACCTGAACCCTGGATTCGACCAGGTCCAGTCTGAGGGCGAGCGCCTCCCGCATGAACACATCCGGATAGTGGCTCTCGTTGAAGGCCTTCTCCAGCTCCTCCAGCTGCCAGCCGGTGAAGTTGGTTCTGGTTCTTCTCCGTTTACAACCGGGGCTCTCTTTGTCTGGGTCCCCGGAATCTGTTTTTATTATTATAAACCGTCATTATCTCATTATTGATTGATTGACAGCTTGTCCAATTAAGAGGAGCATCCTGTTATGTGCTGCAAGTTCAGTAAATAATTTTAAATCATATTTTTTACCCCAAGAGAAAATCAATACAGAGGATGGAATTTACTCACCATTGCTTTGTAAATTGCCTTTATATAGCCCTTGTCACAAATAGAGTCATACAGTGTTTTTGATTTAAATCAGAAGACCGATGTTAGATTTCCGAGCAAAATAAAAATAAGACTTCAAATCAAGGCTTGCATTGGAGCTGTGCTTGTGTCATCACAACTATATCGGCATTTAAAGAAAATTGCAAATTAACACATCTTTGTTGCATCTTAATGAAGATGTGTTCACAAATTGATAATTTTGCAATGATCTCATTTTTCCCCCCCTGGAGCTCCAAAGAGAACCACAACGTTTTAAAATTAAATACAAGAGAACAAGTCCTTTCAAAATAAATGCAAATTATAATAAAAATGAGAACGGGGGCTCTAAATAATCTTTTTACTCGACAAATCCTTTCAAAATAAATGCAAATAATAAAAATGAGGAAAGGGACTCTAAACAATCTTTTTGCTTGCAGACACGATTTAAAAAAAAATCCACTGTGAAGACAGCTCAAATGGAAGTTTAAAAAACACACAAACACAATTTGGCATCTCAGCAAACACAAATGAAGATAACAAACGTTCCTACTTATTGATACTCAAATGGGAGATTCTTTCAAGATGAAGGAAACCTTCATTTTATCCATACCAAACTCTTACAAAAAACAGCCTTAGAATCGTATTTAAAGGGAACGAACGGGGGCGGGGATTACCTGAGAGTTTGTACTGGCCGTCGGGCGACAAGAGCGCGCTGGAGCTGACAATCGAGGCCGAGCAAGAGCCGTTTAGTAATCCGTCTATGGTGAAGGGGACGGCAGCCGCCGACTGCAGCTGGTGCGCGCTGGCGAGCTCGTAATAGTGCTGGTGCTGCTGCTGATGATGGTGGTGGTGGTGCTGCTGCTGGTGGTGGTGATGATGATGATGGTGGTGAGCAGCGAGCGGATACGGGAAGCCCACCAGCCCGCCCAAGGAGCCCCCGAAGTGGGCGTGAGGGTGATGCTCGAGGACGCGACTGTCCATGCTCGCCCGGGCTACATGCGGCGGGGCCGAAGTGAGGATGCGCGGGGGGTGGCAGTGTGTGGCTGAACATGCAGTCAGCAAAGGATGCAAAATGTTGTTTTAAAAAGGGAGGAAGGCTTCGTGCCGATGTGTCGTCTCCCACGGCCCGCGGATGAGCGTTGTGATAAAGCCGGCAGCGACGTGTTGTGGTCCAGCCCGAGATGTCAAGCTCGCTTCCCCCTCCTGGAGCCAGCTCATTAGGACTCCCCATCTGCGGGCGGAGCCAATCACAAGCCTTAATGGCCATGTGACGTCACCGAGCTCAGAAGAGGCTGAGCGTCGTGAGGGTTTTCTTTCGATTTGATTTCTTTTTTAATTCGCACCTTGGGTCACTGCCGTCCACTCAGCAAGTCTAAAGACACTCGTCAAACTTTTTGCCCCCCACCCCAAACTTAACAAAGGGCGCTAAAAACGACATTGTGGGGACAGTAGTTATAGTGTGGCTGCAATAATGTAATGGAAGAAAAAAAAAATCTCCAACTTAATTAATAAATAAATAAATCACAAAAAAATTAGTATTAATTTACAAGTTATGTTATCAAGTTTGTAATTCAAATTATTCTGGCATATCCATTATGCAAAATACATAACCGCTGCCACAATTTTCTTTTCCTCTACAACTTGTCCAAAGGGGACATAAGCTTCTTCGCCCTAAAAAAAAAAAAAAAAAAAAGCACATTAATGACATAATGAAAGGGACGCACAAGTGCAGTGTTTGATTCCACCTACCTGTGCGGAGTTTGCATGTTCTCCCCGTGTCTGCGATGGTTTTCTCAGAGTGCTCTGGTTTCCTCCCACATTTTAAAATCATGCACGGTGGGCCGATTGATCGCTCCAAATCGGCTGAAGGTGTGAGTGTGTGTCTGTGTGCTCTGCGATTGGCTGGCAACCGATTCAGAGTGTCCCCCTCCTACTGGCCAATAATGTTATTTATGATACTTTTTCAGTTAAAAAAAATAAATCTTATTTTATAATGTGTGTCATCAGAGATAAAGTGAGTATTCAACCACCACAATTCTATTCTCCAAAATTGGAAGTTCTGACTCATTAAAGTTCAAGATTTTTGATTGGTTTTCAAATTATATATGGGCTAGATTAAAATGACCTTTATTTCTCTTCACATGCAGTCATTAAAACGAGAAGTCGACTTCTTCATAATCGAGTATCTTGATTTTTATGGTGGAGAATGTCAAATCAGCGGTCAGAATATTAGATGTAAACGAAAATACGGGCTGGGATGTTTCCATAGTTTGTTTTCCTTAGCTAAATAAGAGCGCTCTCATCTTTTCTCAATTTTTTTCTTTTGAAGGAACATTCTTTTTCTTCTTTGCTTGTTACTTAAAATGAATTTGGTTTTACGCTTTAAATTAGAAGAAATTCTTGGGCTTGAGGTTTTTCTGTATTGTGTTTGTTTTTCCTAATGAGTGATGTTTTTCAAGCGTTCTGAGCGTTAACGTGTCGTGCGTACGCTTTGAATAAACTAATTATCCAGTTGAGGACTTGTCTAATGGCCCTCGACTTGAAGCGTGCTTTGGAAAAGGAAAAGGTGTCAAAATTTTCAGTCATGAGAGCAGCAACTGGCTGTGCAGGTCCACATCTTTGAGGAGGAGGGTGGTGGTGAGGGGAGGGGGGACAAGAAAGTGTTGGGGAGGGTGTCGGGGAGGGAAAAAGATTATACATATAAATTGTAAACGGTGTCGCAGGGGCCAAATCTTGCCCGAGGCGGTGACTGCTTCATTTTGTGTTAAATTTCTTGACAGAGAGACACCGGCGTGCTGGTGAATACTGAATGGTAATCAGAGCTGCTTGAATAAGTGCCCCCTCCCTCCCTCTTCCATTATACTATGAATTAATTCGACTTTATTTATCCAATTTCTGGAGCTGACAGAATGTTAATTTGAGTTGAGATTTCTCTCCGCTGTTCCGCATGTGACCCTGCAGCCCTGGGATTGGCGTGTTGTAATAACCTGAATCTTTCACCAGAAGCTCCGATAATTGTTACCTTATTAGCATGTAAATTGTTTAATTAATATTATTATGAAGAAGCATATAATCCCCTCCGTCACTTGACCCCGCGAGTCGGCCGACGAGCAGGCTCTCTGCATTTCAATGTCGGCTTGCTTTAAATGGCCTCTTTAATGTCGCCTTGCTGCAATCTTAGTGTAACTTTGAGCACTTAACAGGCGCTTTTGATGTCACTCCATCGCTTTCTTTATTTCCCCGCTGCTCCCTCTGATGCCTATTTATTTTCCACATCAGAATCCATCGCTTTCTTGTCATTTGCTTAGAAAGGCCCCCTTCTCTCACAAAGGCCGCCCCCCGCCCCCCCACACACGCACCCCACCTTCTTCCACTCTGCCGGCGGCGGTGCGAGCCAAACGCACGCGGCGCTCGTTGAAAAGCAGCCCTTGACATGAGGTCCCGCGAGAGCGCACCATTTAAATTCGCCTTTCTTCCTTCCTCCTCCCATTTTTTTTTTTTTTTTCATTTGCCGAGCACGGGTGACATTGTCAGATGCTAGCTTTAATTAACTTGATAATAAGATGGGCAATTCACGGACAAGGCTAGCCAGCAGCTTTATATCGCCCTCCCCACTTCAACATGCAGGCAGAGATCTGCAGCCACACTTTGGAAACAAAAAACAAAACATGATCTCTCCGCTCACTGCATTTTATTCGGATGACTCCAAACGCAAGATGTGAAACCGTCATCACGTCACATAGCGTGATGCGTACCCCCTCGCCCAACACTTTCCATCAGCTGCTTCAAATAACTTTCTAGTCTATTCTTGTTGTCTCACTTTTATTCAATTACAGTTTAGTTACGTAACACCGTAATGCCTGCCACGACTTGAGCCCCCCCCCAAAAAAAGTAAACACTATATTTGCATATCTGAGTACCATTTGCATATGTTCTCAACATGATGAATTTTAACTAAATAATTTATCTTCAAAGATATAAAATGTATTTAAAGCCACCTCTCTTTATTCAGGACGTCCATTTTGACATTTGACATTTTGAACCCTCACATTCATCAACATATCCAATGAGCCCCCCCCCAAAAAAAAAGAAAAAAAAATCACTGCGACTGAGTATTTGCGTCTTAATACATGAGATATCTATAATTAACATCTTGTCCTTATGTCTTACGCCTGAATAAATTTGCAGCACGCTCACAGAGACTCATTATTAGCAGCTTTCAGCGGAGGCCTACATGCATCAACTTCACTAAATCAATATGGAAATAGTGAGTGCAGAATGTATTCTACTGCCTGAGCCAATCGTCTTGCAGATATATTTCCAATGTACGGCTCAGAGGAGACACAATTAGGCCCATCCTGTAATATCCTCCTACACGACAAAGGGGAATAATAGCCAGTCACTCAGTTTAAAAAAAACTAAACGCATAAAACAATAAATCCATAAATGGAAAGGTGGAACGATTGTCTACTGTAGTTAACAACTAAGAGTAACTTAAAGAGAAAACAAGCAATTAGTTTTCAATTTACACTCATGCATCACGCAGGTTGCGTAAATAGAAGTATTTTTTCCACAGAAATTTTGTGCGTATTGTGAATTTTCGTAAAGGGATGAATGTACCTCAAAGTTTCGTGATATTTCTTTCAGTATTGATTTTCACACAGAAGATGCGTTGAACAGCCATTTGGGAATTGTACTTTATGTCAAAGAATGATACTAAAACAAATAAAAACTCAACTCTCAAGTGGTCTGTAGTGGTATTGCAGGTGGTCTGCAAAATTGGAAATGGATCATTCTTTTTAAAAATAAAATGTATTTCTTACTTAGACTTGATTTATTTTCCAGCTAATTTTGTGAATCAATTACCCATCCAAATTACCGTATTTTCCATAGTATAAGTCGCAGTTTTTTTTTCATAGTTTGGCCGGGAGTGCGACTTGTACTCAGCAGCGACTTATGTGTGAAATTCTTAACACATTATATAATTTCACACTAAACCGCATGAGGGCGCTCTAGGCCTGTGGAATAATTGGAACTGCAACTTATACTCCGGTGCGATTATGTCATTTTTGTCTTTATTATGCATTTTTGGGCTGGTGCGACTTACACTCCGGAAAATAAGGTATGTCAAATGTAGCTGAGATTTGCAAAATAGACATGCAGATGCAAATAAATAGCCTGTATAGGTTTATCCTCCTTCAGTGCAAAAAAAAATAATATATTGTCTGCAAGTATTTCCAACCCCACCATGGTTTAAAAAAAACAACCACATGAAGATCAGACGTGTCACCCTGCAGGTCAGCAAACAATCTTTCTTAGAGGACTTCAAGCCTCCACTTGCCTCTCAAGAGAAGGAATCAAGTCACATTTAATTTTTAATTAGCCAAAGCAAGGTGATGAAGAGGAGCCTTAATTAGTCCATTGCTGCGTGTATAAGTTCATTTTAACTATCGCTCATTATTTAACCAATCGCTTGATAATTAAGTATTTAATCTAAATTAATTGCTGGGTGCGTTTTGATCGCGCACATGCTCTAAAACGAGGTGAGTGGAAGCAATTCCAATTACAAGTAAAAGGATTGCAAGTATTGATCTTGTGTTTTCTGCACATAATGGCAGCTTTGATCATTTGGAGAAGTAAAGAGCCCATTTGCGGCTCCTTCTGTGCGAGCAATTAGAAACGTGCTCGCTTCTAATTATGAGCCTAATTGCGCTTGTGACCGAATATGCAAATAGTGCTTGTTTACTATTCCTTGAATCTACTTCCTCTTGTTCGGAGGGATTAAATGTGATGGCCTTTTCAAAATCAAAGCAAACAGCCAACAAATGCAGAATAAATAAATAAATAAATCATAAAAAAAAAAATATATATATATATATATATATATAAATTAATTAATTAAAATTTATTGTTGTATAAATTTGTAAATATATATAATTGTGTGTGTTTTTGTAGACAATAACAATGACGCAACAATAGCCAAATATGCCAAAAGAACTCAGCTGGTCACTCTTCTCAGTTGACAGCACACCAATCGTAGCATGACAATAAGTCGTCCTAACATGTGCCTAATTGTTTACCACAGCTTGTTTACACAAACACTAAGTGAGGGAGTTGTGGGGGGGGCGGTTAAATATTGAGGGCCTTGCACACTGTAAGACAGAGCTAGGGAAATTAATTTTTAAAATGGTGGCGGATAATTACTTATCAATTAAAGCTGCTATCCAGCTTAATTAGGCAGCGTTCATTAAATTCAGCCAATTTAAACCTTAATCAAAGCTAGCGGGGCCTGACAGCAGAGCAGGGGGCAGCAAAGAGCGCCCTCTAGTGCGCCATAGTGGAAGTTATGGGCCAAAGTCTCACCCCCATCCAACCTTAAGTCTAAAACTGCCACAAACGTTGCTAAAATAATATAAGAACAAGAATTTAATCATTCAAAATACTCACATGGTCACCGTGCCACAGTAATTTTAAAAACATTGACCTAACAAACTGCAAAATACAATTATATTTACAAACTACTAAATCTACTTTGTAAATATATATACACTACAAAAATTATTGCGAGCTTGTATTTTGTTTCATCTTACACTGCATGTACAAATAGCCCATGCATTTTTTTACTGAAATACTGAAAGCTGTGAAAACAAAATAAAAACTAATCTAAATGCAAAATTATTAACTACTGGGTGTGGGAAAAGTCGAAGAACCCCTGCAGTACATCATCCCGTCAGACCAAAGTATGATCCTGATGTAAACAGAAAGCAAGTCTGGTTTTAAGAGGGGGGGGGGGGGGGGGGGGGGGGGGGAATCCTTGAACAGAACATTTCCGTCCATTAATGATGATCGGCATCCCTATTAGCCAAAGACAGTGGCCACTCTAGCCTCCGCTTTGATTTAACTCCTTCTCTTCCGAGAGGCCATTTGACAACAAAAGCCTCAGTGCAGAGGAAGGACTTAATTAATATTGGCTCCTGTTTGCTTGAGTTAATGAATGAGTGAATTATGCACCTCTGGGACGACGCCTCCCTGTTCAGATTAAATGACCGCCCCCACCCCCTCCCGCTTCCTCCATCCCAGCATTGTCCTCCAATTTCACCATCCTAAACCTGCACCGGAGGGACCCGTGTCACCGAGCAGACCGCTATGCACGCACACAAAAAGAGTAAGGCCTCCCCCCCCAGTGAGTCCATCTGTCCTGTCCATCTTTAGCCAGCGCGGGTGTGTTTTGGTTCATTGTCTCCTGAGTGTTTATTGTCTTAATGCAGAGCCGCTGTTCCAACCCATGTCATCAGCTCAAATAACTTCCATCCCATTAACACGTTGAAGAAGGAAAGGGGAGGAGGAGGAGGGGGACTTGACAAACCAAAATTGGCTGCAATCTGATCCCCCTCATACACACACACACACACTCACGGATTTTGGTCAGATGAGGAGGTGGAGGCGAAAGAAAGGGGATCCATATTATTTGCATTAAAAGCCTTGCACCGTGAAATTCATGTATAATTACAAAAAAAAGGGGGCTGGTGGAGAATGTGTGTGTGTGTGCGCGTGTTATGCAAATGGAGAACATGTGTGGAGCCAATCATGCTCAGAATTGGTTATTTTGTGATATGCTAACACGGAATATATGGTGACAGATTGCAATTATCCCGTTATTGTAATTGTCAAAGTCAATTCAGTGCAGGCTGACTGCATCGGACTACCGTGGAGGGAAGCAGTGCTTATGCTGAGCTCTTTAATACGCTCGGAAATTAGATAAATACCCCATTTCCGCAAATAGTGGCCGGGGGCATTTATTTACTTAACTGCAGATGAGGGCTGGCATCAATTAGAGGGGGTGGCCTTTATTTGTAAAAACATTTTTTTTATATATTACAGTGATCCCTTTGAGATTCTCTGGGTTGAAATTTGATTCTTCAAGTTATATTTGATTCTATATTGATTTAAATACTTGTTGATTGTAGTATTTTTTTAAAGACTATTATTGGCTTGGTGTACACCCCTTAAAACTGCTGGCTTTAAATAATAACCCAAAATGGGATTACAATTTTATTTTATTTTTTAAATCCAATATGGGTTAAAAATAACCCGATTAGAAATATTATTTTCTATATAATCTATGTTGGGGTTTTTTTAACATTAAAATTGCTCAATTGAAAACAAGCAAACATAGTTTAAAAAACCAAATAACTCAATCATACATATCAGTTTTAACAGAGGAGTTCTCGTCAACTTTGGTTTTAATATGCTTAAAAATGCTAATTTGGAAATAAGAAATTCTAATGGGGAAAAGGCAGGCAGCTATTTGAGATGTTGAATGGATGACGTGCCCAGTGACTAATTTGACAAAACATGGAAAAGCCAATGTGATCAAATTTAATTGTTTATGTCAAATATATATAATATATGTGAAGCAGTTATGCCAACACCTGGTGAGATCGGGCGCGTTTTTAATTCCCGATTAAGGAAACATTCTGCTCATCACTCCCAATAAAGTCAACAAGCACAGGTTGATTTGCACGCCGAAAACCAAATCTTCCCCCTGCAAGTAGTAATGTGAAAATTGTGTAAATTACATCTGTCATGAAGACAAATACAGGCAATATTGCATATACAACTTTTTCCATCCATAAGTTTCATCTTTTTTTTTGGTTTATTTAATTTATATTTTCAATTATGTTCATTTGCAGTAACTATTGTAAAACTATTCTGCTCCATATTATTATTTTTTTTTTTTTCATTGTTCAACTCTGTATGAGGATATCGTGTGGGAAAGTGTAGTTATTGTCCTTCTATTCATTTGTCTCTACTGCCCCCCTGTGTTGGAAGAGTGCAGTGCAGGATCCAGGTAACCAGCCACTCTAATGAGGACAAGTGCTATAAAAAATAAATAGTTCAACGAATGTTCCAAATCCTTCCACAGTTTGTTTGAGGCAAGTTGGCAACGATGCAACCGTGACCTCACGCATGATGTCCTGGGTAGGTCACAGCAATTACAAAAGGCGTCCAATCGTATCATTTACGTGTCATCCTCTTGATAATCGTGTGGTGCCGCCATGATGTGTTGTGACGTGTTGCTTTGTAATGCTGTCCAATTTTCTTTCTGATTCGCCACTGACATCTATTTGGAAAAAAAAAAAAAAGAAAATCGGAGGGCATTTGCCTACCGAAAGCTAGCTAGTTAGTTAGTTAGTTAGTTAGTTAGTTAGTTAGTTAGTTAGTTAGTTAGTTCGTTCGTTAGTTAGTTAGTTAGTTCGTTCGTTAGTCCCTTCGTTCGTTAGTTCGTTCGTTCGTTCGTTAATTAGTTAATTAGCTATGTGAGGAATTAATAATAATAATAATAATAAATTTATTGATCCCCGCCATGTTGTGCAGGTAACTGAACACCTGACAATAATTAGCCGTTAACGACAGTCACCTGCCGCTTTCGCCACTCCGTGTCTTCTCCGCAGGTAATGGCGCAGCCCCGCCGAGTGCAGCTCACCTCTTTGCCCACAGACGTCCAGTCATGTGCAGTGAATGGAGCCGTCCTCGCTCCGAAGTCGCAACCCGAACCCGGTGGTGCCTCCCCGCTCGCAGCGCACTGCGGGTCGGGTGTTATTCGCCTCGTCGTCTCGTTGTTTGAGCCGGATGAGCGAAGCTTTGCCGAGTTTAGTTACACTCAACTGCTGGAAAACAAGGTAAACTTTTAAATTTTAAATTAAGATTTGGTGGTGAAAATGTAGAGCCGCAAGTTTGCTTAGTTCTATTGTAAAGAATTAGTATTTATTTTTAAATCATTATCAACAGGGATTCTTGTGAATTGGATGTGATTCAATAATTAAATTTACTGTACACATTATTAAAATATAGTTGGATTAAGTAAATCCTATTGCGTTTTTGGTGTGTGGGGGGATATCTGTCTGTTATAAAATTGTGAAGGGTTTTTCTTTTCAACTCATGTGAGTTGAGATTGTAAGAGTTGTCGATTATCAAAATGATAACCTTTTTGTAGTGGCACAACGTCCAAGATGAAGCCGAGACTAGGTCCAGATTTGAGGTGGGGGACCAGATCGAGAAGCAGCATATGGCTTCTTCACTTATGAGGAACTTGGAGAAGAAATATGTGAGTAGCTGTTATCTCCTCTTTGTCATTGTCGTCCTTCCAAGAAGTCTTTTGAGCTGACGTGGACATGCAAAAAAAATGTTCGTCCTCATTGCAGAAAGTCAAGAAAAAGCGGGATCGCGTTCAGGACTTGATCGATATCGGTTATGGTTACGACGATGAGGATTCCTTCATTGACAACTCAGAGGCTGTAAGTAATGTTTTGCTAACATCTCACCAGTATAACGATCATTAAGTCTGCCTTTAAAAAGAAATAGTTCTTTTTTTTAATTATTAATTGGCACCGTCAATGAGGTATGTGTTTGTACTGCAGGTTTGTTTCTAATGGTTTGCACATTGGTCAGATACAATTAAAAATAAAATATATATATATTTTTTAATGCTCAAGCCCTATTATTATTTATTTATTTGTTATTACTTTATTCCTTTTTTTATTTGACCACGCTTTCATCACATGCCCACAGAAACTGTAATGCAGTGTCCCAACTTCACCTCTGTCCTTTCCACACAGTATGACGAGTTTGTGCCATCCTCCATCACCACCAAATTTGGAGGATTCTACGTCAACTCTGGCGTGTTGCACTTCCGCCAGATTTCTGACACTGAAACGGACGATGGGACCACAGGAGAGAGAGCACCAAAGACCACCAAGGTAGGCCAACAATCTCTTCACCGAAAGTTTGCGTGTGTTAAGAGGTGCCTTTAATGTACAGAAACGTGAACTTAAAGATGGACAAGAATTGCCAAAGAAGAAAAGGCGTAGAAACGTACCAGATAAAAATGGCGTGGATGCAAGTTCCAGGTGAGATTATTGTAAGCCTTAAATTGGGCAAGCATGTGACGTGCTGTTGGTCTTTCGCAGCATGGCATCAGATGAGCTGATGAAGAAAAAGAAGAAAAAGCTTTCCGGAACTCTGAGCGTCACCAGCATGCTGAAGAAGTTCCGTCGAGAAAAGGAGCTTGAGCGGAAGAAAATGGAAAGAACTCGTCAGCGCATGGCGAGGACACCGCTAACTCCCGTGACAGCACAGTGCCCAGCCGATACGGGCGGCGGCTCCGGATTGGCCGACCCGCTGCTCAGTTTGATCGGATCCACAGATGAGCAGGCACTTCTCCAGGCGGCCAGCACGGTGGAATTTGACATCGACTTGGACTGTTTGTTGGATGTCGGCGACGAGATAGCAACGCCTTTAATGGAGCCGCCCCCTCCAGAGCAGCAAAGAGCAGAACATCGCCACCTGCCTGAAGCTTCCTATGATGCAACACTGTCTCCAAGCAGAAAGATGACCCAACCACAAAAACCTCATCCAGAGGTTGCATCCTCATATCAGTGCGTCGCCCTCCCCGAGGGACTTCCACCTGCCCTGGAGGACAGCATCAAGAAACTGATGCTGGTAAAGTGCACCATTGGTCCACAATCACCATGATGCCACCGAAAGTTCTCAGTCCTGTTGCACAAATGCTCACTTGAACGTATTTCATTTGGACAGGCAGCCAAGACTTCGGAGGGAGAGTCCAAACTCAAGTTCTTCACCCCGGAAATCAACGCTGTGCTGCTGGAGTGAGTCATACGCACAAATGGAAAAAAAGACTCTCTCAAACGAACCTAGAAGTGACAAAGTGTGTATTTTTGACTCGTTACCTATGTTTATCTTCAGTATCGAGCGCAAGTGTCGCGAGCACGGCGGCCAGTTGCGGTCTCGGGTGTACACGCACTTGTCGTTCTTCCTGCCTTGCAGCAAGGAGACGCTCCTCAAACGTGTCAAGAAACTCAAGCTTGCAGTGAGTAGTTAGATGGAACTCGTTCTTTTTAATTAATTTTTTTAACTGAGGCTTTGTTTTTGTTTATTTTGTTTCCGCTGACACCCAGGAAGGCTTTTCAAACGTGGAGGATCCCATGCAGAAGCTGAAGGATGCCATCGCCAGAGCCATGCCCGAGCAGATTACGCATTTCAACCAACATTGTCAAGAATATGAGCAAGTCAAAACTCTGAGGTGAGTTTTTTTTTTAATTAATACCCCACTTATTATAAATACTTCTGACACACAAGATTATGTTTGTCGTCAGGACGATGGAGGACGGGAGTGACGTCAGGCAAGGTGGACAAGGCAATAATTTGGAAGAGAAGGGGACAAAAAGAGGAGGCGGCCCAAAGAAGCTTTTCAAATGGAACGAGGAGATCAGGTGATGAAATGCAACTTGTTTATTAATTGCTCACATGTGATACCTGTTTTTAAGTACTACACGTTCTCCTGTGGTGTATTTTAAATTATAAAATAGATCTGTCGTATTTATTGTCATCACCTTGGCGTCAACTAAAAAAAAAATCTGAAGTTGTTCAACTTCCAGGTCTGTCAAGATTATGATAGCCATTAAAACCCTGCATAAGGGGAAACATAAGTGTTTTCAACCAAATTATTTTTTAAGTAAATGCTAATAACTTAAGATCTAAAACTGTATGGAAAGACTCGCTTTAATAATATATGTGGTCTACCTTAAACCCAGCTGAATGAACTGTGGTCATTCTGTCCACAGGGAGGTTCTGCATCATGTCCTGAGAGAAAAACTTTCAGTATTTCAAAACAAAAGTGACGGGAGGCAACAGCGCGAGGAGTACCTCAAGACCCTGTTGGTCAAAGATGTCAAACCTCTCTGGCCCAAAGGCTGGATGCAGTCCAGGTATACGATGAGTGCCGCCGCTTTTTTACTTTTATCATCATTGGTGCATTTAAAGCATGCCTGTGCTTTCAGGGTGCTGCTGAGTGAGAGCAGGAAGATATTGGGCCTCCAGCTAATGTTTCCGTGAGTCATTCTAGGTTTAATTTATGAGTTAAAAAAAAAAGATTTGACTGCTAATCCTGAAACTTTCCCCTAAATACGAACAGAAAGAGATCCAGAGCAGAAAATAAGCGGCTGTCAATCACTGCGCCGTCAGCGTCTGATCAAAACACAAGACCGCTACCACTTAAACTAGAACTTCCTTATGAGGCAAATTCAGTAGTCGAACAAGCTTCAAGCGCGTCCCGCGTGACGACTGAAGATACCGAAGTGATAGTCTTGGATTCGGACTCATCACCAACGCCCAATGATGAGCTGTCAGCGATTGTCTGTGAGCAGGCTCCGGTTCACATGGACTCACAGGCTACCCCCAGTGAGCTCTTTGCGGCCGCTATCACCAAATACAAAAGTTCCCTTCAGTACTGGAACTTGAGTGTGGCAAACGGCACCCCCCCGCTTCCACCGCCACCTCCTCAATGCAGCCCAGTCAACTTTCCCGAAGGAGGCCTGTGTCACGTGGCCGTGCCAAAACTGCAAGATTTATTGGGTACCCCTACAGATTTGGGACCAGATCTACAAAGAGGCTCAGATGTCATTTTATGAACACTCCCATATCTTGAATAAAGTAAGTCAAGATTTTTATCCTTTTAATTTTTCATATTAGATGTCACGTAACTTCTTTTTTTATTTTTTTTATTTTATTTTTGTATTCCTCCTAGGTGAGTGTTTCCATGGTGGTGGTCACTAGCTGCAGTCACAACCCCCAAAAAATTGAAAGCCTTTTTTGGTAAATGCTTAATTTTTGTTTTTTTGTTGTTAGTACAAATAAAGATTTCACATTGTTTCCACAGAACATTCAACTATAGTAACTCAAACAATTGATAAAACCATATTGATAACATGGTGGTGGGGGGCGGGGTCTCACTGGAAATAAAAGTGCTAGTATATACATTAGAAAAGTTCAGAACAAATCATTTAGCAGTTATACTTTTTTAATGTGGGGGGGAAAACAACTATTTATACTTACAAAATTGGATTGAGGAAGTACCTGCTCAGTAGTTCTCTTGGGTGAGAAAATCATTCATTGTAATAGGCTTAAATGAAAATGAAAGCAAAACTCCCTGACAAATAATCCTCCTGTTTGTGCAGACAGCAGTCAGACTTGAATCACAAACCCAATTGGGTTATTTTTAAGTGTTTAAATCAAGTTCAATATCAGTGTAAGCAGGGTAGCCAGCAGGAAGTGTCTTCTTCGGGTGCTCGTGATTCCTATGAAGGGAAGATATCTTAAACACGTGAAGCTCAATTGAAAAGTACCAAAAACAAAATCTAGATATATATACCTCTGCTTGTGACCACCTCTACCTCCACTGTCACATTTGTCTGTCCAAAAAGTCCCGTGGCCAAGACGGTGTATTTTCCCGCGTGTGCTCTCGTCGAGTGGACTGGTGGGATCACCAGGCGGCCATCTTTGAGCCAGATGACCGAGGGTTCGGGGTTTCCTCGCACGTCGCAGTGTAAGCTTTCGCCCATCTTTACTTGGAGCTTTGCAGGACAAAGCAGTTGCGGGCCAACTGGGGAGAAGAGAGAGCTTGTGCTTCAGCAGCAGGAATCCCTCAAAACGGTACGCGAGAAGAAATCATCGTATAATTCGGCTTTAAATTGACATTGAGGCCTCAGCAGCCGACGACATTGGAGGCATTTATTTCAAATTAACTGATGTGTACAAAACTTTTGTCTTTTACTTACACAGCACAGTGGTTCTCACTTTTTCCGACGTAACCGCCACGCGCTGCTGTTGACCTGTTGGGTGCAGTTGTAGTTCAGCCTCACACCAGTAGTCTGCGCCATCGTCTTCTCTTTTGGCCACAATGTCTAGCGGGAAGACCTCAGTCACCGGTGTCTTCTCTGTCACGTTTGAATGTCGTTTCGCCAGTTGAGTTTGGTTTCGGTAGAAGGTCACGAGGAGATTCCCAGCAGGGGCGACATTGTGGACGGTGCATCGAAGAGTGTAGTGACTATGCTCTAATAATGATCCCGTGTGGTTCACGAAGCTGAGGGACACGCTGTCTGGAGGCTCTGCACAAAGCAGGAGCAAAAGATGGAAGAGTCAGTCAGAATCTAGACCCCAGACCTCCCCCAAGGTGTCATTTTACACTTGCCTACTTCCTGAATTTGTTTAGAACTTACTGTAAACAAGCACTGGGAGATGAAGATGACAGGGTCCTTCCAGGTCTAAGACTGCATAGCACATTGGGGAAATACTCCACTCGGTCATGTGCTCCACTCTCCACACCAGGAAGCTATTCATGGTGGGCTCTGGAGCTAGCTGGAATCCCATCACGTTGGTACTTAAAACTGTTCAACTACCAATTGCAGTGTAGATCACAAACGAATGCTGATGGCTCTCACCAATGGGACCTCCCATCCCAGCAGAGAAAAGCTCTTCATCGGCGCAGAACAGTTGACTTGGACTGGATCTTCAAACCTAAAGGATTCGAATGATTGATCATTTGCACCACCGGATTAAGCTGCGTATTGTGTAGAATTGAGAATCTAGTCCTACCTGACCACCAGGCTGGAGGGGGACAAGGTGAGAGGGCATCTGGCTCTTTCCACTGAACCCACCTGAGCTTTGCTGAGTGAGGGAGGTGGCTGGGATGGCGGAGATGAGGTAGCTGTCAAAAGGAGGAAGAGCAAACACAAGGAGCTGAGGCAGTCCATTTGTCACCACCGGACTCTCTTATTTTTTAAGTTTAAACATTTAAATTGAAGGGAGCTCAAATGCGACGTCTAATTCATTTTCCATCGCAAATAGACGAGTCATGATTACGCAAAACAAAGGTCAATTGAATTTTGCCATCTCGTGAAATCAGACTGTTTTTAGATGATCTATTGTGTACCATTGTTTTATTGCTGGCTGAATACGCCCAATGTGTTCCTCTAAGGAAGGAAGGACACCCTGCCCAACTCCCAAAGAACTGGCTCCTCTTTTCTACTACCATTGTTCCACTGGACCCCAAAGCGCCTTCTCCTCCCACATGATTCTGCTTGTGCATGAGATTTTGTGCGTACCTCAAGTTTTCCTATGACTCCGGGGGACATAAATCATAGGAGACAATTTTCAAGGACTCTTTTGTTTTTTCATTTTAAAAATATCAATTTGTCAGGTGCTGCTGTGCTTGTTGGCTGGCACAATACAGATGAATTCAAATGAATGCCCCCATGTTATTAAACTACACTATTAAGATTTTTTGACCATTATTGTGTACAAAAGTGTTCTAAATATGCTGTCATTATTTGGTTGTATTTCCTGAAAACTCATTGAAGTCCAAAAAGTCTTGAAGCATCCTATAATAATTTACAATTATTTTTAAATGACAGTTTACAAGGTTTTTTCTTGCATTGTATCTTATATTTTTGTTAAAATTTTAGAAAAGTACAGAAAATCATGTAATGTCCTGTCCAGAATTTATAGTTGTTCTGAAAATACATTGTAAACAATTTACACGGATTTTGCCATGTGATGTATACTGTCATCCTCTAAATATTTAGCCGCGTTTATGTGAACTGACAGCAATAATTTTCTAATGTCCTACGATTTTATACAGTTCTAATAGTCACTTCCATTACTACGCTACTGCATACAGTAAGTATTTGTTGTTATTGTCTTTCAGTGTATTGTAGCACAATATAATCTATAGTTTTGGTCTCGTCATTTTGTCCCGCCTGTTTTTGATATTACTTACCTGAGCAAAACAGGTGAAGCACCAAAGTCACCTTGAGTGAACTTGGGGTACACATCCTTCACGTATTTTCTGTATCTCTGGTGATGTCCCAAGCAGCAGCAGATATACAGCATGTAAGTAACTTTATCAGGCGGCAACACCTCACTGTGAGACTTTGGAGGGGCTTCAGGCTTTTATTGGACTATGTGTGTGTATGTGTGTGTGTGTGAAGCTGATGATCAGGCAATTCCTTTGCTGTGGCCCCTCAAAGGCACCATGGGCGTTTTTTGTTGGTATATCGGGGGAGGAAGGAAGGGAGGGTCAAGAATAATGGTGTGGAGTGCAGCAGCACACTGGGCAAGAAGGCATTGAGCCTGAGTGTGTGTGTGGGTGTGTGTGAAAAATTCCAATTCCAAAAAGTGTTCAGGGTGTCCCCGCCTACTGCCAGGGATAAGCTCCAGCACGCCCGTCATCCCAGTGGGCACAAGCACTACAGAAAATGGATGGATGAAAAATGATCACTAGTTCTCCATCCAAGGTTGACTTTTTTTTTTTTTTATTGAAACATCAAGTTACAAAATATGACAAAAATACACAACGTAATAGTGAACTATTTCTATCAAATGCACAAAAAGGCAATACAACAGAAGAGATAGAAAGAAAGAAGATTATGTTTTCTAACTTGCTAGGGGATCAGGTTTTATTAATTCTCTGTAATGACATGTTTTTATAGTTCTCAAGGCTTTGGGTTTCTTTGAATTCGAAAAAATGTACAATTTAAATGTATAATAAAATGCATGAAAGAATGGCTTATTCCCTGCGTATTTGCAAACCAACCCACTGGCGCAACATTCCACGTGTCAGACTTGTGACGTTATCAACGCGACGTGGAGCCGGAAGTTGCTGTCAGTTAACATTGCGAGTCACGTGACTCATATTTGAATAGAATAGAATGCGAAATGTTGTAAAACAAACAAAAAAAAAACAATCCACGCGTTAGAAAACAAAACGCATTTTTTTGTCGATTATACAACTGCCTATTTAATTTCATTTGTTGTTTCGTCGCTTCGTTACGTCATAAACTTGACGAGGACTGATGACGTCGTCGTCGCCTGTTCCTTGTTGAATGTTTGGCAATTGTCATACGAGTCGAACACCAGGAAGCGAGATGAGCTAATAGCTAAATGCTAAATGTTGCCGTTGCGATGAAAGCACAGCATATCAGACCACTAGTGTTTTTTTGACAATACCACGCGATTCTACTTAAATTTCGACGGCTATCTTCTCGCTACCTTTCCCCTGGTGTGTTGTTGTGAGACCGATAGCGGCCGCTCCGTCCATCGTTTTGGCTCGGTAGCATAGCTTTTCATTTTGGGAAACATGGCTGTGGCGCACCGAGCTGGCGTCGTGGCCGCATTAGTGCTCGTCTTTCTTCTGGATGGTAGTAAGGCAAGGATACATAAACTCATCCTGAAGGTAAGTCAGAAAACCGTGAACCACAGTCTTATTAGCTTGGGGAACTAGCATGCCTTTAGAGCCGGTTAGTTCGCTTTTTTCAGCTATGTAAGTGTAAAATACAATGTGGTTGGACTGCGAGTCTTTACTGTAGCAAATATTTTGTGTTGACAGGTACGTTTTCGAGACACCCCCCCCCCCCCCCACCCCCACACACACCTTATTAAGCACGCACTGATTAACTGATATGGAGTTGTGTGTCACTAATGAATTGGTCTTGTTTTTCCAGAATGAAACTCGCTTCTTCGTCCACCTCAATACTTTTGGCTTCTATGCTAACGGGACTCTGGATGTGAACCTCCACTCTCTCCGCATCCCACAGCAGCTTGTCAACTATAGTGCACACCCAGTAAGAAGCTTTACGTTGAGCTGTCTGCAACAACAAGGCTGTTTTGGTTAACGTGTTCTCTTGTGCTAAGGGGAAAAAAAAAATCACGCTTCATCGTGTCATTCATTACACATTTGCTTTTTGTTTCATTTCAGGTTGGGTTCAGCCTCTCCAGGGCACGTGTGAGCGGAGTCTTATCATACACAGTGAGTATTTGCACAATCTGATCATGTGAGAGGAAATTTGAGTCATATTTTTGAGCTAAATGGTATTGGGTGAATTTTTATTACTATGATTCTGGATAACATTGTGTTTGTGGGAGATGAATTAAGCAGGAAAATCCACGTTTTTTTTGTCCATTTTGCAACTCGTCACCGTTCTCCTGTTTTCTGCATTTGGTCATTTGATGTTCGTAAAAAACGACTTACAAATATGCTAGCTTTTTTTTTTTTTGTGCTGTGTGATATGTCCCATTTAAATTGCCCCCCCCTCCCTTTTTTTCTCAGGCCGAAGAGACTGAGACGTGCCCTCTCACACTCGCTAAAGTAACCAACAATGAACCGCTCATTCTCTTTCTTATTGACATCAACGATCTCAGGTGGGTCTTTGTGTGCGTGTGTTGACGTTGTCAGAATGTTCTTAATGTTCTCCGTGCTCTCGCTGTGTAGCGTCAACGTGCGTGTCCTCGGTGATCAAGACAACATATTGACCGGCAAACCAAAGGCCAATGTGCAGACCAAAGAGAAAGGTCTGTGTCATTTCCACCGTCTATTCTATTTTTACACGATCAATGTAAGAGGAAGGGGTTAGCTTTTTTTTTTAGATGTCATACTGCTGATTGCTAGCTGAAGTGTTATATTGTCGGCCTTAAACTGAAATATTCTGCGTTTTGCAAGCAGTTCCAAATTGGGATGTTTGTGTGCTTCAGGTCAGAGGTCCAGCCGGGAAGCTCCTGCTGAGACTCCAGCTAAGCCGGCGGAGCAGGCTCAAGACGACGATAAGTCGCCTGACAAAACGACAAAGTCGTCTGACAAAACGGCAAAGTCGCCTGACAAAACGACAGATGAGGCCAAGGTGGAAACAAACGCAGAGGCCGTGGATCAGACGAAGGAAGCTAAGACGGCAGAAAAGCTGACAACTGAATTCCAGGTGACTCGAAAGTCTCCTCCTGCGTCCGTGATGTGAAAGTCGAAATGACCTAACGTGTTTGCATTTAGTTGGCGTCCACCAAACAGCTGGTGCTAGCTTTGGAGAAAGTGAATGACACCTACGCGTTCAACGTAAGAGCACTTTCAACACTCTCTTTGCAAGACGCAGGTGTATGATTGGTCCTGACCTCCTCCTTCTCCTCCCCCTCCTCCTCTTCCACAGTTTCATCTGCTGTTGGGCCTGCTGGCCGAAGGCTTGTACAACTTGAACTTCTACTACTGCCAGAACATGGTGCCTGGCATCAACCGGCCATACTCCTTCACCGTGAGTGGTCTCGTGCCAACCCACCACCACAACCCCACATACTCAATTGAACCTTAGCGTGTCCTTCGTAGCTGGAGATGACAGAGAAGAATCCTGGTGGCTTCCTGTCAGCGGCCGAAATCCCGCTGTCCCGCCTCTACATCGGTATGGCCGGAGTCTTCTTCGTCGCCGCGATGGTGTGGGTGTACACGTTGATGAAGCACAGGTAAAGCAAGTAACTGGGTGCAGGTCCTTCACTTGAAGGAGAATTTGGAGAGATCACCAATGTCGGTTGCCTTGTGTCTGCAGGTACAGCGTCTTTAAGATCCACTGGCTTATGGCGGCACTGGCCTTCACCAAGTCCACCTCGCTGGTTTTCCACAGCGTGAGTCCAAACCACACTGCCCACAGCCATGTCCATACGAGAAAAAAAAAAAAAGTGCTATCATGAATAATTAAGTGCATCCTGGATATGACTTTATGATTTAGAAGTAAAGTATTATGGAGGAAGGGAAATCATTCAAAGCCTTTCTTGTTGTTTTTCAGATCAACTATCACTTCATCAACACCGAGGGTCATCCCATCGAAGGCTGGGCCGTCATGTATTACATCACTCACCTGTGAGGCTGGCGACTCTTACATTTTTGTATAAAAATCTGCTTTGCGTGTGACTCCTAACACTCCCTCCCAGGCTCAAGGGGGCGCTTCTGTTCATCACGCTGGCACTGATCGGCACTGGCTGGGCTTTTGTCAAGTACATCCTGTCTGATAAGGAGAAGAAAATCTTTATGATCGTCATCCCCTTGCAGGTCAAACTTGTCGTGCAAGGCCCCGAAGTGATTTTTGTTGTCGTTGTTGACGCGCTTGCGTGTTTACGGCTGCAGTGCCTGGCCAACGTGGCCTTCATTATCATCGAGTCCACGGAAGAAGGCTCCAGCGAGTACCCCCTGTGGAAGGAGATCCTCTTCTTGGTCGACCTCATTTGTTGCGGTGCCATCCTGTTCCCGGTCGTCTGGTCAGTTGTCAGTGTTTTGCATTTGAAAGAACTTTTTTTTTTATCGTTTAATGTGTTTTGCAGGTCCATCCGTCACCTCCAAGAGGCTTCAAGCACGGATGGAAAAGGTGAGTTTCCCAAATATCAAATGGAATGCAATCATATGAACGATGGATTTGATTTTGTTTTTGATCTCCAGCTGCCATGAATTTAGAGAAGCTCAAGCTCTTCCGGCACTACTACGTCATGGTGAGATTCGGCCATCAACTCGTTTACATTGCTTGTCTATTGACCCGGTGACCTGATTGCTCTTTTCCTTCCTTCAGATTGTGTGTTACATCTACTTCACACGGATCATCGCCATTCTGTTGAAGGTCACCATGCCCTTCCAGTGGCAGTGGTGCTATGAGGTACCATTGAAGTAAAACAGTCAAATTAAATGGCGGCGGTGATGGTGATATTAACATTTGTCTCGCCACTGCCCTCCTCAGTTTCTTGTGGAAGTATCCACTCTGATCTTCTTTGTGTTGACGGGCTACAAATTCCGGCCTGCCTCCAACAATCCTTATCTCCAGCTGCCCCAGGATGAAGAAGATGAGGAGATGGATGAAATGTAACCCTTTGCTCAATTTTAAATGTCAGCGACATTGAAACATATTACCATTGACTGGATTGATTTTCCGTATGTGCAGCGTAACGGAGTCGGGTGCTCTGGAGGGCATCTCCAAAGTTAAAAAGACATCTAACGGACGCGAGCGGCAGAAGGAGGCCACCTTGTGAGCAGGGGGTGCGGGGCCTTCGTTTTTGGGGAGGAGCGTCATGTGCACAGAGTGGCACGCACACACATGGACCAAGGCTTCTTCACCAACCACTGCCACAGGCTCCCCTTTTTTCGGATGCTCCTTCCCACTGCCTGCCTATGCAAACAGACTTTGTCTCTTACGACAGACACAAACGGATGGACGGACTTACGAGAGGCCTGACCTCGCTGTCTCCAAAGAACATTTTAGCTCTTCATGTGTGTGTGCGTGCGCACGTATTTCTATTTAATACGGCACGGGTGCATCAAGCCTTTCTCTATAGTGCGTGTGCAGGTCCTTAGAACACAAGAATCCCCCTTCTTCCCCGCCACACACATGCTCAGGTTCCTTCCTCCTTGGCCAATCGCAACATTCAACGCTCGCTGTTGGTCAAAGCCACCATGTTAATTTTCGGCCATGTTTTACGGAAGATTTCAGTATTAGGTTCTCAAGGTAAACACAATTTATTGATCACAAACCCAACCGCCTTTTTGTTTATTCCTCCTCTATTCCCGCTCTGAAACATGACCATCTCTTTCCTTTTGTCGGCTTTTGGTTTATGTTTTAGCCTACTATGGGTATAACCCTATTTTATTGACAGATTATCGGTATCGATTGTTGGTATTCAAGTGTAGTGAGTGTAAATAATGTGAGACACAGAGCCCTCGCAACCCCTCCAGCAGAAAGACTTGTGATTGCTTTCAGTTACTTGGAAATAGTGTGAGGGCAAGACAGTTCTACTGACATGCTCAAGTGCATGCGTGCCTGCTGTGTTTGAGGACTCTATTGGTGAAATATGAATAAAGTTAGTTGAAGTTTGCTTTTTTTTTTTTTTAAATGTCTGTGACCTGTCTATAATAAAGCTGGTGTTCTGGGTGTCGCTCCTCTCATCTTTGGCTTATGAAGATGCATGCGGCACCACAAGAGTAATCATGGCATTCTGATTAATATTGCTGTTGTGGAATATGAATCTGTGTGTATATCTGTGAAAGTTAGATATGAGGGAGAATGTTAATCAGAATGATGCGTTATAAAACTTGTAGCGTGTCATTGAACATTATCTTAAAAAAGTTTTTTACTAGAAAATACTCTGCCAATTCTAAGTAAAGCATTAAGACAGTTTAAACCGGCCGTGCTGTAAAATGCTCAATATTCATGTTATGTCCTTCTCACTCCTCCCCCTGGCGTGCTGAGGTACTGTGCCGGAGATTTCTGGTGTGTCATAGTGCAGTACTGATGTGCATTCCTGTTCTTTTAAGTGAACTGAATCTTTAGAATCTGTTCACTCAAAAGATTCGTTCAAACGAATCGTTCAACGAAGTCCGCCTTTTGGTCGAAAGGTAAGCTTTGTTTTGCGACAACGCTCGCTCTCAAATAACAGTAAAATCTATTGTATTGGGAAATGTGGTTTATTCAATAAACAAGGTTGTAAATTTCAAATGTATATGTTTTTGTTCCAATGTGTTAAATGTTTTGTGATTATTATAAACAGTCAAAGTCTGCTTTATTGTCAATTTCTTCACATGCCAAGACACAAAGAAATTGAAATTACGTTCCCACTATCCCACGGTGACAAGACATAGTACACAATATACAAGTAAACAACACAACAACAAAAAAATGACAGGCCACTTTATTAGGGTCCACTTAACGAGGGAATCTTGGAAAACATGTTGGAATGCGGCCCCAAGGACTAGAGCTTGACACCTGTGACGTTTGACCATATTTCCCTAATAAAGTGGCCTGTTATTGGTACACTTGAAAATGGCGGTGTACCTAATGGAGTGTCCGAGTGATTCCCTCGTTAAGTGCAGGTGCGTGAAAAGTTTTAGCTCCTTTTGAACGTGAAAGTGGCTAAAAGTTTTCACGCAGCTGCGCTTAACGAGGGAAGCACATAGACACTCCATTAGGTACACCACCATTTTCAAGTGTACTTAATAGCAGGCCACTTTATTAGGGTGCCCTTAACAAGGGAATCTTGGAAAACATGTTGGAATGTGGCCCCAAGGACTAGAGCTTGACACCTGTCACCTTTGACCATAATATTTCCCTAATAAAGTGGCCTGTTATTGGTACACTTGAAAATGGCGGTGTACCTAATGGAGTGTCCGAGTGATTCCCTCGTTAAGTGCAGGTGCGTGAAAAGTTTTAGCTCCTTTTGAACGTGAAAGTGGCTAAAAGTTTTCACGCACCTGCGCTTAACGAGGGTCACTTGGAAAACATGTTGGAACGCGGCCCCAAGGACAAGAGCTTGTCACCTGTGACCTTTGACCATGATATTTCCCTAATAAAGTGGCCTGTTATTTGGTACACTTGAAAATGGCGGTGTACCTAATGGAGTGTCCGAGTGATTCCCTCGTTAAGTGCAGGTGCGTGAAAAGTTTTAGCTCCTTTTGAACGTGAAAGTGGCTAAAAGTTTTCACGCACCTGCGCTTAACGAGGGAAGCACATAGACACTCCATTAGGTACACCGCCATTTTCAAGTGTACTTAATAATAGGCAACTTTATTAGGGTGCCCTTAACAAGGGAATCTTGGAAAACATGTTGGAATGCGGCCCCAAGGACTAGAGCTTGACACCTGTCACCTTTGACCATGATATTTCCCTAATAAAGTGGCCTGTTATTGGTACACTTGAAAATGGCGGTGTACCTAATGGAGTGTCCGAGTGATTCCCTCGTTAAGTGCAGGTGCGTGAAAAGTTTTAGCTCCTTTTGAACGTGAAAGTGGCTAAAACTTTTCACGCAGCTGCGCTTAACGAGGGAAGCACATAGACACTCCATTAGGTACACCGCCATTTTCAAGTGTACTTAATAATAGGCAACTTTATTAGGGTGCCCTTAACAAGGGAATCTTGGAAAACATGTTGGAATGCGGCCCCAAGGACTAGAGCTTGACACCTGTCACCTTTGACCATGATATTTCCCTAATAAAGTGGCCTGTTATTGGTACACTTGAAAATGGCGGTGTACCTAATGGAGTGTCCGAGTGATTCCCTCGTTAAGTGCAGGTGCGTGAAAAGTTTTAGCTCCTTTTGAACGTGAAAGTGGCTAAAACTTTTCACGCAGCTGCGCTTAACGAGGGAAGCACATAGACACTCCATTAGGTACACCGCCATTTTCAAGTGTACTTAATAACAGGCCACTTTATTAGGGTGCCCTTAACAAGGGAATCTTGGAAAACATCTCTCTCTCTCTCTCTCTCTCTCTCTCTATCTGTGACCACCCACATCAAAACCCAAAGAATGATTGTGTGCATGTGTGTGCGCACAAATGTGTTTTGCTTGTAAAAAGGTAAAGACACAACAATAGTCATACTTTCAACTGGCCAGGCCGAGGTTTTGAAACCAAGATGTTCCAATCTCAGGGTATAGACACTGTACCATTAGGCCACTGAGCTAGACCTTGTGCCATGTATTTAAGTGTGGAGGTGAACATACATGTGACTGATTCCTGGCCTGAAAAAAAATCTCCCAGTCCACCCCTATATGTCGACATTGATGTTTTAATTTTGTATTTGTTGGGTTGTAGTTGATAGCTTTATTACTTTATTATTGAATAAAAGGTTGGAAAAAAACCCGTTATGCCTACATTTGTTATTTAAGGGGACACCAACTCATATAACAACATAAAACATATAAAGCAGTTAACTGATTTTTATGTTTTAAAATAATATAAAAGAATATAAAAACAAGGAATAAAACACCAGACAAATTTTCACATAAATGTTTATTAAAAATAATATTAAAATTAAATTTCAAACCAGCAATCCAATGGGAAATTGCAGGTCATATATTGGATAAGAATATTTAGGCGTATATATGCATACACGTCAAGATTACCCAAAGAGAAGCATTGTTGCATAACGGCGCATCCCTTCATGCAACAAAGTTAGCCATTAGCTTGGAGAAAACGTGCATAAAAGAAGTGGTGTTTCACTGAGTGCATTCTTCTTTCTTTCCTTGGCAAATCATAAATCTACATTCTGACTTACATAGTTCACGCAACACGTGACTGATCCGTTGATGCACGGGAAGGAAGGCAGTGCACCCATTAACTCGTTCACGAACGGTAGAGTCACGATTCGTTCCCTCACTGAACCGTTCCACTCACTGACTCGTTCACTCACAGATCCGTTCAGTTGATGGTGAACCGGAAGTTATGTTATTTTCTTCTTCGTTTTGTTTTACGGCGAGGTGGCACCAGCTTCAATGCGCATTACCGACACCTACTGGTTGAAATCATATGAACTGAGAAAAGAACGATTCGTTCACTCTCGTTCACGAAAAGGATTCGTTCTTTTGAACAAATCGTTCACTGACGATCCAACGCTATAGCGCAGTACTCCTCTTTCCTCCTCCACCTCCAGCACCGCATCAACTTCACGGCGCCTTCATCTTCTGCGGGAAGGACACACACGCGAGGCCATGTAAGTGACACACAATCAAACAAACACACACAAAGTTAATGTTTTTATTACAGGAAAATAGAGAATATTTACGTCATTGCTACGAACATTGTGATAAATTATAAAGAGTTGTATCTATGGGAGCTTGGTGGGAATTTTATTTTTGCTTTCTGATCTTTCTCTTGACCTCCCAATGTCTTTGTTCGTGGGAACAGAGGAGAAAAGGAGAGCGAACATGGAGCATGATGCAGCAGGAACACCACGCTTTCCTTCTTGCTGCAGTGATAATGCGCCACACGCAGTCTGCACGCTCCCGTGCTTAAGCCCCCGCCCACACACAAAATCTCAGTTTCAAAATATAGTTTGGAATTTAAAAAAAAACAGTACGACACTAGTACCAGAGTCAATCCATAATTAAAGTTTCTATATGAGCACGGGGAGAACATGCAAACTCCACATAGCGAGGGCTGAACGTGGGCTCGAACCCGCACCCTCCGTTTTGAATCAACAACTACTCAATTTTTTTTTACTTGGAAAAAAACTTCTAATATATATGTTTGCGTCTTTGCAGGACTTTCCTGTCAATATTAGGAGTGTTGGCTCTTGTGGTTACCACTGAAGCAAGTGTTGGGTAAGTTGCATGCTAGCAAAGGATAGATGTGTACAGTGCAGGCAGGGCACGGTGGCCATCGGGAAGATTCCGGTCCGTTCTGACAATGAAAAATACAACTGTTACTGTTTGTACCGGTTGCAGCCCGAGCACCAATAACAGCTTTTGCACTGAGTCAAAGGAATGTCTGGAGTTTGAGCTGGTCTGCAAAACAGATGAATATGAAGTGAGTGATGCCATCTTGGTTATGATCAATGTCAGTAAATTGAGCATTACAGCACATTAAATCCATCCAAAGTATTGCATGATTTTCATTGGTTCATTTTTATGAGACATCATTTTTAACCTACTTATGGAAGACTTGCACATCTAAGGGTTAAGTAAGAAAGAGCAAAAATGCTGACTGTGATTGTGTGTAGGTGCGACACTACAGCCCCACTCGCTGGGTGTCCACAGACGCCGAGGCCTACTTCATGGGTGTGGGTGCTGCCATGGCCTTCAGGAGACTTTTTCAGTACATCACCGGTGCCAATGAAGCAGGTGACAAAAGAAAACTGGGAAAATGTTGGCCGCCCCTCCATGACAGTGAGAGTCTGTGTTGCCGGCAGGTGTACAAATGGAGATGACGGCGCCCGTGCTGGTTAAAATCCCGGGGGAAACCAAAATGTGGGAGCCGGCTGTCTACACGCTCAACTTCCCGCTGCCGCAAGCCTATCAAGACAAGCCGCCCGCACCGACCAATGACAAGGTGGGGGGACAATCCGCGTGTGTGTCTGGAAATAGATGTCACAAGGTCGCCACTAATAAAACTCATTGCAGCTCTGCTTACCATGTAAGTTTTCACCCCTTTCCCACTAGTTGTATTTCACCGAGATGCCCGAGATGGACGTCTATGTGCGTAGCTACGGAGGTTGGATGTTGTCGGTGACGTCCAGGCTTCATGCGCACCTGCTGACGAAAGAGTTGGACAGAGTGCGGGCATCTTACAATCATACCTACCACTATGGTGTGGGCTACGACAGGTGCGTACATTACATAGCATTAGTCTGAGGAGTGTGAAATAAATGCTAATGTTTTCGCAAGGAATTGTTGAGGGGGAACTGTTTGGCTTTGAGACAATCGAGCGATGCCTTGATACACGATTTACGAGGTTTTCAAAATACTAGCCGTTTAACAACACACCGTTGACAACCAATATAACAAATACATGCATTCTTTATCCTCTGTGAAGAGCCAAGACCTCTATACTGTGCAGAGTTCCATGCACAGTCTGCTTTATATTGCCCCCAGGTGGCAAAAGACGGCAATAAAATGCAAAGCAGTAAAATGGCTATTCAGTTAATGCGTCAGTGTCACAATAAGTCATCCGTTCTTTTTTTGTTGTTAGTTAAAAAAACTATTTTTTTTTCATTTTTGTAAAACCGATAAATGGCATTTTCATTCATTTCAATGGAGAAAGATGATTTCACAATTTTTAAATACTATGTATATATTCTCATGAAGTTTCACTGTGTGTGTGTGTGTAGTCCCTTAAAGCTTCTCAACAGGCACAACGAGGTGTGGTACGTATCCAAGGGGTCGCCAGTGTGCTCAGATCCAGAAGAGCCCACCCCTGCTCACACCCCCAGGACGCCACCGAGCCCTCCTGCCGAACTCCCATTGGATCGCCTTGCAGACTCCCCCTCCCTCACCACCGCCAACCTGAAATCATCCAACACCTCAGACACGCCTACTGACGCACCTTTGGACACGCCCCCGAGCCCTTCTTCCCGGCTCTTGATCAACCTAAGTCCCGCCCCTACCTCGGCTCAGGTCCTGACAGACGTGTCGCCCAACGCCACTAGGTTCGCCTCCGTGGCCATCTCACTGGAACCCAAGGGGGACACCAACCTGGCGAACGGCACGCTGCCAGTTTTGGCCAACCCCCAACAAGATGGCGTCTAAGTGGAAACGTGGAAGCGGCTACTACATCCACTATGTTAACTCCTTGTGCTTCACTAGTCACTCACGTATACATCAAAAAATGACAACAATTAGCTGCTGAGTTGGGTAGAAGGTAACGCTAAAAACAGGAATCGGCGTTGTATAAGTCGCTGTTTCATTTCTGAAAAGAAATGTAGTTTGCACTTGAAATTAAAACAGCTGTTTGTCGATTTACCTAGTCACAGATTTAGTTTGAGGGCCTGTCTTCCACTCTGTAACTTAAAAGTAATGCTTTTGGTGCCATTTTTTTTGACAGTTTGATGCAGATGAAGTACCTGTGGCTGATTGTGGGATCGTGCGTTCATGGCTTCAGGGATTCACACAATCAAACGTGAAACAGTTAAAAACATTATTTTTAAAACCGTTATTAAATTAATTCATAAACATGATTAAAACAATATCTAACAAAAATGTTGATGAATATTTAAAAAAATAAATCCTACTATATTTATTTATTCTGCGATTTTAGGGTGTATCCCAGACTGCTGGGACAAGCTTCAGCACGTGTTCAGGTAAAAGATGGATGGACGGACGGATATTTATTAAATGTCATTCGGATTTATGAACATGCAAATGGAACATAAATCTCATTATTATATAAATGATTATATAAATTATCGGCTCAGCAGGCAGGGGGCATACTTTACTGCTATGAAGTCATGACGTAAATCAATCTTGCCGTTCCGTTCTCTTCGTCTGACTCCATTTCTGATGGAACAAATCATGTGCTCTCTTGATTGAGAAGAATTTAATGTGTCATTTCACGCATGGAAGTCATTTTTAGGCCACCACTTCATTCAAGTGCATGCTAAAGCCCATCATTTCAAAGTACAAAATCACCTTCATAAGTTTTCTGTTCTTTTCGAAAGCAGCTTGAGAATTGGTCACTTGGAAACGAGCGTCTTTGCCAAGCTCGCCCGTCTGCTGCTTCCTCCCCCCCCACCCGTAGCCGCTGCCCCTCCAGCGTGCCACAGGTATCCAGGGATGGTGAATGCGTCCACGCTCATGCCCAAGGTCTTTGAGGGGATGGCGCTGAATTGCTTCCGGTCTGAGCTGTACTTGTACATGGACTCCACTTGGGTCGAGCTTACCGTTTTGGGGCCCACGCCGGTCAAGCGCACAAGCTCCGCTGAATCGGGGTTGGCCGTGTAGACGCCGCGGAACTGGCAGTTGACGTCCCGGAAGAGGATAAGGAAGTGGTTGGCGGGGCTCTTCTCCATCTCCTGCGGTAGAGGTGATCAAAATGGTGGACAACCATTTGCTGCTTACTCATTGGTGAATCCCTCGACCCTTACACACCCAATCCGACCAAAATCGGAACTAAACTGATGTTCTCATTGATTGATGTGCTCATACCTCGACAATCTTGTTCTTCTGGGGCTCGTTGACCTTCCCGGCCAAGCAGCAACGAGACAGAGCGTTGTGGATGATGAATTTATTGGACTTGAAGCTTGGCTCTTTGAAGAGCTTCAGACCTGACCAGGCAACCAGAAAACTTACGGGTGTGTTCACAGAGGTTTGCCACGGTGCTCCATACCTGTGTGTTCCAGGGCTGGTGAGGTTCCATTGGAACCGGCATCCCAGTCTCCGTTCTGGTTCGCAAGTCCGCTTGGCGTCGCGCTTCCGGCAGGCAAATCCGGTTTCCTGTCAGGCGCAGATCACGGACACAGTAGACGCCGTCTTTAGTTTCCAATCAATCAACTGATTGAAAAGTTCTCATCTGATGGAATGGCAAATGCAATGAGCACCTTTGGACTTCCTTATCCCCATCATTGTCTCCTGCTGCCAGGTTGAGGGACGAGTGAGACTTGGTCAACTTGGGGACTGTACGGACAAAAGCAGTCGTCAACCAATCCTTTACTGACATTGCTGGTATTTCTTTACCAGTGGCTTTCTTGGCGGGGCTCAGGGACAGCTGGGTTTCCTCCCTGGTGACGCTGCGAGGCCGTGGTGGCCTTGTCTTCTTGACAGGCGATCGACCCAGGTTGGTGGACTTCTTCTGCTGCAGCATCTTATCCAGGTCGTCCATAATCCGGAGCTGCTGTCGGCGGGCGTATTCGGCTCGCGTGAAACCTCCACGCCGGACTGGAGTGGCGGGAGAAGTGGGACAGGGCGAGATTTTTCCAACACGGGGTGTGTTGGAAGGAGAGGAAGCAGTCTTGTTGGAGGATTCCATTCTGTGGAAAACAATATTAGCTTTTCATCTGACATTGCTTTTGATGGAGCCTCACATTTTTTCATGTTCTTGCTCTTGTCGCCTCCTCTTCAGCTCCTCAGCTCTCCTTTGCTGCCGCTCCAAAAGCAGAGCCTTCCGCTGGGACATTTCGTCCTCGTTCTCCACATCCTCCTGCAGATACCACAAAGAAACAAATGAGAACCATGGAGACCAGAGGTACAGACTTTAATGATCATCTGCAAAATTGAATACAAAAAAAGTTTCGCAGAGCTTCTTCTTGGTCTTCATTTGTGAGCACTCACCTTAAAGTAGAATCCGATCCCTCCTCGGGCTCCAAGCTCATTTTCTCCGAGTGGTTCTGCAGCGTCGGCGTGACTGGATTCCGTTTGTTGGTCTGAAGAGTTCCCCGCTTCTGTGGCTGAATCCAACTGCTCCGGGCTGTCGGAATTGATTACGGCAGGCTCCACCGCAGATTCGAGTTGGTCACTCATGGAGTCGGACGAAAAATCCCGCCCTTCATCTGTAGGTTCATCAGTGCCTCCCTCCGCTTCTCCAAGGGAGGACAGCGACACCTCAATGATACCGCAATGCCTCTCGGCAGCTTTCGCTCCGTCTCGTTCGGTGCTGTATGCGGCGGAAATGGATAAAGTCTCGCTCTCAAAAGAGCATTCGGAAGGAGCACCGGAGCTGCTGCCGCTGGTGGCCCTCGGGGGAGGCGGCACGGGCACGACGGCTGCCTCGGCATCGTCCTGCTCCAGCTCCAGGCTAAACTGGGTGGGTGTCTCGCAAGACGCCGTATCCGAAGTGCTATGGTGGGGTTGCGGCGCAGGCTGAGAAATTTCCGGAAGTCCGCCGATGCGGAAGGACGACGTTGTCTGCACTTGACACTTGCTGGGCGACACTCTTCGCAAGTGGGGGAGGGTATCCACAGTGCGAGTTGGAGTTAAAACACGATTGAGAGGGGGGAACTTGAGCTCTGATGGTCGTGGATGGGCTTGCGGTCTTGGGTGGTGCTTGGGACTGCGAGGGGTGGAAGAGATGTGGATTTTGGTGCGGGGAGCAGGACAGGAGGAGGAGACCATTGTTTTTGGCGAAGTAGCTGCAGAGAGAGGGTTTGTCCGTCGGGACGATGGAGACACAGAAGAGGTTTTGGAGCCGTTTGGAATCATCCAGGCTTTGCTGGTGCTCTTGGTAGGGGTTCTTGGGGGTGTCTTTGTGGGTGTGGCCGGAGGGGTTTTGGCAGGCGCCTTGGTGTTACTTTTGGGTCTTGACTTTGCGGTGACTTTTTGGGAGCTTCTTGGTCTTTGGTTTCCTAGAAGCTCCTGCTGCTGTTCAGTTAGTTTATGCATGTCCTTCTGCAGTGACTGCAAAGCTTCACTCAGTTTTTGGACAATTTCATTATACTCCACCAACATGCCGCCGCCTACTTTCTCTGGTCCTTTTTCTTGCTCTTGTCCTTTTTTGCTGTCAATAGAGAAGGTGACCTGCTTCTCCAGCCGTGGAGCGTTGGAGATGGATGGCTTGGCTTTCTCCTTCTCTACCTCCTTTTCTGTCTTTTCCTTCTCTTCCTCCCTTTTCAGCTGCTCCTCAATGCGAGCGAGGCGCTCCTCCAGAGAGACGTTGTCCTCATCCGCTCCCTCTCCCCCTCCCTCACCTTGTTCTCGTTTCATTTTGAGGAAAGCTGTTTTTCCGAGCCTCTGTCTGTGCTTGACAAAGATGGCCTCGATTCGTCTCTTTTGAGCTTCGATGCTTTTGCGTTTTTCCTCCAGACGAGCTCCCAGCTCCCAGTCCTCGGAACCCGTCTCGGGAACTTTGAAGCCCGGGTTGACCTTCTGACTCTGAGTTCCTGCTGGTGTGCAGGGAGTGAGCGGCGTTCCGGGCGTGGTTGCTGTCGGGGTAGTGGAAAAGTCTTCGCCGGAAGCTACGGTATGTCTTCTTTTGCCGTCCCGTTTCTCTGCAAAGCTTGTCATGCGTGGGCTGTAGTCTCCTTGATGACTTTTACCAGGTCGCATATTACCAGGGGCATTTCTGGGGGTGTCATCAAACGCTTCTGATGAATCATCGTCACGTGCCGCACCATTCGTCTGCCTCGCCTTCCTCTCCCCTCTACCGCCGTTATTACTCGCCTCTCCGCAAACCGGTCGATAAATGACTCCCGAGCGGCAGGGGGCAGAATGACTGAGCTGAGAATTGTCCTCCAATGGGGAGTGCAGGAAAAAAACAGCAGGGGCGCCCTCGGGACATAACCTCGATTCCGGTCTTGCCGTCAAAACATCTTTCACTGCAGTCCTTCCTTTGTTTCGATCTTTCGCGCCAGGAGGCACCTGTAACGCTTCCTCGACAGTGGGCAGCTCTCCCAGGGGCGCTGGGTGCATATAAGGCCCCCAAGAAGACCGCTGCGACGGCGCTGAAGCGCTAACCGGGGAGCTGTACGGTATGCGAGTTATTCCCGCCAGCGTGGTCGTTGCGGGGATGCTGGTGCCCAGGCTGTCCGTGCTGGCAGAGCGAAAGACAGAATCTATCGGGTTGCCCATGACAATATCAACATCACTGTCCAGCCCAAATGGGATGCTGAAAGTCGCTGAGGACAGAGGATGACTGCAGGGGGCGGTGGTGGTGGTGGTGGTGGGGGGGTTGAAGATGCAGTGAATGCAGTGAGACCACAAAAGCCAAAGTAAGACGGTTATAGAAAATGAAGGCAAAGTATGAACATAATAGCACAGTGATTATAAAAAAAAAAACACATCTAGCAAGTGTGTACCTTATTTGTTTCTTTGTCCAGGTTTTGTTTTCTGGAAGGATATAGAATCACAAGAGAAGCAATATGTAAGGACCATCGTGAAGACACTTTTTAAGTAAAAATTGCGAGCAGTGCTGGCTGGTGACATGGTTCAATCTGTGTGTGAAGATGTGGGCGTGAGCTGTGGTCGACAGCAGTTAGTGCATGAATGCCGGTTGTGTTTTAGTTTGTCCCAATTTTTGCATGTGTCTTACCAGGTGATAGTGGAGAAGGGACGGTCACAAAAGGGTGTTTGAAGATGTACGAAGGAGACCCGCTGGAATAGAATTCGAGAAAAAAAGTGTTGGCGAGAACATAGTTGATGGGATTCTGTATTGAACCAACATTGTTTTCTACCTGTTGCTGTTTCCACTAACAGGACTGGTACAGAACGCTAAACTAGAGACATCTGAAAAACACGGAAGAGGTGCAACTTAGAAATTGAGATGGAGGGTGATTAAAAAAAAAAAACACACACAACTAATAGCCTATAAAACTCACCGGTCAGGTCAATGCTTTGTATCGGTTGCACAAAATCGGGTTTCTTGACCTCAAACCACTCCAGCAGCTCAGCTACAAAGCTCATGATGTTCAGCTGAGGAGAACAAAACAATAGATTGTATTTCCTTTCATTACTATGCAAATCTGTGTTTCATTAATCAAAAAGGATGATTTCTAGGAGTGTGTACAATATTCCATTCCTCCATTTTTTTTTGGTCCTGTCTTCCCAAGAAGTGGAGTTAAAAGAGGGTGGAGCTTACATGCAAAAGAGGTGGAGCATAGAGAAGATCTTCCGGGGAAAGAAGGCAGCAGCTCTGCAAACTGCTCTCACAAAGCTCTTTAATCAGGTGCAGGTTGTAAAGACTGTCGGCCACTGACATGGTGTCCTTCAGACATACATCTGATAGAGAAATAATATTGACACTTCTGATTTATCGATTGATGATGTGTGTGTGTGTGTGTGTGTGTGTGTACCCTCTAGAGGCAGCAACCCTGGGCAATAGAAATGCAGCACAGCAGCTATAGCGCAGCCATTAGACAGATCTTTGACCGCGCTGACCAAGGGGAAGGTGGGAGTCAGCTTGGACTGCACTTTGTCCTTCCTGTAGCGAATCTAATGGAGGAGCAGACACCAAAGACATCCACATTAGCATGTTAGGACTTGGAAGCAGTGAGGGATCGTGTGATTAAAACCAAAGAAAGAAATCAAGCTGCAAAGCCACGGTAAGAAAAAGCTCAGAGTAAAAGAAAGAAAATGTACTCTTAACAGCCACTTCATTAGGTACACCTGCACAATCTGAATTCATTCCAAATTCAAATGAAATGGAATTGGATTCCCTGAATTTTCACACATTGTACAAGTGTGCCTAATGTTGAGGCCAGAAAGCGTGACAAAATAAACACAGGGTGCAGACAGCTTTCAAAAAAGCAGAGCAAAAGAAAAACAATTAAAACATGAAGAGGTTCATTCCAGCAGGTTTGTTGTGGGAGCTCAAAGTTATAGATGGGGTGGTGGTTAGATTACTTGGTGGGTTGGGGTGGTGGTGGTGATGGGAGGGGGCGGGGTTAATCGCAAATGCGAGCTGTTATACATTACCACTGGAGGTTTGTTCCCCGACTCCTTCAAACAAAAAGCGATAGCATGCTAGACGGTGGCATGGCAGAGAGAGGGACACAAGCATAAAAATGACAAAGGAGTTCCGCTTGGAAAGAAATCTGCACACTGCAGCACACAGGGAGGGGGAGGGGAGGGGTCAAATCGGAGGAGAGGCGGGGGGAGGACAAACAAGATGGATGTGGCTTAACCTCCCTCTTCCCCATCAGGTGCGTCATTAAATCAGTCTGTCCGTCGGTCAGTTTTTGTTTATTTGTAAAAAACAATCAAGACTAACTGGAACTCGACATGCACATGAACAGGCACAAATAAAAACACTTGGTGAGTCAGCTGCTAAAAAAAAAAAAAAAGGACACACACGTACTAAAATACACACATACACATTATGAATATTCAAACGAGGTGTTTTGAGCAGGCACGGCGGCGTTAGCCTTGGCGACTGCATCCATCAACACACACATACACACGTTGTGAGAGGAGATGCAGAAGAACGCAAACTTACAGGGACAAGCTTCCAGTACCAACGAGTTGGCGGGCCCTGCTGGGAAGCAAGGTGCCATAACACGCATGAGCCAGAGGGGGGGTTGGGGGAGGTGGGGAACAGAGAGCCGCAATGAGGATGACGATGTTAGAAAGTGGACTGACACACCTGCGTGAGGGAAGTCACACATTGTGTGTGCGCATGTACAGGAGTTGTACCGTTTCCTGAGAGGCTTGGACATCGGTGTTCTGCTGCGACCGCTGGGGCGTCTCTTCTTCCTCGGTGCTTTCCTTCAGCTTCTGGTTCAACTGTAAATAAAGTTTTTTTGAATTCCTGGTGGACAAATATCTCAGAAATGCAGTGTGACATTTTTAAGCCAGCGCAGTGTGAAAAGAACTTTCTTTATAATCCAGATTTGTAAGTAAAGGCGACCATTGCAGACTCACTCTGTTGACCCAGAAGAGCAGCGCGTTCTCCCAAGGCGCTCCGACGCCCATCTGTTCAGCCCCGGCAGGCATTTTTACCCTGTCCACGATCTCCCGGGCGGCCAGTGATATCATGGAGTCCATCAAGGCCAGGTGGGCTTTCTGCACCCATCAGCAACCAAAATGGAAAAGAAAACCACATTGGGGATCGTAGGATTAAGGTACACTTGCTCAATATGAGGGACATTCTTCCTTTGTTTTTTTTTCTTATACATCGACAAAACTATTACCGTATTGTCCCGAATATAGGACGACCTCGATTATAAGACGACCCCCTCTTTTTTAAGACTTTGAAAAAGGCCTTTGTCTAGACCCCGAATGTAAGAGGACTCCTACTTTTACAGTTTTATTTCAATGAAAAAAAAATCATCTTATATTCGGGCCAATACGGTAATATTGATTCCGAATGTAATTGTTTGTCAAAGCTCTATAGTTTTTTTTTTATACATGGATGTGTTATATTTGATAGCTGTCATCAGATTGCGCTGGTGTACCTAATGATGCGTCTTTAAAACATTGAGCAGAAGTCCTACCATCTTGATGGGGGTGCATCTGAGGTCGTCCTCTGTGACGTCCACATCCTGGACCTGCGGGGCCACACCTTTCTTAGTAAGAAACTGAAGCAGAGCGCAGTGGTCAGAGGGTGAGTTCTGCGAGGCCGAGGGGCCCCCAGGGGTCTGGAGCAGCAGGGCCTGAGCTTTGCAGTAGATCTCCGGGGAGAGGAGGAGCTCGGAGATGGCCGGCTTGAGGTGCTCTTGGTCATACTGGTCCTTGTAGAGTGGCTCCCGCATCTCCACTGGCACATTCTCTGCAGATTAGGGCTGCTCAATTAATCATAATTTGATTAAAAGCAATATTTTTTTTTAGATATTGGAGAAAGCCTCAAGTCATAACTGTTACTGTGATGAGGGAGAACAAATAATGGATAAGTAGAACTGTTCTCAGCACTGAACACAAACACCAAGTCAGAATGACAAGCAAAAACATTCCTCTGTGAATGTTCCCTTAATGTCCTACAAGATGATAATGTCGTCTTCGGCACAAACAGCTCAGCTGGGCTGGCGGTATCAAAGTGAGAACCGGGTCACGCGATTCACAGAAATCGAGTGAGACGGCACCGAAACACTGACCCACATTCAGACGTCGCGGTCTTCGGAGGACGCCTGAACTGACTGGAGGCGAGTCTGCCAACATTTACATACCCTCACCAAATGAGCATGATTAGCCCGATTACTACAGCAGGTTTGGGGAAATGGGAATGTCACCACTAGTTAGGAAGCTTCTTAATATTTGTAATATTATTATTCGGAATAAACAGTGGCACGGTGAGCACTGGTTAGCACATTCGCCTCACAGTTCAGAGGGTGCGGGTTTGATTCCCACCTCCGGCCCTCCCCGTGTGGAGTTTGCATGTTCTCCCCGTGCCTAGTCCAGCACGCCCCCATGTGGACAAAGCAGTGCAAAAAATGGGTGGATGGAATGAACAGCACATAAAAAACAAACAATGGAAACAGCAAAGAAGGCAAGTAGCAGAGGCATGACGTCACAGAATGGCAGAGCCCCCCCCCCGCTAACCAGTTAGCATATTTAAGTGTTTGTGTTTGCAATAAATACACGATGTGCATTGTGCAATGATGACGTCACCCACTCAAACATTACGATGGAGAAATAAAGCATGGTAGTTCTTTTTTTTTTTTTTTAAACAATAATGCAAAGCGAGTCACCCTGACACCAAATTCTGCAGCATCGACTCAACCCACGCGTGAGAAGACTCCCTTCGATATAAAATAAGCGATAATTAGATCGTTGCCGCACCAATGATGGACGATGGAGAGTGCAGACGCACGCGCGCGCGCTAGCGAGGAAAAGCCGGCCGGGTTATCCACGGAACCGCCCCACCCAAGCACACGCATTTAGTGATGGTGGCCCCACCGGTGGGTGCTCGCTCTTACCTGCACAGCCGTACGACTTGCACAGCAGCCAACGCACGTTGGCGCGGATCTTGGCGCGGCCGAAGTCGAACTGGTCCAGAGGGGGAATCTCCAGGACCGAAAAGGGCTTCTTCGTCGACGTAGCTTCGCCGGGTCCGGAGTCTACCATGGCCGCGCTGAGGCGCACGGAGCGCCGATAAAAAGGGGAGGAGGAGTTGGAAGAGGATGGAGAGCTGAGGATGGACAATGGTGGTGGAGGGGGCGAGAGGGAGGAGGGAGGGAGGGAGAGGAGGAAGAGGGAGGGTCTGGTGACGTAAACAGGCTAATCAATATTTTACCTCAGAGATCACCTCCCACACCACTGTCACGTAAAAAAAGTGAAAATATAAACGAATGCAAAAAAAAAAAAATATTGAAAAAATAAAAGGAAACATGGAAACAAAATAAGTACTGCAAAAGTATATTATATATACTTTTGGAAACGAAATAAATACTACAAAATTATATAAAGTGTATTGTATATAGTTTTGTAGTATTTATTTCGTTGTTTCCATATTTCCTACTTTTGTAGTATTTATTTCGTTGTTTCCTTTTATTTTTTCAATATTTTTTAACATTTGTATATTCTATATAAAAAATATTCCAAAAGTAAAAAATTGAACAATAAATGTGTAAATACATATTTAAACATGATAACATGTCAATTTATACATTTGCTAATGCATTTTTTCAATTGCTTCATATTTGTTTGCTACCCACTTCATGGCGCCCTTGAGCAAGGCATGAGTCATGGCAATAGCTGCTATTGCCACGACTCATAGTATTGAATAGCAGAACGAGAATTTGAAAAATTTGATTGACAGGTATCAGGGAGGTGTCAGTTTAACCTTGTGTTTACCTCAACTTACAAATGAATACTCTTCAATGAATACTCCATCCTCGCTTTCTTCGCATGTCAGTCTTGTCTCACGTGCCTCATCAAGATTTCATTCCGCTCACATGCTGATGTCAAGAAGTCTCCCCTAGCATTCGCATGTGCTCCTGCGTTTCTCCCCTCAAGGAGAGGAGCCTGGATATTCACGTCCACTAAACATGTTTGTCTTGAGGCAAATGGTCAAGCCATGATGCAATTCATCTCCAGGATCTGATAACTCCAGCGGACACAAACAATTTACATTTTTTAACCTAAAATTTTATTTTCACGATACCTTTTTACATGATTTTTATATGCTCTACAATATGATGGCAAAACACAACAACAAAGATTAATTTATTCAGTGTATACATCCAAGAAGGAAAGAGCATCTTGTATTCAGTCATTTATGTACAATAACCTAAGCAGTTATAAATATCCTTTCAAATACGATACGTCACTTCCTGTCAAAAATAATTATATCAAACTCTTTATAGCATATTGACCATAGGTGTCAAACTCAAGGCCTGGGGCCTCAGATACGGCCTGCCACATCTTTTTTTTCTGACATTACTATTTTGTTGTTTTGAATAATTTGTTTCTTTTTTGCCACAAGCAAAAGCGATAGTGGAACACAAGGCATATTTTTTGGAAAATATACTCACAAAAAAAAAATACATTTTCATCCTGCCTGACTTTGCTTTCATAGAAGTTTCAAGTACTTTTCACCAGTTCGATAAAGACAGGCCTCATGGATGTAATAGTAGGATTTAAAGAAAAAGTAAATTCAAGTATTTAAATAACGGACATGATTTTTTTTTTTTTTTTAAACACGTATGTATATATCATTTACATCCTTCAACAATAATACAAGCAACTAAAGTGAGCCCAGCTTTGCTATGGTAAAGGTGTATTGGCATAGATTTCAATTTATGTGAAGAAGGCTCAGTGCGCCTTTCAAGTGGGACTCACCACTCCAACCAGCGGAGGCGCCATCATGTGTCCGTCGCCAAGGTACCGTGCACTCGGAAGCGGTAGAGGCACGTGTACTCCATGTGACCCCAGTTGCTGAGGACGCGCAACTCCACCACGCGGTAGATCACGTTGCTGGGCTGCGTCAGGCAAAAAACAGCGCAGAGGTGATGTCACCGTCAGGGAACGATTGTCGGAATTGCATTTGTGGACTAAAACTCACGGTCAGCTCAAACGTCTGGGTGGGTTCGCCGTCCTCGTTGTACGTGAACGTTCCCAGGAGCGTTCCTTCGTCCACCTCGTCCTCCAACCCCTGAGGGAATACAGTTCAAAAAGAAAAAAGTCACAAGGGGTAATTCACTTTTTTTGCAATACGTTTTGGGTGACTTACATAGACCTCAAAGTCCTTGGGTGCAGAGTCGATTCGGCCGGTGGGGGTGATATGGCGTGGCACGTGATCCAGCGTCACATGGGTAATCCTTATGGGGTGAGACAGGGCGATGACCAGGGTCCCGTGGGCACCGTGAAAGGCCCAACATTTGCCCGGGAGCAGCATCGGCTCGCCCTGAGAAGGGAATATGAAGGAGGTTGGCGGGTATATAACAAAAAAAATTAAGGAGAAAATAATTACCCGAATGACAGTGCGGGGGCTCTCCATCGGGTACCACAACGGAAATCCAAACAAGCTCAGACATGCCGAGCGGGTGCGATACGTTTCCGAACAGCGGGTGCTGATCACGCTGGCACCTGAACGTTACATGCAGGGGTGAAAAATATTCCAAATACATTCATACAAGTCAAGAGTAAGGTGCCGGGTGTCGAGTGTCCCACCTTGAGTCTCAAGCGCAAAGTCCGCCATTTTGTTAGCCAAGGGCTGTGCGCACGCGGAGATTCCTTTGTCCTCCAGGTTGGCGGCATTGTGCGCCTGTGCGATAAGCAAGCAAGACGTCAAGACGATTTAGCCTTGACTTTTTGTGTCCCAACCCACCTGGATGCGGTCAGTGAGCCACTTCTCCATGGCCTGCTGAAGCTCTGGCGTGAGCTGTTTTGGACTGGAGATGTCAGGACAAGGCAACCCAGGTTGTGATTGGGAGGCCAGCAAATCCCTCGACAACTGGAATCACCATGTTATTTGTGTTCACCACCGCACTTTTTCATTTGTTCCTCAAAACATCCATTTACCTCGACAATCTTGGTCTCCAAAGCGTTCATTCTGCCGTTGAGTCTTGAGATGGACTGAAACTGTTCCTTATGATCATCTATCCTCTTAATCAGTCCGTTGACCTCGTGGTCCAGATTCTGCGCACTACTGGATTCCAACCCTTTCACGTGGTCCCATATATTCTGCACGTCCGCCTCAAATTGCGCCCTCATCTGAAACAAGGGGGGGGGGGATCATGACTCAACTGAGGCTTATTGGAGATCTTGGGCAGCTTGCACCCTGGACTGGTCGCCAGCCCATTGCAACCATTCGAAGTGATCGAATTGAAGTAGAAGCTTGTGCAAACATTGACTTTCACCTTATCGAGGAGCTCCTGCTTCTGCTGAAGAGCCTCCTGCAAAAGCACAGAACAATATATATATACACTGGATATTTTTATTTCAACAGATCATCTGCTTCTTACCTGAAGATGCTGCACCTTAGCTTCTATCTCAGTAGGCAGTGTGCCCGAGTCCTGCAGAATGGAATGAGAGAGGAAAATTATCGTTAACACGTTGGGTTAGAAACAAGGAATTAAAAAGCACCCATACAAAGAAATGGGTTGGAGTAGAATATGAGAAATCTCCCTGGACCGCACCGTTGCAGTTGTGTACTGCACGTTGTCGAGTGGAGAAGGTCTGTTTGATAGAACGGGGCGCTGCGTGACTTTGGCGTGCGGCGATTGGGCCTTTATGAAGTCGGTGAGGGTGTGCAAAGGCGTCAGCAAGGGAGGAAGGAACCACACGACTGGGAAGAGCGAGAGGAGCAAACAATTCAAATAGAAGAACCATGTATCTTTAAAAGAGACGGCGGCGTGTCACTCACAGGCAGCCAGAAGAAAGAGGAGGATGAGGGCAATGCAAGTTGTCTTAGTTTGGGCACTTATGACGTGTCTGTCTGCTGCAGGACAGGAGGAAAGTTCATTTTGTAGGTGTTTCTGCATGCATTCAATCAATTCTGGCTTGGGCTACTCTATCTTGATTCTTAGTCCCAACGCTCGTACATGAACATTTGGTTACCGTTTGTTGGATAAAGCCATTGAAAGTACACCAGCGGCTGTGACCAAACTTGAGCACCTGCGGACACATTTGAAATTTATGCTAAATAGCTGTGCTAGGCTTTTTGATGCAGTAAAAGCTTACCCAAAGTGATCAGATGGTTTATCTTGGCGGTCAATGTTGATAGTGTCTCTGAAAACACACACACACACACATTTGATGTGACTTAATGTAAAAGGCAAACATGACAAACATGTGCACTCACCCTTCACACGACAGAGGGCGCTGTTGATTTGCCGTCTGCATTCGGTAGGGGGAGCCAGAGGGTTACTTTTGGCTTTGCTGGTGCTGGTGCTGGTGCTGGCACTGGACTTGGCGGTGGTGCTCGCTGTTGGGGATTTCAGGTTGACACCCTCAGAGGAGGAGTAGCCCGAGCTGTCAACACAGCTCTTCTCCTGGTCCGGTCGGAGGTAGACGACGGCCTGGCCGCTACCGCGGATCCTCTCTGGAGGAGGCGGTGGGCAACGGATGGCGGTCTGAGTCGTGGTTGACGCCGCCGGGATCAGGGGGGGCCGGGGCGTGACCCTGGTGTAGGACACGCTCCCCAAGGTCAGGTCCGTCTGGGTGCTCAGGGAAGGCTTGCGGCCTTTTAGGAAGACATTTTAAACGTCAATATGGGATCAGTGCCAACCTTAAAGTTTGCCCCCGCAACCACCCACTCCACCTTTGATAGAAGGTGACTGGAAGCTGCTGGAACTGGTGGAGGCACGAGACACAGCCTTGCGGGTCCCTGCTTTCTTCTTGAAAACCCTGAGGGAAAAAAAAAAAAGGCATGCTTCAGGAACTATAGACAGTCGAAACAAATGTCACAAAAGATTTTGCGCCACTGTTTCTCACTTGACGGGGCTCTCTCGATATGAAATGTTGGTCACGCTACTCGAGTCGGACTCGTCATCTGAGTTGTAGTAGCCCGTGGACGCCAGGCGACAGCTCCTGCGAGACATGACTGAGAGAAAGAGAAAGTTTTAGCTAACACCTTTGTGAGGTAGACGAGTCACCCACTAGCTACAACGTGCTGCCCCTAGTAACTTACTGATTAGCTGCAAAATCTCGATCATGTAAAGCCTAAAATCAATTTGTTGCCGTTCACGTAATGGGCCCTTGCTAAAAGGGTACGGAAGTCACATGTCAAAAATGAGCAGCAGAAGATGTGATGAAAGGAAGTTGCGGTGGCGAACGCGCGCCCACAAAATTGGTGCAGGAAGTCAGTGTGAAAGACCAACTCCGACACAAGTCAAAATGAGGACTACAATACAAAAGAACAATGACGAGTTACAATAAAAAGCCAGCTCGCTAAGAGATGCCCAAATATATATACATCACAAAATAACTGCTCCAAAATACACCAGAACACATTTCAAGAGCACTAAGGAAGGCCAGAGTAGGGGGCAGCAGGCTATAATTCCCTCAAATCCTCTTTCATACTTGAAATGGTATTAGGTGAATAACTCCGGCTTTTCTTGGAAGTATACAATTTTATTCTGGAAATGAAAATCTAAAATGCCCATTTAATTAGAAAAATCTTGAAAATATTCATCTTGATTTGAATAATGTAATTTTAATCTTTTAAATGCCCCTTTCCCTTATAATAAATATACTACTACTGTTCAGAAAAATATACAAAATATATTAAGAAATACAGGATTTTCTTTTGTACACCAAACGTTTTTCTCGAACAAAAAAATTAATTTACTCAAACAAAATACACAAAATTCTCGAAAATATACTAGTTCTGTGAAGGCTTCGCACTTATATTCATAAAATTAGGACTTTAATATTGAAAGCACATTTTTTTTAAAATCCAAAAGTCTCCTCTAATAAATAAAACTTTTACCTCAACTTTTGATACACCTCTGTCTTTAAATGACCACGGGTAAACCAGCCTGTTGACATCTGCCTTGTCACCAAAAACGTAAGATTTTAAAAATTATTTAATGCACATATTTTAAAAAGTATTATTTAATGCACGTTATTAAAATGACATGTCCCTAAGCAGTATAATAAAATATTTAAACAGCGACGACCTGACCGAACGACTCTTGATCAAACTCGCTCCGTTACCAGCAAGCAAAACGCGGACAGGACGAACAAGTGCATTTAAGGGCATTTAAGTTATAAAATAATAAAAATAATTTAATATACGCGTGTGTCTTGCCTCACCAGCGGCCCGGTCTTGTCCAAATTGCAAATAAGATTACGAATTTTGACAGCACTCGAGTTACGATAAGGAAAAGATAGATAGCAATTTCCGGTGATTGGCACCAAAATAAAACAAGCGAAACATCAGAATTATTTTCCCCGGACAGTAACGTTAAAAGAACGTATTCTTACCAAACAACAGTTAAATGATGTTTACACAACGTCATCATTTAATACAATCAAACAAGGCCATTTAACGTGCTCAATGTCACAAACGTGTGACATCGTTTCCGGTGCACGACAGACAGGACGGGAACTTGACGCATTTTGTCTGCGTGCATATCAACACAAACTCAGCGACAGTTCAACTATTCGACACACGGGGTCGCAATTGGCCCGTCAGTCACCTTGTAGTTGCAACTTGTGAAGCATTGAGAAGGCAAAAAGAAGAAATTGTTCAATCTTTAAACATAGTAGAGTGTTTTATTTTGATGCAAGCTTTATTGTTTACATACTACTTTAGTTATATATCACAACTAAACAATCTGACCAGCCCAGAATAAACCCAATCCTAAACCCATCCTAAATGTGGCTTGTATGTCCATACTTGCAAGAAGATTGGCAACATAGAGCCCGACCCCTCAAGCCTATGTCGTGTGTATACACACACACACACTCACGTTTTTACGCTTGCACAAAGCCATTGTGTTGTGTCTTGTTATCATGATGCAGGAGTTTCCTCTGTCTGGCCCGAGCCAGAAGGCAACGTAGCGGTCCGTCATTGGCTTCTCAACAATGAGAAGGTCCAACAGGCTCATCACTCCCATGTGTGTTTTGTGTCGTTGAACTTCTCTTTTCATGAGTGCCATTTCCTTCTCTCTTTTCGCTCACATGCAGACAACACCCAAGCAAACATGCGACCTCTCCCACTCTGCTTATCTGCCGGGCCTAGACACAACCGCCGTCCGTGCACAAACACACACAGTCCCAATTCTCACCTATCAGTTGGAATGTAATCAAAATAGTGTGCGTGTGTGTATGCTAATGCGTCAGAGACCAAAGGAGGGGAAAGGAGATCAAGTTAAAAAGGGGCAGACAACGGAATAGGAAAGGAAGCTATATCATTAGCTCTCGAACATCCACAACATTGATGAGTAGCAATGAGGAAAACCTCCGCTAGATTTCTTAAAAACATGTTGACCAACTAGTAAATTTCAGTTTTTCCAAAAAGTTACGTTGCGGCGAAGCACTCAAATGTCAGTGATCTAACATGCTTGTTTTGTTCCATTTGTTCTTCTAGGTCACGTTGACTAAATATTTCATGGTGGACATCTGGTAAGAATCTTAAATTTAGATGTGACCTGTGATGGCATCCACGCATGTATCACCTGAGATTTTAGAGACCCTATTTTTTGATACATTTTCAGAAGAATATCAGTCTGGTATGAAGGAGCAAATGTTCACCAGATAACAAATATGACATTGTTGCTGACACTCAAGGCTTTCCCCTGATAAAGAATACTCCCAGTCAATTGTTGATAGTGTTGCTATGGCAGCAGATGCACCCCCCACCGCCCCGCCCCACCCCCACAAAGAAAGTGCAGTCACCGAGGAGAAAACAAAGAAGCCGAAGAGGGGCATTTCCAGCCTCGAGTCTTTTTTTGTCCCGATGTGGAAGATGACTATGACCTTTTTTTAAGTTGTGGAAAGTGCATAAACAGGATCCCATGACGATAGCTCCCAAAAATCTTTAAAAAAAAAAAAAAAAAGTAGCGGTGGAAGGAATATAACATCCGTCATTATATACTCAATTAAATGAAATATTTGCCATGATGCCCCTGATTTTACTAATATGTCCATTAACAAAGATTTTACCTATGAAAATAAATGTATTTATCATTATCTTTAATAAATCATTTCAATGTTTTCTTCATTGATCAGGCGTTTCTACTGTCCATAGCGACCGGACGCTTTTACTGTACGCTAGAACTGTTAATCCATCTTTCAATCAAGAAAAATAAATCATGCATGTTGTTTTGTCCACTGACAGACTGACGCGCACAATCTGGGTCACGGGCAGAGTTCAATGGAGTGACAAGCAACAGCATGACCTGCGTCTTAATCTGTTGAGCCCCTGGTGGTCAATCCTAAACTCTCTGGTGACCAGTGTAACAGCGGCGGCGGCGGATTTAATCCCATCTCAGTCCATCGAGACTGTGAGCTCACCGCGGTGATGTCATGGCAGTGAGTCACTTGAATCGCCCGAGGCGAGGGAGGGAGGGAGGGAGGGAGTCTTATGGTAAGAGACGTGCGCTGGGTCACAAGCTTGACAAAGGTTGCCAGAGTGTTATCACGCTGACTGCGCAAAGCATCCATCTTCGAAACACCACACTCTATAAAAATAGACAATAACATCTTTGAAATGCTGCTTGTTACAGGGAGTGGCTCTCTTGTTGACCTCAAATTAATAAATGGCCAGCCAGGACACCTCTTATGGAATGGCGCCAGCATCAGTACAGAAAGTATTTTCTTTTCTTCCACAATTGTCACCAGTATATGCAAAAAATAAACGAACCAACTGAGTTAACAGCAAATATCCTAACTGACTCACTAACTGGGTGACCCACTAATAAACAGAATCACCAAATCTATTGAACGAACAGCAAGCCAGCCCCAAGACACCCTGAAATGAAATCCAGACATTGTAAATGACACAGTTTCTGCAGGAGGATCTGAAGAGCCTGCTACAAACTCTCCGCCGCACCTCGTCAATAATTAACAAAAGTCTCCCGGGCTGTCTCGCCAAAGGGGGAATTCTTTGCCAATGACATCACAGGCGCGAGAAGCAATTCGATTTTTAGTCAGTCGGCTCCATACAAGGAGAGCGCCCCAGTTTATTTTTTTTCCAGCTTCCTCCGATTGTGCTGCGATGAGTCGGCCGCGAGATGAGAGCCCATCGTCTCGCCTTCATTACAACGTCCGAGTGTGAGTGTTGCTATCAACACAACTATCACTAAATAACACTTTTGAGGATATGTTATCATGTTTTTTCTTTTCAACATGTCTGACCATGAGCGTCATAATCAAACTTTCCTGTTTCAAGAGTACGAGAGAGCAGCTGTGTTTGTAGTGATGGACACACCCACATCACATCAATTCAACATTAACTTCAAAAGGAGTCATTCATTATCGTGTGGACGACAAGAAACGCTATTGAACTGCACAACAGACGCACAAAAGTGCAGGTCCTGCACAGTCTGTGTGCATCAAGCCCCGTTTCTACTGTACTTGACATTTACAGGCCGCCAAATGAATGAAAATAGTGAAATCGATCAAACTTTTTCAAAAATTAAATTAAAACCAGAGTGCTTCAAAAAAAAAAATCTAATAAAAAATATAAAACATTTTAAATTCTAAGTCAAACTCGATCAAACTTTTTCCCAAATTAAATTAAAACCAGAGGGCTTTAAAAAAAAAAATCTAATAAAAAATATAAAACATTTTAAATTCGAAGTCAATTTAAAATTAAAAGTAACCTGCAGAAGCCACGTATTCTTCAGTCCATGGAACTGATGATGTTTCTCCGTGAGCTCATGTCTGGAGCCCCGACCACACGTCTGCAAATACAATGGCAAAATAATTATGGAGGAATGCTAGACGTGTAACAAATACACACCTTTATTAAAAAAAAAAAAAAAATATTCAGGTATGATTTTTGTTTGCTTCAAAATGAAAAAACTCAATTCATCAAAAAATGGTGCTCAAAATTTCCCAGCAAAAAAGAAGTCAAGGAAGCAAGTGGTGTGCCGCTATACACAAAAAATATAAAGACACACGTTTCACTTCATATTTGTCCATGGTACTCAGCTGGCTGTGTTTTGATTTTCACTTGTTACGCTGCACACTGAAGTGAACAAAACCTTTTCCCACATGACACTCAAACTGTTGACTGATGTATTGGGAAACATCCGACGCTCACTTTAAATTCCAAAAAATATAATGCAATTCATATTGAAGAGATATTAATATTCCTCCCAGATGCAATAATACATTTAAACTGTCTACGTTGACATATATTTATAATCTCATCGAGTTTCAATTCTATAAATAGTTGGGTCACATACAATGGATTTTTTTTTTTTATGGTAAAGGATGAGGAGCCAATTAGAAGTTCTTTTTCAAGATTTGTTGGATTATGTTTATTCTTGTGCTGAGTGAGCATGGAAAAATGTAAGTAGAGGTTGAGGATTAGTTATAAATTAAGGATTACTAGACGGCAATGTAATATAGACGTGTCAATATTCAAAACAGAAAAAATATGCAGGGCCAAATAGATGATCCAAATCGGGATTGCATAATCTCAGTATGAGTGAATGAGTGTTATGACGAACAGACGGTAAAATTAGTCACCCACTCTGATGCTCCTGAGCGGAGAGCTGACATGTCACATCAGGCGTGTGGCACACGTATACCAGACACATTGATACAATGGCTGCTAGTAGCTACAAATTACTCACACGCAGACAAAGTCACCTGAATTGACATTACGAATCATCATAAAAATAATGTGTGCCGTTGAACAGAAAAATCAGTTCCATAGCGAAATAGAAGATCAGGATCGCTATTGGTAGGAATTATCGGATTTACGGGATTAAAACACACCTGTGTGGCGGGAGAGTCAAGCGCTGGTTTGGGTACACCTGGGATTTTGAAGATTCCAACTTCCTGTGGCCCATTGATCACTCAATTTCAGAGGGACTGTTGAGTTATTCATCTACGTTTGTTTTTGTTTATAGACACATCTAGACAGAGTACAGGAAGATCAGGTTTGTTTCTATAATTTTGAAAGGAAGTGGTCTCGTGTAAACAGGAAGCTGTGAGAACGCTGGATGTGGCAGCTAAGGGAGGGATGGAAGTCAATACAACATTAGATAAAACACACACACACACACACACATGCTATAAATGAATGGATGAGTTGGTCATGGGTGTTTTTCTTTCCCCTCCTGACGTATTTCGACATCCTTGTATAGACTTTTCCTGAACCGCAACTGAGCATATAGACACAAAAAAAGGAGCAAAAACTTCCCCACGCAAGTGTATTTCCTCCGAGCGAGTGTGTGTGTGTGTGTGATCTCTATTTGCATTGGCTTGACGTGACTGAGTGCTCACGGTGAATGTTTTGAGTGTGTTGATCATTCGCACCGACGTGAATGTGGAGGGCCTTGTCTTTTTTAGCCCCGGTGGTGAATGTTGGAGCGAAACAAAGTTTTCTGTACACCACAGGGGCTTCTTCAACAGCAGAGCCGGAGGTCCCTAAATATTTGAACTGGCTTTGGTTCTTAGTCATTCATTTCAGGAAATCGAGAGATCGTTTGATCAAGAGGTTCAAGTCTGGGTGCCGTCCCTTGGCCCCTCCTTTTCTTGGGTACCTGATTGAAACATCTTTTTTTTTTTTGTCAAGACATCAAAAGTACAAAGCCATCGACAAACAATTTGAGATTTGGACTAACTACGTCCCTGATTGCTACTTTTGTCAAAAAGACATTTACCGATTCACTATTAAGATGATGCGGCTTTTTTTGGCTCACGGGGATTCTTACCCAATTTATCGTAATACGTATTCACTATTTCCACCATAGCTAGCTAGCTAGATAAATAAATAGATAAATAATAATAATCGATTTGTATGATTCTCACAAATGGTCACACTTGCACTCCGCACTTACCCCACATTTGCTAAGTCATTGTGCCCTTTGTATATTTAGCTCCAGCGTGCCCCTTTCCGTTGCAGATGATGCTGGGGGGAAAAAAAAAAAAAATCACAATACGTCGTGATTCAGACCTTCCTCTCCTACCTCTGCCCACTGGATCTTCTTCCTGCTTCCCTTTTCTCTCCATATTGATACAAGGTCAGTTTTGTGAACTATTCTGCTATCAGTAATATGTAAATTAAAATTTTGCCCTTTTTTTGCGCTTGTACATTTTTTTTAAATCATAAAATGATTTATTTGAGCTTATTTTCTGTTATTTTTTGTCTTGACTGTCAGTAACAGAATCAACCATCTTCGAGCGTCCAAATCAAACATCTTCCACCACCACCTTCAAATATGTAACCTGTGCTTGTTCGTGTTAAACTGCTGAGCAAAATTTCTCAATGTAGTGCGGAAAACGCGGCGGAGGTGTGTTAGGTCGATGACCCGAGTTTGAACTCTCCTGAGACTTCCAGCGCCTCTGTGCAGACGAGACGACGGGTAAGGCGAGGCCGAAAGACAGGCGCCGTAATTGCTAATTAGATCAAGCTTCCGGACGGGAAGTTAATTAACACTCTATCTGGTTGAAAGATTGCATGGGAAGATGGTGATGGGGGGATGAGAAGATATAAAAATATAGGAGAGAGAGAGAGCGCGGGAAGACGGGTTAAAGCAGTTGATCAAATAAGAGGAAAATGAGTGGCGTGCCTGACGTGGTCTTCAAAGGGCTGATAAGCAAACCCAATATGAGTCTCTTCAACTAAACAGGACTTGTCTGAGATCTCTCATGACTTCACAACTGACTGTCTAGACCGACTTAAAGCTCACTGGCTCAGTCACACGTGAATACATTTTGCCTCCAGTCTCGTGAAAACCACTTTTAGCACGTTATGGCATCTGACTCCGATTGGTTTTGCCTTGAGCGGCAATACTTTTTGTGTTACTGTTTGGAGAATTTGTGGGTTTGTCATGAATATAAAAAATAAATAAAATAAAAATCAAGTCTATGGCGTGAAAAGGCACAAATAATGCCATATTGCTTAAAAGTACCGTATTTTCCACACTATAAGGCGCACTGGATTATAAGGCGCACCTTCAATGAATGGCCCATTTTAAAACTTTGTCCATATATTTGGACACGCCTGCTGTAGTGGCTCAATATTGGTCCATATACATGAGGTGCACCGGATTATAAGGCGCACTGTCGGCTTTTGAGAAAATTGGAGGTTTTTAGGTGCGCCTTATAGTGCGGAAAATACGGTAGCCCTTTTGACATTTCCAGGGGTCCTTTTAGGAAAAGACATTTTCTACTTAATTTGTAGGAATATCCAACTACAATGCATCCTGCTGAGAGTGTGTGCAAACCTGATATGTGCTAAAGTTGTCACACACTACACTTACTGCACTGGTTAGCGTTGACTTCAGCTGATACAGACTTGTGTGTGTTTGTGTCATCCAGGAATAGCCGCACAGGGAGGCCTGCTTCCTCCATTCCGGACTAGCGGGGCGGAAGAATCCACCATGAACCTTGATCTTTGCCGTGACCCCGAGACGAGACAGCGGGCTTCCTGGAAAACAGTCTCGGGCTCTTTGGGAAAATTAAGAATTTCAGAGTCGGTTCACCGACAATATTTTGGTTTGTTGTTTTCTCACAAAGCACGCATGAGTAGAAATATGTCAAATGTATAGATGTAAAAAAACAAACATATTTTCAATGAATCACAGATGTTTTTCCTAATAAATTAAAGATTTTGATATCTTAAATTACAAATTCATCCCGATTCAGAAATGATCTTTTATGTTGTCATAATATTACCATGTTTTTTTTTTGCCATGCAACATTGCATCATTCTCAAACAAATACTATTTGCATCATAACTACATCATAAATAAAATAAAATAAAAAGATTCTTTCCTCACAATAGTGCCTTTCTCGCACTACTGAAAATAAGCGTTGATAATAAGTCATTGCGTCTTTAACTCATTCATACTATTTATATTCGAAGTTCGGTTGACAGTCTATTTTTAAAGGTGTATAATTTTTGTGTTATATAAGTATGAGGACTCTGACAAGAGCTCTTCTCTTAATAAGACCCTTGAGGAGTCATGTGAAGGTAGAAATAAGGGCTACCTTTACACCAAGAGTGTTTTTCAAAATAAATGAAATTGCTGAATACATTCACAAACGTGTATGAAATTCCAGCTATTTGATTTTATTTTGAAAAGCAAAAAAAAAAAACCCTTGCTCCATTTCCTTGCCGCGACTGTCAGCGTGAACTTGAACAGTGAGTTAAAAGACTGCTCGGAGCATTTCCAGACTCAGTCAGCGAGGAGACGCGCGCGGGTGCGGCAGCGAGAAGGACCGTGACGTTGAAGCGGAGCAAACGTGTCTGCGCCGTTATTACACACAGCCACACACACACACACGGAAAAGCTTGTGGAGGCTTGTGGATCAACTGCTGTGGAAGACCAGGAGGGATAGACCGCACGGTGCGTAAAAGTTGCGCACGGATAGTTGCCCCCGCTGGACTTTATTCAAGACCTCTTGACAGCGGCTTCAAATAGCGAGCGCTGTTTTCGTGCCCTTTAACGAGGAAGCGTATTTGGATTTTGGGGGACTCCTCATCACCCTCAACCGTGGACGATAAGCTTCCACGCACCTGCCCGACCATGGACAGACTCATACGTCTAGCCTGAGTGTGAGTCATTGTTATTACGCTGCGCGGCTCCCAGGTGACAACATACGTTTGGGATCCTTCAACGTCAAAGGAAAAGGGGGAGATCCTCAGCGGTGAGAGTGGACGCCGAGGTGCTCAATGCCCAGCCGGTCGCTGGCGAGGGCTCCTCTGGCTGGGCGGCAACATGAGGTCGTGGCTTCCGCTGCTACTCCTGGCCGCGCTCTCGGCGGCGCTCCTGAGGCTCGGCAGCGCTGAGGTAAGAGCGGTCAAGGCAAAAGTCCTCAATCCGTACTTCAGTAGAATTACAGACACTCGTGTGCTCCATCCGTCCATCCATTTTCTGCCCCGCTTGTCCCCACGGGGGTAGGGGGAACACTCTGAACCGGTCGCCAGCTAATCATAGGGCACACAGATACAAATAAGTGGCATGGTGGAGCACTGGTTACCACGTTCGCCTCACAGTTCAGAGGTCCGATTCCGCTTGCGACCCTCCCTGTGTGGAGTTTGCATGTTCTCCCCGTGCCTGCGTGGGTTTTCCTCCTCCACATCACAAAAACATGCTTGGTAGGCCGATTGAGCACTCCAAATTGCCCCAAGGTGTGCCCTCTCTGTGTGCCCTGCAACTGGCTGGCAACAAGTTCAGTTTCTGTCACTTTCCCCATCTACTTTTCGACTGAAAGTGACATCACAGTTCCTCGGGTGGCCCAGGTAACAACTCAGCTTGTGAATTTCACATGAGCAAACTCAGGAAAGACATCTTGAACCATTGTGATGTCATTTTCAGTCGACAGCAAGTGGCAAAAAAAAAAAAAAAATGGCCGCCCGTTGAGAGGATCAAGCAATTCATCCACGCATCCAATTTGACCTAAAAGCATGCATTTTAATTCTTAAAGCACCCACACTTTGATACAAATGCACTTTTGAACAGGTTTCCCCTCTGACTATTGTCCACTCAGGTTGAGCTTGGGCGATTGGGGGCCGTTGATCCATTTTACATAAGAACAGCAACTAATCTGCCAGGGATTTCACTGACTTTGTGTGCGTGTGTGTGTGTGTGTGTGTGTGTGCACATGCATGCATGTCCAGCTGCGCGCGTGTTGCTAGAGATATGTTCTTGTGGATGTGTTGCGTGTCAGAAAAAGCGCAAAGGCTATTTGATTTTTAAGCCCATTTTTGTGCAAGGACATTGGGGAGTAAAGCTGCAGCTGTTGCATGGCAACCGGAGGATGTTAGTGAACTTCAAATGTTGCATTTTGGATTGAATACAGAGTAGCAAGTCAATTTCAAAAGATGTATATTAAAATCTGTATTCCTGGTAAATTATTTTTTTTTTATGGTCATTTCCATCTGTTGGTCATTCAAATTTGCTAATTTTTTTTGGGGCGCCTAGGGCAGTTGGGATGGAAGCACTTTGAATTCTGCCTAGCAACAACATAATTCTGTCTCAGCTTGACAATTGATTTTTGTTTTAAGTTGCAATGTTTTGATTCATGTCGTATGTCATTCCTGGCAACTTAAAACAAAACCAAAAAAAAGATCATTTGCATCAGCTTTACAAACAAAAGCATGGAATTCATTTTCAAGGTTAATTTTTTTTTTTTAAAGAAAACGATGCTGTTGTATTAAAAGTGCCGGGATGACCAACAGTCGAGATGGGCGTAAAAACGGAATAAATACCAATTAAGGCACAAGCACACTTAACTGCCCAATATGTCATGGAAACAAAAGTTGAGCACATTTGAAGTGAGCGATTATCCCATCCGATTAAATCAACAATATTCATGACGGAAACGTCTGCAAGTTAGTGTGTGTTTGCATGTAAGCGCCGCCAACTGGCCCCATAATTACATTCCATTACACCTCACCTTTCTCCACAAACATTCCATAAGATCTCTGTGCCTTCCAGGCTTCCTGTACTGTGAGGCCCACTGCACAGTGTGTGTGTGTGTGTGTGTGTTGTGAGTAGACAACACTGTATAAATGCCGCAACCGTCAAAACACCACAGAGGAAAGGCCCCGCACGAACGACAAAGACAATATTTGAGGTGTAGCTCGCAAATGAGTAACTTTGCCCGGCATCCAAACTAGCGAGTGTATTATTAGCTGTCATGGCTGCCTCCTTTCATTCAACTATTTTATTTGTGCCTGTTTCGGCATGGGTGTGGCGAGGATTGCTCGGACAAATTGGGCGGAAAGCAAAGTTGTGTGTGTGTGTGTTTGCTTAACTAGGTCAGCCAGGAGCTTGTGAAAGTCATCCAGGTGTCCTCGGCTGCTGCTTCCCCTGCGGCGAGACGAGAAGGTCAAAACTAGCTGGAGCAGAAATGTCAGAGAGGATGCAATCATTTCAGTAGCGGTTTAACACGATCGAAAATCGAGCAGAACTTAGCGATAATCGCTAGTTATGCTCGGCATCGTTGCGGTTTTTCTTTCGTCGTGTGTGATGTTTGCGACACAAGTGGATGAGTCGAGTTCCCCTCAGGGCACATGATTAGGTCCTAAATGACAAGAATCGGTTTTACAAAATGAATGGACGGATGCACGGATGGTATCGACGGGTAACAATGGAAGCTTGTGTCCGCTAATGTGAAAGACTTGGAGACGGGGCGGCCAGTCGGACCCACAACGACTTCCTTCCAGTATTAAGGTCTTTGAGAGGCACAATGTGGACTTTTGTTTTGTGCCGTCGCATCTTAAAACACGGGAAGAAGCTGCGAGATCAGACCACTGGCAATGCTCGATTCTGATTGGTTGATGGGAGCTAGCTGCTCAATCGGCCTTTTTTAGCGCCGTCGCAACACAATCATCCCGCTTTCCGTCGTTCCTAAAAGCCCCGCTAAGCCGCGCCGAATACCGCTCTTATCGCATTTCCACAAAAACCCGACAAACAAGCGACTTATCAATTCTGAATTGAAGAATTCCTCCTGGCAGCTGTGTAAACAATTTTCGGCTCGCGTGTACGCAGCAGGTCGCTTACGTGATGACAGGAGGCTTTTCATCATATAGGGGTCGTCAATCTCGTGAATAAATGCCTCCTTTAAGTTAAATCTCCTTTTAGCAATCAGGAATGCAAATGTGAAGTAACCTTTAAAAAAAAAAAAAAATTGATTATTATTTTATCTCAATTAGCTACACGCTGAGTTTGAACGTAAATAAACAAATGTAATTTGTTCAGAACGGATCGTTTGTTCCAAACATAAGAAATGAGAAGAGAGTAACAGTCTGCACACCGTTTCCTATTTCGGAGGAAGTGAAAGTGGAGCACACGTTGACATGGTGACACCAAGAATGTATCCACACGCAAAATCCCGAGTGCATCGTCGTAAGGGGTCGCGCCACTTGTCATGATTGTAAAACAAGTTAACGTGCTTTTTTTTTTTGTCTGCGTACAGGGCGATCCGCTACCTGAGTCGCTGATTGACCTGGTGAGGAACTCTCCCGTCTCCTCGCTTGACGAACTGAAGCTACTGCTGCAGCAGGAGGCGGACGCAATAGGTAATCCAGATGCAAAAACTAGCAATAACTTGGCTAAATATGTTGCAGTGATAAAGTTATACGTGTACGATACAAAAAAAAAAAAATCCTCAGTGAATACGAGGACAAACAGTGTTTAGCTTTTACGATCAATAAAATATCAATAACCTCGTCACGGCAATCCTACGTGCTTCAGTAACAAATATGTCAGTCATTTATCCAAAAAGTGCCACTATCCAAAAAATGAGGTCTACTTTCCTTAAAAAAGGGAGGGGGAGGGGCAAATTTGCTCACTTTTGTCATGCCATTCAAGTCAAGTCAGATTGTGAACACCGACAAGCCTCCAACTTGAACGCAATTAAGCAAAGGAAATGAAAAAGACGACAAAAAAAATGAAATTAGTCATGCACAATGGAGAAGATGAAAACAACTAACGTCCCAAGATAACCCTGATGCGCACTCGGGGAAGCCGAGGGGCAAATTATGAAATGGCGATACGTGTGTGAGCACACATCTGTTACGGCTCATATCTCCTGAAACAACAGCCAGTGCCCTGTTTAGGTCTAATGGATTTTTTTCCCTTTCCCCGCCCTAGAAGACGAAGATGATGACAGCGTTCTGATGAACCAAGCGCACGGCCGACACGTCAGAAGCATCGGTAGGGCTCCTCTGGTCCAATTCTACTGCGACGCGTTCTAGTTTCTCATCTTGACCAAAGGAATGTTCCTCCGAACCACAGTGGAGGCTGAGATGGCCCAGCAGGCAGCATGCAGAGTTCGCACCGAGGTGATGGAGGTGACCAGGTCTATGCTGGACCGCCGCAACGCTAACTTCATGCCGTGGCCGCCCTGTGTGGAGGTGCAGAGATGTTCGGGGTGCTGCAACACCAGGTTGCTGCAGTGCGTGCCTACGGTGACTTCCAGCAGATACCTGCAGGTAAAAGCCTCTTAATCACCGAGTGCCACTTTTCACAATCGACACACCGAGCGGCCGCCTCTCATTTTTGTTCCGATTATACAAACAAGACGGGGCATGCTAACAGATGCCGCTGGAACGTTTCGTTACCTCCAGGCCGGCGGTTTTATCTGACGCTAAGTGTCGTATTAGGCACGATTGTAGACGAGCCCAATCGGGTAAAGATGGTAACAATTAGTCCGGTCGTGTGTGTGTGGTTCACCAATAAAGAAATCCGGATCTGCCAGCATGCAAAATAATGTCGATTTCAAAACGTCCCTGAAAAATTCGTTCTGGCAGGAATCCACCACATTTCCCAAGAGTTCTTCGCTTGTCTGGAAATGTCTTCATGCCAATGTGACTTACACAACACATCCTCACGAGTTTTTGTGTGTGTGCAGGTCATAAAGATCCAGTACATCAACAGGAAGCCCCACTACGAAAAAGCCATCATCTCGGTGGAGGACCACCTGGCGTGCAGGTGCCAGCCTTCCTCGCCCAACCCGCCGCCGCTTACCTCGCCGTCCCAGCCTCAAGCGCCTCTCCCGCGGGCGGCCCACCCTGCTCCGCCCAAGTCCCAAGGCTCCAAAGCCGACTTGCACCGCAACGATGACCTGAAGCGCAACCAGCGGCTCTACACTAGCGAGGAGCAGGAAACGGCGCCGAGGCAATGGCCGCAGGGAGGATACACGCAACTGGTGCACTGGACACAGCCCAGGCTGCACCAGCCGGTCAACAGTTGGCCGCCGGACGCACGGGTCGGGCAGGGTAGACTGGGAAACCCCCCGCAGGTTGGCCAGGGGAGCGGACACGAGGGCAGTCGCGAGGAAGGCGGCGAATTGCATCGTCAGCGGTTCCAATCCCAGAGCTACAACTATGGACATTCCGATCATCGGAATCTTAGGACGCAATATCGACTGAACGCTCCCCAGTCGGACGGCGCTCCGTCCCTCGGCCCGGCCCCGTCGTCCCAGCAAAGCCCTGCCCCGATTTTGCCCATTTCCATCGACCGCAAAGACTCTGTGCCCACCGGCCAGCTCGACACGGAGGTGACGCCGACGTACCCGGGTACGCAGGCCGAACAACCAATAGGGAGTGGGAGGCCGGACAATGACTCAACCAATCAGGGTGAGGCTAAGGACTTGACACTGGCCAATGGCGGAGGTCAGCTAACGGAAGAGGAGAGGAGGAAGAAGGTTCTGGAGGTAGTTCAGGGGGAGCTCGACCGACCGGCACATCTTCATCCTCAACCTCAGCAAAGACCAAAACCAGGTAAAGACTACATTAAGTCTTTTGTCGAGCCATATAGGTGGAACACGGCTAGCAGTACGCTAGCTAGCGATAATTAGCTTTAGCGAAGGTTTCGATGTTAACGCTGCTGCACACAATGCATGATGGGTAAGAAGGAACTATTGTTCCCGCACCCTCAGAAAACACAACTCGACAACTGCTGTTTTGGTTTTTGTTATTTCTTCGTACAAGCTCCAAGGTTGTCATCAGGTAACCTTGGGGGTAGTTCAAACCTCTGAAAATTCCACAGTGGAAGTTTTTGTCCTTGATGTGAGATTGAACACAAATGCTGTGATGAAAATGTTGATGGAACAAAATTTTGCACAACATCGTATCTTTGTGTTGTGGCTAACACAACAATGGGGCAAAACATTTGCAGTACTATCTAGACCAAAGTGAGAATCTAAAATTTGTAACTAGAGACGATTCACGATTTTTTTTTCGTGTCCCCCCGTAGCGCTCGCCACGCCGGCCTCGCTCTCCAGCCGCCAGACTCCTTTCAGGCCGGCCTCTCCCCGTCGTAGAAGGAAACGCCGCAAGCGTATCAGCAAGGCGGCCATGAGAGACATGATCATGTAGAGCTGAGATGCAGGTGAGCTCAGCAGTCTATGAGCTTCTTCGGCTTTTCTGATTTTGGGTTTGGTCAAATGACGTTCGAGAGGTGATTTTGCCTGAGCCCTGAGAAACTGGGATGTCATCCACAGTCGAAAGCACGTGGCAAAACGGACGCCACCTGAGATGGCGAAAAAGTTTCCATTCATTTTCATATTTTATTTCAGAAACAAATACGTCTCGTCGAATTTTCATTTTGTCGTTAAAGACTTTTCTCTTTTGCTTCAAGGGATTTGTTGAAGTAATACCAAAGGCTGCGGGGGCCACGAAAACCAGTTTCAGACGCTGGGTGGACACACTGGACGCTATCAACGAGGGACCGGGACAAACACTGGACGTTGAGGACAGATGTGGGTGGCCGTAAAAGCAAAAGTGAACTCCTTGATGGCAGAGGAACTGTCACACTAAAACACTGGACAGACTTCAGGAACGCTTGACGGGACAGAGAGGGTTGGTTTCTCCAACTTCTCAGACCCCCCATACACACACACACACGTGTTGTACTACTGCCACCCGACATGGACCTCCAAATACTACACGGACCAATATCGAATATCGAAAGCCGTCTTAAAGACATTGCTTCGAAGACAAACGCTGTGAGACAGTTTACTAGCCCAACACCGCATATGTATAAATGCTTTTTTTGTTTTTTTAAGTTCTTAATTTATTCAGAAAACAAAATGGAGAACATTCAAGTTCTCAAGTGTAATTAATAATATTATTGTTACTTTTTATTGTTATTGCCGTTTCAAGTCAAAGGAACTGATGGTTGTGCACACTGTAACTGTAACGAATGTTATTTTTCGTAGAAAATAAAAAAAAGATCATCAGATGATAATCTTATGTTTGTGTGTGTGTGCAAGTAAGCAAGTGTTTAGTCAAGTGACCTATCTGGGGGAGGAACAAAATCTGGGGGGGGAGAGTCCACGTAGGGATCGTCATAAATGTCCGATTGCCACGGAAACAGGCCAGCGGACATGTCAACAGATACGGTGAAAAAGCGACGAGGGAGGCGGCGGAGGAGTATTTAGGAGGGTGAAGGTATGTGATGACGCATCAAATACGAGCTAATTAGTCTGAGAAGAGGCAATGTTCACTTGAAGCCGTCAGAGCAAGAGTCACTCGAGCTGCTCTGTCAGCAGATTGTCTCGGAGGAATCACGACTCAGCACGTATTTTCCCCAGACGCACATGCGCACGCACACACACACACACACGTGCGCACCCCACCCAGACACACACACCAGACAATCTCACTTGGTCATTTCTTACCCACGTATACGTCTAAGGGTTAAAACTAGGGTCAAGGTTTCAAACTGGGGTTGGGGTTTCAAACTAGGGTTTAAAACTAGTTTCAGGGTTTTAAATTAGGGTTTCAAACTAGGGTTAGGGTTTCAATTTAGGGTTAGGGTTTCGAACTAGGGTCAAGGTTTCAAACTAGGGTTAGGGATTCAAACTAGGGTTTAAACTAGGGTTTGGGTTTAAAACTAGGATTAGGGTTTCAAACTAGGATTATGTAGAAGGGAGTTGGAAACTACTACACAACATAAATAATTCCAGTATGTTGAACCAGCACTGATCAACAACAATAAGAAAGAAAGAGGAAGCATGAGAAGGGGAAGATGATTGAAATATGACCCTGGATTTTTTTTTTTCCCCTAAGTAAATATCCCGTCGGTACATTATGTTCCTACACAAGTCGGATAAGGCGATGCATTTAATGCTCGATTATAGAAACAAATATAAATCTGGCAAATATGACATTTGAATTTCTTTTGAAACGCTACAAGTTTTTATAACATAAATAAATCCAATTATAAAATGATTTTAAAATGGAAAAATAGATGCCAATGCATAAATCTAAGTCATTTTACATAGCGAATTTCATATTAATGCATATTATAATTATTTTTACGATTATGCAAATCCTGTAATAATCATAAATGTAATTGAACTGTGATTAATTGTACATCACAACCTTAGGAGGGATCGAATTTTCAACACTCAAGGATCCATCCATCCATCCATCCATCCATCCATCCATCCATCCATCCATCCATCCATCCATCCATCCATCCATCCATGACTTCTTCACCCCTCAAGTTCACTTTCAGTTGTCCTCTACGTCCCCTTCTTCTGCTCAAGGTCGCAACCTCGCCACATGCTCCTGGAGCCAAGAGGCATCCCGGTGTGAGGTTGTGTGGTGGGCTGAAGAACTGAGGGTGAGCCAAAGTTCACACAGGCCAAAGAAGCCTCAGTGTGTGTGTGTGTGTGTGACAAGAGTGTGCGAATCCCAAAGTGTTGTGAAACAAATGGAAGAGTGTGTCTGCTGGCACGACCGCCGCTTAATGTCACCGGTGAGCATTGAGGTCGCACCGCGGTCGGCCCACCTACGTGTGACACACAGCTGACAAGACACACACACAGACACACACGCACACACTCCGAGGATAAATCGTCCGAGCAAACAAAAACAAAAAAAAACTCGAAAGTACGACGCGGCTACCTTCCATGAAACAAATTCCCCTGAACCTGAATGAACTTTTCTATCAGTGGCGGGGAAAAAAAATGACATTACATTTGAAATAGAGAGCGAAGGGCATTCAACACAAAAATGTAAAAAGTTCATTTCTGATTTCTTCCATGAATCAGATGAAAATGATTATCAGGAAATGCCTCCACGTACTCGCAACAAAGATGGAAAAATCAAATTGTATGTTTTTCTTGATTTGGTTTCATTTATGGTCAGTTTTGTTTCATGTTGTGTCTTGTTTTCTTGGTTTTTCTTGTGTGTCTTTGTTTTCACCTGTTCTTGTCGGCCCGGTTCATTCTGTTAACCAATCAGCTCTTTCCGGCCATTCGTGTTTCATCCAGCTGTACCTCCTTGCTTGGATTTAGTTCTCTGGTTTGTTCTGGCAGGTTAATTATGATTAACCTGCAAAAAAAAAAAAAAAAAAGGCAGAAAATTAGAAAGTCATTCATCAAATGAAGAGATTTTCAAAAACAAAAACAAAATCTCGAGCCTTGGGTAGTTGTTGAATACTCATCTGATATATATATTTTTTTCGTTGGAGAACTTTAAGGTGGAAAATGCCGACTTTTACGAGAAAGTGTGAAAGGAGGACATGAGTTTCCATAAAACCCCTCCCACCTGTGGGGTCAAGTCAACCATTTTAGTTTTCATCACCGACTGTCAATTATCCATTACAATAAGGAAGTGGATTTTTGTGTGGTTGCATTTCATTCACTTGAAGAAAGCTGACCGCTCCAGCCAAGACGCCACACAAACACAACACAACCAGCAACACAATGTTGTCATGCGAGTCGAGGATGAGTTTGCATGGAGCAGTCTTGGTAGTTTGGTCTGTGTGTTGTTTGCAGAGGGGGAGTTGCGTCTCCATAATCAACCTCAGCTCAGTCTTGACGCTTTGTCTTGGGCCAACTCTGTGTCTCCAGACACACACGTGCAAAACTGCCTCGGATGCAGTCCCGACCCGTAGGCGAGTGGCGTCTTCAAAGTTGATCGCCGACACACACAAAATCTGTCAAGTTTACAATTCGAGACTGGCTAAAAAAGAAACACGCCCACCCAAATGTCCTTCCAATGACAACCAGTCAAAGTTCACATAAAGACACAACAATTTTTTTTTTTTTTTTTAGCACCTGCTCTATATTTGTCACAATAGTTTGGTTGCAGTATAATTTAAAAAGAGGTTATTGAAGTCGATGTGTGCAAAGAGAATCTTTTCCACACAAATTCCCGTGTTTTTTTTTTTCTTTTTCGACACCAACAATTAGAAAACACCTGGAGCTTGTGCTCTTGTCAAAACAACTAGTTCTTCCCCCCCCCCCAAAAAAAAAAAAGTGTCAGTAATGTCATACAAGAGCTTTACAAATACGCCGTGGGTGTACCTATATATTTATAGAATAAAAAAAAAAGAAAATGGCAGATTGAAAAGTGCTAACATGGCCCTACTTTTAATTGAACATTAATTGCACCGAGCATGCAAAGGCCGCATCTTCACTCGTTCTATTTCTTTACGCACGCTGGCGAGTTCGAACGAAGAACTGGCGAGGAAGCACGAAAAGTACAATAAGACATCCACTGTGCTAACCAGGCATGAGCTCATTTCCACATTCTGCAGAAGCGAAACAAGAAGTGCATCCTTTTCTATTCCCGCTTCTGTCGTCTTGTTATTCATGAAAAGCTGCAGATACGATTCTTCTAGCCTCGCCGTATTCCCTCTCCTGTCACGCTCTTCTCATCAAGCTGCTCGGTGGAAAAGGGAACTAGCTTGGTTATTTTCTTTGTGTTTCCCTAATGGCTCCGACAATGTGGCGTAACGCGTTGGCGATGTCGCAACGGTGCTCACATCCTCAAAAAAAAAAAAAAAAAAAAATAGGTTTCAACATTGTGTTTGGGTAATTGGGACTCAATGATGGCAAATAACTCCCTTGTCATGTTTTGGCGTTTGCCGTGAGTGAGCTCATGGCACTGCAATGACCTTAATCTGTCACTCTCTCATCCATATTGCCTTGCGCTAACGATACGTAGCGATTTTTTTTACGCGTGCGCATCGTGCGCCATTTTACTCGTGTGTGTCGTGGTTTCAAGTGCGTACACAGTCGGTTGATGAAAAGGTCAAAAGCGACAAACTGAAATTCCACCGAAGACGGTTAAGGTATTGCGACATTTAGGATAGAATTGACGCATTTTGTAAAAACGTTGTCAACATATTAAATTCCATGTGAAGTAAAACTGCAGTTTCAAACTACCGTATTTTCCGCACTACAAGGCGCACTTAAAAACCTCCAATTTTCTCAAAAGCCGACAGTGCGCCTTATAATCCAGTGCGCCTTATATATGGACCAATATGGATTCGTGGATGAGGACTAATTTATTAAAGTAAGCTTTACGTGTTTATTTTGTGTTATTAACGTTTGAGCAACGTTGAGTTATTGATATATTGTTTCCACTATTTGAGTGTAACTATATTGTGATTGCAATAACGTTTGAGCAACGTTGAGTTATTTATTCTATGCGCCTTATAATCCAGCGCGCCGTATATATGAACAAAGTTTTAAAATGGGCCATTCATTGAAGGTGTGCCTTATAATCCGGTGCGCCTTACTGTGCGGAAAATACGGTAAACTAAAAAGTCCTATAATGGAGACATTTGTTTCATATACTATGTTTCATAAAATGAGTCGGTGTTTCCGATAAGGAATAAAAATTGTCACTGGTGACTTATTCACAAGCGGAATGTCAGACATTCGTGTGTGTGTGTGTGTGTCAGCATATCAAGGGTGTGATATCACTGCAGTGGAAAGTCTGACAGCGGAGGTGTGTTGCAGCCTCGGAGGCGTGAGCTTGTTTATGTAAGGAGCCAGGTGTACTTGTTTATTACTGCTACACACACACACACACACACGTATACACACACATGCACACACACGCGTAATGGTGAGGCTCCAGCCTGCCCTTAATTAGCATCTTAATTAGATTCAATAGCGGGTTTCTTATTCGTCAGCTTCAAGACTACATTTATGCTTGCCCATCAATAGCAATGCAAGCTCACTATCTATGTATACTACATCTATGCCATCATCTCCCCTCATATCTATGTGCACCACCAAGTCTATCTGTACTACATCTTTATCTTTCCTGTACTTTGTGATCTACTGGATTTCTATAGAAATGTTGCCTGCAACACTTGCTATTTATGTATACTACGTATATAGTCGTCTACCCGTACTTGACCTGTCTAATAGAGAAAATCTGCAAATAATTGATGCCCATTAAAATGATTTTATCACTAATTGGAATGTTTATATGTAGTTATATTATATATATATGTAATTATTATAATTATCTAAAATTATAAATATATTATAGACAATATTTAGTCGAATACATTTTATCTATTACATTTTGTATTAATGGAATTAAATTATCTTTTTATATATATATATATATAATATTTAATAAAAAAATATATAATGTAATAAAATTACATTTTATTTATTTATTAAAATTTATATTAAATGGAATTAAACGATCTTTAAATATACACCCAAAAAAATTAGATTATTTTTTTCAAAATTGTTCAGTTGATTGGTGGTGAGGTAGATATTAGCGATTATATTGCAATGGGTAAATAAATTCTCTCCCCCTTCAATGCCACTTTGAATCCCCCCCCAGCACCTCCCATATTGACAAAGGCGTCTGCTGTGACCAAAGTGTCAAATGCTCCAAGAATGTCCCTCCGGGTGTGTTTGTGTGTGCGCGTGTCCCTCCGTACTGTCACGGGCGATACAGATGACAGCTCCAGTGTGCTGCGCCCGAGACATGGATGTCACCACCTTGACATGATTGACAGGAGGAATAAAAAGGGGAGGGGGGGCGATCAGAGAGCAACATGACAACAAGATATGCAGAAAAATCAGAATTCAAATGCTGGATGTTGGGAAATCTTTTCCATTTCCTGCAAATCTATTTTGTCACCTTTTTGTACAATACCACAAACTTAACTTGCACAAAATAATCGTATGATAACGGCAAACACCGATTTTGTTGTTGATGTCATATCTGTGCTTGGGGTTTTGTGTATTTTCCAGCCTCTCAGACAGGAAGTGCTACCTTAGCAATGTGACCAAAACACAGGAAGTGCCTCAAATTCCAACTTTTACACGAGTGACGGAGGGAGAGCCCCAGAGTTGGAACAATGGGCTAACAGAATAATAGATTGGTGCAGAGCATGAGAATATATTCTGTTTGGCTGTCGATCTATATTCATATATGTCCACCTAATGTCTATTTTTATACGAGTATAATATTATGTCTATTTATGCAGTCATACTTTCTCCAAATGTATTTCTTTTCCTGAATCTATTTTCTGCCCCCACCATCCATTAGTACTTCTCGTTCCCCTCCTTCCGCCAGCCTCTTCCTCAATCTATCTTCCATTCCCCGGTTCTGCAATCTTCCTCCATCAATCTCACTCCTCTTCATCCATCTCTGCTCTTCCATCTTTCGCTATCTTTCTCATCCTCCACCATGCACAACTTGCAATTGCCTCCTATTTGATCATTTTCTTGGCCTGCTGAGATGCCAGAACACGCTTTCTCTTCTTCTTCTTTGAGATTCATCTCTAGTCTGGGCTGGTCTGCCATCTAGTGGAGACTATTGTTATTACAACTTAAGACTGTTGAGTTAATAGTAAACATTTTTGTATTTTCAAAAACAGAACGTTCTCTCCGAAGAAGCTGCAGGGTGTTGGAAAGCTTGGGATGACACGGCCAGATAAAAGATGAGGGGTTAGGTGCGGAAATGTGTCCGTGCGAGTGTAAATTCCGAGGGGCACTGCGGCACACGCAGCTGTTTCACTCCCATCCAGATGTCAGAAGAAAAGGAGAAAGAGCGCTCTTCAGAGAGTGGCAGAGAAACATGCACGGGCCTACACATCGCGCGTTTTCCCGAGCATGCGGTTCTGAAACCATATACCGTATTGGCCCGAATATAAGACGAGTTTTTTTTTCATTGAAATTTTACTGAAAAAGGGGGGGGGGTGTCATGTTACATTCGGGGTCATCTTATATTCAGGCCAATACGGTAAGTTGGTTTCAATGTTTTATATCAGAAAAAAATCAGTTTTGATAGCCACTGTACGTCTTAGAATGGAGCTACCTTGCTTATCTCGTGCTAGGTGGAATTCAAAACGTTTTGGAATTGTTGCGTCGCTTCATCTTTCAAACGCTCAAAAAGTCATCCGTCATCTTTCTGCCGACGTGTTTTCATGGGGGAGCCGTGAACTTTTGACTTATTCAGACACACACACACACACACACACACACACACACACACTACTACAGACAAGAACTGTATCTATTTCCCTCCTCAGGATGTTTTGAAAGCGAAAGCCTTCCTCGTGTTTACATCAAAACGACCGCCAGCATCTCAACGTGCGTTTGTCGCCTCTTTAGAAAGAAGGCCGCGGTGCAGGTTGAAGGATAGACGTTGCGAAAGAAACCAGAACACTATCGTAATCATCTTTCTCCAGCTGTTTCTCTCATGAGAAATTATTGCTGGACTGATTCCAAACGCACACACACAGTCCGATGTCTGCATGCGAGCCAAATTCACAATTTGATATTGCTTGTGTGAATTGTTTTGCAGCAACAGTAGCTGTGATGGTGCTGCTCGATGATCTTCTAGCTGGAAGGGTGATGAGATATCAATGAAATGCAAGTGCTTAAGATCATTTTGATGCTTTGGTGGGTTCTTGTCAGGAGATGCGGGTTCGGGCCAAAAATAAAGATCACAGATACGAGATGCTGGAATGAGTTTCCTCCACGAGATCTCGGAGGGGGTCAACTGGGGCAGCTCGGGAATCAGATTTTGGAGGGCGACTCAGGAAAATGGAGAGGCTGTCTCTTGGTTGAATGAAGTAGCAAGTTTGGGCTTCCTGGCTAAACAAATGGCTAGCACAACCTGACCCCCGGAAAAGCGGAAGATGGATGAAACCGATAACGGCAAGTAAGATGAGTTCAAGTGATTTTGAAGTGATTCAGGGGCAGTTTGGGACAGTTTTAAGGGTTAATCCAAATATGAGAAAGGAAAGTCAGCCCCATCAAATGCAGAAGAAGCGTGCACAGTCAAAGCCCCTGATTACGCACCACCAAGAAACAAAGTGGCTGAGGTTCAAAGGCGTTCGTTCTTTTCCGATGCCAACGCAGCAGAAGGCTTTTGGAGGGGGAAGCGGCGAGCGAGATAACATTCACAAAGCTGTGTTCCGAGCAAAAGAATGCTTTGGGAGAAGGGGGTGGGACGGTGCATCCAACGCGGCGGCCCAAAGACAAAGACAGACAAAGGTGGAACAAAAAACGGAAGAGCGATAAGCAGAAAATGATGGATACGGAACGCGAACGAGAGGGGGCGGCGCGCACGCTCGCCGATCGGGCAGGCGTCAAGGTCACGCGAGGGTGGAGACTGAAGACGCTCGGCAGATGCGAACAATGACAGGGAGATAATTTCAACATCTCAGGAGTGCCTTGTCCCACTTTCTATTTATATATACACACACACATATATATAATAAATATATATTATATACGTATATAATAAATATATATATAATAAATATATATATTTTAATAGGTGGAGAAAAGACACTGCGTCAATCACTTTTGTGTATTTCCTCGCTAAGCTCTTTTCATGTAAATCCTTACTACAAACTACACAATGAAGTCACTTTAATCTCAGCACACCCACACTCAAAAACAAACACACACACACACACACAAAAAGTATTTGTCCACTTTACACTAATCCCCGTTTGGACTGAGAGTAAAAGGAGAAGTCCCACCCATACAGTGCGGAGTGTCCTCACACAAACGTCTCAGGTCAAGCAAGAGGCGACGGACTGTCGGCGGTCTGTGCCTCCTCCACATCTTCGGAACTGACGGCCAGTGTGTGTGTGTGTGTGTGTGCGCGCGTAATATTAATATATAATATAATATGATATGATATAATATAATATAATAGTATAATACACACATCCATACACATATTGGCTTATTGAAAACAGATAAAAAAGTTAAATGACAAATTGTTCAGCATGGAATCGGATTTCATGGGCGCATTTGAAAAGTGTATCAACAGCGCCCCCGCTTGTTCAATATGCGAAAGTACAGAGAAAGCCTAAAACGAGGATTATTTTAGAGAAGAATCCATTTCAAGTGAGTATTTGACTTTTCTAAACCTATAACTATTTTTTAGGTATTTGTATTGATGCAATTCAAATTTCAGATTTTTTTTTAATAGTACAGTGAAAGCCTAAATTGAGGATTTATTCAGAGAATAAAACTATTTCAAGTGAGTATTTGACCTTTCTAAACCTACGACTCTATTTTTAGGTATTTTATTGATGCAATTTAAATTTCAAATTATTTTGGAATGTTTTTCACATTTGTCTCCAAATATTACTATCCAAGCCTAACATATAGATTTTGTATAATGAGGCATATTCAGTCTTTAAAGGAACATGGCATAATTTCCAGAGGTATAAATCTAGTTATTAAAACAAAAAGTTGACATTTTTAAAATATAATTTGCCAAGTCAAATTACAGCAATGTACTCATGAGGAAATGTGTAAATTCTAAATTCATATTACAAAAACTCCTAAACATATTGTGGTAAAACTTAATACATAAAGAACTAGGCAATATTTCTTAGAGGTTAATATTGACTTCACGGGGCTGCAAACGTCTGTTGTGCTTCTTATGAAAAAAGATGAACGTTTAAATGTACGGTAACGGTGGGATTGACCTTTCTCAAAATGCCCGACTGTAATTCCCTTCTGCATCCAGAAAGCATTTTGAATGCGGCCGTAATGCAATTTGGGACGAGAATTCAATCTGCAGTGGCGCCACTTAAAGGCGTGCTGTTAGCACACGTTAAGCATGCTTCTGGGCAAGCGAGGGTGGAATATTATTCGGCGAGCGCTGCCAAAAAAAGCGAGAGAAAAGTGGGAGGGAGAAGGCGGCGAGGTTAAAGAAGAGCCAGGGCGGAAAAGAGGAGGATGTGAAGACAGCAGAGATCCATTCAGGCACGTGTTGCGTTGATTTTATCCAGCTTTGCCGTATCTGGCGAGAATTCAACCCAACAGTGCCCCTGCTGGGGTACTTGCAAAACTACAGTAAACAGGAATTTGACATTTTTAAACATCGGACAAAACACCAAATATAATTTGAAATTTATCTTACAGATTTGCCAGCAAATAAACAATTTGACTTTTGAATAAATGTCCTAAAAGTGCACCCGTAACCTAAATCGAGCTTCTCATACATACAAAGATTGTCTCTTAGACAAGATGCATCAGCTCGTGTATTTCCTTGAACCGATTACTGCGCTATTTTTTATATAGTGTCATTTACGGCATTTTAAGGATAATTCTAATTTCAGCGAGACAAAAATAGGCAGTGTTAAGTGTACGTAATGTGATACTGGATTCTTTGGGAGTTTTGAACATAGCATATCACCTCTGACCTATTTTAAATGGTCGAGGGAATTTATTAGAATCAGAACCATTTAAATCCTGAACCATAAACACATGTTGTATAAAACATCGTAATTATTGTCCCACTTATGCATTGGAGACACGTTTTGCAGGTGCTTGACAGTAAATAAGTACTTGGCAGGTCACAAGCATGACCTGATGACATTCATTAGCAGCTTCATTAGACCGAAGGGCAACGCTCATTACGGAGAGATGGCAGACAAACGTGAAAGTGACATTGCGTCACAAATGCTAATGTATCGTTGACGCTGAAAATGACAACATTTTGGTGAATTCTTAAAAGTCCCCCAGACACAAGGGTTAAAAAAAAAAAGGTAAAATTCTACATTGTCCAGAGGTCCAAGAACCGAACCCTGGGGAACACCATCGGAAAGAGGGACGCAGAAAAATCAGGCAGTTGTACCTTTGACAAATTTCAGATTATTAAAATACAAAAAATTTAATTATCGACATTTTTTTCGCTCATATTATGGCAAATAAGCGACAAGCCACGATGGTGTTTATGGTTTCTCTCCTACTTCCATGTATTTCAAGTGAATGAACCCAAAGCAGGGGTCGTGTAAACTCCTTCCAGTAGCCGCATGGCTTTCCAATGTGTTTGCGCTTTTTAAGCGTGGACTCAATTTTCGCTATTTTTCACATTAATCGTAGCGACAGTAAAATAACGGCGCATCCAACGTGTGCTGTGAAAAAAAAAAACATCTCTTCCGCAAAGATAAAATCCATTAACACGCGTCAAAACATCTATTTAAGCCTGCATGCACCCAGGGACCTTGTTTTGGGACTTGAACAAATAATTATTTGGGACCCTGCTTTAGAGGAGTTAGCAAGAAACATTTTTTGATTGATTAAAACATATCAACAGCAGAAGTCCATCCACTATAGATATAAATAAGTACTGCAATCAAGTGAATCAGCAAGCTAATGCTAGCGTTAGCGAGAAGCTAACGAACTCATTTTACATACTGTGTTCCCAAATAATAAAACAGAACCTTTCGATACAATTCAGCTAATACAACTACTCAAAAAACATCCACAAGAATTAAAACATAGAGCGCACAAAATCAACAGAAAGACCGATGCTAATGCTATGAAAACGAGGGCATCATAGATATACAATAATATGCAAGTGAAATAAAGTTTTGTCATCTCAAGCTTACCGTTTTACTGTGTCCGTCGTTTCCATGGAGTGGGTGAAGGAATTGAACCCTCAATGAAGCAAAGTTTTTAGACGAATTCTTCTCTGTGCTCTCCACTTCGGCATCCTTGAGTTGTTTGGACTATAAAAGTCTCTCCGAGTAGAAAAGATGGCGGATTAGTTACGCCGCACCCGAGTAAAAAAGATGGCGGATTTGTTAAGCCACACCCATTAACTTGTTTGGTCGTGCCGCCTAAACACTTCCGGGTTGAAAAAAAAAATCCTCCAAACAAATTATAAAAGTATCTTTGCAGCACTTGGAGGGATTAGATTAAAAAATTCTTTAGTTTGTTTATAATACTTTTGCTCTGTGATTGTCAACATCTCATTTTCAACCACCTGTCAAAGCAGGCTTTCTTTTTTTTTTTTTTTTTACACATTTTGCAGGGTGGTTGTTTTGCATAAATATCGTTGAAAGAAGTTAAGAAAAGTACAGTACTTAAATCTTGGCTCATAAAATAAATTTTTGCAGGTCTCAAAAAGATGTAATTTTTGGAAATATTCTGCTTTCTGGGTTCTGTGTGCTGTAAAAAGGTGATGACTTAATACATGTTTCGGATATTGTGAGTTTCATTTATTTATTTTTGGTGGATCAATTGTTAGTTTCTGATAAATTAGCTATGAAATTAGAATTTCCTAAAATTTCCTAGACATTTGGAAAAATGTTCAAAAAAATGTCCTAGAATTTCTGAGAATTTTCCAGAGTTTCTGCACCAGTGCTTGTTTGGTAAGAGTCCTGTGAAGTTGTAATAGGTTTGAAAGATTGCTGGTATAAAGATGAGTTGGGTCGGATTCCGAAGATTTGTTTGAGATCTGAGGCAAAGATTTCCCGACATTTTGCGTCAAACAGATATGTTGAACGTCGAGTTCAGGGATTCTACTGTACGTACATGAAAAATAATGTTATTATCAAATTAATTACGGAGAAATTATATATTTTTTTACTGTTAAACGAAATCTTTTGAATGCATAATACATATACAAAAGTCTCTATGGTGAACATAATTTTAAAAAATCCAAAGTACAAACAACAAATCTGGACATCACCCTTCCGCATTGTAAACGGAGAGGTCAGAGGCCATGGTGACAAGCAGTTCCCACGGAAACTGATTGAAAGGCCTCTGGACCGCCCCCGTCGCCTGACCTCGACTCTCCTTAATCATCAGCAGCACGTCCTCGTCGTCCAGCACGCGGATGAGGTCGCCCTCGTAGTCGCGGTAATTCAGCGCAATGTCACCCATCTTGAATACGTCCCTGAGAACACACACAGACAACAGCACACACACTTCAATACAGCGGTTGCCATGGAGATGAAAACAATGAACTCATTTCACGTTGGATTAATGATCCTCGCTAACACATTACTCCCCTCGTTCTTTTTTATTTTTAGCCTGGAGATCCATTTTTTATGAGGGGGATTTTTTTTTTTCCTTAACATACACACTGGCAAATATATCAGAAATATATATAATAATTTTTTGCCATATTTGAATGGTGCTAAAAGTGAAGTAGCAAGTCTGAACGATTAGAGATTTGGTATTTTCATAGACAGGCGCAATTAGAAAGAGGCGTTTGCGCCGTAGTGGGAGTGAGGTTCTTGCAAAATAAATTAGAGTGAGCACCACTCGAACAGAACTCACACTTCATCTTTTGGAAGTGCGTAGAACAACAATTACCTCATCCGAGACATCAGCTCCATGTGTGTTGGCTGGATGGTGAGGTCCTCTTGAACGCACACGTCCCTGCAAGTGGACACGCAGACATTACAAAATACAAAAAAAACAGCTAAGCTAAGCTATCGTCGTTTTTTTTCGGCTGTGGAACGAATTAAACAAATTACAGTGTATTCTTATGGAAATATTTGATCCAACAATCAAATAGGTCTCGGAACGAAATAAATTTGTATGTAGAAGTTTGACTGTAGTAAAAAAAAGTAAGCAAAATATAAAAAAATATATAAGTGAAAGCATCAGGACGGACAGACGGATGGAATCATATTATAGAAATGATGTAATTGTACCTGGTTTGGATTCCAGAGGGGGTGAGCAGATAGCATCGGAGGCAGCTGTAGGTGTGGCCTTCTCCTTCGTCCTCCGATTCACTCTCCGGGAGGGGCTTGATGATCTTCACGAAGGATTGTGGAAAAATACCCGTCTGGTTGTTGACCGTGCCCTGTGGCAAATAATAATCAAATGGGAGGAATTCGCACCCGGAGATGTGTTAGTCTGACTAATTAGCTCGTGTACGCTAAATGACAATTAGCATGTAAGCCTGGCTACTACGCTTCAGTGTAGTCATAAATATTTAAATAAGTAAATAAAGCAATTATCACTTTTCCAAACACTGCTTGACTTATCAAGTGAATGGAAATGGAAACCATTTTTTCCCTTGGGAAATGACAGAAATATAACAGTTTTATTTTGAATAATATTATTATTTTAAGTGATAATGTTATATTCGAATATTCTTAACGAGTGGGAAAAAAACATAATCCAACATTCTGTTTTTTAAATGTATGTTGAGATGACGCAATAAACATATTATGACATTTTTCCATTAGCATTATTGGATTTGTGCGCGGAGCAGTCAGAAGGTAAAAATAAGACGAAGATAAGAGCATCCTCCACAATGGCTTTGTCACCCCCTCACTGCACCCACCTCCTGTTACTTCATCTTTTTAGCAGCTTTTATTGGCGTCTGCACACTAAGCACGACTTCTTTGTTCAGATACAAAATATTTAACTTTCGGGCACAATACATTTGAATTTTAATCTTTTGACTTTAAACATTTACATATGCGATACATTTTAAATGACCTATTTGAATGTTTCTTTTTCCCTCCCAATTATAATTAAATGATGTATTTGTTATGTTTGAATTCAAATTATTTTGTTGTGTTGTTGGATTGTTAGTTAGAAATATTTATATTAATTTAGTTATTAACTAAAATTGTATTTCTTTTATTTAATTGATAATTAATTTATTTATGATTTAATTTCAATTATTTTTATTTGAAGTTTTGATTTTTTTATTTATACATTTACATTTTTTACTTCATTTTAAAAAACCCAATTTATTTTAATATTATTTTTTATTTAACATGTATGCTTTTTTTTTTTTTTCAAACTGGGCACGATACCACAGTGGCAACTGCAACCTCATTTTTAATAAACACTACCTACAACAAGCTTACTGTTACTGCAGTTAAATAATTTTGGTAAAGGAGCATTAAGGATATTTTAAGGGGACACCTGATGGAAAAAGTTTGTGAATCATCAATCTAATCAAAAGGCTTACTTGAAGCGAGTCACGAGAACGAGTCAAGTCACATCACTTCAAATCAGCATTTTCTTCCTTAAATACCATCCACATTTTTTTTTTTTGGGGGGGGGGATTTGGCACTGTACGTACCTCCAACCAGTCAGTGTTGACTCGATGCAGCAAGAAGATCAAGTCTCCTCTCTTCAGGTTCAACTCTGCCTTGCTACTGCCACAAAAGTCAAACATGGCCTGGTGCAGGAGAAGAAACAGTTTAAATTGAACTTTATCTCGTAATGACAATTATTTAGTGTCAGCTAACAATTTCACATGTGCGTGGGTGTATTATGTAATATATATATATATATATATATATATATATATATATATATATATATATATATATATATATATATATATATATATATATATATATATATATATATACACACACACACATATATTTATAACTGCAAAAAAAATATTTGAAGTTCACAATGGTAAAAGTATTTCCCACCATCTTAGAGGAAATAATCAAACCAGCAGGCATGCTCGGAAAACAATCCAACATTTTTAAGTATACGCATCATCGAGCCAAACAAGCAGCGAGCACGGAGGGAGCCGCGACGAGATGATGCGCACAGCAGTGGCTCAGCTGCCCCCCCCAAAAGGAAAAAAAAATCAGAGCGGCGAGAGCAGTGGGAGGGAGGTGAAGAAGAAGAGGAGGAGGAGGGAGGAATAGTCAAATTTAAACAGAGGTGAGGGACTGACAGATCACTGCTGCCTTTGCTGTTCGCTTGGCTTGCAGCGAGTGTGGAAGATCGGGATCGAATTCACGGGACGATGTGCGGTGAGCGACTTTGTCTCGTTTTTATCATCTGCGGAACTATTATAAAATGCTATTGTGTATACGCATTCTTATCAACACACACAGATTAATTGGTGACTGTTCATTTTAATCAGTTGTAAAAATTCCGATCATTCCGAACGCAACAGCGTCAAAAGTGATGCATGAAAAAAAAAGTAAAAAAAAAAAGAATTGTTTGAATTATTCAACAGGTCATGAATACTTCATGTTGATGCTGAGGAGAAATTTGTATTGAAGGAATCAAATTATGACATTTATGCAATATTAGGGATTAATTGATCATTCTAAGTGTTTTCAAAAAGGTAAAAATAATATTACAGTATTTATCGTGTCTTTAAATCATGTCGTGGTGTGTTGTGTGACCTTATGGTCTACGATGGGTCAACAAGATTTGTGTTTGTGTGCGTGACTTTAATCCCAGTGTAAACAGAATGAGTAATCTAGATTAACTACTATCAGATTAGTTTGACCATGTTGACACCAACACTCCCACACAAACTAAGTATAACAGACACATTGAACTCCTTGAAGTAAGAATGTCTTTGCACAGAACTTTTGTTGGAGCCTCGAGTTGCTTTCTGGGTGGAATGGGTTTGTTTTGATGGCGATACTGCGGACAATAAAAAATCATTTAATTGCCTTTTTTTCACTAAATCTAGAGTTTGATTTGCTTGGTTTAGTAGCATACAGCTTTGAAATTTGTGCACAAATGCTGCTAAAAAAAAACCAAAACATTTTTTTATTAATTCAATTAATTCAATTAATCTAAAGGTATTTATGCCTTCAGAATATTTGTCCAATTATATTTGGATTTCTGTCTTTTTAGCATAAAAGTACAGTTACACAAGCATTTAAGACATAGAATTTAAATTGAAGTCATTAGATTCACTTATTTTATGTTTTTGTTGAATATTGTTTGGAATTTATTTACTTTTTTAATTTTTAGGTGTGAAAATGCTGATATTTTAATAATGAGTTATGAATTAAAATTAAATTGTTTATTATTTACTACCTCAACTATGCACATACACATTGACAATTAGTCAAATTGAATTATTATCTTTTTACTTACAAATACGTTTGTATTTTTCTGTCACCTGCTTATTTTATTTTCTAAAAATATTTTTTTGTAACTTGTACATTTTCTACTTTTTGTGTCAAAATTCTGACACAAGTAAAAAAGTATAAGAAATGTATTAGTCAAAAAAAACACAATAATTCTTCTCAAACAAATTCCTAAATGTTGGCTTTTTTCTGTTATTCATTTCATTCTTTTAAATCTATATTTTAAATGTGTTCATTTTTGTGTAAAAATGCTGATACGCAAGTAAAAAAAAAAGCACACATTTTATTTTTACTTTTTGCATTTTTTTCTTCCCATTTGTTAAAAGTAACTCCATCCAGACTTTTTTTTTTTTTTTTGAGATTATTTGACTGAGAACAATAATTTCACATCACTTGCCAAAGTCACTAGAGCGCAAAACAGAAAGACAGTATACGCTTTGATTTCCTCGGAGTTCATCAATGTTTGCAAAAGAAAAAAAAAGAAAATGTATGCACGGTTAGCGAGAATGGAGCAGTTGAGCTCCGTTGCGCCGGCGCCATTAATTTGCGCAGGCAACGACTGTAAATGACGCCTGGGTTGAGCTCGGGCACAGGAGCAATCATCTTGAGCAATTAGCGGCGCGCCCACCCGCCCTAACAAGCTTGTAAAAGCTTTCGCTCCTTGATTAGCGTCAACGAGGAGGGAGTTGGCGTTCCCTAGGAGAAAAGCCAAAAGAGGAATCTTTCCTGAAGCCTCTACCGTAGGTCTCTACTGAATGGAGATTTGACTCGGTGGATTGTCTAACTACTATACCTGCAGGCCAATTGGAAACTGTCAGCCATGTTTCCATGGTTACAGCTAAGAATCCCTCACCATTTCTGGCATGCTGAATAGGATGTGAGGAATGTGAAAGTTTGGAGAGAAGCAAAGAGCTGCTGAAAAAGCACAGCAATGAAGAAAAAAAGGAAGTCCATGCAAATTCATGACTTCTGTTTTCTGATTGAAAAAGCGACCGGGACTCTCCTGACCCACTTCGGGTCTACGGAAACTTCCTTAATTGGGGTGCTTTTGTTAAAATTCTGGAAGTTTCCAATATAAGTTTGTTTGCGGGGAAGCACACCGAGGGGGCACTCGGAGAAGAAGCAGAAATAAAATGTTGAGTAGGTTGGCAGCATTGTGGGTAGATTACACCAGTGTGGGAGAGAGAGAGAGTGAGGGAGTGAGAGAGTGAGAGGCAAGTGAACTTTAGAGAGGCTGAGCTGAAGTGTGCAGACGGTTTGGTATGCTCCATTTTTTGAAATGCATTCATTTCGACGCAGTTTTGGTGAAGTTGTTTCTGCAAGAGCACAAAGTGCGCTTAGGACAAAAGCAGCAGCACCACGTCAATTTTGAACACCATGAAAAATGATCTTCCGTTAGATGGCAGAAGATCCAATGAACCTCTTGCCGTTCGTCACGTTTACTTTCTACGTTTGTGCGTCTACCGAGCTGGATTTAGTGCAGTTGTTACGCTGTGGGAGGCCATGGAGATGGTAACCATAGCAACAATAATAAATAAAGACAATTGATAAGCGTGTGTATACCTCAGCCCTGGGTGATGAGAAGAGGTCTGGCTTGGGTTTGACTGTCTTCCTAAGAGGTCAAGAAAATGAAATTTAGGAGGAAGTCATGAGAGTCCAATTTTGCATCATCTCCACTTACCACATGTCCACCTGGTGAAACACGCTATGTACTAACAACGGTCATCACAAATAAGGAAGTAAGCTAGGATCGTTTTTCCTTAGGGGCGGGGCAAGAATATCGAAGTACGAATGCGGGGGGGGGGGGTCGGTGCCCTAGCGGACCCCCCTCTAGCTCCGTCGCTGAAATTGAACTAATGTCTCTGTGGCTTCTAGATAAATGAGCAACCTGACTCATGTCTCCTGCGTTAAATTGATTACTTTGAGAACAATTTTGTCATTCTGAGAATGCTTCTCTGACTCTTTACCAATTCCATCAGAGGTTCTTCATGACATACACGGACGAAGGGGCTCACACTTTGCGGGTAGGCGGTCGCAGACGCCTGAGCACTCGAGGCTGATGTTGGCCGTCCTGCTCCGTCTGGTAGAAGAACATCCTGAGATCCTCATCCAGCAGCAACCATGTCGGCAGGCCCAACAGCCTCTGCACATGAGAGGAGGAATCGGATTGGGTTGTGGGAGTCGAGTGAGGTGGAAGGTTGCGAAGCGGGAAAAGATGGAATGTAAAACCATGTAGGTTGCGGCCAAACGAGCAAGGCAAGTGAGTGGGAGAAGACGACGACGACGAGAGAGAGAGAGAGAGAGAGAGAGAGAGAGAGAGAGAGAGAGAGAGAGAGAGAGAGAGAGAGAGAGAGAGAGCGAGAGAGAGAGAGAGAGAGAGAGAGAGAGAGAGAGAGAGACGCCTACGTGTGCAGCTACATCTGCAAACTAAACGCCATCCACCTACTGCAGCATCTTTCGGCCCACTTCTACGTAAAGTTGCAGCGGGAGCGAAAAAAATTCAAACGCAGCGATTACCTTCATGTACGTGTTCAACTCAGGGATTCGGCTCTCCGCAATCTCCCGCTTGTTGCCGATGAACACTTTTCCTGGAGAAAAAGAAAATGTAGTTTATTATTGTACTTTGGAAAATAAATCTGTGCAGGTCACTCAAGTTAGGGGAAAAATAGAAAATGGCAACAATACAGCAAAATGGAAATTTGCAGGTGGTCTGTAGAAATTGTAGAACTAACCTAGTTAGATATTTTTGAAAGTTGGTAGTTACCCTGTACCCCGAAAATTGGCTATCTAGAGTTAGCCACTGCTAATCTACATGGCTGGAAAAAAAATTTGTGGGCAAAAGTCATTCTGCTATCTAATAACTTGTTTCAATGTGTCCTCAAAGACCTTTTATTTTTTTTTTCTCCGATATTATATCATCCCACGTCTCTCCTTCGGTTTCCCTTTCTATCTTGATGAGCTCCGCAATTAAACCCATCAGCTCTAATATCAGCAGATTCCTCCGTGGCAGATGCTAAAGTTTGGAGAAAAGTTGAACCTTCATCATCACCTCCCAATTCAGTGAGTGGGACTGATTAAAATCATAATGTATTCCATTTCCGCAAAAAAAAAATATGGTGAGTAGGAAGCATAAATTCAAACCAGTACATTTTGAAAGATTTGACTACTTTTGAATTTCCAAAAGATGCAATATTGGTCTGAAACGATAAATTGGTCAACGTCGAGACTTTTTTTGCGAAAAAAACAAAAACAAGTGTTGTGGTCAAATTAAAAATGTGTCGATTTTTCATCGGACAGAACCACCAAGAAAGCGTGCTAACGGTACTTAGCGATGCTACACCCACCAAAGCTAGCAAACTAACAAAATACAAGCTAATCATGAATCAATTATTGCAAAATCACAACAGTGATTGACTTGAGTCATTACTGCTGATAAAAGTATCGGTGACACATCGACAGTTTTGTGTTTAACTCCATTCTAAGTGATTTCATCGCTGTACTTTCGATACAAAGCGTTTAGCGGCATCCTGTGGTGCAATCAACTTCCGCCCCAGTGTCGCAAACAGGTGCACCGCATCTCCAGCAGCCCGCAATCAAACTCCAAATTATTTCGTAAGCTACTTTTTGCACACAGCAGGCCCACAAGCAAAAAAAAAAAAAACGTTCTGGATTGCCAGAATGAATAAATCGTGACAGAGATGGGATTATTTAACTGATACCTGGAAGTGTGGGCAGCACGCAGGTGTTGGGACCAGGTCTGTCTGGGTCCTCTGGAGAGTATCTGGACTCCAAGATCTGGTGCAGGCTGAAAAAGTCACTGTAGCGCCTGTAGATTAGATACTTGCTCCATCCTTTGGTTTTCACCTCAACAACAAACCTCTGCACAGTGAATGGAAGACAAAGATGTTTTTTCGGTTGCTTTGAAATTCTAACATGCTATTATTATTATTTTTTTTTTCAAACTTACAAAGTAATCGATGAAGCCTTTTTTCTCCTCGATATCCGCAATGGTGGCACTGATGGGGATGTTGTCAGGCAGTTGGTCAAAGTCACTAGGGAATAGAAAATAAAAAAATCAATGATATAAATAATATTTATTCATATAGTTTCAAATATATCCGCCATTCTAGAATTGAACCCAACGCCATTTTTTAAATGTCGTTTACAGAATAGTTTGCTGTGGTTTCCCTATTTTAAAATGATTAAACAAGAAATATGTATTTTCCCCATTTTAAAATGATTAATTAAGAAATATAACACAAGCGTGGCCTACCCCAACCACATTTGTAAACTCACCTCTCGTAGCGTAGCTGCAGCGGTAGCGACATGGCCGACCGAAGGTGTCAAGACAGTGTAGAAAGCAAACAAAATATTTCAAAGTGTGAATGGCAGCATCAGGAAGTGAGGGGTTGGCAACCAGGAAATGTTTTGCATGGGTCTTTCCAAACAAACCAAAAAAGGGAAGTCTTATATATATAGAAAAAACATGATTTTATTTTAGCTAACTTTTTATATACAAAAAAAAAAGCAATACATTAAATATTTGGATTCATTCAAGATGTGCATACTTTGATGTGAAGTTGCCCATTTGAAGTCTTTATTTAATATTATTATCACTTCAAGACATTATTTTAACTCTGATTATTACTATTATGAGGAGAAAATGTCTTAAAATTGGTAAAAGTGGTATTTTTTTTTTTTACACCACCTCAAAAAAGACTTTTACACCATACTCACCATATTCAAATACAGTGGCGTAGTAGGCCTAAGTGTTCATCAAAAACAAGGCACGGGTGTTATTCCTCGACAGTACCTTTTATTGTAATCAAAATTTAGACTTTATTAATGAACAGGTGGATTTGAAACGTTAAGTTTGCGACTGATGCAAATTTTTTTTTGAAAGGAGTAGATGTTAGTACCTCACCTAAAACGCGTGAGTGAGGCTTCTCAGTCGTGACTGACGATTGGCGTTGAATCAGACGTGATGCAAAGTGAAGGACAAACAGCATGAGCGGGAGTGTTTTGCCGCTGTGTGTGACACTGCAGTGAAAAGATTGTGGAGAAATACACACAAATACACAACGCATACAAATTCAGACACTTGTGGAGGATGCCATTCAATCTTTACATTGTGTATGAAAAGAGAGTCTTAATAAGTTTGAATTCTGATTAACGTGGGTTGGAGAAGTAAAATAAAATAAGTAAAATGTCTTTCTGTATTTATTATGTGTGGGTTTGGAATTTGTGTTGCAACTATTTGCAAGAGTTTGTCATTTATCCGATTTATTGTGTCATTATGTAATAAGAAGCTGGATGCGTAACAGGCCGACCAGCCAACAACTTGCTGGATTCTTTTTTCAAAACGCGCCCACGGCCGCCCTCACATGCCGAGGCCGTAGCGTGGACGCTAAATATACCGTTGTTAGCGCCGGTGCATATTCTGTAAATAGCGGGGGGGGGGCTTCCGTCTTCCCACTCAAGCTGCTTACAGTAGTTAGCCACAGTTGCTAATGAGTCACTTATAGTAAATGATTTTTGAACCTGATGAAATAATATAATAAGAATATAACAGAGGGATGGAAAAACATACTTTGTCTTGTATGTTGCCATGGCAACGTGTACACTTCTCACAACGTATTGCGTAACTTGTATTTCTTCTGCATGTCCATTCATCCAGCTGACAGGATGGTGATGACGGACCTGTTGAAAGCGGAGGAGATCAAGAAAGCTCTTGATGCCTTTGCAGGTTGGATTCGTGTACATTATTACACGTTTTAGTATTGTGATTTGTTGTAGTACCAATACCAACCTATGAGAGGCAGCATGGTGCCACAATGCACCCAGACTGTGGAGAAATAGAGAAATCAAAGTGAGGATTTAGCGTTGATACCAACCTTTATAATTACCTATTCATACCACAAGATGGTAGCAAAGCACTATGTCTGTCTAAATGAATTACGCAGTTTCTTGGGTCTTCCTGTGTGTAGCTTGCTTAACGCTGATATTTTTCGGCCTCCTTTGTTTTGCTGAGTAGCAGAGACATTCGACCCTAAAAAGTTCTTCGACCTGGTGGGAATGACGGCGATGTCGGCCGAGAGCGTCAAGCAGGTCTTCCGGGTTCTTGATGTGGATGGAAGCGGTTTCATAGAAGAAGATGAACTCAAGTGAGTCAAACAAGAAAACATTTCTGCTCTTTTTTTTTTTTCAACCTGAGAGAGAAACATTCCATCTTGCTCAGGTTTGTGCTGAAGGGTTTCTCCAAGGACGGCAGAGACTTGACAGATGATGAGGCAAGAGTGTTCCTCAAAGCTGCGGACAAGGACGGCGACGGCAAAATCGGAATTGACGGTGAGAGAAGTGAGGAGGTTTTATCTGACGACGAATGCTAACGTATAGACGGACAGATGGACAAGTTGATATGAAACATAACCTAGTTAGTCGAAAGAACACTGCGTAAATTCTCGATTTGGTCGTTTTTTTGCTCACCAGAGTTCGAAGCGATGGTGCATGAGTAGAAGAAAGCAGGACCTCTTCTTCCTCCTCCCTGAATTCATAGTTTGTACTTGCCACCATCAAACTTCTTTCACCTCCCCGGGGGAAGCCACACATGGAGACGGACCGGCCTGACCCGCTCACCCACGAAAACAGGCAGCGTCTATGGGGAGGTGTTACCAGATTTGGGTTACATGTTTTTATCGGGTATCAAATGTACTTCTCAATCGTTCTTGATGAGCTCATAAAGATGGCTTGGTGCTAGTGATGTTGTATTCCAAATGATTCTTTTTCAGAACTGTTCATTTTTATGGATTGGTCACATGCCAGTGCACCCGCATTATCTTACTCTTCACCACGCAGCCCCACTCATCCGTGCCTAAAAAAATTCACAACCAAGAAAGTGAGAGAAGACAGTAAGAAATGACAATAAAAGAGTTATTGAGTAATGGATATTTCTTTTTTTACCTCCAAAACAAACCTGTTGAACATTAAAATACACCATCAGCATTGAAATAAGAAAAGTGGATGTATAATAATTGACTGAATCACATTTTATGTCTTACAAAATAGAAAACCAGGAAAAGTATTTGAGATTTTTTTTTTTTAATAACAAAACAAAATGTGTTTCACGAGGGTGCGGGAGTTGAATTATGATGGTGACACCCAAACAATGAATCCACCTAAAAACTGCGTAAATATTCTTTTAAATGTTTCATGCTCATTTACAAACCCCGAGACTGCCCCCCGCCCCCCATCAAAGGATGCGAGGGGCGGATCGGTCATCGGTCTTGGTGGGGCGAAGCTTCACGGTGGCGAACGGGTTTGTGCCTCTGAAATGAGAGCATGAAATTCATGTGAGTGTTTATCAAATAATCCATTTTTAATTGAATTACCTTGGAAATAGAGGATGCTCAGGTGGGCCGTTAGGTGATAAAGCCTAAAAAAAAAAAAGATTTAATCTCTTTTGGTCGCAGAGATGATATTTAGCATTGTTGAGTTCACCGTCTTCCAGTACCTGTGTGTCGATGGCGGGAGAAACCGGTCTCAAATCCACAGATTCCCGTTGGAGATTCAAGCTCTTTGGTGGAGGGGGCGGAGGAGGCGGAACCTCAGCTACGATTTTTGTCTGAACGGGTTTCGGCTCCACCACCTGCTCCGCCTTCTTCTCAGGAAGCGGAGAGACGAGTCGGAAGTCTACAGATGCTCTGCGATTGGGCGTTGCCGGCGGAGGGACATCGCCGTAACTCCTGCTTTCTGATTGGTCGTTTCGGGTGTCGCCGGGGTCCAGCAGGTTGTTCATACTACTACTCCGGAGAGAGTCGCCACTGAAAATTTAGAAGAATATTAAATGGAAAATAATATCTATAATATAAAAATAATTAATAATAACAAATAATATTTATCACCTGTCGAGATCATCAATGGGGCCGACATAAGCAGCAGGAAACCAGCCCTGCCTGTAGAAGGTGACAAAGAATGAAACAACTCCTTCAAAATTTTTAAAGTCCCAGCAAGGGTTTTAAAAACGTACCTTAAGCTGCTGTCGGTGCGGCCGTACAACCAGCCGTTACGCGGTTCCTGGACCAGCACCGTGACTGTCTCCCCACGGTTGAAAGGCAGCAGCTTGGGGTTGGATGAGGCGGGATGAGACACCAGGACCTTCATGGCACGCCCTCCGGTTAGACCCAGAGATTCCCCCACTGAGCTCGAGCGAGAGCGGCTGGGGAGGGGTGATGGTGCTGAGTTTTGGGGAGCAAACAGAAAGATTACTATACCAATCAAATTCGATTGGGTCTACAAATGGGTACATTTACGCCCATTGTTAACCAGTAGGGGGCAGCAACGCACTTACTGTGTCAGCAACAATGGAAATGAACAGAATGGTCCTGCTCAAGATTTTGGAGCAAATCTTTTGATCTATTTTTTTGTGTATTCACTAAGCAAAGTCATTTGATTGTGGTTATGATCAAGGAAATTTTGTCGAATGTTTAATGGTTTCGAAAAGAGCTGGACAACCCACCTCGTGAGGGCACCTTGCCCAGCGCCTGTTGCTCGCGCCTGGCCCAGGACATGTCATCATCTCTGGCAACGGTCTGGAGCAGGGAGCTCACGGAGCCTCGCAGCTGTAGGGATGCAAAAGAGTCTTTGGTATAAGTTTTTTTTTTTTTAACTGAAAATACTTTTCATCTATCTTTGTCAGGCCGACTTATAAAATGCTTTTCCAGAATAATCTGAATATCCACCTGTTGCAATAATAGCTTTGTGTTCTAGCTAGTAATATGTGTTTTCTATTTTTGTGAAATTTTTGTTTTCCTGGTGTGCCGTGAAATTTCTCGCTTGACTGAACTGACAAAAACCAGTACCTGCGCCTCTTGATCCAAATTAGTGGGAGTCCGAGATCCGGAACCTCTGGTCTCATTGACTTTCTCCTTCCATCCTTCTGCTTTATGCTGGAGAGCCATGCCTGTCTGAATACAGATGAGAAAGGTGATCACCTCATTAAATTCCGGCCTGATCAAACGGCAATAAGCAGAAAAAGGCCTGCAGCAGTTTTGCTTATTAAAGCCCTGCCCTTGCTTGTTTGTGACTTTGACAAATGGTTTGTCGGGACGCATTCGATTAACTTGCTTATTGCAACTTTTGCTTTGTAGAAAGTTGTAGTTGACTTCTGTTTGCTTATACCTTGTTAACAAGGAAGAGGAGTGACTGAGCCAAACCGCAGTGTTTCTCAGCCAGGAAACGATATCGCCTCTCTTCCTCCTTCAGGATCTCCTGCTGGCTCTGTTTCAAGTACTGCATATAGTCGCTGCTCTCCTAGTAGCACATCACGATTTGTGTTCACGGAAATGGGATTCACTTTATCCACAAAGCACAGCGAAAAAAAATGTAAAGCCACATTACCAGAGAGTCCCTGAAGGCTCCCCGTCTTAGCTGCTTCTCCAAAGCCTCTGCCTGGTTCCTCACCTCCAACTCATACACTCGCCGGCTCCCCTGCAGCAGCACAAAAAAAAAATCCTGCAATCCTCAGCAAAACACATTTCCAGTGTTCCACAAAGGCCCTTTGCAGCCTCACCTCGATGTACTCCTCATCCAACTTGACGTTCTTCTCCATGGCTTGTAATACCTCCACTTGGAACCAACGGAACTGCAGCAGGGAGAATGAAAGAATCAGTTGTTTCCATCATCACGTTTGTGGAAATGTGCCATGAGGATGGATGTAAGAGCATCAACGTGTATTATGTGTACTGACCACTCCTTCCATCTCAGCGGTGAGTCTTCGTTGTGTCTCAGATAACTGGATCAGGACATCTCCTGAAACAGGACAGACACATTTGAGAAAAGTTATTATTAAATCACACAAATTACTTCCAACCATGTTTCAACTGCTCTTGAGGACACGAGTAGATTAGGACTGGAAAAAAAAAAAGACTCCTCATTAATAATTTAGCATGTGTCACTCAATAAGACCGCTCATCAAGCTGACCTTCTCAAGTTCTTAGAAGCACGTGCGCTCTCATTAACAGAACCAACCAACCACGTGCGAGAGGTCCCATAGTGAAAGTGACACTGGTGGAAAATACCAAAAGGCACTCGTGCGATCACACAAGTGCACCGTCACGACAGGCTTTTTGTTGTCGTCGCCGAATATCGCAGTAACTTACCGAGAGATCGAGAAGATAGTGTGTGAATGGCCTGGTCGCCCATCTTGGCTACGGCGCTGAAGTAGGCCTCGCTAGAAACAGCTAACGCTGTAAAAACACAGAAAATAAAATATGTGTATAAAATAATCTCTTGAGATCATTGCCGCAAAATACAAATTACTGAAAGGTTTACATGTATGCACACACACACACACCCTGGAAAGCTTTGACATAGCCGTTTCCCAAAGCGACGAGCTTCTGAAGACCCGGGTTGAAATGCTCCATCAGGTTCTGCAGAAGAAGAATGGACGTGTGTAAATTCTGCTCTTAAGCTGAAAGCCAAGATGTGTTAAAGAGTTGATACTCACGGAATAGACGGATAAGGTGGATTTGTGTAGCTGGTCACTGCTGGTTGCCGACATGGTGCGAAACTGAGAACACCTGAGTCGCACTTGAAAAAAAAAAATCCTGTCCTCGACCGAATCCTCTTGCGATGAAAATTCAGCTCAGTCTGTGGATTAGAGCGGGCGAGCGGTCGAGAGAAAAAGGGAGCCACTGATATGAGCTGCCGGGTGAATTATTGATTAGCATGCCTGAAAGAAAAGGAGGCAGAGGACGGCCAACGAGGAAAACGACTGGCTTTATTGTACACATTAAAATGGCGGAAAGATCTGGAAGAGCAACATGGAGCCTTCAAAGTTACTTTACACCGCTGAAGACCCCATGCAGGAGGATTTAGGGGGCCCCTCAAACAGTCTAATTACATCCATCCATTTCCGATCGCTTAAAAGAGTTCACACATCCTCCAGTTGGCCGACGTCGTCGTATATGACTTCGTCGACCCCGTCCTCACTCTGCTTCTGCAGGCAACGACTTACGGCATCCAGTGTGGTTTTCAAGCGACGATCGAGGGCCGAAAGGTGGGGCTCCGTCAGCAGCGGAGCCACGGCGTGCAGGGGATCGTGGGAAAGCGAGGCCCGCATGACATCGCTGAGGCGATACTGCGGCAGAGACAGGAGGCGCAGTCGAAGCCAGGTGGAACGGCGGATTCTAGAATACACACATATATAAATATATATATATATATATATATATATATATATATATATATATATATATATATATATATATATATATATATATATTTATACATACACACACCTGCAACACTGCTCTAATGGTACCAAGATGGACGGCTCGTCTTTGGAGTGGCGCCCGAATCTGCATTGACAACACAGTGAGAACTTAGTTGCTTGGAAAACCAGTGACAGACATTTGAGGAAAAAAACTGCACTCACGCCCGGCCGTTGTCAAGGTGTAACAGGAAGGTGTCATTGCCGAACTTCTCGAATGTTTCGTAGTGGTGTCTGTCCATGTTGCCTAGAAGATGAGTCAGAATTTAAACAGCCATTGTTCAAAATGAGTCGTTCATCAATCTGAACAAGTAAATGAATCACAATTGTGCCACAAACTGTGGAATTTTGAAGAAAAAAAAATTACGATTGTGAACTGGAATAGGTCTGTTGAATGATCCGACAAAGGGAACAAAGCGGCAAGATGTACAGTGACGTCTCTGCTACTTTGTAATGAATCAAACAAAATGGCCGTCGGTTAACATGAAGACAAGACAACCTTTTTAATAAAAAAAACAACATGGATGAATGTATAAGAGCAAATATTTCAACTGCGTATTTGAATGTATCACATGGTACAATAAAAAACATTTCAGTTGTATCTTTAGCCACTGTAAAAAGACTAATTTTCTGCTGTGTTCAAACAAAATGGCACCAACACGGAAACGAGAGTTGCAATTTTATGTTCACCACCTAAAACTCACTTCTTCATTCTAAAAAAAAAAAACAGCTGGGTTAAAAATAACCCAGGTTAAAAAGGGACCAATTTGACCCAACTTTTTGGCTAGGTAGTGCTCAGACATCTTCACAGGAAGCCCTTGACTCAAAAAGTCTGCTCACAAGGCGAACCTTCCGCAAACTACACAAGGAAGGTTCTAACTCGGTAGGAAGCGGAACTGTTGTGATTATGTTAAAATCATCTCGTCCCTCGTCTCCGGTATCCAAGTCCTCTAGATAAATGGGACAATGATAAACTTCATCGGTGTTCCTTGGACGTGGAAAGTGAGCGTCTTTCACGTGTGCCTTGATGCAAATGAGAGGCATGGAGTAAGATTGTGGAGATAGGGAATTTCGTAATGCGGTCCTGTGCTCGTCCCACGATGCTCCTTTTAGTTCCAGGTCGCACAAGTCCACCATATCCTTTGGACGGGGGGTGAATAATGGATCGTCACGAACCTGGAAGGATGAGAAGAACGTGATCCAGTGAGAGCAATAATGGTGTTTGCATTTTAGCGGCAATTAGCATTACCTCAAGGTGGAGAACGATATCGCTGATGTACTTGTGATTTACTTGTGCTGCTTTTCTCCTCAGTGCCACCAGAAAGCCCTTCGCATGGGCGAAAGCAGATAAACGGTAGGCGGCACGCGGTGCCGAATCGTTATCGCGCCACAGGTAAGCGCTGAGAAGCTCCGCCCGTCTCTGTAAACGCGATAATGTGGTGAGCGTGGGGAGGGAGAGGAACGTCTCCGTTATGTATCGAAGCGGCTGTTGGAGGCGAGAAACAAGCGAGGACACCGAGCCGCTCAGCTCGTGCCACTCGGTTAGGAGGAAGTCGTAAAGCGGACTCTGGAAAACGTCCCCGGCGTTTCTTGCTCGGGTTTGGTTTTGTTGCGTGAGGTAATCCTGCAGCGCATCCAGACGCTCTCTGGCCTGGGTAAGTTCTGGTAGGGTCGCCAAAGCACTGCTGGCGAGTCCGTGAGGAATCTGGGAGGCCTGGAGCATCTTGTTCAGATTGCGACTGTTGATTTTGACGATTTCAACCTCCACGTCAGCGCTGAAACCCAACAGAAGAGGCTCGCTGATGTCCTCGGCACGTAGCAGCAGCTGTCCGTCCAGCTTTCGTTGGAGGTTGGCAAAATCTAAAGGCAAAACTTCTTTTCGATCATGCAAAAACTGGATTATTGTGAAAAACTGCGTCACGTTACCGCCGTGCTCAGGGCTGATGATGATATTAGCGAGCGTGTGCGGTCCGCTAGCTTGAGGCGGCGTTGCACTGAAGCAGGTTCCTACAGTGTTTTGGACCACCTCGGAATCCGCAGAGTCCAGAACATGGCCGCCGTGCACAAGGTTGACTAGGAATTTAAAAAAAATCAAAATGATGCAATACATTTGAAAAAAAAATAATTCAATGAATATGTGCATCACCTGCAATGTATTGTAAAGTTTTAATCTTGTCGTGGCACAGACTGGCTGAAGAAACGAGGGCATCCACCAAAGCTACAAGATCTGACTGGCTCCTTCATGGAGGAATAAGTAAAAAAATAAAAAGATTTAAAAGTAATGCAGCACAACACGTTTCCAGTTCTCACCAGCTATAGATTCTGGCCTGGCCCGAGTATTTGTAGGCCTCTCTCTGTAGCAAGACCGAATGGAAGGTTGCACAGCGTAGAAGGAGCTCCTTGTCGTCGGCCGGGCTCCCCGACAGATATTGCAGGGAGCAGCTCAACTCTTCCTTCACGTTCCAGGAGCAGTCACAAACCAGAGGCAGGCCGTGCATTCGCACCGATGCTGGATTCCATCGACATCAGGACTACATTCATTATCACAACATTTGTGACATGGGGTGAAAATAAAGATCCCCAAAGGGGGGGGGGGGGGTCAATTTCAAACCTACCGGGTAAGAAGGTCTGGGTAGTTTCTTCAGTCAGAAACCAAGCTCTGAAATCTGGATGAGGACTATTTATGTGCTTTGTAGCTGCGGGAAAATTAAGAGACAGAGGGTGTAATAAAATAATTTTTAAAAAAAAACACTGTGAACATCTGGTTTAAAGTTTGCAAAGTGTCTTTAAACTGCTTACCTCCATAAGGGGAAAACAGCTGATTGAATCGTGCCACGATTTTAGCATCCCAATGCTCCAGCAGGTGACAATTGTTCAAAACAAACCAGTGACCTTCTCTGATTGATTTTTCCAAAGAAAAGAGGATGAAGTCACAGTCGCAAAGTCCTGCGATGGAAATTACTTTCACCTGGACCATAAATAATTATTATTTTAAAAATGTAGAAAAAAAAACATCTCAATATGGATCCAAATGACATCCCTTACCTCCTTTGTATCTGTTGCCATTGAGGCCAAGAGCTTCACTAAGTGGACAGGCTGAATATTTGTCCACTTATCTTTGGATGGAGGAGGCCACGTTAAGATGATAGGTCCCTTATGCTCCACAAGAAATCTGTAAAGAACCTCAGGGTTGGCGCAATGAGGTGCTGAATGGCGAGGTGGGCGAAACTGGCGGGCCGCCATGGCCTCCGCTAGCACTTGTGTGGAGTGAGGTTGCAAGGTCTTTGTGAGAAGAGCCCGCTGGATCAAGGACAGATGGGAGTGAGAGTCGCATAGAGGTGGTCCTGCTATGACGGAGGAAGGTGAGCGCAGGTATTCTCGCCACTCCTCGCGAGAAGAGGTCAGAGAAGCAGTCAGACCTGTGAAGTCTGGAATCTTCTCTAACCAGAGGAGGTCAGAGTCAACCTGAGGGGATATCAAATGATCCTTTGAGGAACCTGCAGCTGGAGGAATCCCTGCGAATCCCATGAGTAAGGCCGTCCGCTCCGGTTGAGAGCAAAGTTGGTTGGTCTGCATCACGGCCAGAGTTAACAACAACTTGAAAACTGGACCGTGGCTCCTAAAGAGACACGGCCTATAGTAGAACATCAATTTGGCCACCATCTTGTTCCTTATCTCGGGTATTACCCCCCCTAACACCGTCCCAGTGCCGTACGACACGAGCTTACTGGCCTCTTGGGCAAAGACCTCCTGCATCACTACCATGAAGGCAGATAATGGAAAGTAATAAGCGGGGGAGAGGCGGGACACCTCCTGCAGAGCCTGGTAGAAGAGCCAAGCCAGCTTGATTAATTGCTGAGGAGCATCGAGCAAGGGCGCCTGGAACTCCTGCCTCTCATCCACCAGCTGTAACTCCGTCTGAGCGTAAGACATCGATTCCCGGACCTTGACCAATTGCGAGAGGAACTCGGGGGCTTGCATTCGGGTGGTGTCGGACTGCAGGACGGAATCCATCACAGAGTCCTAAAAAAAGATGGCGTCCTGTCAGCTCTCTCGCAGGAGAAAAATGTGATGAGGTCGGAAAAGTGTCGTCATGGAAACGCCTGTCCGACTCACCTCCTCCGTGACCAGCTTCCTCTGCATTAGCTGCTTGTCATTCTGTATCCGCAGGTGTTGAGTCATCAACGCTTTGCACTCCGACCGCAATAGCTGCGTCAGCATGAGTTCCTGGACCTGATCCGAGCTTGGCGAGAGGTCAACCACATCCACCTGAGCCAGTATGGATGGATGGATAGCTGACGAGGAAGAAAGGACGATCAAGAACCGGCTTTTTGAAATCCACATTTTCATCTAAGAGGTGAAGTTCTAGTTGAGGATTCCTACCGCTACTGAGCAGTCGGGCGGGGTAGTGGGTGCTGAGCAAGAGGCAGAAGTCAGGGTTTATCTGCTGGGCAGGCTGGTTTGAACCTGGGGGGCAACTTGCAGCGGGACGGGCCAAAGTTGCGAGAAACTGTGGACTGACTGGAACACGCTCGATGTGAGTAACCAGGATTTTCATGCCTGGAATAAAAACAAGATTTATAGGTGTGAGCTGCCTTTCAAAAAAATGATTGATGATTAAAAATAATGATTCCAGAATTAAATTCAAAAGGTGGATTCATTGGACCACACCTCCAATATGTCCGATATGCTAATTTATTTATTTCTTGATTTGTGTGTGTACATTATTAAACATCATTTAAAAAAAAAAATTGTAAATGGAAGAGACTGCTAAATATTTTACCATTCTTAACTTTCCGCTGTATCAATCCAATTCAAGAAGTTATTCAAAATATACTTGTTTTTTTTTCATTTTAATTTAATCTTAATTACGCATTGACCTCATTCAAGCACGTGGGTTTCCTCTTGTGTAGGAATGGTGCTGTAAAAATAAAATTGCTCAGCCAATAGTGAGTTCTAATCTTTATACTGGTTTAATTTCTAAATATTCATGGGTATTCCCAATTCCAAAATTATACCGCGTAATGATTCCAGTTACCTTTCTCAGCAGCCAGGTCCAACTTGCACATTAGTTTTGGATCATCAGCGCAAACCACGATATCACACTCCAATTCTTTCCCCAGAGTGTCGTCGTCTCCTGTTTCGCCTTCAGAACAGAAAAGTGTTGTTTCTTCTGTATCATTTCAAATGGTGATTCCATAATGGTCTCGAATGAGTATAGAGAACCGACTCCAACCTGTAATGACCCCATTTTTGGAGTTGATCTCCAGATGATGCTTGGTGTCTGCAAGTAGAGGCCAATATTTCACCCAACTCCTCCTGCAGCCCCACAGCAACAGCTTCAACACCAATCTGATGGTTACGCTCTCACGCGTCGGCCACGCTTTCACACCCAACGCCCGACACAGAAGTGGCTGCAGCGTTTCGGACAGAGCGACCGGAAATCCCGAGGTTAGCTGAGGCGGTTCGTCGGTGGAGGTGAACAGGGAGGTTCTGGCATCTCTGGGATTTGGATCGATGATTCCTGTGCGGTACAACACTCTCCACTTGCTCAGCAATTCGGTGCGTACGTCAGCTGAGAAGGGGCCAAAGTAGGAGATGATGGCAGCCAGGAAAATGGCGTCTCCCGGTAATCGTTGTCTCTGCAGCTGTACTTCCTGAAGGAAAACAAAAATATGACGACACATGTACTCATCATGCAAATAACCTTTAACCTTTCATTATGTGGAAAACCCAATCAGTGATGATATCATGGTCTCCCAATGATGTCATCAGCCCAAATAAAAAAACGATGTCTTCATGAATTACCCGAGCTCGATCCCTCCACACTCTTGCGTGTTTCGACAACAGTTCCACGGCATTAGCAGCGGTTCTCTCCAAGGCTTCAGCTTTGCGTAGCAGCAGCAATTTCTCCTCCAGCAATTTCAGCACAGGCTGTAGATCATTATCAAGCTCTTTAAGACAACGTTTTATTCCCTCCATGTGGTCTTGGATCTGCTCAAGTTGCTCTTGCCCCCTTAGAAGCATTAGATCCAGCTGCTTCCTGACCATCAGTTGGTATATCTTCGTACCGCAATTGTTGACGGAAAGGATCCAACGGCATAGAGTCTCGCAGGCCTTACTCACTTCTCGGATGCATTCCGGTACAAAGATGGGGTTTTTAATTAACTCGGCGAGCTGGAGCATTTGGACGTCGATGAGACTGTAGAAGTCAAAATGGACCAGGCACTGGGAAAAAAATAAAATAATTTTTTTAAATACCTCTTTAAATTATAATGAAATGATCCCGTGTCAGATACCTTATACACATTGCATTGTAAAAAGAGTCTTTTTGCATTGTCCCATCCAAAGGGTCGCTCAAAAAGCAAAAGAACGGCATCCATGACCAGCACCACCCCATCAGGCGGATCTCTATAGTGGCGCACCTCCTCCAGGTCTAATGGGTCCAGACTATGGAGCACATCAAGCGCTGCCTGGAAATATGGACTCAGCTGAAAAAAAGAGGGAAAGAATCAGTATCTCTAAATTCATTTATGACCAAAGCATTGTGTCATCAGTGAGGTGTTGCAAATCTATTTGATTCGTCACCTCTTTCTGGGAGTCAGCGATCCGGTCCCCCAGGATTTGAATTTTCCTCTCCTGTTTAGCACATTTAGTTTCAGCTTTTTGAAGCAAATGATTCTGGTCCTCTATGGCTCCAAGGAGCTCATCCACACGCTGAAAGGAGAAGAAGAAAAATATTTGCAAAGACATACAATGTGTACTTTTCGAGTTGTGTACCTTCTGTATCTCGGCAACTATCCCCTGCATTCTCGTTAATTCCTGTTTGTACTTCCTGGCAAGGTTCTCCAATGCGTCCAAATGAGACAGAGCAGTGTTAAGCCTGTACGAACCAAATATTCATCATAGATCAGAAAACAAATTTGAAGCTCACTGCTAAGCTCAACACAAATTGTGAATATTTGGAAAATCAAAACCTGTTGGATCGGCTCTCCAATTCATCTTGCAGAACTTTGCAGATGTAACCAAAATGAGAAATGAAGGCCATAAATGTATAAGGACTAAAAGGTTGCGTCATTAGAAGGACCAGAGCGTACTGATATGCAGACTGGTGGATTCCCGCCATTGCTACGGCCAAGCTAGCTGGTGAGCCTTGTAGTTTCACTGAGGGAGGGGGGGGGGAATCTGCAGTTATTTTATCGTCATCGCCGCTTAACAGAAACAAAATGTTAACTTACAGTTTTGACAAATATCTTTCAGGTGCTGAATAGCAACTTCTTCCAAAGACTGGTTCAACCAAGGCTGGTACATTTCCACACAGCAAAGGCTGAGAGCCTTGGTGGTTTGTGCCTAGGTGACAAAAATACCGTTTTTAATAAAGGACCCATCTACAGTGACGTACGAAGACGTGCAAGAACTTCAAATACAACGCGAGCGATTCAAAAACCTTGTCTTCGTTGTTTCCACGGCTGGCTGATACGACGGCAGGCATCAAGATGAAAACATGCACGTCACGGAGGTTCTGACACAAGTGCCTGTTTAAAAAAGATTCCTTGTCACTACTATCCAAGCAGAGGTGGCAATTAGTTTCGAAACTAACACTTGTTCCTTACTTGTCGAAAATCCAGCTGTCCAAGAGGAATTTTTTCGTTTTATACACAGCGGTCACTCTTGAAACAAGCTTGGCCAGCTCCTGGTCTGTGTAGAGCCCCGGGTAGGAGCTGAGGGCTACCAATAGTTCTTCTCGAACAGAGGAGCTGATATTCTCATGGACCAGTATGATGGTTTCAATTTGGCGAACTCGAGTTTGATTCCCAGCTCGTTTTAAAATGGTATTTAATTCACTTTGGTTACCGGCGTGTACCTCCATCAGGTGGCAGCCTGAGACGTAAGCTGCTAAACGAACGGTGGTTTTACGTCCTGTGCCACTACTTGAGGCCATTAGCAATCCGTGACCTCCTGGAATTAGCAGAGCTCTGAAAATATGCAACATCTGACACATCCTTTGTCTGTGCACAGCATATTTGAATGCAAAATGGCGATCGAGATCATCTTTGTCTTTCACATCAAAGTGTGAGAAGAGGTGATCTATCAGCACGCTGAGATTTTGTGGTTGATATGAGCTACTCTTGAACATGGGGAAATGATTTCTAATAAGCTCCGGGCCATACGTAAGGTTCGGCACAGCTTCCAGCAAGCGCTGAAGAAACGTTGCCTCCATATCGGGGTTAGATTGCACTCGAAAGTGGGTTGTTGCCGCTTTGGTGATGAGTGACTGCAGTTGACTTCTTCCATCCTCCGAGTTCATCCGATCACCAAATGTACGCATGCACTCGTGCGTCCAGAGATGGAGAATGCTGAGCTCCATAGCTAAAGGCTCTTGAGGAACCGGGGAACATTTCGATTTGAACTTCGGGTTAAGCGGCTCTGGTTTTGGAAGGACTGGCTGCCATAAGCACATCCCTTGAAAGACCTTCTTCAGGTCATGGTGAGAGAATAAAAAATAAGGATTTTTCTTAGTGGGCTGGAAATTGTCGCAAACATCTTCATATAAATTCTCCGTCGCGTTGATGATGGAACGTATCGTGTCCGACACGCTCGGGAGGAATGGTGCGTCCCTGAGCCACAGTTTAAGCTGAGGCGAATGAATCGAAAATATCGCCTCCGCGGTTGAGCTCGGAAGAGCGAAGACGGAGAACAGACGCGACAGCCTGGACGATATTACGCTAACGTGGGGGTTGTCCAGCTCAAAGACACAACAGGTAGCCAGGTAGCTGATGAATCCAGGACTGAGCACCTTGAAGCGGTCACAATCAAATGCCACCACTCCTCCTTTCGAAATACTTTGGCGTAGAGTCTCTAAGATTTTCGAAGTCTTCCCAGTCACATCTTTTGAAAAGGAACATGATGATTAAAATTCAGGACGTTAAAGTTATTTGGTAGCGTACTGACTCACCGCGAGGCGTCTCATGGAGGTCATCCACATAAAGCGTTAGGCCTGGTTGCTTGGCCATGACCCCCTTGGTTTTTTGACAGCTCTTCTGGAAGCTAATTCCACACAGCAAATGGCGTAAGTCTGTGGGAGCCTGCATAGAACGAGCTGGAACTTTAATGTGCGGCTTATCGAAACACAGCAAGGTGTTGCAGACGGTCGATTTTCCGGAACCAGGTTCTCCTGCCAGCAGCACCGGCTGAATTGCCTCCAACATGACGGAAAGCAGGCAGGTATATTTCCAGTGCTGTGTGAAGATGGTGATAATTGATAATTAGGTATGGATAATAAATCATTCAAAACTAACCTTGGGAGTGATGTACTTTGTTAATAATGTATTGTTAGAGTAGATCTTGTTGTCGATATTAAAGAAGAACTCAAAGACGGTTCCTACGTCCGGAACCTTAATTTGAGATCGACTGTCAAGCAGTGCTTGGCGGGCAATGGTGTCAAACTGAGGCCAAAGTCTGAAAAAAATAAATGTCGAAGAAAATAAGTCGCTTGGATTTTGCATATTATAAATGTAAGGTCATAAGAAGATGAATTGATGACCTACCGAGGATGAAGATGTCCGCCAAAGCCCCAAATGTAAGCCAATAGAAAAAGATCTTGATTGATATTAAAATCTGGAGGTTTATCTGCTGGAATAATCGTTGATAAAAGTAAATAACGTGTGTGTGTAAAATGATTCGGATATTTGTAGATTTGCAAATACCTTTTGAGTCTTTTTGTGCCGTGGCTTGATTGCTGTTCCGTTTGCTGGTAAAATGATGCAGGAGGGCACGCAGGATTCGAACGAAGGATGTGATTTCTACCAAGCCGTCCGCTGAGGCTTGACCTTTATTCCAAATCTTCTTCTTCTTCAACAAATTGAGAGTGCTGGAGAAAAGATCTTCTGAGAGCTGAGTCCACATTTCCAGGGTGGCTTGATCCAGTGTGAACCCAAAATGGAGAGAATCCATTTCGCTCTTCCACACCGACTTCCAAACATCGGCGCCGGAAAAGTAGATAAGACTGCAACGGGTCACCGCAGAGGGGCTCGCGTCACTTAAGTCGGTGGTCTCCACAAGGAACTTGAATCGTGATTTAGGCGACATGATCGTTTCACCAGATGGGAGGCTTAAAAATGGCTTTGCAAGATCACTCAGTGTGCTTAGGTGATCTAGCCAGCAGGGTTTTCCAAATGGCTCTCCATCCATTACCAACCATTTGGTCGTATGACTCGACTCGCGCATTTCTAATTTTCCAGAATTTCGTCTTTCGGAATCTCTCAACGCCTTGGTCACAGCTCCATCTTGCCAGCCGGATTCATCGCAGAATCCACCAAATAATTCCTCATGGGACATGGCGTTTGGAAATAAGACCACGGTGTTGACGAAGCTCCAATCTGAAGCAGCTTTCAGTAGTTTTGCCTCGGTGGTATCCACGTTTTCATCTTGGTCTTCTGTTTTATTTGCGAGGCGACTGAGGCCTCCTGCCAGAGCATTGTAACAGGTTGATTTTCCACTTCCGCTAGGTCCGAGAAGAATAACTGCATGAGAGAAACTCAAGGTCTGGTAGAGTCTAAGAGCTTGGCGAATAGTTTCAGAGTCAGAGTGCAAGAGGAGCTGATCTAATTCTTCTGACACGGCTTCTTGAAGTTGGTAGTTTGGTTCATCTTGAGTGTATTTTTGAATATAAGGGAACTGACACGCGATAGGAAACAATTCTTTGACGATGGAGTTGAAGCGTGAGACTTTCTTTGGTGCATGCATCAATGGTGATAAGACTGAATGGATCGCTTGGACAACAGCTATCTCCTCCAATAATCCAGGGAAAATCGCTTGCTCTTCATCCTCACTCAGATCGTTTTCTGGAGATTTAAGGATCGTTCGTAATACAAAGGACTGTCTGGCCCGACCTGAAAATTTCTCATCTCGGAGGATTCGTTTTAATCGTTTCTTGGAGGCGGATGTGATATTCTGCAGAATGACAAGATGGCTACTCGGGTTTTGTGTCACAAAGTGAGGCAGGCACAGCGAGTCCTTGCTGATGCTGATGAGGGATACCAGACGTTGACTCAAACACTTGGCTTGTTTAAAACCAAAGGAAGTCAGCATGATCTCCACAATGATCCTGTTATCGGGACAGGTCAATGTCACAGGTCTGGTTGAAAATCGCAAACTTTGTGAAATTTCAGAGGATGAAATCAGAACGCTTGCGTAGTTGGGGCTGACAGAAGTGCCGATCCCTGAGAATAGCATTGAGAATTCTCGATTAAACATCTTTCCACGCTCGTTGCTCTTTCTTGACCATCCGACAAACGACTGGTAGATGTCCTCAAAGTGTTGTGCCAGTGATGCCTGGACACTTTGAAGCAACAAGTCCACAGAGTCCAGCACTAACCAGGCACCTGTCAAAAGAGCACCTAGGAGCATCTTTTGAAAAATATCAGCCTTCATATTTGGAGAGCAGTTTAGCATCACAACATGTCTCCCCAATGCTTTGCCTAGAAGAACCACGGTATTTGTCTTCCCTGAAGACCAAGGTCCATTGACAAATCCACATCTATAGCTCTTCACGGCAAGGAGAAGCCCCAATATCACTCGATCTGTGCAGGGAGTATGGACCATTCCAAAGTCTTCTGGACCAAAATACTCATAACCATACGCGAGTCTGTGGCCCAAAATGTCCACGTAACATTTCGGACCATCACTGGGATTCTGATCTTCTGAGCTTATAGAGTACTTGAGAGAACTCAGCCACTCGAAAGATAACGCCGGCTGACACTGGACGTGCATGAGTTGCGTTAGTTGCTCCTCATGTTTAATTCGAAGGAGCACCAAAGCACGTAAGCACGTCATTGAGTATTTCGAAAGTTCTCCGTCGTCGTTCGACCTTGCGACTGCATCCCTTGTGGCCTGGCAAAAATGTTCCAGTTGTGCACTGTTGAATGCTTTCATCTGACTTATCTTAACGTTGCTTGAGTCCTGGAAAGCTTGATGAAGCTCACTGCACCAGACCACCTCCTCTGCTACAAGAAGACACTGAAGAGGATATTTCAACGTCATATCAAGCACAGGTGAAACGTGTTCACGAGAGTCGTTATTCGGCGGGTCTTGATGGTTGATCCATTCGAGTTGTTTTCGTTCATCAGCACACTGACTTAGGAGATGTTCCATGGTTAACTTGAGTTGATCCTGAAACCTACTCAGCCAAATCAAAACATTGCGATTCGGTTCCACTGGAGAAAGGAAGCTAATGTGCTCCTGGAGGTTTCCAAAAACCCCGAAAACCCGAGTCGGGGTGTCAGGTGTATCCTGTGGTTCCACCGAGACAGATGTGTCCAGCCACTGAACCCCTTTGAAGAATTTCCGTACAAAAGGTAACAGAGATACGGGTGTTGGTTGTAAAGAGAGAAGTTCCACTACTTCCATCTCACTGAGGAAGTAAAGTCTGGGGAATAATTTGCAGCGAGCGTGGAGACGGTTTGCCATCTGCTTGGCAATAGCATTCAATGTGGACAGATCGTTGAGGAGAATTTGGCAGAGGTTAGCGCCATGAGGATTTTCCATTCCTGCTTTGGGACGAACAAGATTCAACACATTGGGGTGAGATGAGTTGAACCTTATCATGGTCTTGAAACGCTCATCGATTGATCGGAATTGTGCCAGCTGGGAGAAAAAAAAAATGGTTTTCATTGAATTGGAGATCTTTGGGTTCGGACAAAATGGAAATTTGGCACATACCAAATCCCATCTTTGAACAGCTAAGGTTCTTTCTTGAAATATGTTGGTTAGGAAGATCCATTCTTGCTGGTAGATATCAAACAAATGCAACAACTTCTCTAGATGGACAGAAGAGTTTTGAAATAACAACAATTTAAAATTTAATACAGGAGCTATAGAAGAAAATATTTACCAAGTTCTTGAAGTATGTGCAACCACTCTTCCACGTGTGACCTAAAGTCAACACTGTGCCGTGACTGATGCATGTTTGATAAAATCATCAAATCCTTTTCGAGGTCAGTGAAGAGAAATTCTAGGCCTGGCAAAAGTAAAAAAAATTTAAAAAATCCTGCTTTTGATGACTTTACGTGCTTTATGATTAAATTAAGTCTTACCAATAATAATTCTGGCATCACATAAGGCGTCAGAAGAGGACGCCGATACCTGTGGCTCAGCAAGATGGCAACGAGGACCTGTACAGGTATGCGGCAGGAAAATACGTTCCGTCCATGCCTGTTGAATTTTTTTAAATCTCTTTTCCATGGAATTCTCCTTTTTCGCATCGCTACATATCTGAAACGCAACGTTGCTCGACTGAGTTTAAGAATTACTGGCACCAAAGGAGAACTTGCGGTGTATTTATGTATGCAATTAATCTTCACCAACTTCTTTCCCACCTTGTTGATCAGTTCTCGGTGAAGATCAAACGGTTGAAAAATAAGCTGCGCGAGAGTTGCATTCTTATCGGTGGTTTGCCGTAACCCGATACCTGTCAACGTGGAAAAGATCTTGATGAGCATCTTAGAGTAGATTAACAACGCAAATCGGGGTACTGGCCTCTGAAAAATGTGGTCCGGTGTTTGGGTTTGATCGTCGGGGTCCGAAACCCGGCCAGGATTTTAAGACGACAACTTAAATCGTCAATGGTTTCGGACGTCTCCCGAAACACTGCGTCGTCGGCGGGTATGATGATTGCTAGCTTTGCAACTTGCTGCTGCCATTGGATGATTTGCTCTTGAGCTTGTGACAATTCAAGCTACCATAAGGAGGATTTTAAGGAGCATTGCCAATTAGGCTCAATTACAAAACGAGGTTCAGTTTTTAAATTTACCTCAGTGAAGAGGAACTTGTTCCATTGGTGTAAAGATTGTCTGCAAAGAGCTGTTAGCTCCCAAAGCTCCTTCCGGGCAGTAAGTTTAGGAATGTCAGTCAGATCAGACAAGTCCACAGGATTTTCTAAAATAAATGACATCAATATTAGCGGATGTGATTTTTTTTTTTAAATACATACAATTTTAAAATCTAGATTAATAGAATAATTGTTCTCACCTACAAATATTTCACCAGTCTTAGACAACAGCTCCAGATTGGAGGTGGCCTTTTCCACACGAAGAGTCATATAATTCAATTCGGAAACCACCTTGTCAGCATTTTGACGTGGATCAAGAAATTGCCCAGAGGTAGCGTAAGAGACTAAACATCTTAAGTCGGAAGCCATCCATGGAAACATCGTGTCCAGTGCAGCAGCCACAGAGGGAAGGCGAGAACGTAACGTGCTATCTGCAAGCTTCAAGTGGGAATAATAGCAATCCCACGTGTCGAACATCTAAATATAGGAGAACAAGCGAATTATTAAGGTACAGTGTGTGCGAAAATGAGATGAAAATCATTTCAAAAGTTTTTTTTTTGTACCTTTTGAGACAAAGTCAGTTCCTGGATGGTCATCTCTCTATAATGAATGCAAATACTTTCCTGGAGGGTGCGACTGTACTCCAAACGTGTTTGCATTTCCGCCAACATGTTCACGGACTTCCACACCTGAGGAGACATTGTTGTTCAACATGTTCATTACTCCCCCCCACCTCAAAAATGGAAGATGATATACGGGTAAAAAAAAAAAAAAGAAATCGAGATGGAGGTATCCATACCACATCAACATATTTTGGCAGGTCATGCAAGTCTTTGGGTTCGGTCTTGAGAGCAGCGAGAGCTTCCTCCAAGTCCTTCAACAAGCTCTCTGTGCATAATTTCATTTGCTTCACTAACTCTTCCTGTACTTCATTTTCTATCAAACTCAATTGCTGCCCTGGAAAAAAAAAAACTAGGCTATTACATTTTGGGAACATTTGCACCAAATTTCTGTGCCATTTAGCAGACCTAGAAGCTCCTTCATTTGGGTGTAGTGGATAATAAATAGCTGGTTGGATGTAGAGATGAATGAGGGAGCAGCATGGATTTCTTCAAGCCACCTTCTTAGCTTGGTAATTAGTTGGCAATACAGTAAAGCAGGTTGACCCTTCATCTTTTCTAAAGAGGCTTGACTCCATTGGTTGATGAATACGTGGACATCCAATAACCATGTGTAACATGTTAACATCTGTTGGATCTCAGACTCTGCTGCCTGTCCAAACAGTAGAAATAAAAATAAGAAGACATATTAGGTAACAGCGGCGCTAATTTCTTAGCTTGCCTGCATCAGCTCCGAATGTTCTCTGTTGATAAGCTTGCCCACGTCATTGATGGTAATGTACCACATGAGTTGTTCTTTGGATAAAGGAGAATATGAGCCAGGCATTCTGTGGCCCTCAACGGACATCATCATCAGCTTCCACTGGGGGCGCTGTTCTCTGATCCATTGACAACAGCTATAATGCGTAAGACCAGGCATTCCATCATTGTCTTTTAGCTCACCTGGAAAGGTATGACAAAATGAGAAATTGAAGAAACTTGGAGATTACAAGTACTACTTGGTTAGCTTAGCTTAGCGAGAAAGCACATCAGCGTCAATTTGTTAATTCAAAAAGTACCTTGAGTTTCTATGTCAACAGGATATGGACTGTAGTTGGAGTCAGATGATTCATCCTGACAATCAAGGGGCCTGCTGACCTCCAGGAAAAATCCACAGGAGTCACACATCTACCAGAGGGAAGTCACAAAGGCGATTATAAATTTGCAGGTCAGAAAGCGTTACATTTTTTTTGAAACGTGGAAGTCACCTGGTTTATGGAGTCACCGGCAGTTAAAAGCGCCTGAGTGAGTATTTCTCGGAAGAGATGTAAAGGTGGGTCGAGAGTCAGATGATCAGCACCAAGACGAAGATCAGTTTGGAAGAGGCAGATATTGTGACAATTCTCTCTCTGATGAAGACAAAAATATTCAGGCTACATATTGGATTTAGGACTACGATTCCGTACAATTCATAAAAATGATTCAAGTAGGTTGATCTAGTTTAGCTTTACGTTACCTTCAGAACGTCGCGGAGGAACATCGACATATTTTGCTGGACGACGGTGACAAGACTCTGCACAATAATGTGATTGACGAGAGCGGCAAAGTTGCCCAGCTTCTGCAGGACGTTCTCTGCGTGCGCCAAGTCCTTCTGCAGATCATTAAGGTGGGCCTGGTGGAGATGCATGGGCTTGCAACAATGATGTGGCATGTCGGCATACTGGAGGTGCTCCTGAAGCTCTTTGAGGACCCTGTAACTCTCCTCTTTGGCCTGGAGAGAACATTACGTAGACTCAATTTATTTCCTCCAACATGGCCGGAGCTAGGGGGGGCATGGGGGCAAAATATGGAGCTCCCAAGTATATTTGACTTTTGGATATTTTCAAATTTTAATACCTTATTCAGGATGCCTATGCGAAATTGTGCCAGCTGCTTTAAACTGCTCCGAGTATTTTCCATACATGTTGCTAGAACTTTCTGAAATTCCAACAACGTGTACGATTTGGACTTATCCAGAGGTAGCAACTGTGTTTCTTTCATCTCCTCTATCCTTCTGTAGAAAAAGCACATTCTTAGTAGTGGTAATCCAAATAGTTCATGTTATTTTAAGAAGATGAACCGCTAAAGGAAAACACCGTTTTAATGGTTACCCATTTGGACATGGATAATAGAAGATGAAAAGTCTCCTCACATTTTTCTTTGCCATCACTTGTAACCTCTGTAGCAACATTATAAAAACAAACAGGCTTATTTGATTTGCTGATGTCTCACGACAATAATTTTAGCCACACGACATTTGAGGAGCATTTTTTTAGTTATGAATCTTAATTTTTTTTTTAATTCTTGCGGTTAAGGCTAAAACCTTTCGCCACCTGCCGCAAAGATTGAGACCGACCTGGATAAAAGGATGAGGCCGTTTCTGTACTGGGGGATGTTCGCTAGCAGTTGTCCCTGTACCACTTCAAATCTTCGCTTGTAAACAATCTCACGTACGTTTCGATACCATCTAGAACAAAAGACAAATAAATCCATACCAACGCCGACCACATTAGGCATTCACGTGCCGCACTTACAGAGTGACAGCATTTCGTAGAGTGAAATCCCTAAAGAAGGGGATTGCCTGCAAAGCTGTCCACAGGACCGACTCCCTGTGCCACTCTTCCAAAGAGACCAGTCCTCCGTAACCCGACTGTGTGACATGCAGCACCGTAGCGGAGGAGAAGACGTAGTGCTCGGAACCGGCTTCGCCAACCGGGACCACATGTAGGTCGTAGGGTCTTAGGAGGAAGCGACAACAAAGGCACATTTTAGGCGGCATGTCGGTACGCTAGCAGTTGGTGTAGAGAAGCTAAGCTGTACCTGTACCAGCCACCCGCTTGTTCCTTCAAGTAAAACACTTTTAGTTCTCCCACGTCTCTTTGCTTGAGGAACAACTGAACCAGCTCCATGCCTGTAATGGGAACTTTTTCAACAAGAGCTGCCCTAAAATAAAAAATAGAAAAAAATAGAATGACTTTATTGTTACTGTACCATTGATGTACAATTTTTTTTTACTTTTTCAGAAAGAAAAATAACAGTTTCATATTGTATGCCATAAAAATACAGAGAAATAAGAAAAGAAGTTTGGGGAATGGATCACATGACTTTTGAAAATTTAATACGCTACATAAGTGGTGTCAAAGACTAAAAAAAAATTCCTAATTAATTGTGTAAGGCACCTCTGCGCTGCGGCTTCATCAGTCGCGATGATGGAGATGTCAGCGGAAGACAACAAGTGCTTCTGTTTTGGTTTCTCAGTCCATTTTATCTCTGTGACGGATTTCCGGGATCCTGAAAGATGAGGGCTTCCAGGGCAAACGCTCGGACCGATGGAAGGAAGATTGAACAAGTCTCTTCTTGTGACTCTTGATGCAGATTTTTCTGTAGAACTGAATGAATAGGATGTTATTGAATTCTGAAATTAATTCATCATACTCACAAATGTATTTAAAATCTGAGCCAGTTTAATCAAACGCAAAGCTGACTTCCATATGAATGGCAAAAAGTTTTCATGAACAAATTCAAATTTCACTTACCTGTGTGTCGATTCATCAGCAGTCCTACCGGGGATGTCATTGCATGATTCGGAGGCCGTCGTCGAGTGGTTTTCCATCCATTTTGTTTCCGCTAATTGCACTCGAATTGAGGCACAAGAACTTTCAGGAGAGACGCCCACAACGATGGCGGGAAGACTGATTAAGTCCCGCATGGTGACTCTGGATTCATCTTTAACTGAGAAACTGAATGAGGGATTAAAATCAGACGTGAATTGATGTTTGAAATTTCACCGGCGCTCGGATACCTCTTTGCCGTTTCATCCGATAAATCCGTGCATGATATTGATGCTCCTGACTGAAATCTTTCTTTCCGTTTGGACTCTGACGGGACTTTTACTGATCCGGTTTGAGCCACAGCAACGGAGCTGACAGGAGAGTCTGCAGCACCAATGATGGAGGAGGGATCGAAAAGGCTCCTGCGCAGCGCGGATCCAGAAGAAGAAGATGGCGCAGGCCATAGTGGCGGCAAAGTGGCTAGACTACTGCCAATCGTAGACGGATCCTTTTTCTTTGGCTTAGCTTGCGGCTTCCCGCTGTCTGTTGATCGCTTCAGAGGTTCCATGGTGGGACTCGTCCCTGTGAAGTGGCAGCGAACATGCTGCGCCAATATCGTCAGCAAATTTCACCAACTGGGTCTTTTCACATTTTTCTCTGATCTTGTGAAGGAGGGACAAAGTGATTAATGAAAAGTGCAAGTCTCGTTCATAAATTATATAATAATAATAATAATAATAATTTTGCTTGCTAACTACAAAATTCTCTTCACACTGACAAAACTGTGACCAACCACTTTAGCGATACCCAACTTAATAGACAATAAAATAATAAAATAACAGAAATATGTTCAATTTTATGAAATTTGTCAGCCATAATTTATTGCAATGTTAAAACGAGGGGCGTTTTATTTACTTACTTACTTACTTACTTACTTACTTACTTACTTACTTACTTTTTCTTTAATATTAGGAAAATCACTCGCACTTGCACTTTACAAGTGACAATCAAAATGAAGAGTGTGAATTTAATTTCAAAACCCAACATTTCTAATAAACTAATTAATAAATGAATTAGCTAAAGTTATATTAAGTAAAACTAGCTAAAATGTGTTCGCTAGCTTGAAGCTAGCGAATACACATGACGTAATTACCTAATGAAACGAGTAATTGTACTAAGGAAAAGCCAGAACTTACACTTTGGAGACCCCTTAAATTCTTTGACAGTGACGTAGGGTTGCGAAATGGACAATTTCGTCGTTTTTGTCGTTTTAAAACGTCATGAAAGTGGTCGATAGTGTAAGGAGTTGAGAAGCTTTCTTTTTACCTGCATAGAAGTAACCACGGCAACACGCAGAAGTCGAAAATCCGGAGCTCTTTGCTTGACATTGAACGTCACCGCATCGTCACGATTTGGGCTTTGCCCTTGAACTTTGTAACTTGAATTTCTACATTTCGTCTCATGAAAAAGATGACAAAATACACCAGAAGGACCATCAGGTAGACAATTAATCAAATTATGCCATTCTGTTATTATTCTTTAAAGTACTGTTGACTAAAAGTGTTCAGTAGTCTTTCATGAAAATGTCATCAAAATAAAAAAGCTATGATCGGTTAATTTTCTGTTATTGAAATTCACCACCTTTTGATCATTTCTGTGCCATATTAGAATATAAATTATTCACATTTCCGTTAAATGTCAGGTTGTCAGAGACTAAATATAAATGTTTTCAAACCCTTTTCCACACTAAATCAAAATCAGATTCAAATAAGTTAAATAATAATAAATAATACCAACTCTAGACACCCTTTTATAATTGACAATTTTTGAGAGCATTTCAAATTCCTCTGCTTGGCATTTTATTATCTTTTTAAAATTATTTAATTTAGATTTGTCCCCATTGTTTGATATTAGTGAACCCCACGACACACGATGACAAAAATATTCTATTAATATACATATAATAAATATATATACATACACACTTATAAATTAAATATATAATATAAATATGAACCTACTCATCAGGAAGTCCAGTATGACCATGTCAATGAAGTCCACCAGCCTTGTGCCTTTGTCATAGGGCGCTGTCTTCTTGATGGTTGTGCAGTAATCTGGTTCCGTCTCCCATCTGAAATGCATTTCACTTGCTGACAACCCTTTTCAAACTTCTGCATACCATCTATGCTCTCACTTAGCTAGTTTGCTGCGGCTGTAAGAGCGTCTCCAAGGTGATCTCCAGCTCCTCCGGGTAGCCAGGGAGAGATCTGGCAGCATGAGGGCCAACGAGGCCTCCAGGGCCGTAGGTCGGCCGCACACTGCGTGCTCTGTGGAGCAGTAGTAGGAGCACCGACCGTAGAAGCACACATTGCCCACTAGGGGGAGCCACAAGAGCATGGAGAATGGAGAAGTAATGGCTGGAGGAACATAAGGAACTACCTAATCACATAGTGTAGAAGTAAAATGTTAACCCAAGGACTACCGGGGGAGTTGAAAAATGTCCGGGCCAGTTTGTGATCCGTCGTGATGTCTTTAATCTCTTTGACCACATCCACCGTCCTCCCAACCACTGGGGGCACCCTCCGATAGCCCAGAATCCTCCAGTGTGAAGACATGAACAGATGAGTGACAGAATGAGCACACCAGAGAAGGGAAGGCTGAGACACATGATGAAATTACAGTATTACTCTTCTTTGCATTTTATGTCTGCGTGCCCTGTGGCACCATGCTGCCTCTTACAGGTCAGTCTTGATATTACAGGCGGTTTCTGTGTGGGATGTGAAAAATTGGAATGCGCGAGTTACGTCCTACCTGTCCAGGTGAAAGGCGGCGATTTCTGCATTATGTCGCTCAAAGTCAGAGAAGTAGTAGAGGTTGTAGTTAGTTTCATCATTTCTGTCCTGCCTGCAAGCACAGATTGAAGACACCGTTCATTCGTCCAATTTTGATAATCAATCACTGGTGACTGAAGAGCAAGTGGGAATTGATCACGGAATCAATTTTCTTCAGCATTTTTCTTTTTTATCTCTGAAGATCTCTGAATGATCTGAAGATGGTTTAGTATTTTTTTTTATCTCTGAAAATCTCTGAATGTCAATTTTGCTATTATCAACTCACTTCATGGGTTTGAACATGGCCTGGCCATAATTTGGAAATGACATCACCAGTTTCAGCTGTGTACCGCCGCTTTTCTGCACTAGAAGAATAAAGATGAGAGCGTTATTAACGATGATCAATGATGTAAGACATCTAACTCGAAAGATACTTTGCTAACCCAACCTGGAATGATCATTATAGCTGTGTGAAGCTAATGAACGTACCATCCTCGGCTGAAGGTTCTTAAAAGCCTAAACATCCAAAAAAGTGGAATCTGAATTTTAAAGCATCACTCCAAAACTGCCAGTGTCAGCTACTATCCAAAATCCTTCCCTCCAATCTGTCCTCCAAGGACGCACATTGACCTCCAGGCCTGGCTCTGGCATCGCATTTCATTCCATTCTTTTTTTAGTAACCCTCTTCAGATGTACTCATCCACTTATAACCGTCTCGACTTTAACGGCGGCATTAAGCGGTCACATTGTTACCTGCGCTCACGATGCGGTGTGTGGCAAGTTGTTGGATCACAGACTCCATGTTGGGGTCCGGATGGGGGTAGAGCTGCCAGCGGGAGATGGTCAGGTGAAAGCGTAGCCACGGGGGATGGCTGTCACCGCTGGTGTTCCAGCGGACGTTTTCGTAACCTTCTTGGCTTGCACTCACCCTGCAGACACAATCGTGGTCATTTGAAGTTCTGCCATTTTAGGATTTTTTGGATTATAAGTGTCAAATTCAGGTCCTCAAATGTTTGAGATGTTTCCCTCCTCGCCGGGTTTTTACTTTTTAGACCTGGATTGGGCATTTGAACCCGCAGTGTGACTACTGACCACATCTGGGAGCTCCTCTCAGACTTCATCTTTGGTAGAACCCTCAACAACATATCGTCTTGTTGAATGGCTGACATGGGCGCTTTGTAAAGAGGGTGGTCAAACAGCGCCTGAAGCTTCGCCAGGCTGGTCGCAAGAGGATCAATAAGAGACGCTTTCATCAGTCCAATCCTTCTACTTTGGAATTTATCCAGAGGTGCTCCTCCACGACCCTTGACACCGGGAGAATCTCTTTTAGGTGGTGACTCGGTTAAAACTGCGATGGCCGTGAAGCTTTTGTTTGCCGGGTGTTTTGAGAAGGTCATGCTGGTCGGTATCGGGGGGTCACAGGCTTGCCGGTACAAGGAAAGCGAGACAAAAGCCAGGAGGAGGTGAAAGAAAATGGAGACGAGTGCCAAGGACAGACAGATTGTCCTGGAACGACGACGCATTCTCCACATCATCTGGGTGTAGAAAGAAGGGGGAGCAAAGAGACAACAGGGTCAAGCAAATATTGAATTCCTCCTAGCATGCTAGCTCCTACCTAAGCTAGCACACCATTTAACTTAAGACAAAGAATTTTAAAGATAAATTAAGGAAAAAAGAGGAAACTTACTTCTTCAATTGAGCTTCCTCCCACGTTGCTGAAGTTGAAAAGGAATATTCGGTATCAACTGCGGGTTAGCTATTTGTTTGGATTGTGCCAGACTGGACACAGTGCCAGGTTAACGTGGTCCTACTCAATATACTAGTTTGAACTTTCAGAATTGGCAGACTCCATCAGGACTGTTGCTCAAATGCCCTGGGATGCTTTTTTTATTTTTTACGTTAACAATCTTTTTCTATTGAAGGAGCAGCACACTTATATGAATATTAAATTATGTTTTCTATATCCTCACAAAAGAGCTAAGCAGTGACTTTCAAATGAAAAATTAATATCTGTTCTGGCCCGACGGTGGTTTCTGCTGCAATTTCTTTCTATCCTGAGGTGACTTTTGAAACCATCACTTTTTCTTTGTTCCACCTGTGTCTTTTCACACTCAGAAGGTGCTGCAACCTTCATTTTCAGGTGCTGAGGTGGTTGCTAAGATACAGCGCTCAGCTTTCAAACTCGATGGAAACATGGAATGAGGGCGCTATGAACTGAGCCCAAAATGAAATGGGAAATTCTGGTTCAGGTGTCAGCTGGAGATAAGTTTCTACTTTTTGGGTGCCAAAGTTAACCTTAAAATACAGGATTTCAAAAACTGTCTATACTTGAGATTCAATACCATCTAAGGCTGAAGTGTGACTCCACCGATGAATATTTAACGGTGAAGTGACAAAAGCGGTGGGAGGAGTTATTTAAAGAAGGGTTTTTATTAATAATAAATGAGATGTGCCATATTGTCAGCAGCTTAGGGTGGGCGGGCCACTGGAATCCTCACCAGAGTTGATATTGTCCATATAGCATGTGCTAGCGCCGGCGTATTGCTAGCAACATATTGCTAGCAGCGTATTGCTAGCTGCATATTTTGAGCAGATGGATAATCACTTTTCTGGTGTTAGGGCAATGCAGGCATTTATGTTCAAAGATTATGGAGGTCAGAAAATATCTTGACCTTAGACGTGTTCAATTCTTGGTGTTAGCATCACAGGAGGCTTCAAACTTGTAATGAAACACAATATTCTTTTTCTGTTTGTGGCTAGAGTGCAAAGTGACCTGATTGCACGTTTGGGTACATTAAACTCGTTCTGTCAACAACTTCAGTGGGTCACGATGCTCTTGTGCTGGCATAGTGCGAGGGACGATGACGTCACTTGAATAAGCTCGGGGAAAACATGAAATGTTATGTTGAAAGAAATTTGAGTTTCTGACAAAAAACAATGCTGCTAAACTTATAGCGCTGATGCAAGTGTCCATCGTAATAAGAATATTTGTCAAGCGTTTTACTTTTATATCAAGGTAAGAAGTTTTCTTTAGTATAAGTGAGGTTCTTGGCAAGTTATTACCGACATAGTTGCGGAATATTTTTGTTCTAGTCAGACCCCTGCTGCAACTTTTTTTGTCTTCTCTTTGGCTGCTGATGAAAAGCGCTCGTCTTGTTAGTCCTCGTCGAGTTACGTCGGGAGGGATCTTTTTGAGTTTCTTCCTCTGTATTTGTTTGAAGAGTCTCGCATCGTGTTAGCCGGCGGCTCGGTATTCCTCGGTGACGAGCTGGCTTTTTAACTTTTTTTTCAAATGCAGCCACAACACAAGACAACGTACTCTCCATGAAGTCGCTAATGACTGTTGCGTCTTCGGCGTGACTTCCCGGCTGCCTTAGAACAAAACGAGACTATTCTGTCCTGTCAACAAACAGCACAAACTTTAGTTACACATTTCAGAGTTTATTATCTCTTTCGCCACTTGCTCAGCAGTTCTTTCAAATCACAGCGACAGAAGATCCTTCACCTATGCCGTAGGCTAAAGTCGGGATTATTGCCACGTAACCAAATTGTCGGCATCTACTAATGAGACGTAGAAAATCCTTGTCGGACAGTTCCGACGTGTTGGGAGAAGTGTTATACTTGAAACGCCTGGACACAGGAGAGTCCCTCCTCTTGTTATGGCTCTAAAGCGACCTCAGTAAACAGCAAAAATTCACAAATCTGCCTCAGTCATTAATATTTCACTCCGCCTCATTCTGTGTCCGTACCGTTGATACAGAACAAAGGCGGTTAAACATGCCGGGGTTGTTATAAAAATTCTCTACAACAAGAACAAAAGGTAGATCAGGTCGTTTTGTACGAAGATGCCGCTTGTTAAAAGTCCGACTATGTACACGTTTAAAAAAAATCTAAAAACATCGTATTGAAAGACAAGTGCGTGTCATTGTAAGAAATGTTGAGATGACGTGAACGTTGGAAGTGGTGATGTGCGCGTGTGTGTCCAGCACACACACACACACTAGACGGTCCCTGCAGAGGATAGAGAACATAATTGTTTGGAGAACCCTGGCCCGTTAAGTTCAAAGTGAGTGGTGACAACGTGGAAAACTCCTTGGAAAGAAAGACAAATGTGAGATAAGGCAGGAAGCTGTTCAAGTGTCTTCAAGTCAAGACTTGATGTCAAAGTTCTTCTCCCCATAGTTCAAGCAGCCGTCAACCTCAGTGACCTTTTTGTAGTCCAACTGGCAGCTGGTTTGCGAGACGAGTAAATAATAGGAAGGGGCTGTATGTATGCGTGTGCTAGGAGCACTTCCACACGCACACGGCCAAACTACCTCCAAAGAACATGTAGAGCAGGTTCTTCACCTCGTGCGTGACCTCAAAGCCAAAGCCCTCGCCGATCACCACGTGCCACGAACTGCCGAACTTCTTGTCCATGGACTCTTTGATCATCTTGGCGGCGCTCTGGAGACCAATGGCAGGAAGTCCATGTAGGGGGAAAAAAAAAAAATCAGAACAACTCCCACTTACATTTAATCCATTGTCTGTACCACTTGTCTCCAATAAAAATGCATTATCCCTGATTATTGAAATTTAGTGAGGAGTTAAACCCACGTATATCAGATTGTATTTTTTTACACTGGAATCACTTTTTCAATGCGGGAAAAAAAAATTGCACTTCCATTTTGTCGCCAACGTACCTCATTGTTGGTAGCGAACTTTTCACAGGCAGTCACGCACAGCTCCATCGTCTCGACCCTCATTTCCTCAGGCATGTCCGTGTGCTGAGGACAAATCAATACTTTATCTTCTGATACATTTATTATCATTTACATATTTCTGCTTCATCTATCTCAGAGTCATGGACAGATGAAATGTTCCTGGCTGCGTGAGGAATTCACATCCATGACTGTCTTTATAATGGAGATTATTAATGATGTCATTCTCAAATTGTATTTTTCCCCTTGCATTCTCCAAACCAGTTCTCAGAACATCACGACTGATGATATCACCACTCCTACCCTAATAAGTGGGAAACTGTGTAGTCTTTTGTAGTCGGCCTCTTCTTTCTTTGCCTCGCCGGTTCCTGCCATCACGACTCCTGTGAACAGTTGCCATGTTAATCAAAACAATTCTAAAAATGTACATTTGTTAGTACCGAGCAACACTTAGCAACAACACACAAGAAACCAATCAAGCTAGCGAAAGAACAAAAGCATCCAGTTGTGGAAGTCAAAAGTCATTTTCCACTCAAATCGCAAGTTTTTATCTTTAAAAACTAAAAGGACAACATTGGGCCATTGTGGCTAGTTTGTAAACACTAAGCAGGCGGAGATACTGGAACCTGAGAAGCATCGTTCACAAGCTATCCAGTTAGCTTAGCGTTAGCTCCGTGGCGAACAGATAACATTAAACACATTCTCTTTCACCAGGCGGTTGTTGACTCTTCAGGGTTTGTTAAGGGCTAGTCATGAAAATGTTGAATGACTTACTCAGGAGGCGTTTGGACCGCAGGAAAAGTTCCACAGTTTGAGTCCCAGGGGTTGTTAGGGGGACATTTTAAACAAGAACTACACGGACAGAAGAAGCCCCGCCTACTCGTGACACGCAGCGTCTCTATTGGCTCTTGATCTTGTCAATCGACTCGCTCTAGTTTGACATTTATTCATTCATTCTCTGATTTATTTATTTTTTATAAATTGGATTTGAGTTTGACTATTTATATATTTCATTATTTTTTATATTTATGCGATGTATTTTTTAAATGCATATTGTTCTATATTTTTAAAGTTTTCTCAATAGACACTTGTTTTGCTAGTCTAGTGAGTAGCACGACTTTTGTATTATCTGATATAAACACCAAACGCTTTTTAATATTACTTATGTTTTTTTTAAAATACAAGATAGTGACACTTGCAGACAGTAAAATGTGTCTTACCCTATTTAAGCGGTCCCCACAAGTGACTGTTACCTAGACTCTTCCATAAATGGGTCAAAAGTTATTCGAATATAATTAGAATGTTATTAGAATATTATTAGAACATATTAGAATCAACGTGTTTTTAATCCCATTGTTGTCATTCTGGTAGAGAGTAATTCATTTCTATGATATTAGCTAATATATCTAGGATCACAAAGCAATGATTTAAAGTTTTATTTTTATTTGGAACTGTTTAACTTTTTTAAAAAACACAATTACCTAGAACAGTCATAGAAAAATACTTTTTGGAAAAATACAGTTATCTAGAACAGTCATAGAAAAATGTGAACATTGTGTGCGTGTGTAAAAAACATGTTTTTTGAGGAATATCTGAAATATGAAAAGATAACATCTTTTTATTATGAAGATATATATTTTTTAAAAATCACCCATTTATGCATCTAAGGGTTAATCTAAAACAAGTACTACTCACTCTGCCGTAGATCGGATTGGATTACGAATCTTTGGACAGGCAGGCAAACATGGCAAAATAATAATATTCCTCATCTCTTGTTTGGGCTCTCAATGATGCTCAGGTCAACTCCGGGTCAGCTCCAGTCCAGATGAACTTCTCACAGTGTGTGGGCTATGAGCATGAAGATAATCAGCGTGTTGTATGACTAATTGTGTGGCACCAGATTACGCAATTACACCGTTTAACGACATAAATCCGAATGACCCAATTTGATCGTGACAGCGGTTAACAAGCAAGGCAGACAATCTCAATTATTTATGTATTCAAAAGAAAACTGATAATTGTGGTTACAAATGTTTGTGTATGACATGACATTTAGTATTCTGTATCAACATGTAAACTCCTCAAAGGAGAAAACAACTTCTGTTTTAGACGTCATTAAAATGACTAACTCAAACTGCATCCTAAATGTGTGGTGGGACCGTTTTAATGAAGCTCAGAGCTGACGCAGCCTTCCTATAAAAATATCAATTGCAGGAAGGTATGAATGTGGACTAAATAACCAGAGAATAAAAAATGTAGGCTTATGATAAAGAATCCCAGAGGGAAGATACGAGCTTCTTTTAAACATTTTCTCGACGGCAGATGTACGCTAACATTTTCTCGATGACTTTTGGAATAACCCGAGTGGGATGAGTCACAGCGAGGCAATGCGAGGATGTCGAAAAAAACCTTTTTATGCGTGTTTGTGAAGGCAGCGCCAAGATAAAAAGGTCAAGCAAAGGTTCGTGTCATGTGTGGCTGCTTGCAGGAAAGCCAATTAGTGAGCATCTATAATTCATTTGTAGCGGATGCAGATTGTTTGGGGGTGGAAAGGGGATGGGCGGTGAAATGATGACCATACGTGACAATTATCGAATAGATGCGTCAAGACAGACCGACTGACGGCTTGATAATACGGCAGAGACGTTATGATGCTAATGACTGGATTAGCAGTTAGCACGTCTGCCTCACAGTCAGAGTTTTCGGTTTTGGATGATCCCACGTTTTTTTTTGGTGTGCTTAGAAAAATCTACACTTGAACTTGGAACGTTGAGTTACAGTCACGACGAACAAAACACCCAAGAAATCAGTTTATTGGAAAAACAAATGGCAGAAAACCTGAAAGCTGCCAGGCTACTAGCTAACACTGATCTAATTAGTTTTTCAACAAATTCAGTTTTTTGGGGTTGTGTCAATTGAGGCCAGTATTTTTTAATATTTTCCACAAAGCCCTTTAAGCGGTTTTATCCAAGGGAGACGAATCTAGCTGAATTTGCAATGCAGAAAAGCTTTTGTACGATTTTAATTAATGCAATAAGCATCGGGTTATTGTTCTTCTCCAACACTAATGGCTGGAGAATCTCCATCCTCCCTCGTGCATCTGTATTTATGATGATAATTATCTCTGAGGTTGCATTTGTGCTTGTGTCTCTCTGTGAGTTTTATTGTGCAAAAGATTGGACGGAGTGCTTTTTTGGAGCGCTGTCAGATCATTTCCAACTTGAACCTCATCATATTTTTATTCTTATAAAATTAGGACATGAATTAGTTCCATTTTTTTTTTTTGAGCATGCCCTGCATACGTCTCTGCACTTGTGTACTGAGACAAGAAATAGTTTGAAGCAAATCACACTTGAGTGCACAAACTTATATTTTGGTTGAGTAAAAATTTAATTAAATCATATTTATTTTTAATGCAACGCAATCATAGCAATTTAAAACCATTATTACTTGTGGGAACTTGCCAAAATGCGCGTCCAATTCTGAAGATCCCTAAAAAAAAATACATTTTATTGAATTACTTGCTGACTTTTAATGTTCTTTACAAACTGAATTTTCAATTTACCCAAACAAGACGTCTTGAGAGGGACAAAACGCCGAACATTAAAAAAAAAACATTCTGTGGGGTTTAGCCAGGGTACAATTTAATCTTCTAAATCACAGTTTGGCATCAAAGTGCGAATGGATCGAGAATGCTGCTTTTCCCGGTTGTGCGATCGTGTCAAGCAACATTAGCAAGGCTACATAAACACACAATAATTACACGTTTACGCTATTAGATCACTGCGAATGGTGGGAGGAGTATGGACACTTGAACATGACGTCATGATCTTGAGAATCCTCGAGAACTCGATTTCAGCAATAAACACAACATGAGGTGACACAAAAGCTTTCCATCTTCACCGACTACACTTCCATCACAACCCGAAGATCTCGAAGCTTTGATTTTCATTTCACAGAGATGATTGACCCAAACTAGCTCTGATAGTCAATCTACAAGCTTGTGTTTTGATTACCCAACGAAGGTAATCAATCCCAAGACTAACCTCATTCTCAGTTTAGAACTAAACACCGAACACACCCACATGGAAAACAGACGAGCTCTTAACGTTAGATTAGCTTCGTCCCGTCAGCTCCCCGAGCTCCGAACAAATGCTTTACATTCTCAAGTCATTTATTTTACCCCTCGATAAAATCTCTCTCGGCCCTCACTGTTTTGGGCTGGAGGGGTTGGATCTCTCAGCAGCGTGGCAAGGGTCTAAGGACTCCTTGACGGCTCCTCCATAGACGTCTACGTCCAGATCGGTCCAGGGGGCGATGTTCCCGAGTACCGAGGAGTTGCATTCCGCCAGGGCGGCGACTTCGGCGGGCTTCAATACCCGGTCCCATAAGTTGAACTGGGAGAGTTCACCAACCAGCGCCTGGGAGGCATCGAAACGTCCGCCGAGGGTGTCCTTGGGTTGGGGAGAAAGAAAGGTGTGGTTCAGGATAATCATTTTGTTTGTTTTCTATTTATTACAGGGCAGGAATCTTCTAAAATTCAAGTTGGACCAGACCCTCCCAAAAAAACATTACTCCCAAATTCCTCCTTCCCTATCCCGTTTGGTAGTTCCCTTGACTACCATTCTTCTCCTTTGTCTTGTAAATGGAAGAAGAACTTGCACCAGCAGCAATTTTTATTCCTTATTTTGCATTTTCAAAGGTAAATTAACTCGTGGAAATCCATCGATCAGCCGTAATTGGTGATCATGGAACGTATAACCCCTGAAAAGTGACAAACAAAGCAACATGCTAACATTAGCGTGTCCGCAAAATTACGATTACATATTTCAACCCAAAAAAAACTCTTCAACATCAACAAAATCGGATTTCCTTTTGTCGAAAATGTGAGTTCACGTGAATAACACATCCAATTCCCTCCGAACATTTTAAATAATCATTTTTTACCTGCTCCTGGCCCAGGATGAGCACCCCACCAGGTTTGATGGGGTGCCAGGCGGCCAGTCCTTCTCCCCGCCCCTTCATCTTGCCACCCTGGTAGGCCTTCCATACACCGTCCCTCAGGGTCCAGCTAACGCAGATATGCTGCCATGCGTCTTGAGGGAGCGACAGCGGCAACTGTGCTACCTGGAAGTGAATGTTAGGACGAGTGTAATTTGACACAACTGAATCTGAAGGCTGCTACATTAGCTTATCAAGCTAGCTTACGCTAGCTAGCATGTGTTTGTTCACAAAGGTTGACTCTGTATTGACAATATTTATTTTTTTTGAACAATGGACTTTAATTTGGATCATAATTCATGTGTTGAGTGATAATAAGGCCGCTCTTGCTACTTTCTCATGCTAAATGTCTGGCTGCCGTACGACTGTTGCTTGCAAATGGTAGCCTGACCGATTGTTAGTTAATCGGAATCTTTTGTCACACAAGTAAGAACGCATAGCAATCGGTTGTGTTCTCAGCAAACAAAAAAAAAAAACACAATATAATATTGTGTTTTATTAAAACAACGTTGTTTTGACTAGATCTGGATCAAGATCTGGCTTCGTACCTTATCATTAATGAGCAGCTCCACGGGGTTGTGGACACCCTGCAGCAACACCAGCTCGTTAGGCTGTCCAGGTACCGAGTAGGAGAAAGGTGTACCGATCCCGCCTTCCTTAGCCTTCAGCCACACACAAGCGGTGAAGGCGTACATCTCGGTGATCTCCTTCCGGACCAGGCCGTACATGTAGTTGGTGCGCATGGGGAAGGACAGCACAAAGCCGTCGGGGAAGGACGGTTCTGTTAGGGCTTTGAAAAGAAAGAATGTTGACAGAAGACGGCGGCACTTGTGAATGGTGACACGAGAACGTTGTTGTTGCTCCAAGTAAGAGCTCTACTAACTCACTGTGCTCCAGTTCACTGACGCGGTGATTGGCGGTGTCCAAGCCCTGGGTGATCTTCTCATACTGCCCTTGTGTCTCCTTCCTCATGGCCTGCCGCTCCTTCTCCAACATTTTTATTTTCCTCTCCAGCTCACCCTCCAGGTCCTCCACCCTCCACGGAGCTTTCCCACGACCCGGGGTCCCCTTGGCCGGGAGCTTGGAGGCGGGAGAGCCCGGTCGTCTGGCCCCGGGGCCTGCCGGCGCCGGGCCTGGGGGCGCCGGACCTGGGGGAAAGGGGTTGGTGTTGCCGGTGGGTGGAGTGGGGGGCTTGGTGGTCATCGGTGTGCTGCTACTGCTGCTTGTTCCTGTAGACGTGTCCGTGAGGTTCAAAGCAGCTGGGCCGATCTCTGCCTGGAGGAAGCCAAATACTGAGTCGTTCTAACTTCAAACGAATGTTCTTGTCATTCAGAAAAAAAAAAATCATTCCAAATTCTGACTTTTGAGATTTTCTTTTATGTGGGCAAAAATACGCTCACTCGGGATTATTTGATTAACACTTCCATGCCTGTAGAATTGAACGGAAAATAAATTAATTTAACTTTAAGGACTTGATAGTTATTTTTTTCTCATTCAGCAAAATAGACAAGACAATCATCTATATTGATTGTCTTATTGTTTGTCAAAGGTGACTGAAGCATAATGATGTGGTGTCAATCAATACTGACTTTAAAAAAGAACAAAAGATGAATAAATATCAAGAGTTGCTGAGGCAAGGACTGCATGTCCAGGATGTAAATTGATAACCTTGGGAACTGTATATTTATTTCGAAGCGTGCCCCTGTCTCCATCTTCGCCCACACACACACACAAACACGCAAGCTGTTAAGAAGCTGACCTTTCTTTGCACAACCTGGCCAGCTTCATCTTTTATTTATGTCTCTCGATCCTGCATGTGGAATGAGGGGAGGGAGAAATGCTGCTGTCACAGTACTGGGGCGTGTCGGGGTGAAGGATGCTGGTGGCAAACACTTCCAATCAAAGGCCTTCCTTCGTTAGGATTTCGATAATCAAATCGTCACATTATAATTGCGCAATATATTAAACGTTTTGGGAAAGACGAGGTGCAGAAATTCAGCAAACGTCTGGTTGCCTTGATTCTATTTGCAGTGACTAAGAATCGACATAGATGTATAATTTTTTTAGCAAGTGCAATCTTTTTAATTGATATGGTGATAATAAGTGAAAATCGTCTTGAGCTGAATTTAATCATGACTTCGGGCAATTTTGGCTTCTCACGGCCCGTAAAAATATTACACTTGGGGAGGAACTTGGTCAAGTTGAAGTTAAAGTTAAAAAAATACTAATCTTTTGATACTATTAAGCTAGCAAAGTTGATTATTTAAAAAAAAAAAAATTGGTATTGTCTGCTCTTACCTCTAGCTTCTCAATTCGGTCCTTCAGGTCCATGATGGCCCGAGCAAGCTCCTCCACGGCTCGGGCCGTCTGCAGCTGCGAGGCTGCCGAAGAGCTAACGTCGTCCCCGGCCATGACCCGCCGGTTCCCGCTCCAGACCCCGATACTGCGTTCGGGTCCGGCCCTCCCGCTGTCCTCCTCTTCCAGGCCGCTCTCGCACTCACTCAGCTTTCCCGTCAGCTCGCGAATCGTTCTCTGGTCCATGAGGATCTGGTCGTTCTGCTGCATGACCATCTGCCGGAGTTCCTCCGCGGTGGTGCGGAGAAACGTCCAGTCCTCATCGACGAGAGGGTCGTCCGCCAGCGGCTGCTGCCCCGCTTCTTTCCTCTTACAGTCCCCGAGCGGAACCGGCGTGCAGATGAGTCGGCTGTAGCTGAACACCTTGGCTGAACCTCGGCCGGTCTCCTCGCCGATGTCGAGCTCGTTCAACGTGGGGAGCCCCAAGCCCAGTCCGTTCTCTCCGCCGTAGGAGTCGGCGCCGTGGAGAGCGCCGAGCGGGCCGGCGTGAGCCACCGCGCCGGGCCGTTCCAGAGGCTGGAGGAGCGTCTCTGACGTCAGGGTGCCGTTGTCGGCCAGAGCCACGGCGTGTTTGCGGGGGTAAACGCTGGCAAAGATGCAGATGACGGCGCCAAGGAAGGCCAGCGTGCCGGCGCCCACCAGAACCACCATGAACTTCATTGTACTGTAAATCAAAAAAATATCCTCAATATCAATGAAAAACGTAAACGTGACAATTAGAGAAGATTCTCTCGGATGATGTCTGCTGCGCTGGAGTACCGAGCAGTCTGGATGCTCGTCGTGTTGTTGCTAAGCTGCTCTCTCCTCTGTGTGTTGCCATGGAGACTGCTCCGTGGAAGAGGAGGAGGAGGAGGAGGAGCCAAGCTGTGTGCCTCTGCGTCAGTCGCAGCAGGATGGCCGGGGTGAATTCGCAGGAGCAGCAGTGTGAACAAACAAGGCTGTGATGGATCAATGCAAGTGTGTGTGTGTGTGTGCATGGCAGGATGTAGCGTGACAAGAAGCAGAAAAAAAAAAAGGTGACAATGAAATGTCATATTGTTCTATTTGTAGGACCACTGCAAGACCGAGTCATCCAAGTGGTTTGAGCTTCTGCCTTGCAGTCAAGAATATTCTCCCATTCGTTTCAAAAATATCCACACAAAATTAATTAATATCAGAATACCAAAGTTATTTTAGTTATAGGCCATATTAAAGTTGTTTTGTCTCAGAAGTAAGGATAATGTATTTATTTAAAATATGTACTATTGCAATTGTGATGACATCAGCGATTATGTTAAATTCACTATGTATTTTTTTTTAAAGATACACAAGCAAAAAAATAATCTGTATTGCATTAAACTCAAATTATTTTATTATTTCATTTTATTAAATTAATTTATCTTACTTTATATATACCTCCACACATCTGTAACATTAGAGAAAACTGGAAGCGAAGTGTCATTAAACATTAATGGGCCACGTTCACAGTTCTCAAACACAATGAAAGGGAATAAATCAATTGCTTTGCTCAGTTAAATGTCCGCAAAATAACACAGAGTGTAGATGAGTAAATAAGGAGAAAAATTGAAGAAAATGAGCTGAAACTAAAACGAAAGCAACCGAATAATGCTGCTGAAAATACATGCTAATGCGTTAGCCACATCACGCTAACAAACAAGGTCATGCGAATGTTTACTTCTCTTAATACTAACAAACGTTTTTTTCTTGATCATTTTTCTTCTGGTATAAATTAGCTGCCATTAAATTAACGTGAGCTACAAAGTCAAGTAATGCTTAAGGTTTCTCATTTCAATCATAACTACTCAAAATGAGGCTTCATCATATTCCACTTGACTAGTGTTAATATTTGGTGTGACCTGCAGCCTAGATTTCAGCTTAATCTCAGAGGTGGCCGACATGACATGCGCACGCACGCACTTGCACAGAAGTGGGCCACTGATGACACCACGGGGATGACTTTAATTCCGTCTGGCCTCTCAATAGAGGTCACTCGCTGCATGAAATCGACAAGAGTGTCATCGAAAGTCATTTCAAAGCAGCTAGGACAGGGGGTATCAAACTTAATTTTTTTTGCAGGCCACCATTGTAGTCTTATTTCGAAGGGCTATTATGAATAAATGTATGTGCACCTCATATTATTTACAGTAAGAGCTACAAAACAAACTGACAAATAACTCATATTCAAATCAGACAAAAACTGGTCAAATATTAAAAAAAATATATTAAAAGTGAAGACAATTTGCAATTCTAGTAATGACACACGAATTTGATGCACAATTTGTCTTCGCGGGCCACATAAAATGATGCAGCGGGCCGTATCTGGCCCCCGGGCCTTGACTTTGACACCTGTGAGCGAAAATAATGGAAAGAATAGATTGCTATTGAACTAGCTTTCATGACGACTCTGAAGGCGTCTTGGCCTTTTTGTGTAGCAACAGCGCCACCCTGTGGGATTCCTGAAAAATGCTTTTATGAGCATCTGTGTTAAGTATTGCTGCTTGACGAAGGCAAATTAGAAATACATGTCTCAGTTTGAAGGTAAGGCAAACAAAGTGTTTTATTGTGAAAGGAACTATTTGGAGTTACCTAGATTTCCGTGTAAATTGGCCATAAAATGATGCCTTCAATGCCATGCAGGAAAAATTATCATCCAAGCTATTAGGGAGAAGTTTCATTAGGGGAAAAAAAACTAATGAGGCAAAGCGCTTCTTCACAGCTTTTTAATTTAAAGTCTCATAAAAGGAAAAACACAGAATACAACGAGTGCACAGGTAACATGAGATATATCATTTGTACAATTGAAAACATGCTTCAGAAAGATACATTACAATGTCTCCCGTGTACAGAACTCTGAAACTTGCTAACAAAGACAACTTTCTTGAATTGCATCACACTGAACGTAAATATGCATATTTTGTAAAGGTTTGTTTACAGTACAACGAACACAAAGGCTTAAAAAGCACTTTTTTTCCCTCAATTCAACAAACAAGGTTCCTTCCTTTAAAAAAAACAGTGCTAAATAAAACACTGGAAATGATACAAGCAGAGCATTAAAAAAGGGAAAACCTGACTAGAAAAAAAATAAAAATAATCCCTATTTGGTAGAAATATAGGCCACTAAGTGGAGTTATGCTACCCCATATGACAACAAAAAGGATGCGAGCGCCTAAGTCACACCTTAGTACAATTCGACACAACTTCTACCCACAACTTAAACTTAGGGTACTCGAAACAGCTCATTCCAGAAATCGTCAAATTCAAATTTGGCCCATTTTTGGAATGAGCCCCCTCCGAGTGAACCCATGACAACAAACCAGTACGCAAAACAACGGGAGACGTGTAATTTTTTTTTCCTCTTTGTTTTTACAAGCTTGCGTCTTCATATTCATGCTTAAGTTGTGTGGCAGGGGTGGGGGGGTTTGGGGGGGGCTTAGCAGCTGTAAGGCAATTTATTTGGGGAACTTTGTAATACTGTATGATATGAGAGTACAACAGGGTGACGAGTTCCGAGGTCGAGAGTCGGAATAACAATTGGGGAGGGGGGGGCTGAAACACAATTTTTCCACTAGGGAAATGGAAAAAAATCTAGTTTGGGAGATTGTTGAGGATCCACATAGTTGATTTATTTGTCAAAATAATTCAAGTAAATGCAAGGTAATAAAAAACATGATAAACATCCATTTGGAGTTTGCTATTTAAAAAATACTTTTTTTTTTTTTTTAAGAAAGACTGCTTCACACTTCCCTCTTGATGACGCAGCATCAGGAGCAATTGGAGGTTCAGTATCTTGCTCAAGGACACTTCGACATGGTCGCAACGCCCAACGTCTTGGGAGAGAGTTTGAAATGAGATAATAGTTCATGGTGAGGATTAACTAACTAAAATGTAGGGCATCATTGACTCGTGGTTTTTACCTGTTCACCGCCAGGTTCTGTTGCTATTATGTTTACTGTATTGTTAAATTAATACCTCGCAAAAAGTGAGCATTTGTGTAATTTTGGACATAAAAGGACGGCAGCTATGCAATGCTGAAGGTTTGTTATGGCTTGGGTGGGTTGCTCTCCGGGCTGTCGCACGGTGATGCGGCGCCTTCCGCCGTGATGGGCGAGGCGGGGCACGAAGCAGGGGAAGGGAACTCCTTGATGGTGACGGTGACCAGGTTGGTGGTGACGTCTGTGACCACCACGTCCTTGCAGCTGGATCCTATTTGCGGGTGCCAGTCGGGGTCGCCCTCAGAGGGCACCCTGGCTTGTTCTGGCGGGCCGCCGCCCCCTTGGGGCAAGGAGGCGCCTAGGGCGTCAGCGGCGTCCTCCCCAGCGGGCAGTGCGGCTGACGCGGAGGGGTTAGCGGGAGCGGACGGGGGCATATTTGGAGATTCTGCGGGACTTTTGGATTGTGCCGGCTCTCCGGAAGGCGGGAAAGAATGGGAGGTTTTAGGATTCCCGTTGGACTGGGAAGGAAGTGCGGAAGCGTGCAAGTGGGACGGTGTGGAACGGGTGTTCCTGGCGTTGCAGGACCCCGGTGGAGGGTGGAAGGCCAGGGGGCCCCCGCACTGCAGCCCAAAAGGCTTCCCGTACATGGGGAAGCCAAGCATCTTCAGCGGGGGCTGGAAAGGTCTATAGGGAACTTCTCCCTTCTTCCCGATGATGCGATTGCGGGACGGGATGTTCTGGCGCCCCCCCGGGACATTCCGAGAGCCGCCGACGCTCGATCCGCCGCGACCCGGCTTGTCGATTACCTTCAGATTAAGGATGATGCGGCCCCGCTTGACCTCGCGGGGCTTCACCCGGCGGTTGAGGATGCGCACGGTCTCGGAAAAAGGCGAAGCGTGAGGGCGGGACGGGAAGCCGCCGGGCCCGGAGAAAGAGGACGCCATGGGGTCCGAGCGGGGCAGGGGCCGGCGGGACATGCGGTGGCAGCGGTGAATGTCTTTCTTCAGCTTGTGGGTTGCGGCCAGGGAGCTGAGCTTCGGGGATGTGGGCGCCAAAGGGTGAGGCGAGGAAGAGGAGGCGGAAGAAGTCGCTCGGCTGGAAACGGAACGCGATGTCGCTTGGCAGGATTTTGCGCATCGAGTGCTTGTTTCTCCTTTCTGAGGCTGGAAAGCAGCATTTGTTTTACCAAACGTTGGAGACAGGACAATAAAAAAAAAAAAGTGATGTATGACTTTTTTTTCCTCTCTGTTGTATGCAAAAGCACCCTCGCCATTTGACTTTTAAAGGCTTTTAATTTGCTTAACTGCAGAACGTACGACGTGTTTAAAATCATTATTATGTACAAAGTATGCTGAATGAAAAAAAAAAAAGAAAACACTCCTGTGGTCTCAATTTACCTTAATCACAAGGTTTTTGGATTTTGGCCCCCGCTTTTTTGGCCCGCTACGTTCCCGCTCTCGTTCTCTGGGGAAAAAGAAACAAATTATGATTATTATGATATATTTTAAATTTAATCTTTTATATATATATATAAATATTTCAAAATGATGAAGACGTATTTTAAATGGAAGCCATCTCCTCACTTTTGCTCAAAGCCAAGTATAAGCCTGTCATCCAGAATATTCTCCTCTGGCTCCCAGGTGCTGTCCCTGAATGAGCACAAAGAACTCATCAAAAGAGGACACATCTTAAAATAGACTTTTTAAAAAATATATATTAAAATAAAATCTATATTTAGACATTCACTTACTTCATTGCCCATCCCTTCCATTTCACCAAATATTCAAGTCGCCCCTGCAATAAAAACCAAACATTCACGTTCAGCTTAATTTCGATTAATCCAAATTTATCCATCGATTTTTGCAAAACATGACCTCCTTTTTTAGAATTTTGTTTTCTGATAACGATGCATAAATGATTGAACATTGTTTTGTGACCCCTCAATGAACCAACACTGAGATGAACTGATTTAACAGACAGATGGCAAGAAGCTTAGTGAAAGTTTTGAGTAAAGGCCATTCAGAGGTCACCGGAGGGGGTGGGGGTGTTTTCCTGGTTCACTGCATGGACCTGACACTTGACCTGAGCAAGCCCCTGGTATTGTTTACTGACCTTATGGCCCCCAACAAAATTGAAGGGACTACTGGAAATGGTCAAAACAGAAAGGAGGTCACCATAATAAAGAAGAAAAGCCTGTTTTTTAAAATAAAGCATCTTGCGGGAGGAAAAGACAAAAGTTACGTTTAACAAGAGACATCTGTGGTATGCACGCCCACTGTGGCCGTGTAGCTTTAGCCAGTGCTAGCTGGAGCATAAATCATGTCCATTTTAAAAACTCCTCCCGCCGGTCTCACCATTTCACAAGCGAGCTTCTTTTGTGTCACTTTTACTGCCCGGGGAAAGGCCGCAAAGCAGCAACCATGGCTTGAAATGTTTCGCAGGCTATCTTAGCATGTAGCTTAGCAAACCGGAGGCCTCCGAAACCAGCGAACGCGCCGATGACGGATGACTTTCCCGCGGATTACATCTGTCAAAACACGCGGGAGGACCGTGAAGGTGGCGGCTCACCTTTCGGACGCGGCGTTTTAGTATGGCTTCCGCGGCGAAGACGCGATCGCCCATCGCCGAGAGCTCCATCCTATCTATGCGCTATTGGTTCCAGGAGATAGGGGGTTCGGCTCTGTTCGGTTCGACCGCAGCCGAACTGTCCGCGACACGCACGCACGCACGGCTACTGGGTTCTGCTTGCCGCTGTGTGTCACGTGGTCGAGGCCAGCCCCCCTGGTCGTCATGGCAATGAGGAAGATACCGCTCTACTTTTTTCTTAGCTGACGTCATCCCGGTTCAGATGTGACCAGAATTTGTGACACTATTGGATTATGCCAACTTTCCTCCTCATCGTTTGGTATAATTATCATTTAAAAAAAGAAAATGAGTTGATGAAATGTCCTCTGACTGATCAAAATGAATTTTTTTGCAAAAAAAAAAGAAAGAAAAAAAGAAACTACGACGAGGAAACTAATTAGTTTGTTGCTATAATTGTGCATAACTTACAAATCCTAATATTTGGACACAATTGTAATAATTCTATTACTATTTTATACCACACCTTCCCACTGCAGCTGTAAGTTTTTTTCTTTATCAAGAATCTGTACATTAAAGTAAATCAATCAAGCACATGTCAGGTCAACCCTGATCACTGGCCAAAATGGGTATGCCTAAATTTCTTATGTAAAACCATTTAATTGAGTGTCTATTGAGATCATTAGGTGTCACTCTAATTTTCCTTGATTTGTCCAACAATAAAATGAACGGATGGATGATGATTTTGTTGCTACAATTAATGTATTTTGGGTCATCTTTCAAATTTATTTATTTATTTATTTATTTATTTATTTATTTATTCGTTTGTTTGTTTGTTTGTTTTTTGATTGATTTATTTGGCTTTGATATCGTGAATGAAATCCGATTTAATAATCGCATTCCAGTTCAGGCCCGCCTACTTTCCGAAAAGCGGAGATGCGATTGGTTCATTTGCTGTCAGTTGTCAGGCTTGGTTGCAGCGTGGTGCTTGTTGGCGTCGCTGTCATAAATCAGACATCACACAAGAAAGCTCGCTGTAAGTAGATGCTGTGCTGTTTCTGAGATAAACATGGAGTTAACGATTAGAATTAACTTAAATGATATTATTGAATTTAAATTTCACAGTTGAATCCGGGTTTTAAACGACGTTAAATGACTGTTCGCCCCACCTCTCGACTCTGACGCTTGTTATGTGAAATGTGACTGGAGGACGAGAAACATGCGAGTAGAATGAATGGACCCACTTGTTTATCATTCATAATTGAGTCCCAGTTCCAATTTATTTTTATTTATTTTAAGGGAAACGTACAACAGAGATAAAGGACAGCCAAGCTAGCAGCGTTCATTCGACCGTCCTCGTCCATTACAGTACTGATAATGGACAGCAGAGCTCGAGCAGCACTTGTTTTGACTCGTTTCCGACTTTAATGTGAATAAATTATGTATATTCCACAGGGTTACACAAACAAGGTTAAATTATTCATCTCAGTGTCCTTTTTATGTGGAAAAACAAGAGGATATGCTCCAAGGAATTTAATTAATCAAGATAACTTCTCAATGAAATTATGCAGAATATAGGTTTGAACATTTTGAAATGATTTATCTTTGTCCCATTTCACAAGCTTGGCATTTGAACAGGGGTATGTAGAGTTTCTATACCCGCTCCATATTGCTTTGTATTAAATGTAAAATATTAAATTCCAGCCCCTCCCAGGTCACGATGCAGTTCCTGGGCCGTCTTCTCGACACCGTGTCCTCCGTTTCCACCCTGTTCACCAACCCTTACCGTGTGAGGGACGTACAGCTGTCTGACTACAGTGGAGGAGGGAAAACGATGCTGAGGCAAGAAGGGCGTCTGGTTCTCTACAAGAACGGCCAGTACCAATCGTGGGAGTGTGTGCTAATGTGCCCCGAGACACCTGGAGCGGCCCTGAGGTCAGTGAAGCACAGAAGCGTCATAAGATTAATGAGCGTGTGTGTGATGAATCTCGAAATATGCATCGCTTTCGGCCTAAGGCTTTTCCAGGTGGCGTCAGAAGAGGACGCCATGAACTGGTTCCCGCAGTACGCCCTTAAACTTCCACCGTTCTACGATACACTCCCGCCGATGAAGGCCGAGACCGCCCAGACGATCGTCGACTGCCTGCGTAGCCATCCGGATTGGAGCGCCGCTCATATCGCCGTGGATACGGGCCTCAGGGAGTGTCTGAAACACAACTACGTTCAGAGGTAAAACGAAAGTTTGGGGAATTTAGTTTCTACACACACATTCTGTATAATTCAAGGTACGAGGCCTTGCAGACTTTTCGCAATTGGGTCTGGAATATTTCGTAAACACTTTAATATGCTTTATGTTTCCAGTCAGATCAACGCTCGGGACGCCCTCGGTCAAACGCCGCTTCACCTGGCGTGCGAGAGAAGCGACGCGGCCTGCGTGAAGGAGCTCCTGGAGGAGAGCCAGGCTCGCACGGATATCAGAGACCACCAGGGAGAGACACCCATGCACATTGCCGCCAAGCACGATTCCCCCGGTGTCATCCAGGTGAGAGGAACTTCTTGAAGTTTGAAACGGTGAACTGGATATACATGAAAGCGGAGCAACAGAAATGAACGGCAGAAGATACCAGTAGGAGAATGTAAGTTGCAATTTGGATCATCGTTCAGGTTCTTCTGCCTCCACGCAGGTGTTGTGTTCGCGATTGTGCTCCGGCGTGAACGAGCTGAACAACGCCGGGGAGACGCCGCTGCACGTGTCCTGCCGCCTGGGCCGAGTAGAGGCTGTCAAAGCTCTCTTGGGAGGCGGGGCCAAATGCGACGTCCGGGGAGGCGTCGGCTACCCCATCCACTCTGCCATGAAGTACAACGAGAAGAGGTGGTTAAGCAGGAAAAACTTTTGATTGGTCACTTGGATCTCAAGTGAAAGCTGTTATGGCTACACGATGGGATGCACCTCATAAGAATTTTTTCTTTCTCAGCTGTACGGAGGAGATCCTGAGAGCGGACCCTGCCCAACTGCACGCTGAAGACACCTTGTATGGAGGTACGCCCCTTCACTGGGCTAAAACAGCAGAGGTGAGGAACATCTCATACGTCTCATTACGGACCTTATCAAATATCAATATCCCGAGAAGTACTTTTCGTTTGGAAATTCCGCTACTGAATTCCAGAAGTACTGAGATAAAAAACTGGTAGTTTTTAGGTTGGCACAAGTATTTGGCATTTTCCTAATTATTCTTTAGAATGAGAACTTCTCTGGTTTGACTTTTCCACGATGACTTTCAACACAGATGTGTCGCATGGTGCTGGACAGGGGCGGAGCCATCAACTACCTGAGCAAGACCGGCGAGAGCGCCCTCCACATTTGCACCAAGAGGGGTCGCTTTGAGGCCGCCATGGTCCTGCTCACGCACGGCGCCAACGCCAACCTGAAGGGGCAGGACGGCAACACGGCGTTGCACCTCGCCATGAAGGTGCGTGACCACATCCCCCCCGGATGTCGACCGGATAAAATCATGAGCGTTCGTGTCGGAACAGATGGATCGCATGGAGTTGATTAAAGCTCTGATCGTGTTCGGGGCCGACGTGGAGATCCACAACGACTTGGGCGAGACGCCGGGACTGATTGCTGCTCGCACCAGCAAAGGTACTGCTAAAAAAAAAAAATGAAATCCTTGTTTTATTATGCACTAACAAACATCCTCGTTTGTCTCTCACAAATGACATAACATTTTGTGTGTGCACGTTTAACCGGGATTTGCCATGCATGAAAAAAAAAAAAAAAAAAAAGGTCCCAATCGAAAGATACTGCTGGACATGCTGTGTAGTGTGGGTGTGCAACGCTGCCTGCCCCCTTCAGCCGGCAGCCCCCCACCCAAGGCCGCGGCGCCAGGCATAGGTAATACCGTCGTCCTGCTCACCCACACTTTTTTCTCTTTCATGCATCTCCGAAACACTTGATTTCAAAAGTCGGACTCACCATTGAATAATTAACGGAATGATGAAATGCAATCGAAAATATCGTGTTGCAACATTTTTCTGGCCCACAGGGTTTGAGGACGTCATGCACATTGGAGCCACGATCGCCGCAATGAGCAGAGGCAGATCGGAGGTGGACGCTCCCATGAAGGACACAAGGAGGTGTGTATGTGGAGTTTTTTTTTTTTTTTTTTATAATAGCAAAAGTGGCAAGTATTCTTACAGCGTACTTTCTACTCCTCTGCAGGATGGACACTCTTCTGTGTCTGGACGGTGGAGGGATCAGGGGCCTGGTTCTGATCCAGATGCTAATCGCATTGGAGAAAGAAGCCGGCCGACCCACCAGGGAGCTCTTCGACTGGGTGGCCGGGACCAGCACCGGAGGAATTCTGGCCCTCGCTATCGTCCATGGTGTGTAGATATTTTTGGGGTGATTTTTAATTTAACTCCTCATCCCTGCATGGGCGCCATGACGACTTTTTTTCCGATGTACAGGGAAGTCCATGGAGTACCTCCGCTGCTTGTACTTTCGAATGAAGGAGCAAGTGTTCCGGGGCTCACGACCGTATGAATCGGCCCCACTGGAGGACTTCCTGAAGAAAGAGTTTGGAGAGAATACCAAAATGGCCGACGTTCAGTACCCCAGGTACGTGTTCCATGTTGTAGTTTCAACTCAAAAGATGAATTCCAGCTTTTATTTGATGTTTTTTTTTAACTCGTACAGGGTGATGGTGACCAGCGTTCTGGCAGACCGACACCCAGGGGAGCTTCACATTTTCAGGAACTACGACCCTCCCTCCTTCCGTAGAGAATCCCCGTACGCCACCACCGCCACTTTCAAGCCACTCACCATCCCGCAAGGTAAGAAATGGGTGTGCGTCGCCGCACCGCCTTGCTTGCCGTGTGCCAGCCGTGTCATTGTTGCAGGATGGGAGGATGAGGATTTGTTGCTAGTAGGATACACAGTGGAGCCGGCCACTAAGCGTAGGAAGGTGACAGACGAAGGTGTGTGTGCGCTTGACTGAGAGTGGCTTGCTTGCAAAGTCAACATGGAAGAATGTTGGGCCTCGCTCGCTTCCCACGCAAATCACATGGAAAGGTGGATGCAGTGTGGTTTGTTTTTTCCGAAGAGCAACTTGTATGGCGAGCTGCCCGCTCCAGCGGCGCCGCCCCCACTTACTTCCGGCCAATGGGACGCTTCCTGGACGGAGGGCTGTTGGCCAACAACCCTACGCTCGACGCCATGTCGGAGATCCATCAGCACTACAAAGCGCTCAAAGCTGAGGTAACGCAACTTTGTTGAATGAATATAAGATGTCTGACTTCTAATCATGTTTTGTTTCTCAGGGCCACGGGGTGGAGATCAAGAAACTGGGTCTTGTCGTTTCTCTCGGGACCGGTAAGCCACCACATCTGTGTGCACGCTCACACAAGTGGGATATCCAAATTTGATTAGTTCTGTGACCAGCTCCGAATGCGGTTGGTGGCCTTGACCACTAGAGGACAGTATAATAAAGAAAAAAGTCTTACTGAGTTAGTGACTGTGTAAAATTAGTTGTTTTTTTAGTTGTTATTTTCTTATTTTTTTTAATTTGACTCTAAGCTGAAGGTTTAGAAGTGGCAATAAGTGGCTTGAATTCTTTTTTTTTTTTAATTCACAGGATGCTGGCGAGTGTACTAATTACACTGAAATTGTGTTTTTAAAAAAAAATTAATTGTTGACGGAATATGTAACATTTCAGGACTAAACCAATGTGCGCTCAATTCATTACTTACTACTTTACATTATTTTTTAATCACATGAAATCATAAATATAGAAAATAGATGTCAAGTTGATACTGTACCTTTTGATTGTCCTCAGGTAAACCACCCCAAGTGGCGGTGAGCTCCGTGGATGTTTTCCGACCCTCCAATCCACTGGAACTAGCCAAAAGCATTTTTGGAGCGAAGGAGCTGGGCAAGATGTTGGTGGACTGCGTGAGTATCGCTTTACTCCCTCGAAATTGTGTTAAGGCTGTGTGTGACATCATCACTTTGCTGCCGGGCAGTGTACTGACTCTGACGGCTGCGCCGTGGACCGAGCCAGTGCCTGGTGTGAAATGATCGACACCATCTACCACAGGTATGCCAGACTCACTTGAGACAGCAGGATCTAGTGGAGTCCTCGTTTCTTTCGTGCCAACTCCAGCACTGTGCTAGTTTCCAGCTAATATCCGAAATGATTTCTCTCCAACAGATTGAGCCCGCAGCTTTCCCAGGAGGTGATGTTGGACGAAGTGAGCGACGCCATTCTGGTTGACATGCTGTGGGAAACCCAGATGTACCTGTACGACAAAAGGGAGGTGCTCCAGGCACTCGCCAAAGCGCTAGTAGGCAATTAGAAGGTAACACAAAACGCTCTTGTGAGTGGATGCTCCTAAATGAAAAGCGTTGAGCACTGAATGCAAACATGGAGAAGGTCTGTGGATCTATAAAGGTTGCAATAATTTGACTGACATGCAAGCAAAGCATCACATGACCTCTTGTTACAAACCTCTGAAACCCAGCACAGATAGCCCACTGTGCTCATAATTTTGCGTGGTTTTTTTTCCCTTCACATTTACCTCTAGCATATATTATATAATAATATTGAGTTAATAAATAAACACGTACATAACTTATTGCATATGATGACATGTTGATTATTCTTTCCCTGTGTATGTTGTTTCACCCTTTGTTGCACTTTGGTCTCATTCACCTCTGATAACATCATCCAGAGAATCTCACACGGCTGTGATTATATGCAGTGGACGCAAATTATTGACTTCAAGAACTGTTAAAGCTCCGCTTTCAATTAAAAGCATTACCTTTGTGAAGAAGCCGACACAGATTTTGGATTTGTTGTCATTAGATAGTGCCGGTGTACCTAATAAACGTTAAAAAAAAATACTTGAAAGACAAACTGAAGTGGGAGTAAGCAACCTTTACTGTTCAATTTTGTATATTTATGTAGCACTTAATGTTCAAAGTCAAATAAAACTATTTTTACGCCATCTGCAAAGCAAGCCCTTCTTTGTGGTCATGGAATAAAGTTTGTTGTCTATATCCCTCCCCAGCAGATGGCGCTAATGCTTAATGTCAGGCAGCAACTATTTAGTTCTAGACAACAAGCAAACATGAGATTTTATTTTCACCAGACATTTCCAAATGACAGCTAGCCAAAACCCAATCTGGACTAAACAGGACACTTCCTCCTTCTGAAAAACAAGTAGCTGTCCCAATGATGCCATGATGTCACCTCATTGAAACGAGTGTGTTAGTGAGTGTGTGCGAGCACCGCTTTCCTCCATTAGCCCATAGCAGACAGCGTTGCATTGTTTCCGAGCCAAAAGCTCCACATCAGTCCTCCCAAAAGACGCCGCCCCGCACATCCTTTTCTCCCACAAAGTAGAAATCCTCCCACTGCGGACAGAAAGGGATTTTTCCTCATCCTCCCGGTGCCCAGTTTGCTAATAATTAGCGTGAGACATTACTAATTGGGGAAAGAGAGTACCGGAAAGGATTGACAATGAAAATGGAAGACAGTAGCCTATTTGTTAACTTGCTGTCAGGATTACTTCTTTATTTTTTTTTTACATCTGTCAATAAAAAGAAGCCCATTGATTTTAAAAGATGATTATTCTGAGATTCCCGAGATAGCAGGCAAGTTTGTGCTGGGGACACTGGCGGAGCTAGGATTTTTTTTTTTTTTTTTTTTTTTTGGGGTGGCCGGGAAGGAGGTATAGCTCATCTAAGGGAGTCTGCAAAACAAAAAAATACCCCCACCCAAAAAAAATAATCAGAAAACTTGAAAACTCTGATAGAACTCATAACATGATGGCGTTTAATACACATTTGTTGCGTAAGAGCAATTAGTGTGTCTGTGTGTGGTGACTTTTGTCAGCGGGAAGCATAATTAACTCCCTCGTTGACTCCCAATTATCCCCCCGAGGAGATTAAATTCTCCCAAGTGTAACGAAACACAATTGGCCACCCTGAATTTAAAGTTCCAGCACTCGCATGGTGACTCTGTTTTCACACTCGGCACTTCTCCAAACATCTGCCCACTAGATCATTTGTTTGCTTTGATTACTCAGGCTAATTAAAAGCAATATTTCGTTTATAACGTCAATCTATTGTTGAGTGGAAAGTGATAGAATGGAAGGAAGTAGGTAAGAGGAAGAGGAGTGAATTTTAAAAAAACACAACCTTAATTGTGTTTTATAGTTAGCTCTTCCGTATGCTAGCTAGTTTCTGTTTCACTTAGAATGTAAGAATTGCAAAGAGAAGTTTGAGCTAGCGTAAAATAGAAAAAAGTATATTTCTCGAATCCAACTGAAAACAACTTATTTTTAGAAGTCGTAATAAAACGTGTACAGTCAAGAATATTTTTTTTTTCTCTCTTTAGTGTGAGTAAACCCAACCCTACCCATTTTGTATCCATCTATATAGAATTCACATTTATTGCCTTAAGGTCTCTTTACACACACCCTTGCTTTTCTGTGGCTGCCCTCTTAAAACCTTGCTCTAATCTTAACCCACTGGCGCACCCCTCTTGTTGTTTGGTTGCAAAAAAATAAAATAAAAATAGCAACTTTGCATTCCCAGTTATCACTTCAATTCCAAATTTGTTGCAGGATCAAAGTCCCTTTTGGGTTTTAGCCCAATCTACTGTATGATGAAAGTTTCTTTGTGTGTGGTGGTCACACTTGGATCCTTCTGACAGCGGGGAGGCGAGCCGGTCTAGAGAAGCAACGAGTGAGGTGCATCGTGCAATGTGAGGACGCAGGAAGTGACAGCGCGCCGCCATTCAAGGTCTGAATTGGTTGTGACCCACTTTGCCTCCACGACAACTTTGCATGTGTGTGTGTGTGTGGGAGACAAATTCAAGGAGACAAAGGGAGACTGAGGGCCCTATTTTGGTGCCCAGCGCCAAGTGTAGTCTAACTGCGTACTGGTGGATTTTTCTTTGTGCTAGTATTTTCATGCATGAACAAGATTAAAAATGTAAATGTATAGGCGTGTGGTCAACATGGCGGAAGCATAACGAATATGAATTTCCTAAAGATTCATAGGCACACTCAAAGTACGTTAATAAGTAACTGCAAGAAAAGGGCCACTTGCTAAAGATGTTTTCTTCATGTTTATACACACTGTAAACACTGCATTATACTAAATATTTTTTTAGTATAATATTCATTCATGTCAATGGCGAAAGTGAATGTTTTGTCACGAACAGTTGTACAGTAATCCCTCGTTTATCGTGGCAAAAAACATCCATGATAAGTGAAATCCGCGAAATACAGTCACCAACAAGAAGTACTGGGCAGACTAATGAGTTAGCGGAAAGATGCTAATTCGCGATCGTGCTAACACCTGAAAACGGAATGTAAACAAACATTTAGAGCAATACTACATTGCCCTAAAGGTTGGACACATGTTTCCTCAATTTAGAAGTTTTATTTTGACTTTAAAATGTTTTTTTTAATTTTGAAAAAAAAAATCCGCGATGTAGTGAAGCCGCGGTAAACAAAACGCGAAGTAGCGAGGGATCACTGTACTCGTCGCAACTCAACAGCGCCTCCGCTGGTAGATCGTGCACCCAACAATCCTGTAGTTGGAACTCATTCACCTGCAATCTAGACACTTATTAACCAATTTTATTGCTATATCAACCCTGCCACATGTGCACAAGGCGTTAGACATTAACCAACCTCAATTTTATCACCGTCATCATTTCTCCTGACTTTTATGTCTTTGTTAATCTTTTTATGGTGATTTTGCTCGAGGACGGGTGTTCGACGCAACTATTTGTATCCAGCTATTAAATTTTCCAACAATGTAGCTCCACTTTAAAGTTAATCTGCTTGGTTCGTGTTCACTATGTGTGCATGTAGCCTGCGCGCTCCCGTTTTTTTTTTTTTTGACGGGGACGCGCGCAGTTACATCTTGGGGCCGAGACGTCTGGACTTCAGAGTGTGCGGTACCACCGAAAACCGGGAAGTCTTGGGATGTTAGTGGATTATAAAACGGATCATTTGACGCGTCTGTGGATTCCATTTTTTTTTTTTTTAATCTTTGTATTTTGAAGAGGAAGAAACAAGAATAACTAACTCCATTCTTCTGGGACGACATTGTTCTCCCGAGGCATGGTTCTGAGCTCCGGCCGAGAGCAGGGAGCGACACCCGGGCTCCGTCAGTGTACCCTCGCCCCTTTGCGGAGCCTTTCCAGCGTATCTGAGAGGAGATGAGACCCGCGCTCTATCAGCTCCTCGCCGGCTGCTTCTGCATCTTACGAGCCGCTGCGGAGGTAATTACACCCAAAAATGGCAGGTTCATATTCGGAAATTAATTTGGAATATTTAACCAAACTTTTTCAAACGATAAAAATCTTTTTTATAAAGACAAGTTCATGCTGATTTGATTGACGAATCTGTTTGGAAGAAAGACAAAACTGCGTAGCGATAAAACACCGGACTTTTCTTTCACCCTCCACCCAGCAAGAGTCCTCGATTCCGCGGGAGCTTGTGGAGCGGCTCTTCCGCAACGAAATCCGGAGCATCAACGACCTCCAGCGGCTGCTTGAGATAGACACCGTAGGTAAAAATGCCTCTTTTCTAACCCTTCTTTTAGTAATAATGATGAACATTTCTAGTATAAACAAACAATCTTAGCTTACTCCTAAAAAAACTAATTAATGTAAAGTCACAGTTTAAAATAACAATACTGCACTGATGAAACTTTGCAGTATAAACAAACAAGCATAGCCTACTCCTAAGAAAAATCAAATTAAAAATGTAGACATCACAGTTTAAAATAAAAATACTAAAATAAAGTAAAAAATAATCTATAAAAATTAAATAAATGTCTATTTGGCAATTAATTTAATATTGTCTAATTAGAAATTAATTATACTTGCTATTAATTAATCCAACATGTTGCCTATGCTGCCTTTTGTTGGCCTAAATTCAAATGCAAATATATATATTTTTTTATTTCTGCGAGTAATGGTGCTCCAAATAATCTGCCTAGCTACAAGTAGTTGATTAAAGCAACTTTAATCATATGTGCACCATATAAATGTCTAAAAATGGGGACTAGTGGTTACTCTAAACTATTAAATTTCTGAATACGACATGTTGAACGTCTTAAGGCCGCCCCTCCCTCCTAATCAGTCAGTCAGTGGCATGAAAGAACAAATTGGACACATTAATACGGTTGTTCTGGTCCAGTTCTTCGGGGAAAGGATGCTGTCCTCTCATCTCATTACCACAACGTTGCTAAGAGACCAACTTGCCCCGACTTGCTCTTTCCACTCTCGGTGAACCCTGAAGACGTGCGAGACGCTTGCCAAAAACCTAGAAGAAGAATTTGGAAAGGAAATTAACACTTCAGCAATTCCACACACAAGTTGGAACTCTTGTGAGGATTTTTGCTCGTGAGAATTGAGTCTAAGAGGATTGCTTATGATGTCATGGTAACCTCACCCTGCCGCTAAGGCTAATTGTTGAAGGTTGACATTTAGTTCGGTAAATAGCGACTGTGGATTAATTTTTCATGTGCAATGCCACCATTAACCTTGGCATTATTGACATGCAAATGGAGTGTGATGCCCCCCCAAAAAACTTGGGTGGGGGTCAAGTGGCTCACTTCATTATGCTGTTGTCACGCCGCCCATTATTTAGTCTGGGTTGGAAGGCCACAATGTTGCCATGTATAATTCATGCCTGGATTCCTGCGTGTCAGGGTTGAGATCAGCCAAGCAGGAGGTCGGGGTGGGGTGGAAGGAGTGCTCCGACACACAGCGGATACTTTGTTAGCTTTACCTGTGCAATCCAAAGAGTAAATAGCTTTTTTTTCCCATAAGAGATTGTTCAAGTCATCTTGGAATAAACCACAACGTGTTTTCATGCCAGCAAGCAAACAGGGGACATGTGCAAGCCCAATAACTGAGTTAGTGTAATCTCATCAAGATGGAAATCATCACAGAGGCGCATGCATGTCGGAAATGTTCTCATAATAATGTTCATTTTCACGCTACAATGCAAGCAAGCTATCGGGAGCGATGCCTTTTGTGTGCGTCGACACAAAAAGTGTGGAATCCCAATGTGTTGTTTTGTCTTGCGTCCAGAAAAGGAGTCGATCGAGGAGACCAAACACGACTATGACAAGGTCTTCTCTCACGCTTTCCCGGAAGTTAAGCAAGAGCACACGCATGCGCGTTACAGGCGGAGCACTGGTGAGTGCACGCGTACACACATCCGCTTGCGCAAACTTCATACGCAAACACGCCACACTTGTGAAACAATGTAGACGAGCACAATAATCATTGGTGACACACACATAAAAAATACGTATATATATGAGTGTGTGTGTGTGTGTATACCGTATTTTCCGCACTATAAGGCGCACTGGATTATAAGGCTTCAATGAATGGCCCATTTTAAAACTTTGTCCATATATAAGATATACATTTGGCCAGCGGGACGGACTTTTGACACGCCTGCTGTAGTGGCTCTATAGTGGTCCATATATAAGGCGCACCTGATTATAAGGCGCAGTGAAAAAAATTGGAGGTTTTTAGGTGCGCCTTATAGTGTGGAAAATACGGTAATAATAATAATTCATTAAATTTGTATAGCGCTTTTCAAAAACCCAAAGACGCTTAATATAAATAGGATCTTAAAAGTGTCTCTTGATCGCCCCCTGTAGTGGTGGAGGAGGCCTTACCTGCAGGCTGCAAAGTACGCACCACCATTTACGAGATCCCTCGCAGTCAGGTGGACCCCACCGCCGCCAACTTCATCATCTGGCCACCGTGCGTGGAGGTGAAGCGCTGCACAGGCTGCTGCAACACCAGCAACATGAGGTGCCGGGCGGCCCGCAAGCACCACCGCATCGTCAGGGTAATCAAATATTCTGAACAGTTTTTGTTTTTTGAAGCAAAATAGTCTAGTTGTAATTTCTTTGCGTATCTGAATGCGATTGTGTCTATCAAGGTAGCCAAGGTGGAATATGTGCGACGACGGCCCAAACTGAAGGAAGTAGAGGTTCGACTGGAGGACCACCTGGAGTGCTCGTGCGGGAACAGGCGGAAACTCAATCCCGACTCGAACACAGACAACGGTGAGTGTTTCGAGCCAGGGAGGTATTTATGGTTCCTTTCCTTTCTCTGTGTGCGTTTCCTGAATGTGACAATATCTCACATTTATGGTAATAACCACAGACACCTCCCGAGAGACCACTTCCTGGTCCCGGAGGACATGAACAGAGTGGTTTTAGTCTCTGGGTCAAGCTGGAAAGCGGCCTCCAGCTGAGTTCTCGCTCGGCTGACTCATGACGAACTATTTTTGTGATTATTCCCGGAATTTTTTGTCCAAATTTCCCCTCGTGCCCTTTATTATCAATGTTTATTAGCGAATTCTAAACAATTGAGGGTTTTTTTGTTTATTTATTTTTTGTTTCCCCCACACACACACACTCCTAAAATCATTTACTTTGTAAAACTTTTGTCCGTCCTCGATTTCATATCCGCTCCACTTTTCTCCCATCAGGCATCAGGTGAACAAACTAAACGCACGATGGATAAGAGCAGCAGTTGGGACAACAAGAACAAGACAAGGATACACTGCACATTTTTGACGCTATCACGCTTGCGGAACTTTCCGTAAAGGAAGTATTGCCGACACCTTTCCGGACCTTTGATGGAAATTTGACCCACAAAGGCGAGCAGGCTAACAGGACCCTGTTGTTCCTCAATGGAGAAATGGGAGCAAAAGGGGAGGTGGGAATTCTTCTACACGGTAACCCTCTCATCATCTTGGATTATATATATCCCCTTCAGAGGGTGGAATTAAGACTTTTTTTTTTTTTTTTAAATATTCTCACATCTATCTTGCACATCATGCTCGCTCTTGTTTGTATGACCGCTTGTGCTATGCTTATCGTGGCAAAAAAAAAAAAGAAGGGGAAACATCCTGATATGTAACCGTTACTAATAAACTATTTATACGGGAGTATTTGTCCTTAAAGGGAATCGGCCGCAGGGTGCGTGTGTGTGTGTGAGAGATTATGTGCATAATGCTGAAAAGCTAAAATCTCCACCCCAGATGTAAGTGAGAGCAGAGCAGCACGCAAGACCACAGAAGAAGACTCGGGTCACTTTTCGGAGGTTTTATATTTTCCATTTTAGTTTGAAACCATAAATCACTGCTTGGGATGTACCTCAGTTTTGCACTCACTGGTTGGGTTGACATTTTTACACACCCCTACCGTCACCCCCGAGCCCCTCTCTTTCGTCTCCATCCCCTGCGGGGTTTCCTTTTTTGTTTTAGCCTCTATTTTAAAGAGACACAAAAGCCTAGCTTGTGAAAACAGACACGGGGAGTCCTCTTGCAGAGGGGGGGGGAGTTAAATACATTTTAATGGACTTTCGAGCAGGAGGCTTGTTAAAGGTGTGGCATGCTGATTGGGCAATGCTGCGGAACATGAAGCCCACCACTCCCCCCCTCGTACAACAATCAAGGCAACCTATTTCGGAGGCTTGCCGTGAGATTAAGCCACGCAGCTGTGAGCAAATTCCGACGATGGTTTTAATGTCTTTCCGGCATGTTTCGCCTTCTCTAATCCCTCGAGGTTGTACTCGCATTTAGCACAAAGCCATTAAGAGCCATTGTGATGCCAAAGAGTGCCATGTGAGAGGCTAAAATCCATTTTTTTTTATGGCTCCGCCCTAACAATTAAGCTTGAAAATTGTGAAAAATCTTTTTTTTTTTGTAAGTTACCATCTTTTTTTTCTCACACTCAGATGTTTGAGCCACAAAAATAGATCCTCTTAAAGTTTATCTAGATGAGTCACCACCAGCTACTGGAACTTCCGGCAGGCTTGGCCAATTTTATCCAATTTTAGTTTTGTGTCTTGGGTCCACATTGAAACAAAGTTAAACGTTTATTCATTCATATGCTTTTTACTCGCTACTAAAATTACTTGCATGGTAGTTTGATAGTAACTCCTAATATTGATGCCAAAATGGTTTTCGTAAAAACTTTTTAAAAAATTCATACTTTGCTCGTGAAACGCACGCATAGTCGTAACAAGAGGATTATCTTCTGTTTGCACGAGGCGAAGAGGTCACTTTATGAACCCGGGTGAGGCTCAAGAGATTATCATCCGGGGAATTAACGGGACAGTGGAAGATGGAAAGTTGAAAGGAAGTTTAAAAAAAAAAAAAGATGTGGCGCTGCCCATGGTGTACTTATCCAATCAATGATTTACTTATTGATACCTTGAATCACCATCACACCATTTATTTAAAATGTGTGCGTATATATATATATATATATATTTTTTTTTTAATGTACTCGTGATTCGCAATTTGGGTGATGAATGAATGAATGAATCAATCAATGAATACTAAAATCAATACATTCAAGGCCCTTTTTTAAAATGATAACTACTACAATCAAGTATAATGGGAGTAATATATACATTTTGGAAAAAAAAAAAAACAAGAATTGGAAAAAAATGTTTTTGCTCGCTAAGTATTTCAATGAATAATTGATCATTAAATTTAAATGAGTAAATAAATCTGTCTGCCTTCACTCCACATGTTTTGAAGCATTTGACATGAGATATAAGGCGATAAAGACGAAAACATGTTAAAAGGCAGAAAGAAGACGACCTTAGTGGAGCTCACAGGGTCGCCGGACAATTGTAAATCTTTTGCTGACTTTTTATTGAAGCCACATTTCAAGAGTGGACACGGTGCACTGAATGAAAGGTTTCCACAAGGAAGAAGTCCTGCTGCTACTCCCGATGATGATGATTTACACACGCTTAAGAGGCTAAGATAATCATTAAACCCTTCACATCAATAATGTTCACAAAGCAAGGTGAGGAAACAGTGGAACTCCGACATTAATGGACCATCCACAGGATGGGAGGAAGTCTCGCAGTGAGCTTTTATTTCATTTGCTAATTAACTGACGGCAAAGTCATATTTATCATTCAAAAACAATCCCACACACTCTTTTTCTTGTGGATAATGTCAATAAGTTTGATTTAGATGACACCTTTTGAGAGAAACTAACATGGTAATTTAATGTTGTGACCGTTAAGAACCCTAAGCTAGCAGAAGAGTTAGCTAGCGTGCTAGCTAACGTACTTCTACGGTTTCTGCCGACATAGCAGGTCATAATCTTTTTACCAAAAAGTCTCTTTCATGCGAGATGTTTGCATTGTAGCTTAGTGTAGCATACTTGGAACAGGTAGTAAAAAAAAAAAGTATGAATAAAGGTTGATGATTAGCGGTGTGTTTAGCTAGAGTACTTTTGAACCATCTTGATTGACACTGCATGTTAAGACCCAAGGTGTCCATATAAAGTCTTGAGTCACATGCTGAGCCAACTACATCAATCATCCCAACTTAAAAAACAGAAACATCTGCCAGTGTAAAAATGCCCAGAGGTGATCCAACACGTTTTCTCCACCAAGCGCGTCAGGAGTGCTTCCGTGACCTTTGACTCCCAACCTCTTGACTTGGGCTTTGTCATGTCGTCAGGTGCCAGCTTGCTTTCTACGGGCATCGAGATTCCTTCAAGTCTCACCCGAGGGGGGCCGGCCTATTGTCCGTGCGGGACAAAGGAAGGAAGACCACCAATGGGACTCGCTGAGTCGGCACTGAGGTCGAATTTACACGAGTAATTCACTTTAATCTTTTTGGAACCGGATTTGATATTCCCATCATCCTAACCAACCAGCGATGATTAGTTATTGAAAATATTGCAGAAGTTGCTGGGAAGATTTTTTTTTAAATTCATTTGATGCACCAACCGGGAGTTTGTTGAATTAATATTTGAACATGGCTAAAAGCTGAAAAAATGGAAATTGAAATTGGGCTTCAGTGTTGGTCTTTCATTGAGACACTTACAGATATAAATTTGTTAAAATGTGTCAAGAATGAGTCAAGTATGCCACGGCACCTTCGTTTGTTTACTAAACATTTTGGAGAAAGAGAGTAACATCCTGCGACGTTGCCCTCCTTCACACCTCAGTGACGTTCCTTCACAAAGGATAAAAACAACCGTGGTTTGAAGGGATACCAGGTGAAGAAAGCCTGATTGAAGGAAACATGGATGACACAAACATCACAGCGTATCCTATCTGGTCTTTTGTCCGTCTATGAAACAAAATGGAGCTGAAAGAGGTTGTCTTCTATCAACGAGGGACCTGGTTATTGACCCGAAGCTCTGGTCGTTGACCTGTACCTGGAGGCTGCACTCAGGTGGGTGAGAAGGTCAACACAATGTATTGATGCAGCTTGTTTAGCGAGGAACATTTCAGTCACGATGGGTCTTCTTAAAGACATTGCAGTCTAGACCTGGTTTCGATGATTGATGAAAAGAAATTAGAATAAATTCTTCAAATATAACTCAGTAATAGTTGAATGTAGTTTTTACTACCGAACAATTCGTCATTTCAGTGTGAGCTTGTAACCATAACAGCTGCATTATCTCCACAACAGAGAAGATCTGCTGAACATGGTGTGATTTGTCGGAGATACTATCGTCTGCCTACAAGCGAGGTTAACAGCTGCTCGTTTGAGAAAGCGAGGTCACTTCGCCGTCACGCTTTTTTGCGAGCCCTCGAGAAGCCGAGCCGCAATCGACTGGCGACCAAAAAGCAAAAGCCCCTTTGACGACAAGGGAAGCTTTCTGCTCTTTAAAAGTAACTTTAGAATGTCACCAAGGGGCAAACTCATGATAGCTGGCTGAAAACAGGCACATTTTGTTCGTGCATGAAAATTGATGAAAAAATTGATTTTGTTTGAAGTCAGAATCAAATCAGAATAGTTTTTATTGGCTAAGTTTGTAAAAAAAAAAAATGTCCTAGGTTGTATTAACCACGGCAAGTATTGCAGTAACAAGAAAACCTTTTTGATAATCATTAAGTCAACAAAGGTCTGTTTATCGGATTTTTTTCAAAGATGATCTATAAAGATAAGATGATAGCCCTCTGCCTCACCTCCCACTGATTTGACGACTTGACCTCAGAGCATCCATCTCTATAGCTGGAGAGATTAACAGACAAAGGATAAGCATTTGACTCATAGCATTTGATTTGGAGTCTTAGGAGTCATTTGTTGGCAAAAAATATGTTGTATCTGGTCTGTGTCAGCTTGCCTGTTTAATAAATGTTCCCAAAATAAAGTTGGAACATTGATTGAGAGATAGCTTGGAATTTGAATGAGTCCTCTTACATTACTTTACAAATGACCCAGTTGAAGTTAAAAAAAAAAAAACAATCTTGTGTGGTTTTACGTTTGTTTAATTTTACATTGTACCTACATTGATTTTAACAGATTGGTGACGCCACCTGCCGTTTTGAAGTTAAAATCAGGACAAATTTAATTGAATTTTGTGGAATGACTGAACGACATTTATGCTTGAAACCCCTCCAGTGTTGCTGAATTAAAGCAATTCTCCAAATAAGTGACCCAAAATATCTACAATGTGAAATAAAAGACTCATTTACAGTTTAGGAGAAAATGACCAGTTAATAGGTTTGGTGCAAGTATGTACAAATCTTCGCGCATGCGCTGAGCATTACTAACTCAGGAAGTGACGGAATTAAAATGGCGTCCTCCGCAAACCGGCTCGTCACACGCTGGTTCGACGCGTCGCTTATTTCCAAACTATGCCGCGGTCATCTCCAGTTTGTATCCGCCAGATATGCCTGCCTTTCAACGACGACCTCAGCCGCACATCTGGGAGGTTTGGCGGCTCACCCGAGCCCGCGGAGCCACAAAAATGCGGTGACATTGAGCCGACTGACAAGTGAGCGAAACCTAGCAAAACATCTCCAGTGCCTGTCCAAACAGATATTTAAAATGTTTAAAAATGCAGGGAAAAGTTTTCTAAAGATTTGTCTTCGTCTCATTTTTACACAACCCAATTGACAAGTACAGTTGTGTCGTCCCGTCTGCAGCCTCGCGATGTCCTCACGTTATCCCAGGCCGGTGCCTCCTCACCAGCGCCAGACGTGCCAACAAGCAAGACCTTTACGATGTCCTGGGTGTCGCCCGCACGTCCTCACAAAAGGACATCAAAAAGGCATATTACCAGGTGAGACCCCCGTTGTTCCTCTATGGGAAAAATCATCACACAAATCTGCAAAACAGTCCAATCTGAGTAACTTTTGTTTGCAGTTGGCAAAGAAGTACCACCCAGACACAAACCCCGATGACCCGGAGGCCAAAGAGAAGTTTGCCAAGCTGGCTGAAGCTTACGAGGTAGCGACCGGTAACACACTCGGAATAAATCACGATGTATAAATTTTAATTGATACTATTTGTCAGGTAACAAAATTGTGCCGCACAGGTTTTGAGCGACGAGTTGAAGAGGAAGCAGTACGACACGTACGGTTCGGCCGGCTTCGACGCTAGTCAGGGTGGCCAGCAGCAGTACTACAGAGCAGGCAGCGCCAACGTCAACCCTGAGGAGCTCTTCAGGAAGATCTTCGGGGATTTTGCCGGCGGCTTCCGAGACGTCAACAGCATGTTTGAGCAACGGCCAGAGGTGAGGGAAAAACGAGGCCCTTCACAATTAGGTCGTGATTGATGGACAAAAGTTCATGGCATTTTATTTGGCAGTAGGTTTGTTGAAAAAAAAAAAAAAAGAGATCAGATTTTTGCAATTAACAGGATAGTGTGTGTTTGGGGGGTTTGATGGGTGGGCTATTTTAAATATTGTTTGAAATCAAAAATTGGATTTTTGTCTCATTAAAACGACAACAGATCGCTCGCCACGTAACTTATTTCTCCCGCATGTCAACAGTTTGTGATGGAGCTGACGTTTGCCGAGGCGGCGAAGGGCGTGGACAAGCAGCTGTCCGTCAACCTCGAGGACGCCTGCCCGAGGTGCGACGGCAAGGGCAGCGAGCCGGGCACCAAAGTGTCTCACTGCCATTACTGCAACGGCACCGGCATGGTGAGTCGCACCTCTCTTGTAATTTCATCTCATTAACGATTCAAAACTGCATTTTTTTTTTTTTTTTAGGAGTCGCTGCACATCGGTCCCTTTTTGACGCGGAGCTCGTGTCGACGCTGCGGCGGCAAGGGCACCATCGTAATCACGCCTTGCGCACTGTGCCGAGGTTCGGGGCAGACCAAGAAGAGGCAGACGGTTTCGGTGCCGGTTCCAGCCGGTACGTGAGAGATGGAATTTCATCATTTAATTCATTTGCGTCTTCATTTGCATCATAAGACAAAAAAATGAGCAGTCAGACAGCCATGCAGGACATAAACGCTTTAGTCGAACATCGTCCGACGTTACGAGCACACGTACGTTGTCTGCAGGGGTCGAACACGGTCAAAAGGTGCTCATGTCAGTCGGCAAGAAGGAAATTCTCATCACGTTTCGGGTGAGCCTCATCCATCTGCCATACCATCGAACGCCTTTGCCCTTGTTAACTCTCGGTGAAACGGACCCAACGTAGGTCCAGGGGAGCCCCGTGTTCAGGCGCGACGGAATCGACATCCACTCGGACGTGCTGATCTCCGTGGCTCAAGCCGTCCTGGGCGGCACGGCCACAGCGCAAGGCCTCTACGAAACCATCAGCATTGCGGTGAGATGGTTAGAAAGCGTCACTCCTCCATGATCGGACGTCCATCGAAAATGCCGTTTTTAATCCAAGTGCGCTGATTGCCGCGTTTGCAGATTCCCGCCGGTTGTCAGGCCGATCAGGTGATCCGGCTGCAGGGGAAAGGCATCCGCAAGATGAACAGCTACAGTTACGGCGATCACTACGTGCACATCAAGATCCGAGTGCCCAAGTAAGAGACTGGAAACGGGTTGAGAGCAACAAAACCCGACGGTACTTAGTACAGGGGATGAGAGGTCAGGTTCCACTTTTTCAATCAAATCAAAAATCAAGTGTGCAGCTACTCAGTGCATTTGGTACCGGATCCAGGCTTGAAAGTGGCTCAGGCTCTTCACCTAGCTTACATTTCAAGTCAAACTGTGTGGGGAGGGTGGTATCGTGTCGATTGGCATTTGGTGCTTTGTTTTAAGCTCCTGTTGCAGGTCTTTTTGCACATTCATTCTTGGTTGACGGTCTCTGCAGGAAGTTGACGCGGAGGCAGCGTTCTCTTCTACTCAGTTACGCCGAGGAGGAAATTGATGTTCCTGGGACGGTTAATGGTGTCATTCCATCTCCAGGTAAGCATATGATTATGATTGTAGAGATTCAACAGGTTTAACTTTACCGATGGCTGCCTTTGTTTGGGGGGTGCTTAAATTAGGCCTGTTTTTTTTTTTAAAATCTTTCTATTTTTCTCTGTACCTTCAATTAACTACTTTTGGATTTAAGCGACACTATGCTTTGCGCTCAGCAGGGGGAACCAAAGCGTCAGGTTCTGGGATGAAGTCCAGCAGCTCAGCACAGGCAGAGGACAAACAGACCAAGGCGAAGGAGGAAGAGGAGGAGGGAGGAGGCTTCTTTTCTAAACTCAAAAAAATGTTTAGCTGAAATTAAGAACACAAGGTTGGCAGATTTCAGTACTACTCGTCTTCACTAGGGGGAGTGTGTGAAGATGTAAGGTTGAAGGAGAAAAGTGGCAAAGGACTTCAGTGTAAAAACTTGTCTTTATTAAAGTTGTGGATAATATTGTAGAAGTTATATTTAAATAAATAGCACACAACCATTTCAAGATTTCGTTCATTTTAGTTGAAATTTGAGGACAGCCAGGGGGCGTCATCTCTTGCTGTGTGGTTTAGAAGTAGATTTAAGTTAGATGCTGGCCATCCACTTTCTCTGCATTTTGGACCACATATTCTTTGTTCAAAATTCACCTTTTAAACCACCATAATAATTTTCCAGAAAAATTGAAGGCTCTCTTGGGAATTGTGCAAACCTCACGCCCGTCCGTCCCTTTCTCATTCTTCCCTTTTTGTGGGCTTCGGTGTTGTCGTAAATTTGATTCGTTCTGAAGCTGGCGTCTTTCTCCCGTGTAATTATGTAGCAACGGTTGAGCTCCATGTTGTTTCTTTCTCCGACTGGAAAAAGTGCCGAGCCTGCAGACGGAAATGCTTCTTGTTGGAAAAGATTTCCTTTATGATATTTTTTATTTTTAGAGGCCCATAATCACGCACACAATTGCCAAAAACATACTCCGTCTCGCCCCCTGGAACATTTGATAGAAGAATTATCCAAATTCGCCATGTTGAACATAGAGTGGGAACACACCATTCACAATGACTTAAATGGTGAATAGAGTCACCAAGAGTCAATTTAATACTCCTTGTCGAATCTTTTCACTTCTTCCGAGTCATGAAGCCAGACGCTCTTTGTCCGGTCTCGTGCTTTACAAACATGAATGTGGCCATGTGTCAATCATGTGTGACTGACAGCTGGTTGCCGTGAGTAACTGGGAAATGTCGGAAGAAGTTTGCTGTCCGCATTAATAGACGTCTTCATGCAGAACAGCACAAAAGCAGCAGGAAGAGGCTAATTGGACATAGACATGTGGTTCATAATAATGACACAAGTTGCTTTTTGTGTCACATCAATGAATGAAATCAACAAAGGCTAAACTTGACTTAAAGGTCTCCTTTGGGGAAAAATCGTTTTTGTGAAGGCACAAATTGGACAACTGGAGTGCCGAGCTTGCTGGAGTTCTTAACTTTTTGTCAATACTCTGGTTTAATTGGAATGATTGGATTTGTCCTAATTAAACTGAACTTTTCAGATGTTAAGTAGGACTAAAAGCCTACAAAATTGTTGGTACTCCCATGGTGGTCACAGAAATCGGAAAATCGGAAAATAATTCATTTAAAGTCAATGGAAAATTACCGATTGAGAATCATACATTTTATTTGACTTGTGGTTCAATAGAAATATATATTTTTTTAAAGACAATTTCATGAAATAAGCCATGGACAAAAAAAACTGAACAAAACTGATTCTGACCTTAGGAACAAGGTGTGACCTCTAAGGAGCATCACAGGTGTCTTCAAATTTATAATCAATCAGTGACCCTGTGACTTCTGGACCAGGCAGAGCAAAGAAGAAAGTTGCAACACCCTTCCGTCTTTGTGGTGAGAAAAAACACATTTTATTTCTAAAATGGACTTTAAGCAATCTCAAGAACAGTACATTCCACGGAGCAGTTAACAATCAGGTCAGTACGCTAGCAAAAATGCTTCGGTAAACATTACATTGCTAGTTGATGTATGAACTGATATAACGTCAAACTTTTGTGTACATGCATTGTCACGTCTATAAATCCAACTTTGGAGAACAAAAAGTGGCTACTTAGTCAGCCACGCAAAAACATAACTAAACATGAGCTCATCCCTGAGTGTGTGTTTGTTATATGTCACAGTGTGTCTCAGAGGCGGGTGGGAGGCCCAGAACCGATTCTAAAAGCCCCATATGGGAAGCATCAAGAAATCTCGTAATCTGATACTCAATCTGGGGTTCGGTTTTGAGGCGAGGAACGTCTCCTTGACCCCGTTAGATGGATTTGAAATCCACACACACGCTCTGCAGCAAATGCATGTGGCAATGATCTGGATGACCAATTAGCCGAAACTGCGGGGGTGTAAGAACAGGCAGGCCCAAAGTGGAAGAGAAGTCGCTGTGATTGAGGAAAAATGGGAAACAGGCAGGAATTGACGTCACCCTTTGGCCTCCCGTACACAAACACGATGCTATTTACGACTGCAGTTAAAAAAAAAAAAAAAAATGGCACATGTTATTATGGCTTCCAGCTTGCCATAGCCTAAAAAGCGTGTCTTTCTAAACTGTAAGAATCACTGACGATTATTTACTCTCGTTTTAACAGTTTGAGGTCGGTTTTTTTTTTTTTTCTCTGTTTGAGGCTTGCCTACTTCAAATCATGTTGCCGCTGGCTGCTTCCACAAATTTTAACATATGGAAAGGAGCATGTTAATGGATTATCTCTTCTAAAAGAAATTTATCAATTTATATCAAGAAAAAAATATTTTTTAGTCTTTCTTGGAGGCAATACTCAGGAGCTGCCCCCCCCCAAAAAAATGGTTCAGTCTGCTTTCTTGATGGAAAAAATACAAATACCAGGAAATTTGAATAATGTCATTGTAGTTTTGCGAAACAAAGGGAAAAAAAAAATATTAATCTGAAACTTGAATTTTTAAGTGGTCCTGTTTTTTATCCTGGCCCTTGTCTCTTGTACTTCATCTCAGCATTCGTTAGCTAACTTCCCTTAGCATAGCATCATTTTCATGTCTTCAAATTTGATGTGTCACAAAATGACAGCGCTAAACACGCCGATTGTTTACAAATAGAAATCCCAAAATAAAATGTTGGCCAATGTAGACGGAGAGATTGAAATGTCTTGCATTCGGGATATGGAAAGAGAAGGGAGGGGGGTTGGGGTTATTTTTCCATTTTGTTATAACAGCTGCAGGCCAGTGTATGGAGAGCGCTGCGCTAGAAGAGTCGCTAGCCGTGTAGCGCACACTGTGCTGTTTAGACAACATTGGTTTTGACCCTCCAACACGAATGAGGTGCTCAATTTGCACGAGTCACTCAGGTCCCACCGAAATTGCGAGTACTTCTGCTCGCATCCTCAGACAAAGCTGACGGAAGTCTTGATGACAAATTTACAAGCTCGAGCACATTCTGCTCTGTCGACTTCGGCTTTCAGTCAACACGTTGTGAAATGCACTGATGTTGATTTGCACTCTTTAAACTCTCAAGTCAGACTTCTTGCCCAGACTTAAATAGTCGTAATATTTGCGTTTGGGAACATTTGGACTAAATCTGGGCAAAAAACCCTGATGATTATTAATTGTAGCCAGCTCATGATGACCCCCAAAAACTGAGGACCATTTCCCGGACCATGCTTCTGTTAGCAAGACCCTGTCAAAGAAAGGCCTGTGAGAACGGCAGAATTTTATTGCCGATTAATCAGAGGGACTTCAAATGATGACAGGTGCACTTACCTACTCGACATGAGTGATTGCTTCATTCTGAATTCAGTGTAGTCCCAGTTATAAGAGGGTGTG